>NC_050194.1:19845787-20570787 GCF_008315115.2 Sander lucioperca | reverse complement strand
TCCTCCTAAATATCTCACACCCACAGTAGACGTCACAGCAACATCACGTGACGCTTCTGAAGATGACTGCTGAGTCAGAAGTCAAAACGGTCATGGTATGACAAAAAACTTTAAGCCTGTTGTATAAGAAAAAAATCACTTATAAATACATACATACTGTATGTTTACCAGATCCCCTTAGCAGGTGAATGCTGCCACAAAATAATATTGCTGTTTGATCTTTTCCCTTACAGGACAAAATAGTAAATGAGCTCAGAGTCATTTCAAGACACACGCATGCTGAGTTAGGCCTCTGTTATTATTAAAGGTTGCATTAGTGTGTATGCAAGGGCACATGTATGTCTATATCACATACGTCTTTGTGAACAATCTGTGATGTCTTAGCCTGTGCAATAAATATGGTTTCAAAACAAGTTATGTGGTCATACAGAGTGGTTAACTTTATGGTCAGTGTAATAATAAGGCTGTCTCTTCGTTCTCTTTTTTTACACATACCCACTCAATTGCAAATGCCCTTTCTGCATACAAATTAAAATGACTCTTTCTGGAACAAACGTTTTCATCTATTTCCCCTCTGTCGCTCCTAATACAATTACAGAAAAGCATTAATGGGAGTGAAGATTGGAAATGGAGCAGTTTAGGAGGGGCAGTGGAAGGATGAGAAGTCGAGAGTCAGAAAACTGATAATTGATACTGACGCTGCGGTTACATGATAATGCCACATGCTCCTCTCTTGGTGCCTGAGGAAGAGGCTGGCCATTGATGTGGCATTGTCATGGAATTTAAATTAGAAGTTTTGGAAATGGGAAACATTTCTTCCCTCCAGCTTGTTTTATAATAGTTTTGATATTCATGAATTTGTGTGGGGAATTTACAAGCAAAGTGCTTATTTTAGAATCGTGTACCAAGTTTCCAAAGGGCTCTTCAATAAATCAGTGACAACACAGAGGAGCAATCACTGAGATTGAAATAATGAAAAAGAGAAAAGGGTGTTCACTTGAATATATTGTTCCACGATAAATCTGTGATCTCTAGTAATGTTGTTATGATTTGATACTATAAATAAAATTGAATTAAACAAATGATAGACAAATTGCTCTCTTGCCAGACACATCCTTCAATTTGAATTCTTTCCTACCACTACACATACATGTTGCACAAAGGAAAATACGGCCACCGTGACATCGCAACAACAAAGTGGGATAAGGCAAGAAATACGAGCAGTCAGAGGATCAGACATGTTATAAACAAGCAAACAGTTTAGCCAGATTATCAAACCCACTTTTGAGTTAAAACCAAAAGTGAGCACACCCAAAAAACAATGTAATCATCTCTCATTCATTGCACAGTAAAACTATACACACAACTATGGTTAGTACGATAACTCAAAGCTGAACCAGGAAGTCGGTCTATGAAGGACGTTTAATGTCCGATATCACCTCCTCCCAGATCTCAACAATTACTTGGGTGAGTAAACTGTTATCACCAATAAAAATGACAACAAAAATAATATCCATTTTTTTATAGACTGGGATATTCCTTTGAATCAAGAGACACAGCTACCTTCTTTTTTTTAGGTGCAGCTTTAAATTGAGCCAGTGGAACAAACTGTAAAGGCAACACTGACATACTATCCCCTGAAAAAGTTGTTAGCAAACAATTACATATTTACTAGGGCTGTCGAGAACAACGCTGTAATAACAAATTAACGCAAATTCCTTTTAAACGTCAACATTAAAAAACCTGACCCTGAATCCCAAATAAACTTTTAAGAGCCACACACTTAATCTAAAGAGAGTTTTCCCATTCTTGAGTAACAGGCTTTATTACTTACATTTCTAACTAAATCAATGATCATTAAAAAGCAGCTCAAGGCCCCAAAAAAATAGAAACAAACCTCCTTGAGCAGAAATGGATAAAGAAAAGGGCCTTTTCAATGGCAAGTTCAGTTGCAAAGCCTTTCCAGTAATTCTCTCCACAAGACTTAAGTTATTAGCATGTAATGTCGATGTGAATTGAGTTACCACCGGAGTACGTTGAGTCTCAAATACCACTTGAGCATTAAAAACTTGAAAAATATCCCTTTAAAGTACATTTAGAACAGATAAAAAGAATTGTGATTAATCGCAAGTTAACTATGGACAATCATGTTACTAATCGCGATTAAATATTTGAATCGATTGACAGCCATAATGTTTACACATCCAGCAATCACAGAGAAACGTTGTTACATTTCCATCCAAGCTGATGAAAGTTAGTTCAATACTCACTCTCTTAATGCAGCGTTTTGGTCTCCAACTACTGAGGGAAATAATTTCTTTAGCTGCTATAAATTCTCCACTATATTCACCAGGTAGATGTCCTGTTTGATGCTGAAAATGAGGTTGATGAGAGCTGTGAGACTGAACCAAAACAGTAAAGTTTTGGATTGTAAAACAAACAAAAAAAGGTCTGAAAGATGCTGAAACACTGGAGTTGAGGGTAACTGGTCAGGTGATAATTCTCTGTGGGTGCAGCTTTAACTTCATGTACCACTCCTCCACTGCCTTCCACTCTTTGTGTGCTATATTAGTAGATGCTAAATTTATGACTATTCCAATTTGTTAAGACTGTTCCAGACAATTAATTTCAGTACTTCACCACCAGTACTTCTGATGAATCTTGAGAAAACACAAAGCTACTAAACTCAAACCTGAGGACTATAAATGGGAAGGAGTGCATGAACATCCTCAGAAAGAGACTCCCATTTTAAAGCAACATCCGATATACAGTACAAGACTAATACATGTCTTGTACATGATGTTTAAATGTGTGTGTATTGACTTATTGAAGTGGTCCTGGATCCCAGGGCAATGGAGCATGAAGCTTTATGTTAGAAGATTACAATGAGAACTAGGCCTCCGTATCTCTGCTCAAGCCTAGAGGGGCTCAATGGTTATCTGGCCTTTTCTCATTAACTACGAGATGAAAGTGGGAGCTTGTCTTCGGTCATGCATCCCTTCGAGAAATCCTGGACTGGGACATTAATAAAGGCCTGAAGTCTGAAGGGAATCACTCTGGTCCTATCTCTCGCGGCTGAAAAAGGAGTCATTTCTAAGGGCGCTATTCACTGAAGGCTCAGCTTCCACTTCTGTCTCACCCTTTCCACGAAACCACGTCTCAGAACAACCCCTAACTCAAACAAGAGCATCGTCTCTGAAAACCAAAGAGGGGTTAAATCTCCAAAATCCCTCGAGACTCCTACACTTTGTTACATTTTAACAATGTAACAATTAAACAGTTATGGTTTGCTGCTTTATGTTGAACATTATAATATCATATGTGTACAATTGTCCTAAGGCACCGAAGAGAAAATAAGAGAAAATCCTGACTATGGAATGGGTAGATATGAAATATGTGACCAGAATATGTTACTGTTATTAAAATGAGAAGTAATTTAAGTCTTAAATAGGTCATACATTCAGTCCAAAGATAAGAGTTGGAATCAGGGCCAAGCTATGTCGGAATAAACACCACAGAAGGGATAATTAGGTTTTATATAAACTTCCCCTTTCCTCTCAAAAAGAAAAATTGCCGTACCTCAACCTGGGTCTTTTATCTCATAATTATGTCCATTATGACAATGGGTTATTTGTACTCACCATTTCTGGCAAAACAATGTACTGAACTGGACAGAGGCCTTCAGCCTCACACATGCAAACACACCAGCGTGCACAGATGAAATGGCAGCTAGTTTGGCTAGCCTGTAAATTTCCCTGGAAGTATAAGCATTTGCAGTTAGCTATAATCGCTAATCCAGCAAGAGTTTGAAATCATTTATCTAAAATGGAAGTGTAATAAACTTTAAGAGATTTGCACTGCTCGTCTGCGTTTTCCGAATGTGTACAACGTAGGTGGTGAGTATAATGTTAGCATAACCTGTAAACACAGTTGTCAGATTAAGACCCAGGTCTGTAAAGTGCTGAATTTTGTCTTAAAATTAAGTCCATATTTAATTGAACATGGAAAATATATATATATATATATATATATATATATATATATATATATATATATATATATATATATTGCAGGAACGTCTTTCTGTCTGTCTGTGTGGGTGTTATGCGCATATCTCTCGAACCGTTAGTCCGATAACTTGACCGGTGTCTTGCTACGGGCACGAGTAAGTGCAGTGCCAAGTTTGACGTTGTTTGGATTAGAAATGCAAAATATATCGTTAAATATATAGGTAAAAGAAGCACACATTGGCTTTTGCCGCTGGCCACTCCCCCTCTCACCCTGAGGACCAGAGACGGAGCAGCAGAGCTTTGGCAGCTAAAATGTGACATACACCTCAGACCCACAAAAATGTGCAAAGTTGCACTACTTTGGACTGTCTTTGACTTTGAACAAACAAACGAGAATTCCCGAATTTAAGGACGTTTCAGAATCCCACACGTGCAAAGCACAACCAGACAACAAGTGCAGACAGAGCGTAATGCCACAGGCTATCTACCTTATAAAGCGAGACGTATCTGAGTGTCCGTGTTTCGGGGGGAAGATAACCTGCACATCAGCAGACGCCACATGCAGCTTTAGAACAGCGGGGGGGCTCTTTTCCCGCTATTAAATTGCTGTGAGCTGTCAGAACATAACGTAATGATGCAAATGTCGGATTACTCCACATTTTCATTGTGATATTTTGTGATTACATTCTGAATCTGCAGCGTTCTCTGTCAGGTAAATACAGTAGTACAGTAGTTCCTCTGATGTAGAAGTAGCCTACACTGTAAGTCAGTAGTAGGCTATACAGTGGAGTTGCATATTAAGTGGTTTGGGGTCCTTCTGTAAGGCACATTTTCAACGGGCACTGCACTAGTTTCCCAAATGTTCGACAGCAATACATAGGGTTGGGTACCGTTTGGATTTTTACGATTCCGAACCGGTACTTTTAAAACGATTCCGATTCCTAACCGATTCTTGAAAAACTGAAAAAAGACAAAAGAATGGCTTTTTTATGGAGTTTTTTTTAAATTGAAAATTATTTAAATTGAACAATATATTAGCGCTTTAAAGTACTTAAATATATAATAAGTAAACCTAAGTCACCTAACACATAACTACAATAATTTGACAAATAACAGTTACACTATTAACAAGTAACAACAAAATAAATGTTGAGTTGGTATGCCAACCAGCTTCAAACTTTAGCAGTTCTTTTGCAGAAAAATTACCATAATTGCCTTCTTTGGCAAGATAAGACACCTCTCCTGACTTATGGCATGTCTTGTACAGGAGAAAACTCTCTCAGATGGTGTCCAAGAGGCCTGGGGACACAAGGAGGAGTTTGAAAGGGCAGACTCCCCCACCACCAGGCTACAGGGTCTTGTCCTGAACGATAGACTAGCAGAGCGTAATATGTTTACTAGCGATCACGTGCAGTCAATGAATGGTTAATATGCTTTTACGTCCGTTTTGGTGAGCCTAGAGGGAAAATATGCCATTTTAAAAGAAGCCTACATTAACGGTAGCTAGCTAATGGTAGACTACAGAGAAAGTGTGATATTTTATGTCCGTTTCGGAGCATGTACAAAAAGCCGTCTATCAGCAGTGATAGTAGAGTGCATGTCCGAGAATAGCGCGGGCACGTGCGCCACTCGGCAGAAAAGGGAGAAAGAAAAAAAGAGTCTGCCGCTGTCCAGAGCGACAGAGGGAAAATATTTCAGTCGGAACCAAAATTTGCGTTCTAATCCGGTCCGAATACTACCGTTTGCATAGGAACCGGTTCCATAGTGGAACCGGGTTTCGGTACCCAACCCTAGCAATACATTTATACAATACTAAAATGTGTTACATTACAGTTAGGCCTACATGCATTGATCACAATGCGCATTCAGTTTATGCACACTTGTCTCGTTTAGTCTTTTCTATCCGGTTTAAACATGGCACTCCATTTGAGCCAATAAAAGTTGCTCACTCAGCTCAAACATTGTTCAGGCTTCACATTCCTGGCAAAGTAAGTATTGAAATAAGCTGACAAGACTCTTTGTAGATTTTAATAAAGTGGATGTTAAGAAATGAAATACTGGTAAAGTTTAACATACGTATAATATGTCCTTAGTTTTTCTATGGCAAAAAGGCTTTATAGGCCAGACGCTCACATGACCTGCAGCTCCATGTAAAACCAGTCTGATATACAAGGAAGATTTGGGAGTCTTAAAACAAAAACGAGAGTACAACACATTTCCTACTTCTGTGCCCAGGTTCAAAAGTCATCCATGCCCAGAGTGCATATCTGGCCCCAATACAAGGATAATACTTCTCTTATCCTTGTATTCTTTATTCAATTCTCTATCTTAAAAGATGGCAGCTGAGTTAAGGCTTGGCAGAGTAAACCTCCAAGCCCCTTAAATCTACAGAGATGATGTCCGAATATGCTTTATAAAGCCCATCTTCTGAATTTTAGCAGCTATCCCCTCCTATCCGTCTGGGCAAGACAAAATAGAGAAACACAATGTTCTGCCTTGGAGGTTTGACAGAGATATAAGAAATAGACTATGCCAATTGCTCTGTGAATTCAACCACTTAGACCAAGAGAACCAGATTAAACTTCCTGATAGTATGACTGATCTGACATTTTTAAATTAGGCACAGAGAGTTTAGACTTCTTGGCTGTCAAGGTGCATATACTTTAATTTGTCTCAACAATAAGCCAGATCCTGGATGAAAATCATATTGTGGTTCATTTCAGGTGAAGTAACAAATCTACAATTTGAATATAGCAGGTCAGACGAAAAAGAACGGGTTATGCAATGACTACAGAAATGGGAAATTGAGATTTTCTGTGCCAAGGCACAGGTAGGAAATTGTTGGTCCGGGTAGAGAAGGGAAATGTGCATACAAGATTAGAAAATCACTACAGATGAATGCTGTGCTTTACATGCTTTTTGTGGACCAACTTCCAGTCCCTCTGTTGAATTGCTGTGCCCAGATTGGCTGATGAACTCATATCATCAAATAACAAGAAGCAATCTTCAAAAAAAAATAATGGAGCTTGCAATGAAAGATGGAAGCCAATAAGCCATGAATAGAAATAGATTTACATCATGATTATAAGTTGAAATAGAAGTTTGTGGTCAATGTAGAGTGCAAATATACATTAGAAAAGCATACTCTGTGTACAACTCAATAAGCACCCCTGAATGACACTGAAATAATGACTTTCCAGAGTTTGATAATAGTTTCCGCTGTGAGAGAAAAGTTTTTTTTTTTACGTTTGTTCCTTAAAAAGATAACGTATAAAGTTTATATGGAAGAAATCATTTTTGGAACAGCTGCCTACTCTCTTATTTCAAGGTTGCGTTTGTTCTCTTTTATCTGTTTAATGTTTAAGTCCTGGATGTTGACAGACAACATATTACTTAATTAAACAGTAATTTTTATTTAAATCTTTCTCAAATTCCCTGGCAAACAAGAATGAGCTTTTCCTCAGGATTTGCCTGTTTGATGAGAAAATGCCCGAAGAAATGAAAGCCCATCTATCCAAATGACAGCGATTTAGCTTATAGACAGGAGATTGTGGGGGAGCTATCTCACTTGGGCAATTTGATATAATATCTTCATCTAATAACAGTCATTTCTTCAGTCAGGGCCCTTCTTGGTTTTTAACTGGGTTTTGAATGACTATCTTGTGAATTACCTGGAAGAGTCGAATCACTAATGGCTTTTTAATCACGCTGAAAATAACTATATTCAACGCAAAACCCGCTCCCTTTTACTTGTGGAGAAACGCCTCACTTTGCCTTAATGATCCTTCCGAGCACATGCGGTTATTGTTTTTCTGCTGCCGTGTGTTTCTGTTTGAGGTGAAGATGGTTCAGTCTTACTAGCATCTTCCTTTACCAATCTCCAATTTATTCACCTGTTCTCCGACATCATCCCTGACAAAGCAAAGTCAAATCCATAAAAAGATGGTATTCGACTTTCATGGTTTAGCATCACTGCAGAGTAACTAATAACGGAATTAATCCTACGGCTCAGAGGTTTCCCCTGCCTCGTCCTGCTTTCCTAATCTATCATTTCCTCTTACAAACAAATACTATACTCACTCACGGCATTGTGGATATAATGGAGTAAACGCAAAAGTGTGAAAATGCCACCAGTTTAGGTATCAACTGATGTTAGTGTAAAATTTGTATATCTAAAAGCGCAGCCTGCAGAGGCTTGGCATCATGTATGAGGGGGCAGCTAAAAAAGAGTCACATTTTGCTCTGTGTATTTGCCAATTCCTCACAACCATTAGTGATACCATAATGGTTTGGGAAAGGGCCAGAAGCCTTGATCCACAGTGTCATATGAGCACGCTGAAAACATTTAACCGGTTCAATGGTATCCTTTATTGCATCTCAGAAAATAAAGAGACTGCTCAGGCATCCGCTTAAGGCAGCAGCAAGGGAATCTAAAGTGCTCCTAAGACACATTAATACAGCAGCAGTGCAATATTAGCAGCGCAGAGGAGCTGGAATTGATGACTGTCCAATTTTAAGAAACACACAGACTAATGTGAGGATAATGAAAATACGCCAAAAAGTACTATGGCTGTTGATGAATATTCTAAGTTTGAATATATATTCGAATAGTAAAAAGAAACAGACATTCGAATATGAAAATGTATATGCGAATATTATAAGAGTAAATAACGGCAATAGTGCGGCTATCTGCCTCGCGCAATCATGCATGAGCCTGGGCCGCCACTGCTGCTGCTGCCTAAACGTTCAGCTTTCTGTCTGATTAAGTCCAGCCGGTCGGGAAGAGGGAAGAGAATTCACAGTGAGCGAGTGGGCGTGTTGCGCCAATTTTGACAGCTCTCAATAGTACAGACAAAGGGAGAAAATTAAGTCAAATGAGATTTCTTCCAGCAGTTTCTTCTTCTTCTTACTTTTTTCTAACTTCTTCCTTAAACAAAAGATTGCATGTTAATGTTTTGGTGCTTTCTGATCTGAGTGTGTACATCCAAAAAGTGATCAAACCAAGAGTCTCCTAATTGTAGGCACCATTTGGCCCAAATGCTAAAATGCCATGAAGAGTGTGACCTTAGCTTTGGATTTTGAAAGGACAAGCCATTGTCAGTTTTGACTGGAAGTAAATTTGTATGGAGTGAGGGATGTCACACATAGAGGACCGCAGGGCCTAGCAGCTTTTTGGCCGAACGTTTGCCCCTTGGGATGATCCATAATTCATGTGGGAGTCATGCACTTGTCACAGCGGCTCTGTATAGTGAGTTCCACAAAGAGAAGAGGTGTGGGTGAACGGCAAACACAAATGTATTGCATCTTACAGCAGCATCCTCCAGCAGGAACCAAGCACCGCTCAGTTCCTTCACGCCTACATAGTAATGTCGACCCGGAGGTGCCAGCAAAGGTAACCTTGTTGAGCGCATTCATGTTTACCAGAATTGTTGATGACTCAATCACTGATATTTACATGACTGGTATATTTGAGGAGAGTTTTGCATTAAATTTCAGTCTAGGAGGGGAAAGATGAATGCTAGATTATCAAACTTAAAATCACATTTTTTACACTTTATAATACCTTGCAGGCTGGGACTACATATTCACACCTGCATATTGTATGATAATGTACAAAGCATACAATCTAATAGAACACAAGCACAAAATAGAGTCTCACAAATTACCATAAGGGTCAGTCAACACCTTTCTGGCAGGTTCTCAACAGAAAATGAGCATTGAGAGCCTCACAAAAAGGTCGTATTTACTTCATACCTTCATTATTACAGAGTAATTAGATTGTGCAGGTGTGCAACATCTTCTGAAGAAGCATGTATAGCTAGCCCCTGTTGCTATAGCCAGCTGGTTTCATTAGTGTCATTAGTTCAGGAACTTATGTTAGCTGACTGGCATCATCTGCTTCCAGGGTTTTCCTTGGGCTTTTAGAGTGCTTAGGTGCAAATGACATCATGCGCTCATTTGCATTTTTGTGACATCATCACGCAATTATTTGCATACACTTCAGTCAATTTTATCACTAAAATGAGAATAGCTGGTCCACCTTAAAGCCAAGTTGTCGCTAGCTCCGTGGCTAACCCCTTCACTTTAACCAGCAGGTAGCCAGGACGACACGATAACTTGTATTTGTTCTTGTGAAGTCGTAGCATTTTTCAAAGACAGATAAACTGTACACAGAGTGCACAGCTACATTCACAACGCCTGTTCCATGCATCGGCTCCATGAATTAGGGTTGCACGATATTGAAAAAATGTGATATTGCGATATCGATAATGAATATTGCGATATCGATATTAATTTCGATATTTTTAAACATATGTAAAATTACCAAAGTTATGGGAAAACGCATCAAAATAGATTTATAACAAATAAAACAAGTTTTCTTACAACACAAGGTTTATTTCAACTGACACAACTGGTCCAACATGTGTCTACAGAACAGGACATGTTTTACTGCTTGGACAGTATAAAATAAATAAAGAGCATGTCTATAGAACAGGACATGTTGTACTGGTTGTATATACACGACTACAGTATAAAAAACAATGCAATGCACATCTGTTGGCTTAAAACCAAAGTATTTCCAAGCTACCGAGGAAGAGGCATTACCCTACAGTCACATTAGCTACAAGAGACAGCTACCATTCATTTTCAATGGGAGTGGCCGTTTGGTCACGAGCGACTGCCAATCAGAGTGAAGGCAGCGTGAGGGCAGCGTGACGTATGTCAGTGGCTCAAGTCGAAGAAAATAATTCAAGATGGCGGACAACGCTTCAGGACATCGTATTTATGTATATATCTGATATGTTTGGCATTTAATCTCATATTGTGTTACTTTTATCGAGAAATACTTTTAAATCCAAAAACATCGTTCTTGTGACTTGACTCAATACCTCTGAAGTAACTTTTAAGACGTGGTTTAAGGTAGCACCGGAGAATTTCTGTTTACTGTTGCCAAGCAACCAGGGGTAGGCTAGGCACGCCCAGGAGCACCCACAAGCGAGTGCATGTCGCTCTCTTTTGTAGCTAATACTTTTGGCCTCTAAAGTTTCTTTTCAATCTGTTATTTCGTCGTCTCCCAGAGCAACACTCATTTTCTTACTTTTGTGTTCTTTTTGCTCCACTCTTTGCTCTCTCTTTAGCTCCTTTCTTTCGCTTCGTTTTATGGTTCTGCGGAGAAACTCAATGGAACTGCAGCTCCGCCATCTTGGACTGAATGTAACACAACGTTCTATTGAGTTTCTCCTCTTGTTGCTTCTATACTCTTTGGGTACATGTCGGGCGGGATGCAACGCAAACAAAATATCGCTTAATTATCGCGAGACTTTCGGTATAATATCGTATAACGTGATATCGCGATAACGATATTGAGTCGATATATTGTGCACCCCTACCATGAATGTATAATACTAATGGTCAGCTCGTTGTCCAAATGCTCTCCACATTGTTTTTACGTTACAGGCTACGCCTAAGCTGTATAATGGCAGGAAAAACCCTGGCTTCACCATCAGTGGCTCATTTACCAGTTGAGTGGCTACCAGCTAACTAGTAACGTCCAATCATATTTATACGTGTCCGCTCAGTATTAGACCGCTGATGCCAACACTGTTTTCTGCCACTGCTTTATCCAACTCCAACCACATCATTTTTTGCTTTTGGAGTTGTTAAAAGGAGATTATCTAAGATTTGATGTTTGCGTTTGTCAAACGCAGGAACCCTGTTGCCACGGAGATTCTTGGAGAGCTCCCTCAAAAGGGCATAGCCTTTTCCTGCCAAATCTAATTGAATAACTTTTTGGTTTAAATTGGTCAACTGACTCAAATCCAATAACACAGTCTTAGTGACTCTTAACATGTAATTAAACACCATATAAAAACACCCCATAATTGTAATATTCTCATTTAATTGTTTATGGTAGGGCACCCGGATAGCTCAGTTGGTAGAGCGGGCGCCCATATATAGAGGTTTACTCCTCGACGCAGCGGGCCCAGGTTCGACCTTTGCGGCATGTCATTCCCCCTCTCTCTCCCCTTTCATGTCTTCTGCTGTCCTATCAAAATAAAGGCTGAAAATGCCCACAAAATAATGTTTATGGTAAAGGCATTTAATCACATCTATTCTCATTTTTAACAGCTTTTTCTCTTCTGAATTCCTCTTAAATATGTTGGTAGAATCCCCAAATTTCCCCCCAGAGACCCGTAATATTTCTTTGGAATATTATTCTCTCTGATTTCTCCTGCTAGAGTTGCTATTCTCATACAATACTACTCCTCTCCATCATAAGTGATAGTTATTGCCGTCTTACAAGAAGTTCCAATGTATTTTAACATATGCACAATCCAAAAGGCTTCTAACGTCCTATGATCTGTAGCTGCAACAATTCATAGTTTGTGAACTTTAGCGCTCTTACAAAAATTAGACAAGAGGATTGAGACTGAGATTGAGATGCCCTGCTATTGAACACACAAAAAATGCAATGAATCATGAAGGGGATTCTGCAGGAGCAATAGAATAAGAAACGATAATATATTGCAGACAAGATTCCCAAGGATATTCTTTTGATTAATCTCAGAATAAAACTTCTCTAGGTCCTCTAATGCATCCTATAAGGGATTCAGCAATGATGTTTCCAAAGATCATCAGACAGTGAGAAGAGTTTAATGCATAAAGCACAAATGATTGAAGTTTTTAAAAAGGCATCTTTGCTTGAAAAAACACTTTTACAGTCGTGACCCTATATTCAAGAGATATTAGAAGATAGTCTGCATGTACACACATTTTTTCTTTTTGAAATGAAGTTAAATGCTCTCCATCATACCCACTTGGCACTATTAACACGTGGGTGTACATAAGTGTCTGCAGGTCGATCCTCATCTGTGTTGTCATGGAGAAAATAGCTCAATGCTTGGAAGGTCAAGACTGGGTCGGTAATGGAAAAAAGAATGCAGTTATCACCCTTTAAAGACGTGACCTTTAAGGTGATACTCCCTCTATATGTGCTTACTTAATATCGGGTATTAATCTGTGCTTATAAAAGATAGAAGAAAATATGTTAATGTGAAATTTCAAAAGGGTGATTGAAGTGGTACATTTCTCATTTTTAAGCAAGGACATCTTAAAAATCTGTGACTTTCCCCCCCAAGAAACAAATGTGTTCACATGCCTCCACTGGCAGTCACTGAATGCAGGGTTACACAGTGGACATATAGATCCATTTTGTTTTGGTGATCATAAATATCTCATCTAACTATAACGGTATGGTGGAGGAGAAATAGGATAAATATTCAATGACGCGAAGGGAGTAGGTGGAAAGTGAAATATTTCAATATACCTCCATAAAGCAATAGACTGCAGCAGCAATATTCTCTATGCACAAAATGGCAAGTGCTGGTGAACTGTTTTTGGCATTTGAAAATAGATTCCCTGTCCCATCTTCCCAAAGTGCCCTAGCATGCATACATACGTGTGTGTGTGTGTGTGTGTGTGTGTGTGTGTGTGTGTGTGTGTGTGTGTGTGTGTGTGTGTGTGTGTGTGTGTATCTATATCTATAGATAGATAGATAGATAGATATAAGGACTGCTCTCATTCTATGATACCACCAATTGCCCTTAGAATTCATCTTAATATCTTTTGCTACAGATCACCTAATTACCACTGACAAAGCGCCGCTGGAAGGTACATGGTATTAGAGGAAGTAATGATGCAATGGTAATGAGAACAGCGAGTGAGCTATAGACATTATGTAGATATGAAATGTACTGATTAACCTAATGGAATCAATGGTATGGCCCCACTAGTTTCAAGCACTGAAAAAAAGGATACAAACAATCAAGAGGGAGGAGTAGGGTGTTTTTTTTTTGACTCGCAACATCAACACTATCACTGCAAAGGATCATCTGTATGCAGTAGTCATAGCAACCATAAAAATAATAACAAGATAGACTGACTATTTTCATCACAATTGCACTTCAGGTAATTGTTTACATTGCCTTAAGATACATGAAAAGAGTGACAGATTAGTTCGAAATGATTATGAAAGCAGATTTTGTTCAAGGGGCACCATCAATTTTACAAATGTAGATCAGTTAATTTGTCACAATAGGCACTGATCAGCCTGTGAAAACAGTTGTATAATGTCCTCTGTGGCTCTGAAGTGCCAGAAAACAACCCTGACGACGTCTTCAAGGTTATTTAAGATTGGGCTTGAGACTACACATTTTTGACTCAAAGCCTGTGTTGCGAAGTGGGGGTGTGGAGTTTGAAAGACATGGGAAGGCCTAATTAGAGATAAAATATTGAGTTGCATTTTGGGAAAGGTAGGATCCAGTGTTTTTGTTGCTTGACTCATACTTCGGATATTTTGGGCCCTGCTTCTTTGATTTTCACCTTTCTTATTTTTTTTATTTTATCCACAAACCCTCCAGCTTTGTGGAAGCGCTATTCTAAAATTGGTGGAGTATCCCTATAAGAGATGAAAGTACTTAGCAGGGCTTGTTGAAATAAATCTAGATAAAAAGAAAATGCAGATTTTTCAGTAATTTGAGCTAATGGAGGAACATCTTACAGTAGAAGAGGCTACTTGATAGGGGTGCACAATTCAGAAAATGTCACGATTCGATTTTTAGGCTCAAGATTTGATTCAAAAATCGATTCAAAAATGATTTGATTAAAAAAAACGATTCACAGTATGTAAATGTAGTTACTGACATGTGATTGCGGTAGACATACAATAAAGAAATCGAATTGATTTTTGGAATTCTAGGAATCAATTTTGAATCGGTAGAGCTTGATTCGCATCGATTTTTTGCACACCCCTACTACTTGAAATGACAGCAATGCTTCCAGTCAAAAAATGTATACTTAACGCAAGGGGAGTCCCGTCATAGACATCTATGTCATAGTGGCTGCACAATATATCGTTTATCGCCATCGCGAGATCAACTGGTGCAATGAACACATCGTGAAAGGTTGCGACATATCATGAAAGACACTCAGAGATTGTGTTAGTTGCAAGAAAATCAGTAGAAAACTGCACTTTCAAATGTTACTATCATATTTTTTAGTGTTGCCTTTTATATTCAGTGTTCAATTTGTACAATAAAATAATATGTGGTTTCCTTTCATTTGTTTTAAATTCAACAAGAAATTTGATTGTATTTAAGCGAAATACCGAAAGCAGCAGAAATGCAGAACTGAGTACACTTAAATATCCGTTTATTTATCGCAAGTAATATCGTTATCGCGATATTCAACAATGTTTTCGCATATCGCATATTTTCCTCATATCGTGCAGCCCTAGTTTGGATTAGAGCCCGACCGATATGTCGGTGGGCCGATATTAGGCATTTCCCAAACTATCGGTATCTGCATTTATAATGGCCGATAAATGAATATTTAAAAAATAAAATAAAAACGGACGAAACACCCTTCAACCATGTTATGAGTGTTGGCGTTGCATAGTTTGAATATCACATTGCACTTTTCTGCTCTTTTTGCACTTCTGGTTGGACGCAAACTGTATTTCGTTGTCTTTGGACTTGCACAATGACAATAAAGTTGAATCTAAGAAAAATCCAAAAAAAAATAGTTTGTCCACCAGAGGACACTCTACAAAGTCCCTTGTTGGCAACACTGCTGTTTAACCCTTTACATTTCATATCTTAAGTTTGTATTTTTAAATAATAATACAATAAAACATTATCATATTATTTTAGTGAGGACTCATAAATAACTACAAATAACTAATGTTAGGGAAATCTGTTTTGTTACGCGTTTCTGGATTTTTTGTTTTTTTTTAAATATATAAATCGGCCGATATATCGGAATATCGGATTTTTAAAATCAACAAATATTTGTATCGATATCGGCCTTAAAAATCCTTTATCGGTCGGGCTCTAGTTTGGATTTATAGTTGAGCATCAGATTTCACCCATTGATAGCACCATTGCCACACTAAACACATGTTCTGTACATGATCAGGCTGCATTATGCTTTAATTATATTCCCCAGCTACATATTTAAAGAAGAATAAGAGACTACCGTGGTGCGCAGAAGGTTAGCGTGGAGATGTCTTTCTTCAATGTGTGCTACTAAAAAGCAGCCGATTACAGAGGCTTTCTTAAATGGTGTCTTCACCTGAAACTTGTTGGAGAAAACACAAACAGCCAATCAGTTTTTGCAGTCCCCACATAGTATCTCCGTAGACGCCATAGCACAGACACGTAGTTACATTTTTGAGGAGGCGCACATCAGTTACGGCGTAGCTTCAGCGGCTACGTGCCGTAGGGTAGGGTAGGGTCCGAGACTACGCAGTAAGCCCTAAACATACAACTATACATCAAGCTTAACTCTACACGTGTAACCAAGTAGAACCTTTTGGCAGAAAGACCAATTCACAAACCAATGATGCCAAGAGGTAAGTATCAGCACAGCGTACAGCCAACAGCCCTGCCCGCGCTGAACAAACAGAGGCCAGGAAATGATAGCTGGTTAATGCAGGCCTGCTGTCAGCCAAGACTGACACTGTGGGTACAGAGTGGTGCAGGCAAGGGCAATCTGAGGGCATGAGGGACGATGGACATCCTGGCACTGCAGGCTGGCAGGTGTGGGTGAGAGAGAGAGAGAGTGAGAGAGCAAGAGAGAGCGAGAGAGAGAGTACACACATGCAGTGGCTAGAGGGCAAAGCAAGTCGAAAATGTAGAGACACCAAAAAGCTATGTAGGTCTCAGGCATGGTCCAGAGGACAGTCAGAGAGAACCTGTTTATGATGTACATGACCCTGCTGTACAGTCAGAACAAAACTCCATGAACAAAGTGATACCACGAGCAAGAGATGCACTGAAATGTCGTCATCGTGTTGATAGGGAAACTTCCAACAGTATGTTGTAGTAGTATAAAACAAAACACTGACAGACAGCAGCATGTAGCACAGATCTAACCCTGGGTCATTGAGAAGGGTTGAAAGTGACACGTTCATACTTTTCAATTCATTTAAAAAGCTTATGTCATCAGAATCCTAGAATAATAAAGATATTAGGCATATACTGGCTTTAAAGTTATAAAACACCACTTAAGAATAGTCTTATTGTCTGGTCTAGCTGGCTTCCACTCCAAAATGAATATATGCTCTTAAAAAGGAACCTATTATGCTTTTGCGTATTTTCTTTCATATTTTTAATGTTAAAATGTCAGATGTTCATGTTAAACGTGACCAGAGCTTCAAATAATGAGGTATTTTAGAGAAATCTCCGTGTGCTAAAACATGTCCAGTTGTTTAGTATTTCATTTAGAAGCCTATATTGGTAATTTTCACAGTACAAAGTCCTGAGGCCTTTACTACGAAGCAAGACTTGGCGTTAACGAGGTAACTTCAGGTTCAACCCAGGGTTTTGTGTATCACGACGGTGGATCACTTGTTACCGGGTTATATTGCCGTGGTAACTTATGCTGAACACCGTTGGAGATTAGCGATCAACCGGTGTAAAAGTACTGCCTACTGACCAATCAATACTCGATTGATAACGGCGTCACCGTTCTTAGAAGATCAGGTGGAGCTCGGTGCGTGGAGAGAGAGAGGTGCGCTCATAAAAGTTAAAACATTTAGAGACCGACAACCCCGTTCACATTCCCCGATGGGTATCTTTATGAAAGATATAGATTTTCAGCGGAGGGAATTACGTATAGGCTATTTGTCGGCTTCTTGAGCCGTGTGTTGCCAATGCGACACATCGGTCTGAATTATGTTTTTATATTTTTTATTTGCTCTCACGGTCGCTTACCACTGCCAGGGATGCAACTGAAATAATAGGCTAAAGGGTCCGTGTACTTGGTGGCCAACAGATTTTCGTTTTGAAAGGAAAAAAACAAAAACGAAAAACGGCCAGTTTCCCAATTACCATTAGTAAATAGGAAAACAAAAAACGGAAAACAACCCATTATTCGTTTTTTGTTTTGATATTAAAAAACGGAAAACGAAAAACAATCTCGTTATCCGATTGTCTTTGATGCATTTGTAGATGGAACTCGGAAATTAAAATACGTGTATAAATCTTATTCCTTTGTCAGTACCCGATCCGTACCGCCTGTAAAAATCCGTTCTGTGCACTGCCTGATCAGTTCTACGCTTGCGCGAACACCGGCAAACTTCACAGCTCTATGCACGCATTGGCGTAAGGATGTTTGGACATTCCCGGTTACCGGAAGAAAACATTAGACAGTGACAGTAGACTGTTATGATGGCAAAGATGAAGTTTACAAGGTGTTTGTTGGAGTTGCCTAAAGTATATGTTAATGATATACGGAGGGTCGTCTGGCCATCCAGTACAACACCATGTAGCAAATTAAATAAAGGCTTCAAATTTTACGTTTCGTCATTTCTTTACAACTTTGAAGGTAATTTGCTAACGCTAGCTAGCCTGAGCTAGAAGCCTTGCTTTGGTGTTATAAGTCATGACTCCATCCTGCTTCAGGGTTAACCATGTTTTAAATAAAGTTTAAGCATGTGTATACCTCTCACTTCATGTGTTTGTACTTTTATGAAAGTATCAGGTAAAAACAGGGCTACAAATGAGATCTCTGTGAGAGACCAGCATACTCCTAGCAAACTATTATGTAGCTCAATGCTGGACATTTCACCCCTAATTCCGGTCACTTTACTATATTTGTATTTGTTTAGTATTTGGTTTAGAAGCCTTTATTGGGGATTTTTTACGGTACAAAGTCCTGCTATATACGTACATAGCTAGCTATATATGCTCCGCTATGTCGCGTTAGCATGCAGCTACAATAGTTAGCCATGAGTATGCTAACGTTAGATTGTAGTGGAACGAAGCAGCACTTTCTAACGTCAAAAATCGCAGACCAAACACTACACAATCGGACATGTTTCAGCAGGAATGTGACCCGGAATTGGGGAGAATTTAACAACATTGCCAGCTAAGATGACCGTTAGCATGTAGCTACTATAGCGTTTACTGCCGTTAGCATGTAGCTACTATAGTGGTATACAGCAGTGGTGGCTGGGAGAGCTGTCATCCCATCTTCAAAAGGACACTTATGTAAATTTACACTTCATCGCATTAATAATAGACAGTCTATGGTTATTAGTCAAGACGAAGTATTAGGTAAAAACATTAAAGTAAACAAAACAAAACCATGTCGCTACACGGTTTTGGATCAGTGACAAGTTTCGAATGTTTGTAGCTATGACTATTTAATAATAAAGATTTAATAAAAAAAGATTTAATAAAAAAGTTGTAATGTTTGGTCGTAAAGTGTTGACACATGTTACTTATATACAGTCTATGGTTACAAATCGCACAGGGACATTGTTAGTTTTCTACTACGTAATTATGCGCATGCACAGAACGGATCTTACAGGCGGTACTGACCAATAAATACTATTGAAGGGCGGGTCTTGGCGTGGCGGGAGTAACTTCCAGGTCACGAAAAAAATACCAATGCAAAATTAAGGAATACGACTTATACACACGTATTTTAATTTCCGAGTTCCATCTACAAATACATCAAAGACAATCGGATAACGAGATTGTTTTTCGTTTTCCGTTTTTTAATATCAAAACAAAAAACGAATAATGGGTTGTTTTCCGTTTTTTGTTTTCCTATTTACTAATGGTAATTGGGAAACTTTTCGTTTTTTGTTTTTTTCCTTTCAAAACGAAAATCCGTTGGCCACCAAGTACACGGACCTACACGGACCCTAAAGTAACGACAGTTTATGGAAAGCACAAGTGTAATTATGGTCAGATCTAGTGCCTGACTGATGGGGAAGTGATATTGATAAGTCTTGTGATTTACGCATTTACAGCATCGGCCTTTTTTTGCCATTTTTCCTTCCTGTTTTAGGAAACAGCGACTGTATTGCGTTTTGCCTGTAAAACCGCATCTGTGTTCTTCATATTTATGTAGAATTATAGTTTGCTCTTATGTAAAATATGTGTCTCTGGTAGATGTTTGCGATTGTTCACGCTGTGTAAACACCGCCTCTTTTATGTGAATGCGCACGCCGCTGGATTGGGAAACCCAGGGTTGATTGAACTAGTTGTTAACCACCGTCGTGACTCAGGTTATGCAGGACCGCGGTTGTTAGGTTAGGTGAAGCCGGGTAACTGAAAGAAATCCAGGGCATGTTGATCTTGATTCGTAGTACAGGCCTCTGCTCTGTTGCGGTCAGTCTCAGGCTCAGAGTGCAACAACAGCGGAGATTTCAGAGACTTGCGGACATGTGGAAGCATGCTGACCAATCAGAGCAGACTGGGCTTTTCGGGAGGGGGGCTTAAAGAGACAGGCGCCCGAACTGAGCGTCTCAGACTGAGGGTGAATACAGGTGCAGCAGCCATGGGCGGTATGAGAAAAACAAAGTGTGTTTTGAACATTAAAGCATGTAAACATGTTCTAGTAGAACCACAAAATACAAGTATGAACCTGAAAACAGTGTATAATAGGTCTTCTGCCCACCTTCAATGTAACATTCATCCACCACCACAAAGTCTCTCGGCATAATTCAAGGCACAGTTGGTCAGCCCTCAGGCCCTACATTTAACAGTGCGTCTTTCAGTTGAAACAAATATGTATTTCTCCTGCGAAACATCCACTGCAGCCTTCAACTTTTCAAGGAGCTCAGAATCATCCTCATGATAACTGTAACCTCTGTGACGTCTTCCGTATACGCTCTTAATGCAGCATTCATATCTGCGAAACATTCATAACTGCTGGCCAACCTGTGCAGCAAGGTCTTCTTCCTCCTTTCTTATTCTCCACTGTGCTTTTCTAAATGAACAGGCCTGAACTGCAGCGAGTCGTGATGAAAGCGAACATTCGTCTTTGGGCATAATTGAGAACTTCACAGTTAACTTGCTTAACAGTTTGTGCCTACTCTGACAAGTCGAGGCCCATCCACATTGAAATTTTGTCAGGGTAAACCCTTAGACTCTAATAATCTTCCCTCATCTGCAGATGTACTTTGAGTTTGCCTCTGATAAGGCTGCCGGAAAAGGGATCAATACTTGACAGATCAATCTGATCAATAATCAGCGAGATTAGAGAAGCAGTGCAGTAGAGAGGATTTTGAAGTACTCTCCTGCATTTCTGATTACAGACGCACCCGAACATAACTTCAATGACACAGCCAATCATTTTAATTTCACATCAACTTTTAAGCCTTTGTATTTCATCCCATATTATCACTGGATGTGGTTTCCTGCAGTGTGTAACTTTTTGGATATACTTAATCCTTTACAGACATGCTAGACGTGCATTTAAAACCATCTACCGACTTCATGGCCGAAGTTAATCTAATAGTGACGGTTCAGTGAACTTTCAGATTATCTTTTGTTGCTTTTCATCCACAGATCAAATTATGATTAATAACAGATACCTGCCACTGCATTACTCATTAGCTCGCAGGTAGAGCTGCTTCTGCTGTCGCCCATACAGGCCTACAGGTATTATGTGTATCATTACCTACCAGGTTTATGGTAAGGCTCCTGAAATTCCATCATCCACGCTTTACGTGTCCGACTGAGTTAAAAAAAGATCTCCAAGCCAAGATTTTTTTTTTTTCCCCCTTCTAACCCCACTTTGCCTTTTTAATAAGCCAGTGCATAGTTATAAATCATCCCTCAAAATATTTGTAATGCTCATTTTACACAAAGAGGGTGGATTATAGTTTTGGGGTACTATTTTAATACCAGGTGTGCCAAACAAAAAAGGGTCTTTGAATGAGTTTTAAGTGCAGATTGAAATCACAAATGAACACTGCAGAGTAAATAAATTAGCAGTTGACCTAGGCAGGCTTATTCAATCCATCTTTTGGAGGGGCGATAGTAATTTGTCAGTACAAATTATAAGAAAAGGAGAGAGAAAGTCCATTCTCTACAGGTACGAGTATATCTTGAAGCTGAAACAAAGCTTAGATGTACGATTATGACCGAAAATCTCATGTTATAGAAGATTTTGGGCCATAAGCCTGATGAGGTTAAATGGGGTCTACTTCACTCTATGCATATGACATCTCATACAATCAAATGGGTTTGTTTTGGTCCTGCAACAAATTGACTCCTGCAGTGTGCACTGATCACTACCTTTCTAAAGTATAGAGAACTGGTGACGAGTGGAGTCCATTCCTTGTCACATATCTCCCATTGTCACAGTGAGGGTGAAACCCATTTGAGCAATTACTCACTGCCCTCTACTGCCAGGAAAGCAGAACTGCAATTCTATTTAGAATCACGCTGGGTTTCTACAAACCGCTTGGCACAGAGGATCATGTTTGTTGCTGTGCGAGCAAATGGAATAAAGATCATCCCGGTGCAGAAAAGCTTTAGTTAAACTGAGCATGGTCAATTGTTGTAATCTATGAGGCTGAGCTGATCCTCCCCATGTAATACCTCCAACCCTCACAGATACGAACATTCAATGAAGATAAATAACAATAGATGATATACGGTAATAATACTAGGAGAAATAACAGAAAAGCACACACTCACCTACACACTTGTAGACATGAATTAAGCACTTGCATCATACTTCCATTGGAACATACACTCCTATAACACTTAATGACCTGTCTGGGTCCTGTGCAACAGCTCAAAAAAAAAAAAAAAAAGCATTCTTAACATTGTTTGATTAGCTTGATACTTTATGACTTTTTCCTAATTTTACGAGACTCTTATAAACATGATTTATATGATGCCATGTTTCATAAGTCCAGAGGCTGATTCTTTACCCCCATTTTAGGGTCTCAGTTGTACAACATGATTAAATATATAATAAAAATAAATAAATAAAAAGTACTTGTACGCAGCCCAACCCCTCCAAATCAAAGACCACACTTTGTTTATTGTGACATCTGATTCTCCTCAAACATAACATATAGGATTTCCATTTACTTGCCTGTAAATTATTTTTTGGCAAACAAAAGGAATATATATATATTTTAATTATAGTTATTTATTATCATTATAGTTATTTAGTATAATAATTATTTTATCACATTCGTAAAGCATCAGTTTGTGGCAAATGCATCTCTAAATATGTTTCAATATATTTCTAAATATTGGGTTTTTAACTAAGTGAGAAGTAATAAGATTTTTTTTTATTATCATCATTATTATTACACATATAGCAGTGGGATCTGCGGTACACCAAGCAATAAGAAAAGTAAAACCAAACAATGTCAACAAATTAGGGTTATATGACAAAAGATTTACCATGTTAATTTTATATTGTATAATGTATGAGATAAATCCTTACTATCCAGCTATACATCAGATTCCATACTGTCCGTACAATCCTATAACAATGAAACACTGCAGTCCCATCATATCACACTCTTTGAACAGTGATCGAGGACATATTTTAAAACCTTTGAGAATGGAGTAACGATCCAGCATCCTTTTATTAGCCAGGGTTTTCCCTGTAATTATAAGGTTAAGGTGCAGCACCCAAGCCGCTTTGGGCACCACCTAAGCCGAATGAATTTAAAATCAATGTTGGCATCAAAACTAACTAAACTTAGCACAAAAAGTAAAGAAATTTGTGTTTGGTAGATTATTTCTCTGTGGTAACAATGCTTCTTGGCAATAAATCTTATACCGTTGGAAAGCCTGTTTAGTTCCCTTTCAAATGGTGCCCCATTTGTAAGGAACATGCATTTGTGGGATGAGCAGCTGAGTATGTGGTTTGTGCTCATGAAAAATTTGCCGAATCTTCTCTGCCAATGCCAAACAGCTTATTCTTGACTCGTTTGGTGGATTGGATGATTGAAGTTTGAAGAAACAAGACATATTGGCAATTTAACAATGTATTCATTTCACAAACAGGAGCCTCAGTAGCATGTGGAAGAACCATACACAGCCACAACAGCCTGGCACCTCCTCCTCATGCTGGTCACCAGCCTGGTCACACACTGCTGTGGGATGGCATCCCATTCTTCAACCAGCATTTGTCGCAAGTCAACCAACGTGGTTGTGTTGGTCACTCTGGCACGAACAGCACGCCCAAGCTGATCCCACAAGTGTTCAATGGGGTTGAGGTCAGGACTGCTGGCAGGCCATTCCATCCTCTCCACTCCCACATTCTGGAGGTAGTCTCTGATAAACCCCGCCCCGTGGGGGAGAGCGTTGTCATCTCTCTGCATTGAGATTGCCTCCAATGATGACAAGCCTCGTTTTTCCAGTGAGGGAACACCATCACACTGCCTCCACCAAAAGGTGTTACTCTATCGGTGCAGCAAGCAGCATAGCGTTCTCCGCGTCTTCTCCACACTTCCGAACCGATCCAACTGCCGAAGGCAGAATCATCCAATCCACCAAACGAGTCAATGGCAGAATAAGCGGTTTGGCATTGGCAGAGAAGATTTGGCAAGTTTTTCATGGGCGCAACCCACATACTCAGCGCTGCTGCTCATCCCACAAATGCATGTTCCTTACAAATGGGGCACCATTTGAAAGGGAACTAAACAGGCTTCCCAAAGGTATAAGGCAAGGCAGCTTTATTTGTATAGCACATTTCAGCAACAGGGCGATTCAAAGTCAGATTTATTGCCAAAAAACATTGTTACCACAGAGAAATAATCTACCAAACACAAATGTCCTTACTTTTTGTGTTTAAATGTTTAAAGTTTAAATGACTTTTCTTAGATCCAGCCTAGGCTTCAAAGCAAGTTTTGTCTTTAAGAGTTTTTAATGTTATTTATGCATTATCTGCTCTTGCTTTTCCAATGTTTTGGACACAGATATGGGAATAATAGTGGTCCAAAATGTTCCTTATTCATTAACGTTACATTTTCTTGAGGGAGGAAACCCCTAAACCAGCCAACAAATACATGCACCTAAGTCTTCCACAAACCTAGGGAAAACACGGTTAGCTATGCCAAGGAGTGATGAGACAGAATGTCAGTCAAAAGTATATACATAAAACAATAATCTTCTCTGCAGCAAGGAGCATAAAGCCACGCTGAGACAAACTGTTCATTTCAGTCCCTGTTATGGTGAGGAAAATGGTTTGAGACTGCAAACAAGTACCCAAAACGACAAGAAACGACGGCATTAAAAACATGCATTCTGCAGTGTGGTTTTCTAGCCTGTACTTGTGCTGCAGGTGATCACAGAGACACCGAGGTCCTCGCCTGAATTCCTGACCCATTGCTGAAACAAACTTGCACTCCATCTTTTACTTTGATTGACAAGAGAGACTGCTGAAAATTTAAAATCCTGAGTAAAACGTGTCCAATAGCACGAGCACTGATTGAGTATCTAGGGGAAGATGGCCTGTGGACACGGGCAGACAGGTAGGTAGCAGGTTAATTAAAACACAACTGATCTTGTGTTTCCCGTCTTTATGAATTAATGCCATGTCAAGGTGGATCTCCGTGGAAATGGACTAAGGTGTCACTCAAACTTCTAACGACCAACTATGCTCGGCTCGCACAGAGCTCCTGGTGTAAATTATTGACAAAGCTAGTCTGTCGTATTTGAAACTTGAATACTAAAACAGTCTTCAGCTGACAGAGATCATTAATGAACTCAGTTCCAGGGAAAAAACATCTATACTGAATCTGCATTCAAAGGTGCAGTCAGTGCTAGCCATTCCTGAGCAACACCCATCTAAAAAGAAAGTATACTGTCCAATAAACCTTTAGTTAGCAGAAATGTGTTCCACAATTCTGACTATAGCAGGATTGGTCCATTAACTGTGCTCTGCTGCTGCAGATCTCAAATTATTTTTTGTCAAGTTGTGGGGTTTAATAGATGGAAATTTTCTTCCGTGTGAACCATTTATATACTTAAAGGCTTGTTATTTTGGCACCTTTGACTGTAAATGATAATTAAACCCATAAGTCAGCAGGTTTGGTTGCAATGTTTGTAGTCTCAGGTGTCTCAAGTGAATCTTCTAGCTTTTTGAGCAAC
This sequence comes from Sander lucioperca, assembly GCF_008315115.2. NCBI lineage: Eukaryota > Metazoa > Chordata > Actinopteri > Perciformes > Percidae > Sander > Sander lucioperca. The sequence continues at coordinate 20,544,851 of NC_050194.1, read as the reverse complement.
CATAACTTACAGTTAGTCTGGAACGAGAGCAATACCTGCCAGAATATCTATACAACTAGAACACATAACACAGCAGTCTTGCAGGGACCAAATTGGGCCTCTGGGTTTACAGGCTCTCTGTACCCACTGTTACTTCAGTTTAAGAAGAGACAAAGAGATAGATAGATAGATAGATAGATAGATAGATAGTTTAAGAAGAGACGAAGACAGACAGTTTAAGAAGAGACACAGACAGACACTTATGTATTTATGTCATGTATTTTTATGGCACTTTTTTTTTAAGGTGTCAGCTCAGAAGAAGTTTATAAAAGCTATAATTGACTTTTGCACTAGCTCAGCAGTGTTTTTTCTATCCTCTGCTGGCTACTGGCTTTTTTCCTTTATGCGGTTTATATTACACTGAGTGGTGTTTTAGTTGGAAACAAATGGTGGGCCAACAACTTATTTGCACAGATGCATAACCAGAAAATTGACATAGCCTAACCAGAAATTTCTACACACAGTTTTTAACAGGTGATAATCCGACTGGATACATAGGCCTTACCTGTTCTCCTCGATTTGCCGTTATACTGCTCAATTCCCGTTTGTATGGCTTGTCCTGCTGCTTTCATGTTGGGTAATTCTCTCAAAAAGATGTTTGAGATTCTGAAAGTCTGTTCTTGACCAGGTACCATCCTGAATCCGAGAAATTACGGTTTGGTTTGTAACAATATCCCGCGTCTGGTGGGCCCAACGTGTTTAATTTTACATTTTTCTTCAACTTTTCCAATTCGTGCTGCAGAAGACAAACCACATCGTTCATTATGACCGCAGTTAACTTCTGCCAACTAGTAGTTGGCAACTACAAGATCACATGACGACAACAGTACTAATCAAACTGCGGACAGGCAATCAGCATCACCTGGCATGGCTTTGAGCATGCGCATTGTTGTTTTTCCACACTCGTGGCACTTGCTGCTCAGCTTGCTCGCTAGCTAGCTAGCTTAGCTATGTTCCACAACACATGTAGGCTTAACCATATATCTATGGGCTTAACATTATCTTACATTTTATCCATGGTCTTTTTATGAGCCAGGAAGCGAAAGAATCAGCAAGAACAAACTTCTTTACAAACTGAGATTTTCTTGATTTGCAAAATTTCTTTTCAATTAACGAACATCATAAGCTGGCTCTATTCAAACAGAATAAAATAATTGTCTCTCGCCTAACATATTTTTTTCCAAAATTCAGGTCCAATGGTGGTCCACCAGAAGGGGAGGGACTTTCTTTGCGAGCCATGGGTGTATGTTTGCAAGGAAGCTGCCTCTTGAGCCAAAGACAAAGTGACATTTTTTTTAAAAACAAAACAAAATTTTATCAGCCACTGACCTAAAGTTGTAGAATAATGATAAAGAGCAACCAGTGTTTTTATGACATGCATTAATCCAGAATTATATTAATTTAGAACATACTTTTTTCACTTTCACTTTTCACTCTATTCTGGGCTATTGTTATGGGAATATGGATTTACTGACCTAAGCAGGAGACTACAATCTACAGAAATTACACATAATAGTTTTTTTACGGCTGATTCTGATGTTTTTCTGTTGTTGTTTTTCATGCACTACATTTGAAATAAAAATAAATAAATAAATCTATTTTTGCAGTTATTTAGTTATTTCCAGTATGATGTTACTGGCAGTGTGGAGACGGCTTTGAAACAGTATTTATCATTTACAGTGGTTCCCAACTTGGTCACACAGGACACACACAATACATTTAATTCATAGTCATATGTTATACAAACTGTAAAACCCTCTAACAAACTTGTACATTTGGGCTATATGTATGATCTCCATTTGACTTAACCTAACTAGAGGGAGAGGTAGGCTTACAATACAGACCAAGGACAGATGCAGGGGACTTAATTCTGTTTTGGTATGGGGCAGCATGCATCACCAATCAGAGCAATGTTTAAGTCACCATCAGGACAGGGGGAGTCTGCAGAGGAGGAAAAAGTTTTAACCCCAGTATTTTGGAGCAGATATGGAATCAGTTTGGCAGGGTCATCATAAATTCTTTCACACACAGTGAAAATACACATAAGCCACTGATCAGTGTTACATTTTCAAAGACCTCAGTGCAGGTCGGACAGGGGATAGATACAGTACACAAGTGCATTCATTACTGCAGCAGTGTCACTATTTACTGATGGAGAGTAACAGGAAACAGTGTATGGCCTATTCACTGGAAGACCTTAATGAAAAACAATGTAATGAATTGGAGGATGACAAAAGTGCCATACAGAAGATGAGTAATGGCCTTCATACATATGTTTTACAGGCATTATATCCTGCATGATACATGCGTTCAAGAAAAAGGGCTTATGTGTGTCCAGTTAAGCACCAAATTAATAAATTCATAGTTTTAATGTGATATAGCGGCAGCAAATATTTACAAGCTGCAGGCTGAGATGAATTGTGTACAATACAACCATGGACATTACAGGACAAAAGCAATCAGAATATTCATGTAATTAGCCTATATTACACATTTATGTCCCTCTAGGCTCCTTTATGTTTTATTGTTGTAAGAAGGAAATCTTGTTTCAAATGTGGTGAATTTCTTGATAAAATGGATAGATTACTTCACTGGGCTAAGAAAGCCAACATTTTCTATTCTTTGAATAGGTTGAGTTAGGCTACTTTAAGTATAGCATTAACAAACACTGATTTCCCTTTACGAGAAATAGATTGTGACAGTAATTCACATCAGAATAGACCTGATTATATACAATAGCCTACAGTGCAGAGGTCCCATAGCCTATTTAACGCTTGTTGAGAATAATATAAGCTACTCTCTAAACGCAGTACACATTTTTAAACACAAATTTACCTACAACGGGTAATACGCTTTTCTTTTTTGACATTGGCCTTCTGTGCTTGCCGTAGTGCTGTATAAAAGCTTTCCTAACCGGAAGTTCCACCCCTTTTCATCCCCTCTCTGGCAGACTGAGTGAGTTTCTCATTGGCACATAAACAAAATCACAATTTCTATCATAATCCATCCTCTTTAACACTAATAGTCACATCCCCGGTTCTGCTGAATTATACTTAATCAATTCAGTAGCCAGATGATGAGATACTTAGTTGTTTTCCAACACTTTTCTTCCCGTTGTTTTAACCGATAAACTGACTCCATCTTTCTCTGCTCCTCCGCAGCGTTCAGTCGGCTGACACAAGCAGCATGGTAAGGACTTATTGTCATTTAAATGATTAAATACATAAATCTGCATAGCTGATGATGTTGTATCGTGTGAGTGTGAGAATGGCGTTACCTGAAATGTGTGTTTTTTGGTAATATACCAAGCGTTAGATACGTAGAGAAAAGTGGCTAGCTTAGGTGATTAGCATTAGCATATTGCTGCTAGCTTCGGCCACCCGGCTACAGCCTGTCGCATAAGAATGTCATGTTCACGAGCCCATAGCAATATGGATTTACCTAACTAAATTAGTAGGTGCCGGGGTTAATTTCTCCAAAACAACCAGTCTAACTGTGGTAGCTGTAGCTGGTAGTGACCTGGTGCAGGCTGTACTTATCTTACGTTAGCCGTGGGTGCCCAGCGAAGTAGAAACTTTAGATAAAGACCTGTTTAGCCGCCAGCAAGACATGCAATCATCTCAGGCTGATGTGCTCGTGATGCTTTTTCAAGTCTTGCAAGAGTAATGATGGACCTAGTGCTGGGTTTCGATTTCTAACAGAAACATCAGTTCCACCGGTCCCCTAACATCGCTTTGTTGTTAATTCGTAATCTGTGTGTTTTGATGCTTTGTGTGAATAATAATTTTGCCTGCTCTGTTCTTTATTTGTAGCCTCGCAAGATAGAAGAAATCAAAGATTTCCTTCTGACAGCCAGGAGGAAGGATGCCAAGTGTAAGTTAAACTCTGTACTGTCCTCACCTGCATGTACTGGTTCATGTAAATGAAAGTAATGTATGCCTTTACTTGAGATATGTATATATATTAAAAAAAACACATTTAAATGTCAAGGTGGTTGACAACTTGCAGGTTAAGGCTCTGACACACCAACCCGACGGCAGAAAAGGCAGTCAAGACTGACTGCCTCTCCGAGTTGGTCAAAAAAGTTCCTCAGAACACACCGAAGAGAAGACTTGAGCGTACGTTGTCGCCCAAAAAATGAAAACCGGCAGCTGATTGGACGAACGCGTCACGTGGGTCTGGCTGCTCCCTGATTTTTACAAAAGAGCATAATGGTGGCTCGTTCGGAATGTAATCTCATTTTACGAAGATAGTTCACCGAAACATGTTTCTAAAAACATGTTAAGCGAGAAATAGGCCACGCAGTTGCTGAATCGGTCTTCATTTCAGGTCGACAAAGGTCAATTTAAAAGATTTTCGTCAGATTTTGAGAGGAGTTAGTCAGGCTCATCCCGCTCGTCATTTCCATTGAGTCCGACTGCCCGCCTTTCGATTCAACATGTCAACTCGGCCCAAATGAAGGCCGACAGCTCAGACTGACGACAGCACGGAACACTCAAGTCGTTGACCTCGCCAGACTGTCCCGACAGCCGATTTTCGGCTTGGTGTGTCGGGGCCTTTACTGGCAGGCCAGATAAACATGAAAACAAATGTTACATTTGTTTACAGGCAAACGTACAAGTCAAATTATATGAATTTAGTGTCCCAACAATAATTGAAGTAACATCCGTTGCCTTTCTTTCTAGAAAATGTCCAGGAAACTTCCTAGGAAATTATTCAGACACTTGGACTTGTAAAATAGGGCATCACTGCAGTCTGTTTTGGAACGTACAATGACTTGCGTTATGTCACTGTAGTTAGAATTTTTATTTTTTTAATCCAAGTAGAGGTTTCTGTTGACAAGTTGAAATCTGAACTGGCTTGTTTGTCTTCCTTCAGCCGTAAAGATCAAGAAGAACAAGGACAATGTTAAGTTCAAGGTGCGCTGCAGCAGGTACCTGTACACCCTGGTCATCACAGACAAGGAGAAGGCTGAGAAGCTCAAGCAGTCCCTGCCCCCAGGTCAGTATTAAGAAGTCTGCTTGTGGGGCAAACAAGTGAGAAGCAGCAGTCTTTAAACAGCGAACGGCTAATTGGGGACATTGTGAAGGAATGAATGATGTACATTTGACCTTTGACTGTCTTAGATTATTCTGTTTTTAAGAAGTTTGCATCTTCCCTGGGTTTGATTTAAAGATGCCATTTGGAGGTTTGAACCACTTGTGGCTTAGAGCATGTTTGATGGGTGGGTCTGAGTTTTTTCATTCTACCATGTACTACAAGGATGCACATGCATGCCACAAGCACAGGGATGGCGTTATACATTTCTGTTGACTGCAGAGGATGGCTATTGTGGTACCAATGCACTGTAGAGGAAGCAATGAGGTAATGATAAAAAAAAAAAAAAAAAAAACCTGATGTTAACAAGGCAGTTTTTAGAGCATTCATAGAAACACATTGTAGCTATTTTATAATGTATGAAATGGATTCAATGTGCTTATTGGGCCTCAGGAACATAACCAGTGCATTTTGGGTGAAAAGAAATGTAAACTGTATATGTTTACAATAAAAACTTGGCTGGGTTTTATAGCATTTTAACTAAAGAGTCTACAGGGGTTAGATAGTAGTAGGTCCTCATGGAAAATGACTAAATATGCAACTTGAAACACAATTGCAGACACTTCTGCCAAGATAGTTTCCTAATAATGGGAAAGAGTCTTGAGGCTGATGTGGACCACTGGAATTTGGGCAGGAGCAACACTCAGAAAACTGTAAAAATGACAAAATGTTAAGGACATTAGTCTCATTTCACCTCAACATAGGCACATATTCCAAACAAAGTACATTGACAGGGTCTTTGCAGTCAATATTTTGTAACCTGTTTTTTTGCTTTGTCTTTACAGGTCTGGCTGTGAAGGAGCTGAAGTAAATCCGTGATGTACAGATAATTGTAATAAAAATTGGAAAAGGAGTTATTTGTCTGTGGTTTGTGTGCTTTGTCATGCTGTAATGTGAACACAAAATATTTAAAAACTGAATTTTATCAGTGTTGTCAGTCAGGGTATAGTGTGGCCAGCTTGTTGAAATAGGAGGTCATACATAGTGGTTTCTTCTTTCCATCTGTCCACCAGATGTCAGATTTGAGCTATAGTCGGACTGAAAAGTGTGTAATGAGAACCACCCTCCATTTCAGATATGTTAATGGTGTATGAAATTGAAAAATATTAAATCTGAATATTTACATTTAATGGGCACATAAAAAAGGTTATTAGTGCAGTTGCTGTTTTAAAATGAAATGAGGCCAGATTAAACTGCATATCTCCTTGTGCCAACATAAGTAAATAAAAAAACTACGGCTATCAGTGCATTTATATAGAAGTGCTGTTTCTGTGTGTGTTAGAGATAGAAATGAAAATTGAATGGAAATAAAATGGCTAAATGTAGGAATATATTGGTCTAAACTGGTAAATATACATTTATTTTTTTCGATCTTGGCACTTTTTCCTACGTTTCTCAGGGTATTCTGAGATTTATTGGGGTGTCTTTGTTCCCCTTAATTTGCTACGATGCATGTTATTAACCCCCCAATATGAGTTATGAAATTTTGATATGTCTTACTTATTTTCTGTAGGTACTAAATGCCTATGGAACACTATTCTCTGAAACTTCTTTACCTTCTAGGGGTCATACCTTACATCTCACTCTGATGTTCAAATGTCTATTAAGTACTTATATTACAAGTTGTGGATGATGCAGCATCACACAAACATGCTACTAAAACATCAGTATGTGCGCACTTCTGTCTGGATGCTTATAATATAATAATATAATACCAGTGAGGACATGGATTACAGAATGGATGGACTGATCTGCTACAGGGATGAAATCAAGCAGTCAACCAGCACTGGTTTGATTTCACAGCGTAATTACTGAGGACGTATACAGGTGCAAAGACAGCTCCATATAAACTTACCACCCTCTATTTTCTTTACTTTTTCTTTTTTTTTTATAGCCACCAGTTGGTGAAGATGAAAGTTGCTAGTGGCTGACTCGGACGTCCTATGAGGACATAAAGTTGTTTGTAATTGTCTCAGTTGACCACTAGGTGGCTGTGCAGTAGCTGGTTCCGCAGAGAGACTGATGAAGCAACACTTAAACAAATAAATAAAACATGTCAGAATGAAAATTAAATGAATACACAGTTAAAAAAAAAGTTTTTTTTACAGTCTTACCTCAGACATGCTGGCAAACTGTTATTTCTAAACTCCTCAAAAGGGCTGTCAGCGCGCTCCCGTATCGTTGCCTGACTATCGGGGCGCGTTCCCGCTGGTGACTGTTGTGTGCGTCTGGAGCGGGCTGTCGGTCGCATAGGAGCTGAGGGTCCACACAGACACGGAGACATGGGCGCAGTGTGATTGTTTTTTCTTTCATGTAAAAAAAAAAAAAATCTCTCGCGGACTTTACAACAACACTGTTGTCTCTGCAGGACTTCTTGTCCGGGTTCTATCATGCGTGGCTGAGAGTGTGTTTCCACAAACGAGCATGCTTTTATCATTGTCTTTGTTTGATATGAGACGGGATTAAGATCTCCGGCAGCGGACCAAACAGCTCGCTTTAGTAAAGGGAGGCTAATTTAGGCTGTAGCCGAACTTTTTCTCGGGGCAGGGATGTCTTCGGATCGGATGGATTACATTGCGCCCTGGTGGACTTACTGGCTCCACAATTTTCCTCATATCAACCTGAGGTTTCAGCCCATTGACAACAGCTTCCAGCCCGAAGAAGAGAACTACCAGCAGGTCAGTAAAAGAAGATGGGACATAGCTTTATCAGGAGCCTGGTTATCAAGGACACAAGTAAAACTACTCAATAGTGAGTTTTTAACAGTAGCCTATGGGACATCTAAAATAATCCTTCAATATATGGCTTATATCCTTCAATACATGGCTTACAATTTCCCTGACAGTCATTATGCTTTCTGTTGCCTTCAGATTACATTTTGATAAAAGTGGCCCAAAATGTCTCTCTGAATCTCATCCAGTTCACTTAAGTGGTAACCACCTTGAGGGTGAGCCCACCGCATTTATTAGGAGCTATAGGCCTATCCAGTCCCAAAGATCAATGGACCAGGTCAAAAATGCTTGGTGCTTTCGGTTTTAGGTGTTGTCAATTTAGTGGTTTTCCAAAAAGCAATTCCTCTTTGCAAAAATGACGTTACACTATTGAGTTACATGCTTAATTGCGTTTCCCAGTAGAGACAGAACATGTAGATCTTGTAAATACTATCCTCCATTAGGCTTGGTAACATTTTTCATTTGGACAAATAAGTCTTTGTGTCTGTTGGAGAGACAGAGAGAGAGAGAATTAGGAAGCACACTTCACATTGTAAATGTTGGAATGGGATGGGAGTTAAAGAAAGTGGTTCCTGTCTAACTCCAGAGGCGGTGTCAGACACTGTTTCACACAGTTTTGAAGTGGGTTGGGATCAACTGTTGGATGACTAATGACCTGCTTGTGAACACATGTCAAGTACTATGAATGATTTATTATTTCACTGTTTAAATTTTCAGGGTTAGGCCTATACAGCTTAGCTTCTGTCAGTGCACATAGGCACATCATGCTGAGAATAGATGACATTTAAGTTCATCGTTGCAGCGTCTCAGCACAGTGGTTTTCACAATGAGGTCAGGGTTCAAGGGAGTCAAAGACATCACAATCCTACATGGTTGCTCCAAGCAGGAGCAGTAGTGAAGGTTGTATGAATAAACTGTTAATTAGCACTAGTTGTCCACACAATACTGTCCATCTTCAATCTGTGGACATGTTGCTACGGTGTTTGTATGCACAAAATACTGCATAATGCATTGTTTTCAACTGTTATTGCTAACCTGGCTAAAGTCCCCCCGCCCAATGTTAAATATAATGGTTTCTCGACTTGTTACTTGAACGCGGTCAACTCGGGTGCGACGTCATTCCCAGTCCTGATGACCTCCAACTTCCAAGGTAAATGGAACGCAGCATATAGCCCAATAGCATGTTAAGGCACTAAAGCATTGGCTTCAACATTAGCTATGATGCTTCCCTTTGCTTTTAGCAGCTACCGCTTCACCAACATTAATAGTTTGATGCACTTCTGCTCCACAAGATATCAGATGGAAGCACAACTAAATTGGATTTTTGTCGAGAGGAGAGAGGCAAAGTGAAGGAGATTTATTTTCTTCTCATGCTGCCAGTTTCCATTCTCTGTAGCACTGTGGAAGTAGAGTCCGGGCCATGGGATGTGGAAGGGGAGGGGAGCATGGATGTATTAGAGGGGAGGGTGGTGAGTCTCAGCAGGAGAGCAAGAAGAAGACCGTCAACCACAGACAGGCACTCATGTCAGGGGTGGGAAACCCCCATCATCACACACATTAACCTCTCTTGTTTTATGACTTTTACATACCGTATGTTTCTCTCTCGGACACAAGCATGCTCCTGCTCTCTTTTGTCTGTTTTTTCCCCACTGATATAGGTCAACCCCTTCATGCTCCCACTTTGTAGAACAATTTTCTGCACAGCACCAAAGCTAATGTCACAATTTTAAGCTGATGCGATGCTATTTAGGCCATTACATTTCCTGTCCTTTGTGGGCTGTCAGACTTAATTTTGATCACCACCTCCTTTGTTGACTGCATGAGTAGCAGTGACGATAGGCAAAGGATGTCGAACTGGGAAAACAGGTGATATATCGCCCCTGGATGTACTTGCATAGTTGTTAAATTGTGAATTAAACTTGCTAATGAAGTGACACATAACTATACTGTAAGGCAGTAAAAAGATACAAATAGGTGGCCGGGTTGCTCAGTGGTAGAGCAGGCGCACATGTACTGAGAGGTTTATGCCTTGACGCAGAGGTCCAGGGTTTGAATCCGACCTGTGACGATTTCCTGCATGTCTTCCCTCTCTCTCACCTAGCTGTCCTATCAATTAAAGGCGGAAAAGCCCAAAAAAAGAATCTTAAAAAAAAAGATACAAATAGTCTATGTTTAAGGGAATTTGCTGGTGTCGTTTTGTTTCTTAACACTGCATAGCTTCACACTGTGGTATTAATGAAAATCCAATTTGTTTCTGCACTGAGATAAATAACAGCATTGCAACTGTGTTTATTGGTAAAGAATTCAGTCTAACGGAACAAAAATGAAGCTTTATAATCGAGCCGTGTAATGTTGAGTCCATTCTTTTGTAAAGGAATTGCTGAATCGATGTTAAGTTGGCCACGGCTGTGCAGAGTATTGAGCAGTTGAGCCGTGCCTTTAACCAAGGCCGTGTGCCTTTTCAGAGCAATTGTAATTGGCTAGTTGTAGTGTGGGCAATCACGTGAATTCTTCTGTTGGATTTGGGCCATCCAATGTGATGGAATGCAAGGGGTCGTGATCTTTCACTGTTCTTTGTCTGCATGTGTACTTGTGTGTGTGTGTGGTAGTAGGTTTCTCACCCTCTGTTGGACACTGGTATTGTCAGTAATGGAATGTCTGAATCACCTGACTCGAGTTCATCCTCTAATTTATGTCTTCTGACAATAAGCAAGCTGTTCTTCATCTTACAGTCACATATTTAGGAAAATCTCATCCAGAGCTGCATCTAACTGCAGAGTTAAGGGTTCTCTATGCCAGAAAGGAACTACAGTATGTCATACGACTTGTTGTCCAACTAGACTTGACCTCTCCTAAACACATGAAATTGTGGGAGGTCTCTAAAATATTGACAATATACTATTTTTGCCATGTATTAGTATGTTAATGTATTTTCATCATTATTGATGTATGATTAATGCATGAGGGTTAGTCATCACTAAATCACTTTAATAAGGATACCGGCATGCATGCTATTCTCGCCATCACCATGTGGACTAAAAAATTAACTTTTTAAGTCCACATCAGCCTGGCGTGCTGTGTGTTTGGTTTAACGCTCATACATTTGGATGTTTATAGGCTATTTGAGCTAACTGTGTCTTATTTATGCCAATAAACTATAGAATATACTACTGCACTATCTATATACTATCAGTCTGCATAGTATACTGTGCCCTGCTTTAGTTTGCCCGTATTGTATTATACTGTGATGTTTGGTTTGGATACCCATGTGGAGGTTTGATGTGGTCATTAACTGATTATTATATATCAGATGTGCTGACATAATGCAGGTAGGCTTACATGCTTGCAGCTATGAATGTTTCTTTTCAAGAGTCACAGTCAGTCCACTCTTTGAGCGGGCTTTGAGGCACGCCCCCTGGAGAAAAAAAAAAGCTCTCTTGACAGCCGTGGTATAGTTTGTAAACTGCTGCAAAAGTGTTTATAACTGCTACACTCGATGATAGCATGAAGCCTGCCTTTATAGCTGCCTACTTGCTGCATCACGCTGCCTCCCTGTTCTCCCTCCAAGAACTCAGGACAGTCTGGACATTTTTGGACAGTCTTTTCTCAAGGGATTCATGGTGTTGCACTCAGTTATAAACACAATAAGCACTTGCATGCTGAGGCCTTTACTTGGTGGGAAAGTGACACCCCAGCATTGTTGATGATTGCTCTGGGGACGCACATGCTCCTGAGATAATCTGCTGATGTTTGTCTGACGGGTTTAATTCATTTCTCTCTCTCTGTCCTGAGGTCTAGACGATGAAAAGAGGGCAAAAACTGAAAAAGCGTGTGTTTGTGTGTGTGTGTTGAGACAGATATATTGTGTAGGTCAGCAGGTCCTCATCCATCTGACTTCCCTTCCCATTTCCTGCTTTGTGACCCAAACAAGTTTTTGCCAAATACTTTCTGTGTCCATAACGTGGACTGCTGGTCCGCATATTCAGATACTATCCAATCAGTCAGGCAAGGGTTACAACCGTTTATTAATGAATTTATGTTCATTGTAAATGCTATTATTGAGTGACATAATGCTACAACTCCAATATAATGCTGAAATAACAAGTGTGGGTAACGTGCATTACACTGAGCTTGGTGCTTCTGTTTGCTTTATGGTATAGTATATTAATGTTGTGTGTATCAGTCCTCTGGTCTCTGAGCCAGCAAGAAGCGTTATTGCTATTGTCAGAGCCAATTGTATCCAACAAAATTAGAAGTTAGGCGGTTGCTCTTTAAGATAATCAACTGATGTGTTACTTAGAACGCTCCTTGGTCCTAAATTTGAGAAATGATGTGTATGTTAAAATGTCTCTACCACGTTTGGTAGCCTAGAAATCTAGACGCACCCTAGCGGCAGCAAATGTAATTTCTTGATGTGGGTCTGGCTTGTCAGGCTAACTGTTTGGTACTTGGCCATTAATACTGATTCTGATTCTGGACATTGTTTGACATTTTGGGAAAGACACTTTATTTACTTTTCTTGACGAGAGTTAGATGAGAAGATTTAGTAACTCGCTATGTGGAGGTCATAGCTTGCCCACATTTGTCATTATCTGTGGGTGACACAGTCATTACTGTAAAGATTGTGGATGTACACTCAATGTATGCTCAGTCAAGCACAGAAAATAGCATAACATGTGTTTTCACGCTTTTGCTGAAGGGAAATGTGCCATGTTGTTTACTCTCACTACTAAAACAGTCTCTACTGTCCAGGAGCTACTTGAGTGTGGGATGCATTATGTCCTGAACATTTGCAAGAATGGAAAAAAAAAGCTTTTTGTATTTTAAAGTGCTCATATTATGCTCATTTTCAGGTTCATAATTTAGAGGTTATATCAGAATAAGTTTACATGGTTTAATTTTCAAAAAACACCACGCTAGCAGCTAGGCGAGCATTATAACATGTGTTACAAAGTGACCACGTTTGTCTCTGAAGTAAAGGCTGGACTACAACAGAGCTGTTTGGAGCAGTTTGAGAACAGTATTTTCTGTTGGCGATGGGAAGTCCCTTTGGGGTGGATTTTGGGCTTTTTCACTTTGTAAACCTATAACATGCACAAAAAGATATATAACACAATAAAGGAAAGGGAAAACGCCAAAAAGCATAATATGAGCACTTTAAGATTGAGATATTTATCATGTTCAGGTCACTTTATAGAACTGACAGCTTTGGATACTTAGTAATTGCAGAGTTTAATGAAAAATAAATCAGTATCATTGCATGGACATTTGTACACTTTGTATATAATTACAGATGATTAAAGAACACTTGCCTATCCTCCAGCACAGGGGAACAACTATTTTTCTTAATAGCAGCACCATTTGTCCTTGACAAAACAACAGCACTTTTCTCATCTCACTGATCACTTTAATGTCCAACTCAGACAAGTTCCTAATGAAAGCTTTTATCCTGCTATTACTATGGGATAAATTCCGGCCTTCATTTTGGCCGACCTGACTTGCTGGGTCGGAGGGCGGGCAGTCGGACTCAATGACCAATCTGATTGGTGGAGTGCTAACCCGGAAATGACGAGCGGGATGAGCGTGACTAAGCCTCTCAAAATCTGACGAAAATCTTTTAAACTGACCTTTGTTGATCTGAAATGAAGACAGATTCAGCAACTACATGGCCTATTTCTCGCTTAAAATGTTTTCAGAAACACGTTTCAGTGAACTATCTTCGTAAAATATGAGATCGTATTCCGAACGAAGCCGCCATTATGCCCGGTTGAAAAATCTGGGAGCAGCCAGACCCACGTGACGCGTTCGTCCAATCAGCTGCCGTTTTTCATTTTTTGGGCGACAATACAGATTAGCGCCGCCTGCTGTTATGGAGATGTATTACGTCTCGCGCACATGCAGAACGTACTCTGAAGTCGGGGTCGCTTCGGTGTGTTCCGAGGCACTTTTTGGACCTCGGGGAGCCGATTCATCAGTCCGACTGCCTTTTCTGCCAATGGTCGGCCGTTGGGTTGGTGTGTCAGGGGCTTTAATCAGTTTTCCTTCACCTTCCCCTTTTTGTTTACTCATGTTAGTCCTTCACATACATGTAAATGGATGTGCCGTTGTGTCAGAGCCGCTCATGTTTGGAAGACTGAGAGGATTTATGTGAAGACATGAGAATAAAACACATATTTTCCCACTTTCAGAAAAAGACGATGTCCTTCAACTGCAGCAATGATTTCCTAAAGTGCACTTTGTATTGTGTCAATTGTTAATATTCCTAATTTTGTGCTCTCAAATATTTGATTGTCTTTGCAGCAGCCCTTCTTCTCACAATTTTATTTCAATTTGACTGATTACAGCTGATTTTTCAACTAGATGCATGAGCTGTTGTGTAGTTTGTATGATAGAAAATGGAAAACATATGCATACCAAGGGCTGAAAATCCATTATCTGTTCAGCTATCACAACAGCTCTGATTGCATTGGAAATTTAACAACCCCTAACGCCTCCTCCTCAAGAAAATCAATCTTAAATCTGTCGTTCTTGATTTCCATGCTCTCTGTCCCACCTCAGCCGCTCCCTGTTGGTCTGAATGCCTGTGTAACGTTATCTTTAACACAGTGATTCACCTCAGCTCAGCCTCTGTAGCAATCATTGTTTTTGTGTGTCATGCATACACATAGAAAGACGCACTCACAGTGTCCCCTCTGGCTCTCCAGAAGGTCATTAACCCCAATCTGTCTCTGTAGTGCTTGAAGGCAGTGATTATCATCACCCGATTGGCTGGATGGTATTGCTGAGGTCTGTACTAATAAGGTAGTATGTCCATCCCTCATGCAGATCTAACAACATTTGAACAGGAAATGACAGCACTGAATGACTATCCATGGTGCCAGGGCTTTATGATTGTTTGGTGTTCCTCTGCATTTTAGTTTGGTGATGAAGAACTGATTTGGGACGAGTGGATTCACGCAGCCACATTCCCCTCCAGTAGAAACACAATGACACTCTGCTCTTCCATGGAAGCTAGGGGGCTGGGTTTCTTTTTGTTGTGGGGGTGTGTAGCATCAAAAACCATGACCTCTGACTCCCCTGAGGGAAAGGTTTGGGCTTTGGGTTCACAGAGGGTGTCAAGGAAAAAGGGAGATACCTCGCTTCACTGCACTTCAAAGGTGTCCCGGTAAGCATGGCCTGCACAGAAGCAGTTACCAGAAAGAGATTCATGAAGTTTATACAGAACAACAGGAATAAGCCAAACATGGTGCTTGCCAAAGCTAAAAAGAAAATCTCACAAAGCTCCTCAGACCCTCAGGTTGTTATGGCAAAAATGTTGAGGGCAACAAAGCAGTGTAAGTGTAAGAGATTTAAAGGGAATGAAGCCCCTTCTTCCTCCCTTTTCCTCCTCTCATCCATAACCCATGGGCTGCTTTGCTGGGACTTAATGGCATCCCAGCTGTGAACATGGGCAGGCCCAGCCGAGTGCACTCTGCTGGAAAGAGCCCCGGTCTCCAGGACGTTCACCCAGTGTCAGAGTGCGACAGGCAGCAGCATGTATGGAGATAATGAGATGGACTGCTCCATTGATCTCTGGGGAGAGGGGCATTTCTTCATAGTGATGCCATTTCTCAAAGCATTCGGCAGTCTACATTCAGCCCTTCATGGCGGTTTGAATTTATTATATAAAGTGTTGTTATTGTATTTTGCTGCATGTTAAATGTATCAAAGTAGGACATGTGGGAGGAATAATTTGTGGCTGCTTCACAATAACATTTTTAAAAGGAAACAATCTGTTTTTGCTCTTTAAAGGGGCACTCCAACAATTCTGCACACGAAGATCAGTTTACTCATCAAGAGAAGTACTGAAAACTGTTTTATAATGTATGGGGGAGCTTTGTTAAGTCTGCGGAAATAACTGATCATGCTATCAGAGTTATCTCAGCTTGAGCTTGCATTATGGGAATTGTAGGATCCGGTGCTTTTGGAGCTTTACTCATACTTGTAACTAAAAGTCAGGGTATCTCTGCCTCTGCTACATCAATTTTGACCATCATTTCTGGTCAGTCGCACGACTTTATGGACATGAAATACTAATTCACTGGAATATCCCTTTAAGAAAAGAGGAGAGAATTTCAACTGTTAGAAGTTAAGTAAAAGACTAAAATCATCTCTACGGATTTCCAACCACAAGGAGAGGCTCCTGCTGCTCACTAGGCTTTGACTTTTAAGGTGGAATTTCTTTCTTTGTCCCTATCTTCTTCCTTCTCTAACTGACCTGACACCCGTTTAACCCCTACCCTGTTTATGGAATGTCACTGTCCATTCAGGCTGCACACACACACACACACACACACACACACACACACACACACTGTACATCAGTGCACACTGCGCCTGGAGACCTCCTCCACATCACACAGCTGTCTGCCAACTGGTGTGGAGCAGCCATGCTTGCAGAAGACACTTCATATCGCTTAGAGTGCATTTAGCACTGCTCCAAGCTTGCGGAATGCCACTGTTAGTCCTGCTTAGCAGATGCACTGCAACAGATGGAGGTGCTTTCCATCTCTATATATTAATTATGGTCACTACTTTTACTACGTTTATAAAAATAGATTTTTAATGGGCGTTCAGCATAAGGCACAATCTATATCCACTGTTGTGAGTTTGCATCCGTCTCGACACGCAGCACATTCTCCTCTGTTTTCTGTCTCGTTCCATTCTTCTCCAATAAAGCACATTTTTAAGTGTCCATCCAGAGGTATTTAATTAGGTCAGATCTTCTGGGTAAAACATGCCATTCCTTTATACATGGACAGTAAACATTTGGAAAAGAAAATCTGCAAGAAATCTCTCTTTAAATATGGATTTGTGGACTGCAATGAAGTTGGCTTTATTGCGGGACTTTTGTATTGGATATAGCACTAAAATGATTAATACATTAATCAATTAGTTGATTGACAGAAGCTTAATTGACAATTATAATTGATTAATTGTTCATTCACTGACATGAAATCAAGGACTTTTGCATCGGTGTTTTTCATTAATTTTCACATTCTATAGCTAAAACGAATAATCGATTCATTGAAAAAACAACACATAGATTAGTCAACGATTTTAAATAATAATTAGCTGTACCCCTTATTGGATTACATTGGGTGTTCTTCATGAGCTGGCAGCTTTGCAGCTTTGTATTTGTGAGTAACAGATGGCTGGAATGTTCCTCTTGTGTTAACTTGTGCCATCCTTTAAATTAATCATCCTTTCAGGCAGAGCGTAGTCAGAAGTTCTTGCCATGCGCTTAAGTGTTTATCTTTGTACATCCAACAATGAGATTCGTGGGTTTGCTCACTATTTTGGGGAGAGAAAACAAAAAGTAGCATTATGCAACATTGCAGCCTCAGGGGAAAGCATCTACAACGGACTTGTAAAGAGAGAAACTGGGTCGTGCACTGAGTGATGAAGAGTGCTGTGTAAAAGAAGCGGTGTCTTTGTCTTCCCATTATGGACACGCAGGCACGTGCACACACACTTTGTCATTCAGGCAACCACCACTTCTCTTTGTCTCTTTCCTTTTCACTCTTCCTCATCCACACCCTGCTGTCTCACTGTTTTCATTACCTACATTATTCCCTTCATCACTCTGTCACCCTCTCTTCCTATTTCTTTTTTTTTTTTTTCTCATCTGCCACTCCCTCCATATCCTCATCTCAGGGATTGCATTTCCACTCAGCTGCATCTCCCTTCCTTCCTTTCCTCGTGTCATTTCCTCCAGCCTCGTGCTCGCCCCACCCCCCATCTATAGGGACAATTAAGAGGAAACAACACAGAGAACCACTGTCTTCTCTGTGTTGTTTCTCTGGGCCTCTTGAGTTAGAAATGAGCAAGTAAGGAGAAGGGTGTTAACATATCTAGTCTGCTTGTATGGGAAACTACTCAGACCTAATTTAGGTAGCAGTTAAGTGGTCAGAGCTGATAATGATTTTTACCAAAGAGTGAATGTGTGCACACTCCGGTCGGTAAAAGATAAATGGTGTTTTTAAACTTAATGGAAGGTTGAAGCACTTGGGAAGTGATGGTTCCAGGATGGCATTGTGCTGTGTGTGTGTGTGTGTGTGTGTGTGTGTGTGTCTCTGTGTGTGTGTGTGTGTGTGTGTGTGTGTGTGTGTGTGTGTGTGTGTGTGTGTCTTTGTGCAGGTACAGTACTCTGTGTGTGACCTTCCACTGAATGGATGCTACATAATTCAGAAGCCATTATTTTTGGTGCCCTACTACTGAAAAGAAGGAGAGATAGAGAGAGTGATGGACAGATAGAAAGTGGAGAGTGTTGTTTTGGCCATAACATAGCTTTAAAAGCTACCTTAGAATAAATGTTTCTCCTTATAAAGCCCTGTGCAATTTTTTTATTATACAATGGGTATGGAGCAGGTTTAGAGGCTCAAACACCATGCAACTTAGTAAAAGATAGTATAAAGTGTTTTCCTTTAATGGTCCGTGTGAGCCCTAAGGAGCCCTAGCCTGGTTCCCCCCCTTCTGCCACATTCCCTTCTTTCTCTGCATTGCCTGGCTGCAGGGGAATCACAAGACAGAGGCATGGCAATTTCAGCAGGCCCGTCACATGCTGCCTAATTCAAATAGGCTGTGATAATTCGCCTTTTCACTCGTCCTCCCTCCCTGTAGCAAGGGGCACCAACTAACCTGCACGTAACCATGACGATAGGAGCGGCTGGGTGGCCCAGTGTTTGCGCGTTCAGCAGGAGTTTCCCCCTTTTCTCCTCTGTCGAACAATCTGAGGCTGTCTTCCCCCCTCGCCCTCCCCCGCGTTCATATTATCCACCTGCGCCCCACATCTCCATCTCATTTACCGTGTTCACCTCAATTACACCCAGTTTACCCCAACTCTCATCATTCCAAACCCCACCCCGCCTTCAAGACGAGACGAGGAGCATCTCTTTGTCTCACCTTGCTGCACACTGCCATCCATCTGTCTGAGCGCACCCATTAACACATTTACAATCGCCTCTCTTAAACTGTGGCACTAAATTTCCCACTAATCTCTGCACCTATTTTTATGGGGCACTGGAGAATATGAGAAAGTTTAAGGGGTCAATGAGTGGCGGTTGCCTCATCCTTCCTTTGACACTGCTTCTGTATTTTCCTTCTTTTCTTTGCCAGCAGATGTGTGGCCATCTACATGAAAGGCATGAAGCCGTGAAATGGGACAAGATGAGACACAGCACCCCAACACAACAGATGGAGCTAAGGAGAGCAGCGAGAATAGATTGTTTTAAGGGGGAAGGGAGCAAACGATAAAAACCAAGATTCAAAGTGCAAAATGAATGAACACACATAATAATGACATCTATATGTATTTGCAGTTGTATTTTTGCTCTTTTATTAGCAAAGTTGACAGCAGAGGGACTGTGCCAGATGACCTAAACAGCTGTTTTGCAGCTTCTGGAGGATGATTCAATTTGCGTTTTATCCTGCCTCTTTTAAAGCAATCATAATCCTGCAAATTCTTCCATTTTTGGATTTTAATCCCACTACTTCACTTGCAGGACACACAAACATCACAGCATGATAACAGATGGCTCAGGACCAAAAAGATTTCAGACAAAAAAAAAAAAAAGGAAGAGTGAGGAAAAAAAGAGGGACTGAGCTTGAATAAACCCATCTGCTCACAGATGGATGCAGAATTCATTCGAGGCTGATAGGACAATCTTGTTGCTATTTTTGTCATAACACTCCATCTCTTGCAGAAAGTGGGATAGGGGCTAAAGGAGGAATGAGAGGGAGAGAAGTAGATGCAGAGATGTATGAGGAGGTGTTTGTTCTCCAGCTGGACACTGGAAGGATAACAAGCTGCCAATGCAGCTGGTCTGGTGAAGACATGATCCTTAGTTTGTTTTGTGTCTTATTATCGCACTATTCACAGTAACGGTTGACGTTAGTTTAAAAAATTGTTCGTTTGGAGTCACAGAACATCCTGACATTGCGACCCTCTGCTTAGAGAGACATTTAGCAGAGGTCAGGGATTTATCTGATGAACTTAAAGCAGCCATATTATGCTCATTTTCAGGTTCATAATTGTATTTTAAGGTTGTACCAGAATAGGTTTACATGGTTTAATTTTCAAAAAACACCATATTTTTGTTGTACTGCACCGCTCTCTCTCACTGCTGCAGATCCTCTTTTCAGCTGGTCTCTGTTTTAGCTACAGAGTGAGACCTCTTTTCTTCTTCTTCTTCTGTACTATCTTTGATTGCACTGCACATGCCCAGTAGCTCAGATGTAGATCATGTCAGCTAGCTAGCTCCATAGACAGTAAAAGAAAGGCTGTTTCTACAACTTTGGTCAGTTACAAGGCAGGATTAGCTGGGAGACTTCTAAATGAGGGCGCACATGGAAGTAGTTCTTTTGTAGATTATGGTGAACTTGTGTGTGTTGTAGCAGTGCTTTGCTATTGAGAACGAGGTAGTATGCTAGCGTTAGCCATAGCGTTAGCATGCTAACGCTACGAGCTAATGGTTGCGGTTAGCCTGCTCGTTTCGGCTTGTGACGTCACAAGCCATGCCGATTTTGACCAGCTCACCCAGAGACTGAAGGCAGGACACATTCAGAAACGGTATCTCACTCTAAACAGCATGGGTGGATTTTTTTCAAAGTTTGTATGTGTGTGGAAGCACCAGAGACACAACATAACACCCCAAATCCCAGAAAAAGTGATTTTTTCATAATATGGGCACTTTAAAGCAACACTATGTAACTTTTCCCGCTTCAGTCCCCCTACAGGTTGTCTCATTGGAACTACAGCTGCAGCTAAAAGTTACATAGTGTTGCTTTAATTTCATTTTGAGATTCGGTGCAGTGGAACATGTTAAATGGAAGCCAAAAGAAGGAACTGTTTGTTTGTGAAACTCTTTCACTCACGCGTTTTTTAGATGTTGGAAGTAGCCTAGTTTTTTTTACATGGGGGTATTGCTACTTTTTACTCAAGCAATGGATCTTCTTTCACGACGGTGTAGCTGATAACTTGTTGCTGCATGCATTTTGTATATAACACTGTTGCACATATCTTAACCTATTCTTAACTACCACTTACTGTTTCTTCTATGTATTACCTCTATACAGTACATACAGTGTGTACATTATTCCGCACTTTTTGCATTTCTGCTTAGATGCTAAACTGCATTTGTCTCAGTACTTGTGCTCTGTACAATGACAATTAAGCTGAATCTATTGTTATTATAATGTAAAGCACATTGAGTGCAAATTCCCCCAAAACTAAAGTTATATAAAACTTTAGTCACAAGTGACTCTACATTCCACTTAAATTGTGTCATCTCCTCTCTCTCTCTCTCTCTCTCTCTCTCTCTCTCTCTCTCTCTCTCTCTCTCTCTCTGCAGTCTCTCATATTCCTGGGCTGTGTGGCGGCTGCGGGGCTCGGCCTCAACCTGCTGTGTCTGGCCATCTACCTGAGCTGTTTGTGCTGCTGCCACAAAGACGAAGAGGAGGAGAGCAAGAAGCCCAACTCCTGCTGCGTCACCTGGTCCGCTGTCACCGCCGGTCTCATCACATGGTGAGAGAATCAAGACCCAGACAAGATGTTACCACTAACTGCTGATTACAGTGTGCACACACTCTCTCTGTGGATTTTTGCTTTCCTATTTTCTTTATTGGTCATTCAGTATTCCTAACGGGGTGAAGCTGTAAGTGGCGTGATGTTTTCTGTTTCTGCACATTCTGAATTCCCACATGAGATCCATAACTTATTATAGTTCGTAGTGCGTCTCTGTTTATTTGTCCATACTGTATGTCTGTTTGTCTGCCTGAGGTGTTCAGATGTCTCTCTTTTTTGTCTACATGCCCTTTAGGCCACCTCTCTTTTGAAATACCCCATGCTTCTATTTGCAGCTTTGCAGATAATTTTTTTTGATTTTGGTTCACAGAAACATCATCGTCTTTATTTTCTTCCTTTTGATGAGATCAGTCTTCGATCTGTCTCTCGGCTCTGTCTCTTTTACCCCGGTGAAACGTTGGTGTTCTTGATGTGGATGAAATCTCTCTGATAACCCTTACCCTTTTCACATTTCTGTATGACTTGTGGATGAAAAACCAGACATAAAATGCACAAAAGAGTGGACGCTTTTGATATTTGTACAAGCAGGGTTTTCTGGGAATGTGTTTTTCAGAGCAGCTCCTTATAGGAAGCTCTGGTTTGAGGGGATATTGGCAAAATAATAATAAATAAAACAAATTAATTCACCAGGGTTGAGTTTAGACTGGCATTAAACAATCTGTTAGCATTCTGTCTCTGAAGCACCGTCGTCGCGGTGTGGGAGAAGCCATCCTGATCTGGGTGTATTATGAATATTCTGCTGACAATATGTAAGTGTGATTGTGCAGCTAACTAGCAGACACATCTCTTCACAATGATGCATTGAACCTCTGGAAAGGATGCACCAACTGAGAAAACATGATATAACAAATGCAATAATCTCTCTGTTGTCACTGTATGTTACATAAAGCGCAGGCTGACATAGAGAAAACAATAGAAGATAAGACAGAGCTACATCATGAGTTGTAGGAATATATTTCAAATATTTCAGGGATTATATATACATTATATATATATATATATATATCTTGAAAACTAAGTGCAGCTCAGAAATGATAATGGATTGTAAATAATATTTCCCTTCCCTCGCTCGCCTGAACTAGCAGACTGTAAAGTGTATAAAGCGTAGCCTATTTATTTTGCTTCTATTAAAAAAAAAAAAAAAACAAAAAAAAAACGCCTGTTCATATCCCTGTCTGTATAATGCAGCACAAATAATGGAAAACAGGTGACAGGTTACTAATGGTGAGTAAAATTAAAATTGTCATTAGTTCCATTAGCACAGATCTGGTGTCATCATCACAAGGCAGAACAAATAAAGAATTTCAAGCTTAACTATCATATCTTATGTATGAGGAAATAAACCACTTTAAAGCGTAACTCTCGCCAAAATGCAACCTAGGGTCTTTTTGTGAATGTACCCAAGTCAAACTTTCGTTTAAAAGCATATTTAGGACGGAAGTTTCGTTTTTCGGTCAAATGGCCTTTTGAATGGGCGTGCTAGGGGCACTTTTATGCTAGCCTCAAAATAGCTATTTTTAAAACACTAAGAAGGCTCGACACAACATGAAACTTTGCTCCAAGTATCGCCAGGGTCTCTACACATGAACTCCAGCATTGAGAACATTGTTTGTGTACACAGAGTTTACTAAAAAGAAAGGTTTTAACAACTCACTGTAGCTGTTGGTTTTCCAGTCGCCGTCCATCGAGCCAGTCAAAAATAGTCAAGGGAGGAGAGTAAAGATGGAAAGCTCCTAAAGCTTAGTTCCATATAAATGCACGGATAATTTGTTGTTTTGTCGTTAGTGAAACACAATATTGACCTTGTAGTTGAAAAAGGAGCCTCATATAAGAATGACATTTCCTCCTATGGAGTCCGTTCATTCGCATTCGGAGATCGTCTATTTTTCACTGGGAAAATGGCGGATAGCGTAAACAACAACTGCTAACGTGAGTTGCTCAAAACCTTTCTTTTTAGTAAACTCTGTGTATACAAACAATGTTCTCAATGCTGGAGTTCATGTGTAGAGCCCCTGGTGATACTTGGAGCAAAGTTTCATGTTGTGTCGAGCCTTCTTAGTGTTTTAAAAATAGTGATTTTGATGCTAGCATAAAAGTGCCGTCCAAATATGCTTTTTAAACGAAAGTTTGACTCGAGTACATTCACAAAAAGACCCTAGGTTGCATTTTGGCGAGAGTTACGCTTTAATGCTTCAAATGAGAATATTTTAGAGGGGAAATGTTTCCTTATTTTAAGATGATACAGTATCTGACCCAGTGTTTCCCCTCCGATCTAACAGTGAAGGAGCGGTGCAGTAAGATCTGATTTGTTTTGGCTGGAGGCTGCTGGATCTCATCAAGTGGAACTTTCCTGATGTGAAATGATGTTATGTTTAGCTGCGATAAAGATGAATGGTATCGGTGTTATAGCCTTTAGCTGGTGCGCACACAACCTGCAGCAGTTCATTATTTTTTTTTTACCTGGATCCAACTTTTCAGTCTGTTAACAATCTGCTGCTGTGTCAAACTCTTCAAATCCACACTGCTGACAAACATGAACACCGACAAACTATAGGGGCAAAGGTTCTCTTACAGTTACAGTTTATACAGTTATAAAGTTACCAAAAACACATGGACTTATGCAACACAGTCAGCACTTACCTCACCAGATAGAAGAACCCATTAAGCCAGTCAATGAGATGTGCTTTTCTTCACAAAGTAGCTAATTGAATTTGTTGCCAGAGCAGGGGTTACTTTTCTCAACCTTGTGACAGTAATGTTTAGCAACCAGCCAGTAATATTAAATTAAGCCTCGAGCATTATCGTACATCTAAATGCGGTTAATTGTTAAATGGATATCCTGAAACCTCTAGCCTGGGAACTTCCAGCAAATTTGAGATTTGCTCTGCAAGTCAGTCTGGCCAAGAGCCCATTCAAGCCCCATTTCCAATTTTTCCAAATCGAGGCACCAATCACAACCGTTGAGACGGGCTTTACACGATGACGATAGTGCAGCGACAGCAAGCAGCTTTTTGTGTACATTCAACATGACGGCTACCGAAGCGCAGCAACCTGTTGATGCCGCTGTCGCTGCTATGTCACCCGGATCATTGGTCTGATTGATTGAAGGACTATCCAATTGCGCCCAGAGGCATTTGAGCGGTGACCGGTGGTGACGCCCCTTTGGAAATGAGCAGCGAATGAACCTTGCCCAGACCCACTCTCAGTTACAACTGAGAAGGGTCTGGTGTCAACCAGACTATGAAAGCTCAGCACTGCAGGCGAAAGCTTGTGTTGTGTACCACCTGTGGGTGAATCACACCAATGATTTGCATCCCCTTTCTACTTTGTCATATATTTGCGCCACTGCCCACATCTGTTGAATGCAAAGTGTAAATGCAAAAAAGGAAGAAAATAAATGTATAATGCTGTTTTAAAAAGAAAAGAAAAGGAAAACATTTGAAATATTTAACCCCCTCAATTCTAAACCGAACGCTGGTTACTAAAAGCACAATGACGAACATTCTGCACGTCAAATTACCTTTGAATCATGACTCTGAAAAAACAGCACCAAAGCACTAATCATACAACACGTAGCTTGATGTCGCACACATTTATTCAGTGGTTGCAAATGGCTTCTGTTCCCTTCCCAGTCAACCAGTCTTCATTACGTCTTATTTAATTATTCATGTGCAGTTTCTTAAAATGTAGAGTGACTCAGAAGTGGCAGTCCTCCTCACATTAAAGATGTATGTTGCAAACTCAAAATTTAGAAGAGTGAATATAACTACTAGAAGAAGCCAAGGACTAATGGGCACTGTTGTGTATAATGACATACAGTATATTGAAGTCTTGTTCAGTCAACCCGTTCTCACTCCCAACTCGTAAAATAAGGCGGCTTGGGCAGTGGCTCTCAGCGTCAGATACGACGCAAAAAGCACCCTTCAGAGCACCGGGCAGATCAGCAGCTAACGCCAAAGGACGCACTTTTAGCGCAAATTAAAAAAAACAAAGGACGCCAAGAGTTCTGACGCTGAAGGAAACTTTTAGCGTGAATAACAAAGGCCAAAGGCACATGACCAAGCGTCCGTATTTTACGCGATGGAAGAGTGAGTGAGAATGTGTTGTTGCGGTTTAACTTGACGAGTTTGATGAGTTAATTGCCTGGGTGGTGGATCAGATCTAACCTCAAAAGAAAATCATATCCATCTGTCTGGTCTTCACTTCTATGGAGCAGCTCAAGCTTCAAGTTGGAACCTCTGTCATGTTAGATACTGTAAAAAATACCTTGAGTATTATAAAATATGTCATGTGCGCCTATCTCAAAATTAAGAGTTTCATATATCTTTGCTCAATAGTAATCCCATTAGAGTGCCACGCTTTGGTCTTGAGTAGATTTGAAGAGCTTGCATGGCCCGACTTGATAAGCTGTAAGAGTTTGTGAGATGAAGTAAGAGGAAACATCCGGTGGGAAATCAACTCTCCTTTATGTGATTCCCAACTTTGATTATGTCAATCTACGGGAAATATGGAGTGATTGTCCAGTGGGTTTTGAATTTGCCTTGGGGACAAGAATACTTCATTTTAATCTCATCAGTCCAGCTGCTCTTTTCACCTTTATTTTACTCCTCACTTCTTTAGCCTATGTCCTCTTTCCTTTTACTTCGTTTCCCTGTTCGCCCTCCCCTCTTCCTTTTGTCTCTGCTTAAAGTCTTGCCGCCCTCCACTTAAATCATGTTTGACAGTGGCTGGAGCTGATATGCTGTGATGTCCATCCTAATTAACACTGGTAAAACTAGAGCAGATGTGGTTCAGCCCTGCCCATGGTGTAGCACGTTAACTGTGTAATTATACTGTACTGTAACTGAACACGCTGCTCATGCTGAGGACATGTGGAATGTAACCAACACACCGGTAAAATAGAATATAGTAACCATGATAGTTTACAGTTTGCATATTACTATAATAGTTACTTCCGCCAAGGAGGTTATGTTTTTGGCTCTGTTTGTCTGTCAGCAGGATTACAGAAAAACCTTTGGCCCGATTTTCATGAAACTTCATTAAAAGGTGTAGCATGAGCCCAGGTAGAACCTATTAAATTTTGGAGCAGATCCGAATTACAGGGCGGATACACTTTGCACTTTTGTGAACATTAAAAACTGTTCATGGTGATTGAGTCGTCCTGCAGCCAGCTCCCGGTCTGGCAGATGGTCCGGGGCGCTCTTCCTGCGACCCACTTCCAAAACGTTCCGGAAGTCCTCCTCGTCTCCAAAATAAAAGACCCCATCCCCATCGGGAGACAACGGGGTGGCATCAAAGCTGAGGGACACCACAGTCTGGGGTTGAAATACTTAACCAAAGGTTCATTACAAAAATACAACCTTTTTGTCGCCTTTTTATGTTATAGAGTAGATGAAGAGAGCACAAGTTGCAGCCATGAGGCCAGGGAAAGTGCACGTGCAGGCAGCCACGAGAAGGAGTGATTGGATTGAATGTTGCTGATGTTAAAGCGCAGTCATTGTGTTTGTTTTATTTGTTTCATAATGACACTTGAGTTCATGATTTTAATGATTTTTTATTAGTATTTTCGGGTTTACATGACAGACAGTTGAATTCCTGAATAAAAATAATAAATCATCTCGTCCCGAATTTGACCCATTCTCATCTGGTCACCCTAGTTCCATTTGTACTCGGAAGTCGGATTTTCGGGCAACCACGAGCTAAAAATCCAACATGGCTGCTCCGTGTATTAAGAATTGTGAAAGCTGTAGTAACATACAGTTATAAGCACTTATGTAAGCATGTGTTATTTGTGTCTCACTAAATCAGTCATACACGCAGTGCTAACATATCTGTGGACGTATTGTTGTTTGTATGCACAAAAAACAGTGTAATGCGTTGTTATAAACTGGCCTTGCTAACAATGGCTAACCTGGCTAGAGCTAATGAAAACTTGAAGACTTGGGTGTGATGTCATTCCCAGCTTCGGCTTCCGAGTTCCGAGTTAAATGGAACGCACAGGAGTACCATTTTAGATTGTTTACAGGCTTCACATTGAAATCCAATTTTGCTATATTGGCATGACCATAATTAAGTATTTCCAAAACAAGGCTTGTTCTTATTACTGTAAGCTGTGCAAGGGATGTTTTACCAATAACTATCAGTTCTTGTCTTTTTGACAGTCTGATGCAAATCAGCATATATATTAAAATTTTGAAAACGTTTAATGAAAGAGGTATGAAATGGAGGAGTTTAGGAGTTTAATTACATACACTTGAAATATTTATTTGTATTTGTTTATTGTGATAGGAATTGGTTGCCAAGTGGAAATGAGAATGGAGGACACACAAAGAAAAGGAGAGAGAAAGAAAGGAAGAGAGCTGTCTGTTTACGTGATATCGGTGTCCTCCATCTCATACAGAAATGCTTTGGCACACAAGAAGCTTTCGTATAGCATGCCTGCAACATCAGCAATTAAAGCATTGCAGCAGTCCTGTTCTAAAGCCCTCATTCACTTTTTTGGGGTCATGTATTTTTAGTAACTCACAATTTATAACTCTACATCTCAGGCCTTAAATTGACTATTTTGGAAGTTTTCTAGTTCATGTGTGCATGAAAAATTTAGGAAGGAGCTATTTGTGTTATTTTCTAGGCCTACTGCATATTCGGGTTTTTTTTGGGTGGCCCTTGCTGAGACTTCAGGAAGTAACGTATTAAATGTCTATATTTGTCACCTCAGGAGAGTCATTGCTGCCATTTTGGGGCAAAATCTCAAATATTCAAACATGTCTGAGTCTATTAATAGTGGCCGGGGGCATTTTTCTGCTGCAGGCTGAAGCTTTTGGTTCCTTTTCTGAATTCCCCTCAGTGTCTTTTATCCACTTTGTCATTTATCAACATGACAGTTTGGACCTTTGCTCAGTACATGCCCACTCTGATCTATGTTATTCTTTCTCTTTGAATTCGACTATAGATATTTAAAGGAGCAGCATTTCTGTCCCCAGTTTTCTTATATTAATTAGATTCTACCATTTAAACACTTGCGCGGTTCAAAGAATTCCATGTTTCTCCCTGCTACTTTTACCCAATACATTTACTGCAAATAAAGTGTACTAACGTATGTGTCATTATCAGTAGATTAGTATTTAATGTGGGGGCATGAAGCAAGGCAAATCTTCTCCTATATGTTTTCTCTTTTGTTCTGATTTGCTCTTTGTCCTAGGTCTCTCTCTCTCTACTTCTGTGTCATATTATTTGTTGTGAACTGTCTGTCTCCCTGCCTCCATATATTCAGTGTGTACTGTCTGTTTGTATCACTGTCAGTCTGTCTGCATCTGTCTCTTGCTGTCTCTCTCCAAACTGATGCTTTTTTTCATGTCTATTCTATCTTAAATGTATGCCCTCCTCCCTTTCTCCAATCTCCTCCCTGAGGGTTCTATTAAAATCTGCAGAGGGGGTGGTTTTTACCTGCAGGGGGGTCAGTTAATGAGGCTGAGTCCTTGTTGTACTGATTAGTAAAAGAGCCCCGTTGTTCTGCTCCACCTGCGCTCAGCATCTACCGCCACACTGCTGCACAGCTACAACAGCTCTGCCAGACTTCAGTGATTCCAGACGAACATCGCAGGAAGCATTGTTAACCGTGGATTTACAGTCTCTCTGTTCTGCTTAACACTTATCTGGAGCATCGAGGAGGAGTCGGGGGAAGCAACGAGGTTAAGGAGACTGCTCATTATCCCTTTGGTACTGACCTGACCTGCCTCTGGCCTTCATCTGGAGCACATTGTGTAATGGGACAGTGGTGGTTAAAAGCAACCAGAGGGTACTGCTGCAGTTGCTTTGGGATACGTGGAAAGATTGTTGAGGAGAAATCACAAATTGAATAAAAAAAACAAAAAAAAACATAAACTGATGTGGAGTCAGCTTTAAAGTAAACATTTAGTATAATAAAAAACTCACTTTTTCAGTGCTTGTGCACATACATTTGGGTGTCTGGAATGCCTACTAATGCACAAACTGTGAAATAAGACAGACAGTTTATTCTGGGCTGCCTAGACAAGAAACATGGGATTCAACAAGCCCTTCAGATTTGCCTCCCCCGACCCTTAGTATCTCCACCCACAGATGAGAACTACCTTTTGCAAAGGTGCGGCATATTTTTCTCGCAAGCCAATCAGAGCTTTTTTGGGAGGGGGGCTTAAAGAGACAGGTGTTAAAATGGAGCGTTTCAGACAGAGGCTGAATACAGGTATATTCAGACAGATAGTATAAGAAAAAATGATGTGTTTTTTAAACAATAAAACATATATACATGTTCTAGTAGAAACCCAAAATACAAGTTTGAACCTGAAAATGAGCATGATATGTCTCCTATCATGTCATATCATTAATTAGTTTAATGGATGAATGGTTGAAATAGATAGCCAAAAGTAGCACATAAACAGCTGATGTATCAAGTAATAGACACGTGGTTGAAATAAATTGTGGGATAGCTATAATTGGATGTGGCGATTAAAAGATCAGAGAATTCTGTATTGATGTTTCATGGTTTATTAGATAAGTGAATAGGCAACCACGCTCATAAAACCTTGTAGAATGAATGAGGTATTAAAATATTGATCTATAATAAATCATGCAGTAAAATAGCCACACGCTGCATCAGTTAAGCAGTATATTCCTCCCTGTTTTATATTGATTGGCATTGATGTAGTGAACTCTGAGTCAAAACTGAAGTGTCAGCGTAAGAGACAAGAAACACCTTCAGATATAATGCAGTACAGTTCAACAGCTCCACAAAACCACAGCTTCTAAAATGACCACATACGGACAAGCCGTAAATTAAAGGATAAACCTGCATAAATGGGTGGGCAAACAATGAATACAGATGCTTGCGTATGAAGAACGAGGGTTTGGACATATTGTGAATGATTTACTACGCAGTCACTAGAGCAACGTGTTAGACAGCCCTCTCCACCACCTTCACCAAAACACCAAAATGAGGCATCATGGTGTTCATCCATGTAGTAGAGTTTCACTTGGAGAATCTCTGCCATTCAATCTGCTCTGGAGGCACCCCCCTCCCCAGGAAATATGTCAGCCGAGGTGCTAAGCTTTCATCCCTTGAGTATTACAGCTCCAGACTGCCTCTCATCTTATTATCAATTTAGTGTGCTGTGTGAATGTGAAATCTCGAACCAAACACCTTACACATTCCAGTCACTTTATGGCCTTTGCCGTGTCATTTAGTGCCTCGTTTTCCCTAAAGCTTAATGTTTAGTTCCATTAATGGGTAATACTTTCCCCTGAAGTTAGCACAGATGGCCATTATTTCAGGTGGAGGCGGCTCACCTCAATTTAAAAACACAGCGGGAAAACCTTGGCATTTTACTGCACTGGGATTGTTGTTTGTTAATTCGTCCCTAGTCTATATCCTTGACGTTTCACTTCCGGGATTGCTCTGGTGCCGCAGGAAATTCCGCCGGATGCATGTATTTTCGCCGATGTCCGTTTCCTTCCGCTTTCTTTGTGTTGGGATTTTAAACTCCGGTTGATTTATGAGGACTATGGTTAACTGCTCCTCAGATCTCTGCAGGGTAAATCCAGACAGCTAGTTGTCCAATCTGAGTTTTCTCTCGCATGACTATTTTACAGCGGCTCCGTGCGGATCTTAGCGCCGCCCATGACGATTGTGATTGGTTTAAAGAAATACCAATAAACCAGACCATGTTTTACTCCCATCCCGGAATGCTGTGTAGACTAGCCAGACCCTCCTCCGCTCCGCAGCGTGTGGATGGTCTGGCAAAGTGAGACTAATTTGTCCCTAACATAACATGGATGTCATTGTCTACGCAAGAGATTCTTGTAGCTGCTTTCAAATCCCATCATATAACAGAACAATGCTACAGCACTTTGGGGACAAAAGAAGCTTAGAGAGACTGCTTAGGAGTGTGCGTTTATGTTCATGGTTATTTTCTTTGTGCTGATGCTCCAGCTGAACAAATTAAAATCCTTGGATGACTGAATATGCAAAAGCAGTTTCAAATTATGCATACACATTCCAAAACCCTGTATTGTATCATTTCTGGTTCAACGAGGTGTTGTTTACATAAATGAACACAGAAATTTGAACAGTTTCTCGCAACTCCAGTGCTTTATAGATACAGTATATTTATTTTTTGCTTCAGTATTGAACCACTCAGTTCTGAGGTTTGCATAAATATGTCCATAAAAATAGGTTTTCTGCGTGCAGATTTCAGTCGCTTATCTTTGTGTATTTCTTAAAACAATGTACAAAAAGTAAAAGAGGGAGAGGACATGGTGATGCAGCACAGAAAAGTTTTATGGAAGAAGCACAAACTCTGAATGAATCTAATTTTATCCTTCTCATAACCTTAATTGTGTGTGAAGCCTCCAGGATGCTTCCCTAAGACACACACATGGCAACGTTTCAATCCACTGTCATTCATTCTGTTTGGATGACTGCGTTCACCTTGACAATTAACTGTTGAGTAGACAAAATAACATTTCCTTCTCCATTCAGAGACTGTGCCTCATTACATTTTGCATTTTTTTCCCCCTGTTTATCCAAAAGCCAGGGTTGATGGAGAAATTGATGATACTGCTTTATGATAATACCCAAATGCCATGGCGAAAAAGATCCCATGAATTATTCACAACATGTGTAGGTGCTGTTTTCTGTTGTGCCCCACTCCCTGTAGGAAGTAGAACTCTATCGCAGGATGGCACAGTGTTTTATAACAGACAGAAAATCCTTATTTTTTTTAGGTTGCATTAATTTCCTAATTAAACAAAGGTTCTAATAAATGACAAACCTCAGTGACTGAAAAAGACATCACCTCTGACATACAGGACTTACAAGCCATGCAGCGCTGATGTTGTTCCCTGCTCCTTTTATTCAGTTCATCAAAGGCTTACCTGTCCCTCTATGCCTCCTCTCTCTACAGCATTGCAGTGGGTGTGGGTTTCTATGGCAACAGTGAGACCAATGACGGTGTGTACCAGTTGACCTACTCCCTGTACAACGTCAATCACACGCTGGGTGGCGTGGACAGTCTGGTAGGTAAAACATTTAGTGTCATATGATGAATGTCTCTAGCCTGGTCCTACCAGACTCTCGTACATTTCACTTGTACAGAGAGTCTGGCCTCTCTCCTTTGACAAGTGCTAACTTCCTGTTGATTATATTGGATCTGCCCAGAGCCACTCTGGATCTGCCATAACCAATGGCTAACGTTTGGTCATGACGTATGTCATGTGCATGTGCAACAAGAGGGGAGACCAACAACTATCGGCTTATATTTAGCATTAGCATTGCTAGCGTTAGCCTTAGCCAACTCCTTCACCACTAATGGAGCGAACTGGAAAATCTGACTTTTCCCAAACCCCGTGGGGAGGAGGGCCACAACATCATGGCCACCAACACAATTCAGTAAATATTGTTCTTGCTCGGGCTTTAACTTCTGGATATTCAGAAGCGTTGCTGCCACAACGGACCGAATGGCTTCACTCGCATCTTTCTCACGCGTGTCCTGACGTCATCATTCTCAGCCACTCCCTCTGTTCGCTGATTGGACCGCCAAATATTTGGCCGTAGAAAATCCAAGAATATACCGCAAATCCAGACGGAGTACTGAAGGGAAATAAAAATTGAGCGGAAGTACGTGGGCGGAGCCAGGTTAGAATGTCTCCTACACATAAACACATAATGTCCCCTGGTGAACTGAGTGGCATCATGACGTAAAAAACAAACTAAAAAACTTTTAGTTTTTGCTATTTCGTAAGACGTTTATAGATGAGAGACCCATCTAGTTAGAAACAAATAGCTCTGAGTGAACGCTTCAGCAATGCTTTGTGATGTACTCAGACACACAAACACACACAGGAGGAAAGCCCAGAGGACTCAATTTAGTATGCCTTTAAATGTTTTTATTGTCTTTTTATGGCTCTTTACCGCTACACACAAATTGACAGACTCTCCGCACAAAAACTCTTTGCTCCCAGACAGACAACTCACACGCTCTCACCCTCCCTGCTTCGCCTTCTCCCAGCCGCTGTGGCCTCAGCAGGAACAAAGCATCGCCCTGTGTCTTTCTTGTGCTCACTTTAGCTCAGTGTGTTTGCATGATCCTTTTCTATTTTTATCTGCCTCACTTCCCATCAAACACCCAAATGTAGCTCTCTGTCCCACAAATTTCACAGTAATGACAAGGCATTTTTCTCCTTTCAGTCAAGAGTCACACTTAGAGAAGTCAAAACAGTTGGATATGTTCTCCCCAATGTTTAAAAAAATGTTTTGAAATAATAATAAAGTTAATTACCTGTCGACACTATTAGCATAAGTACTTGGGCAATTTGGCTTGGCAATCAACAGTATTGTGTTGTACTAGCTGTACACATGAGACTTTGGCATGAGTCAGAGCTTCGTCGCAAAAATTATCATTTGAGAATCAATAGGGATCTGAAAGAGATTTGCTTTGACAAGATGTAAGAAATGAGACTTCTCTTGACTGAACGAGACCTGTGCAGTTTGTCTCAAGTCCTGTCTTGGGACTTGTACAGTTTGCCCTAGATACTCGACTTAAGACTTGTACAAATTGACTTGAGACTTGTAAAGATTAATTTGATACTGGTAGAGATTAATTTAAGACTTGTACGGATTGACTTTATATTTGTACATACTGACTTGAGACTTTACTTAAGACTTAACTAAAGATTAACTTGAGACTTGATACTGTGACAAACCCTATAACTGCCTTTTCCGATGTAGTGTTGGTACCATCAGCTGTGTGTGACCAGCCGTGGTCCTGTGATGGTGTGTAAGGCAGACACCCTGGGTGACTTGCTGTCGAAGAGTAGGGATTAAGTCTCCATCTGCGTTACTGGAGATTAATGTGGTGGTATGTGAGCCACTTAGTGCGGTGACTCAACATGGTCTCAGTAATAAACACTTTGCTGAGAGGGTAGAGCCCACAGCACTATGTTAGGACTCCTTACACTGATGATGAGGGAACACATTCTCAGATTTTAATGGAGAGTAGTTCTTAGCTGGCTCTGATTGATGCACTTCATCAATAATTGAAACTGGAAACATGTAAGAACTCTGTGATTAGTGATGTTGGAAGATCAGTAGAGCTGTTTTAGATTGTCAGTTGGGATTAGTTCTCACGTGACGTGCATTAACCGGCTAACATAACCCGTAAAAATGTTTGCCTTATATATTTAATCGATATAACCACATGTTAAGCTTGTATTACCTTAATACAGACTGATAGATACATCTCTTTGTCATGTCCAAATTCTATGAATTGCTCCTGTTAGTCTTGTAAAACACTTAGCTATGTTCATTTCTCAAAGTCATATTAGCAAGAGGAGAGAAATCATTAACATATAGCTCATCTGAAAGCTTGTCAGTGTATCCCCCTGGGATGTGTGAACTCGTGCAAACCCATAATTGGACATGGTGGCCTTTATTTTAGAAGCTTGTGCGCGTGAGTGTGCTCGCCTGTTTGTGTGTGGATGAGTGAGTTCATTGCAAGCAGCTATAGACTCTTAAGAAGTCTAGTTCTTGAGTAGGACAAAGAACCCAGTGTGCCGCACACAGTTCCCAGTCTCCCCCCACCTAATCAACCATGAGCCCAGGAGACAAAA
Source organism: Sander lucioperca (assembly GCF_008315115.2). Classification (NCBI taxonomy): domain Eukaryota; kingdom Metazoa; phylum Chordata; class Actinopteri; order Perciformes; family Percidae; genus Sander; species Sander lucioperca. The sequence continues at coordinate 20,509,715 of NC_050194.1, read as the reverse complement.
GTGTTTGATGGGGAAGAACAAGGACCAATGCTAGCCTGTCTGATTGGCAGAGTCCAGATTGAAATCTGTATTGAAATCATTGACAATGAAGGCCTCACTGCCCTTCGGCCCACACAAATGCCTTTTAGCACCGGCTTCAGGAGAGTTAAGAAGTGATTTTGCTTCTAAAGACTCAGTATATAAGAGAGGAAAGGAAGGATGTTAGACTCATTATCACTAGATGCTTTTTTCCCAGCAACTGTTGAGACCTTGATTAGTTACAGTCTGGAATATATGCATATGATGCGTTTATGAACACATGCATACTCAAACAGGAACGAACACCGTTGATCTTACTGAGAATATCAATTAACCAAAACATTTGCATGCTAAAAGAGGTGCAATTTGGAGACATTACATTTGAACAGAGATGCAAAAAAACATCAACAGGGCTGTTAAATCTGGAAGGTGACCAATCAGGGATGCTTTATCGATGCTGTAATGGGACTGATGTGACATTTGAAGGGTTTACCAGCCACACTAATAATAACTCTATTGTTTGGAGATGGGTGTTGTGAGAGGGTTTGGCAGCCAACAGTCACCCAATGGACAGGGTCAACGTCTGGGTTAGTCACTTAGCATTTGGCCAGAGCTCAAACACGGTTTGGAAGTTGGCCGACTACATGATTGCAAACATGCACATTTAGACAGCATTCTCCTAATAAGATTTTTTGTAATAACACAAAATAATAAGTTATTCATAAGGTGAAGGAACGATTATGAATTGAAAAACTGAACTGAATGATTTTTGTCTTTTGGGGAAGAGGTTTAAAGACAATGAATGTTGTGACAAATGTTCCTAGTACTCCTGATAACCTGCTTCTCTTTCGTGTGGGAGGAAACCTGCAAAAAAACAAGAAATACCATGCATGTCTGTGTACATGCATGGTCCCAGTCTGAACCTGGGATTTCTGAGAAATGGCACTCCTTAAAGGTGTTCAAGTACCTTAGGGTCTTGGTGTATTATTCATAATGGCTGAGGTGAAAAGAAAACAATGTGTTGTATTCCAGAAGAAGAGACACAATCTTTTCCTCAGTTCTTTATGAAATAGAAAGTACTCATTAAACAGCTGCCATCTCCGGGTGCAAATGTAAAGACCTCTTTGACATCTGGATGTGTGTTTTAATATGTGTGCTGGTGGGTGTGATCCAGTTGAGATATGACTGATGATACACTTTTGCTGACCTCCTCACTCTCACGGAAAGCTGAAAGAAAAGTACTGACGCTGGGCCAGAGGTCATCCTTGTAGCCAAACGACTTTTACCTCTGTGTGAACTCTCGCTCTCTTAAGAACTAAGCTAGAGACATTCATTGAGTTGTTGGAACCGCTCTCATCTGTATCAGAGTACTCACAGCAAACCATTTTTAGAGTGATGATCCCACTTCCTTCCTTTGGTTAACAAACTTCGCCGTGTGGGCCATTGGTTTTCTAAAGGTTTTGATTTAATGTCCGCAACAAACCCACACAGGGCAACTTCTTAAAAGCTCTGTGGTCATCAAGTATCTGAGAGGGAAAAAAAGAGGTAGGAAAGAATATATTTTTAAAGAGATGTTCTGCTGAGCGTCATTACCCATCGGTGAAGATGGTCTCTATCTTTGCAGTGACCGAGCTGCTGAGGCACTTCAGACCCATGTTCCATTTCACGCTCTAACTCCCACATTCAATTTTAATTGAAGAAAAGTCTCTCCACTTACAAGCAGAGACGAGACGAGTTAGAGCAGGAAAAGGGTTTAATCCTATGTTTTAACCTTTGTTTTTTTACTTGAACATCTACGCTCATTGGTCCTCATTTATCAAGCGATTACGGGACGAGTACAGGATATAGTGGAAGTGGTTCTTGGATGCTGGCTCAGTCTTAACCTGGCACCGGTCTGCAGAGTGTGATACAGCTTTTAGAAACAACATGAAAACCAAACTTGGCAAGCAATTTTCTCTTTTCAACTCAGAGATGGACACTCTGGGAGGTTTGCGTCTTAAATTAAAAATATTCTCTTCCAGCCTTTCTGTTTCGTGCTTCCAGAGTCATCACTGAAACATTGCTTCCTCTGAGGCCGTATACCAGCCCCAACATGACTTAAATATAGAGATCCAATTCTAGTGAAGAAGAATTTATATTCTGTAGAGCCTGACAGGCAGTATTGTAATGTTGCGGGTAAGACACACACATAGATAATTCAACAAAGTGTCTATTTCTAAACCTGATCTTCCTGTATTAACTTTTAGATGAAAAAAATAGATGGTCTGCTATGAATTATTATGAAGTATAAGTAGCAGTTTAACCTTTTGTGAAAGATGGAATCAAATACCATGTTTTTCTTTGTAATTAGAGATCAGATTGTATCATTTGACCGTAGAGCCAATGAGGCAAGGAGAAGGATGTTAGGTTCTAGTCCACACGTTCATGGGTATTTTTTTAAATGTAGCTTTTTCTATGCGCTTTAGCATTAGGGTCCAAGCGCCAATTGCATTTTAGGTTACTGAAAATGTAACTCTTGTAAAACTTCTTCCAGGGTGAAGATGATCAGACTCTTGGTTTTCAGTGATTTCGTTGTCTACACGTCTTCTGATTGACGAACATCTTTTTCCTTGCATGATTGGCGAACATGGCTTTAAGGTGAGGGGTATTTTGCCAGCCTGTTGGTTTGGCATGTGCCTGACAGCCCTTCAATTGTGTTTTTGCATATTTATTTTTATTTAATCTAAATGACTAAATGACCATACCACTCCCCCACACGGCTTAGGGTCAAAACTAAATACAAGCTCACGTAAATGAGAACCTCTACATAATAGCCTACCCATTGATCTATGATTTCTTCCCTTTCCTCACGCTCAAATCAACTTTTGATATTTATTTTTGTTTGTTGTTTACCCTACAGTGAGTAGAAATGAATATCCCACAGTAAAATAGCTTTGCTCCAAACACATTCCGCTGCAAATTGTTTGTTTTAAAAGATGCAAGGTAGAGAATGCTTCAACATGCCCCCAAAACATCAGGCTGAGATAATGACTAAGAAGTATGGGACTGGGAATCATATCTTCTTGATCGGTGCGGATCACTTACACGGTAAGGATCAGACCAAGACGAAGGAGAGATTAGCTGGATTGGCTGTCTCCCCAGGCATTTTAGATATGATTCTCACACATGAGGCAAGGATCAGATACATGCTTTCAATTCTCATCTGATTTCATCTGCTCAGTCGGAGGAAGTGGTATCAATAAACGATCAGATAACAAACTACAGAGCACCTCAGGCCTGTGAGTTTGATCTCAGTGGCTGCTTCAATATGGATCTTTTTTTCTCATTTAAAATATCGAAGCCGCTTAGTGTAGGATCTTTCTGTGATTATAACTATGAAATAATTCAGATTTGTTTGTTGAAAGGTGAGCCAGTCTCAGTGATAATTGGAAAAGTACGTTTAGGGCGTGTACGAATCCACTTTTGCTAAAATAACGGAGGAAAAAAGGGTCCGTGTGCCAGGCGCATGGTTCAAAAGAGTTGTACTTAGTGTCTTAATTAATCATAGGTGTGTTTTGGGCGTAACATGCAATAAACCAATCAGAGTGTGATCTCCCATTCCCTTTAAAAGCCAGGCGCGTTTGTACCTTGGTGCATTGCTATTATGATGGCATGGTACAACAAGAATGCACCTAACACACCTCCCTGTAAGACCAACACGCCCATGGGCGCACATATGGTCGCAGGTGCATTTGCTATTTAAATGACCTGGGCGCTGGATGGGAAATTGACAACTGCTTCTGTCTTAAACTAGCTAAGACACTTGCGTCGGGCTTTGTGCTGCACCGGGTGCAAGATAGGGCCCTATATGTTGCTTAAAGTTAATTAATTCCAGTGTTTTCTTGATGCTGCCACTGGGGACGCTAGAGGTAATCTTCAAATGTCTACACATAGTGACTATAAATAATAAAGATCAATGATTTTGTCATAAAAATATTGTTATTAAGCAATTTCTTTTCTTTTATCTTTACAGAAAGATTACACTTAATTTCCAAACACACATACATACACATACATTTGTTAGCAATGAGCAGGTTTAGCTAATAGATGGATGGATGGATATTTTTAGCTATGCTAGCAGCATTGGGATGGCAATGTCGGCATGTCGATCGTTCACCACTTTGGCCCAGACTGTAATCTGTCATTAACAACTCAATGGATTTTCATTAAATTTGGTGCATACTAGGGGTGGAACGGTATGCTGAAGTCACGGTTCGGTTCATACCTCGGTTCAGACATCACGGTTTGGTTCGGTACAATGGAGGGAAAAGCATAACAAAAATGCATTGCAAATTGTGCATGTCTCAGGCTGTACCACCTGTCATCCAGTCTCTCCCCTGAGCTATAGCTGCAACAGCCTGAAGCGTATAAAGTAAGATGTAAACAGTTGCCTAAACAATAAGTAGGCTACCCCACATCATCTCCAGACTCCATCTGGAACTTGTAAACAAAATAAGACAATCAGCTAGTAGTGTGATATGGGAGACAAGCGCCGCTCTCATGTGAATGCACAGAGCAGGGATGTTAAAAGAGCAGCTTCGGTTACACAGAGCAGTTGGTGAATTGTGGCGTTAGCTTCACACGCTAACAGCGGAGCTAGCAGCAAACAGCGAAGCTAACGGTGGAGCTAAAAGCGGAGCAAACAGCGGAGCTAACAGCTAACGGCGGAGCTAAAAGCGGAGCTAACAGCGGAGCAAACAGTGAAGCAAATGGGCCTGGAAGCCATTTGTGATCGAGGCAAGAAGGGATACAGCTACAGTACATCCGTGTTTGGTTGTATATGGAAGGGACTAGTTTGCTTCGTGGACCAGAGTGATAGAGAAAGACATGGCTCTGGTGTGGACTCACTGCCACTGGACCGACTTGACATGTAGGCGGAGCTTGGGAGCTTCAGAGCTAAGGCGGGGCTACAGATTAGGTGTCCCTAAGAAACGCGTATGTAACAGTAGTTCCACATTACATTAATTCATTTTCACGCAAGTTTTATTTATTTTTATACCGTGTATTCTCCGTGTAAATTCATGTAGGCTACCGAACCGAGACGCCCGTACCGTTTCGGTTCAATATGAATACATGTAGCGTTCCACCCCTAGTGCATACATTCATGGTCTCCAGAGGGTGTATCCTAATGACATTGGTGATCCCCTGACTTTTTCTTTAGCACCACAATGACATTGGTGAACATCCTAAACACTGTTTGCTACAGATATTCAAGGTCCTTAGAGGATGGGTCAAAGACGTGGCATGTCAATTATGGTGTCCAAAGCATATTCATAATGCAAAAGATAAATATAAATTTAAAAAAACGACATCATATTACTCAACTCTCCCCTCTTTACTCACTTTTATAGGTATTTATTGCAAAAAAATAAAATTCAAAGAGCTATTGAGCTCAGAAGTGCCAAACTGTCCATCCTGGGTAACATCCGGGCTTAAAATCTAAGTATAAAAATATAATAAAAATGTCAAAAATAATAATAAGAGCATTAATTATCTACTTTGGCATAATTGTGTCGATGTTTGCAGTGATACCTACAAATATAGTAACAATCCTACCCTTATTTAAAATTTTACCCTACTCAAGAAATACTTTTGTCCTTACTTTTGGATTTCCCTAATGTCCTTCCTGGGTAACAGACCTTAAAATCCATAAATTACCCATAATGCAATTGCACAGTCATGAAATATGATATTACATCATAAAGAAGATTTTGGAGAACCCTAAAACATCTGGAGAGTTTAGTAATTCTCTCTTAAAAAAGTTTTTAATTTTGCTTTTTGGGTCACTGGTGCACTATGTCCAAAAATCATGTGTCTTTCTGGATAACGCTAATAAAACGTATTTGATGTTTTGATATTTAAAAAATGCCTATTTCATGTGAAATCTGGCATTAATGTTTTAAAGGCTAAGATATATTTTAGCTGAGTATGCCATGTTTGACAGAGTTTTGGTGGGAAAATCATGTTTTTGTCCTTCCTGGATAACGAAGATCTTCTGTTACCCAGGACATGTCCTCTGTTATCCAGATTGGACATGTTAATGAAAATATTTTTTTTATTAGTATTTGTCACTTTTCAAGCATTGTGTTGATAATGTTAGATTATATTAATAAAATAATATGTATTGATTTAATCTTATTATGTCATTCCTGGCTAACGGGATGTCATCCCGAGTAACAATGACAGTCAAGTAATTTAACTCAGATTGTCATGGTATATTACACAATCATGTTTTCCTGAGCTGAGTATACAATACAAACCTGATAGCCTTTACTGTAAAGCATTTTAAGACATCTTTCATAATTTTTCTGTTTTTGGCATGAAATATTGCGTGACCAAAATCAAACGATGAGCCCATTTAATTATAAATACTCAAATATATCATATTAATTGTGTTAAAAATTTAGTTTTTTTGAGCAGTGCGTGTTTGGTTAGCTGTAACTATGGATATGCCTAAACATTTATATGCTAAAAAGGTAGACATTTAATATATTTTTTAAATCCATTCCCGTTACCCAGGAAGGACATTTTTCATGGAATAAATCACATGATTCATCAAAAAAAATTAAGTTGCATTTCTAAATTAAATTCCTGTTGTTGAGATGTATATAGAACACTCTAATAAAAATAGAAAGTGCTTGAGTTGGCATTTTTTGACACTTTCATTTATTTTCAGATTTTAAATCGTCTTTGACCCGGATACATTATGATAACTTTGGTGATCCTGTAACTTACAATGCTTTGGTTTTTGACTAAATTCCTGCAAAACTAACATTTCCATCAGCCTCAACTGTAGTTTGTGTTTAGTGCTAATTAGCAAGTGTTAGCATGCTTACAGACTAAACTAAAATGGTGAACCTGGTAAATATGATTTGCTCAGCATGATCAGTATGTTAGCATTGTTACTGTGAGCTTGTTAGCATGCTGATGTTAGCATTTAGCTCAATGCACAACTGTTCCTCAGAGCAGCCTCATAGAGCCGCTAGCATAGACTCTGTCCACTAGCCATTTTAGGTCACACGGAGAATGCAAACCCAACTAATTACATCCACCCAACCTCTCTTCGCCTCAGCTTCAGCAAATCCGTTGCCTGACAAACACAGCATATTTAATTATCAAATAGCAGGATGTCTCTGTGAATGCCATTTCCCTGTAAACAACTTCTCCCTTTGAGCAAAGTACAGAGTAATAAAACCTAAGGAAAACGGTAGGGCACACAGAAAATCCAGTCTTGCTGTATTTGGCCGACTAGGTAAAAAAATAGAAATGAGTCAAGTGTATATTTGTTTTGTTTGTCATATTCTCCTTTGCTGGTAAATAGTTTACTTCCTTTATGATTACATGGCTTAAACAGGTAAACAAACTATTGGTCTCATTAGTGAAGTATCTTTTGGAAAAAGCAGTTGTGGAATACAAATCTCCAGCACAAGCAAGCCTAGTATTTCACCTCTGTGCTTTCTAGTGTTGGCTGTTTTCCAAGCTGAACTGTTTACTCAAAATGGTCCTCTTCACCGACACCCACACTCAGTATTCCAGCTCTCCAACACTGCCCCCCCTCGCTTTGCTCCGCTGCACAGACCAGCCTCATGTTTGGGCTCATCTCACCTTTGGTCACTTTTTTTCTGGGAGACTTTCTCAGGCAGAAAAGTTGACCAAAGGCACCCACACAAGCAGGATGCTGTGTTCAGCACTAAGAAAAGTCTGTCAATATCATTTTTGTAGAAAGGTGGAGGAAAACATTAAACTGGCATTTTATTCTGCTGGCAGTTTAAGAAAACATGTGCCTTACTGTTACCAGAATGGTGCTCAATCATCAACTCCCTTTTACTAATCCATGCATACATTACTATGCCTCAAGAATGGTTCAGTTCATTAGCTTTCATGCTTGTAAATCCACTCCCAGCAGCAGTGCTGTTGTACCATTCATCTCACCCCCCTCCTTTCCCCTTCTGCCCTCCAGGTGACTGGCACCATGGGCAGCATGAAGAGCGGCCTGCACCAGCACCTCGCCAGACTGGACGAGATCTTTGCCACGCGGGGCGACTACGTGCAGACCCTGCAGTTCATGCAGCAGATGGCTGACAACGTGATCAAACAGATGCTGGGCCTGCCTGACTGGGAGGAGGCTAAAGTGGACCTGGCATCTATCGCTGATAAAACGGCAAACATAGAGTACTACAGGTGAGGAACAGAAAAATACAAGTGTTGGCTTGTGCAGTGCAGGGTGGCCCGGAGCTCTGTTCACTCACAATTGTGATGATGCTACAGATGTGCAGGTTTCCTGTTAAACAGGGAGATAATATCGTCAAAAATGGAACACATCCAGAGCGAAATTCCGGAAGTGGAAATTCAGGACATGGATTTTCTTTAAAACTTAAAATGTTGTCTTCCATGAATATTTTCAAGGGTATAGTCTATCCAAAATTTTGTGGGAGTCAAAAATGTACATGTACCTATTTCTAAAAGCAAATCAGTAGAGAACAGTTCGATAAATATAGCTATTTATATCTTGGCTTGTTTGGGAGCGACGACTAAGCATGGGCTAAGATTCTGTTTAACCAGGAATGACCAATCATATTTGTATGATCATATATTAAAACTACAAATTAAAGTAAAATATAGATATATTTGCTTCTTAGAGATGCAAGATACACTTAAACTCATAATATATTGTCTCTTTTATGGCAGCAATCCCTGAGCAACTTGTGATTTGCAGTTGAATAGATAATTCATGTGTTGGTGGTTACATACTTTATGACCTGAATATATCACATGCTATTTAGTGGATGGGATGAAAGAAGGTGGTTGCATGTGTGTATCATGCATTTATGTAAATGCAAAGTCCCTTGCAAACATAGTTTTGTGGGGCGTGAAAATAAAAGTCCAATGCAATTATTAGCAATCATTGCATCAACACTACAGATCCTAATGATAGAAACAATTACAGAATCTTTTAGAACTATTATCTTAGGTTTTGTCTCATTACCGTTAAACTCACACTCTTACCATCTCAGAGAAGAAACAGGCACATTGCCAATTTTTTAGTCCATGTGTAGGCCTGATAGTATTTCTGTGGAGTCTGCGGTAACAGACAGGCTGGTGTGTTTGTATTGATCTGTAATGCAACTACTCTCCTCTGCCGATAATTCAATACCCACATAGCTCAGAGCTAATAGAGTAGGTAAACCAAGAGCAGACAGCCAGACACTGTAAGCTGTTAATGACTCATTATCACTGCCTCATGCCCCAACAAATAGTTGTGGTCGGGCATGCGTGTGTGTGTGTGTGTGTGTGTGCTTGCAAGTTTTTGATTTGACTCATCAAGTGTTGTGTCAGAGTTGGCTGCCTATCTTCAACGTACTTTTAGTCTACTCTTCAAGTGTTCTCATAGTGTTTGTCATGTTACGCTACTGACAAACAGAAAAAGACTTTCTATTCTCATTCATTCTTTAATCTATTAGTTTTTGACGTTGACATCATTAAAAAAAAAAAAAAAAAATGTTATCAGCTAGAAACACTGCAGCTTTGCAGTGCTCAGGTACTTTAATGGATGTGTGTTCTATTCAGGTTGATTTTCTAACACATTTTTTTATGCGTTTCATATTTACGCTTGCAGTTCGTAAGTCTAGATTTGACACCAAGGGGTACTGTGGCATGAACTACCTTTCACAAGTCACACTGCTTCTTCTGTATATATTTAGATTGTATGGTTTTTATATCTCCTGGACTATATGATACACTTTTATTTATCTTTATTTATTATTTTACGTCATAATTTATTGTTTATTTAACTCTAAACAAACTAAATACATGTTTATGTCCAGTTGTAGATGTCCATCCATCTCTGTTTGATACTGGCAAATCTGACTTTGGGCGAAAAAAAAAATCTTCTCTCCCTTAACACGTTAGTGCCCCACATTCTGGTTTTCTAGCACTTGTAGCATGTAGCAGAGTGGAACCAACTATCCTTGAAAATAAATCCTGCCGGCGGATATTGGGAACGGGACACAGAACCACCTCAAATGTATTCTGCAACTTATATAACTCATTTATGTCATTTTTGAAAGTATTTTTGAAAAGAAATTTCGCTCAGTGTTTTAAAAATTGATTTGACATTTTCTGCCTTACAGAATACAAAAGTAAGTGTTTCACATCGGAAAAAATGAAATTAAATTAAATTTATGGTATAAAAAAAGAGGGGTGTGATTTTATGGGTCCCTTGGTGAGTGTGTGTCCTAGGTCAGCCAGATCCTGGCCAACCCATAAAACCCACTATTGGTAGATGACAGGGACCTCTGACCTCTCTGTGCGGGAGGTTGAATAAAATGCTATTTCTATAATCCTTATCCACTTTTCAAACTGAAGCTAGCACATTTGGAGCTGCTTCTTGCTATCCGACACAATTTCTTGAGAACATGCACTTTTCCATCATACAGACTTGTAAATGTATCTCCCCCCCCTCCCCCCCCATCCCTACGTGCCACTATGCTGTACTTGGTTTGACTCTAATTGGATTAAGATGACACAGACAAACACGGTGGCAGTGCCACCCGAGAGCCTCCATGTGCATGTTGATGCCGCAGCTTCTTCTGCCAAGAGGGGAAAAGATGAAACGAAGAAGAAATAGCAAGGAGGTGGTGGTGAGGGAGAGAAGGACAAGGGAGAGAAAAGGGGCTGAAAGGGAACGAGACAGAGGGTATGGAGATTAAAGAGAGTGGAAAACAGGAGGAGGAAAAAATACAGATAGAGCAGTGTACGAGTGATGAGGGAGATGCTGTAGAGTGATGGAGACACAGATGGGCGGGAAATTAAAGATATAATGAAAAAGAACAGAAGAATGTACAATGTGAGAATGATGTAGGAGTGATGAGTGCAGGAGGTATGAATGAAAAAGAGAGCAAGATGCACACTGATGGAGAGGAAATTGAGGTGACTTTAATAAGATGTACACTTTGATAAATCAGAGTGAAAAGGTGATATAACTGCCCCTCCCCCCGTTTGTTTCACAGCATAAAAGATTCAACCATATGGATTTGAGTCCATCCATTATTAACCATCTGGACAGGCTTTCTGTGTCCGGTCACAGACTGACCACTGCTCACACAACAGATGGGTACACTTAGGAGGGCAATACTGGACAGGATTATACCCTCAAGCATCAACACACACACACACACACACACACACACACACACACACACACACACACACACACACACACACACACACATACACACACAAACACTCACAGCGTGTGTCTATTGAGATGAAAATAAGTGAGATACTCTCCCCTCCTGGTTTTTAACTCCCACTTCTGTTTTGTTTTTTAAGTCACAGTGCTTTAAAAAAACAAAATGTGGAACGCCACATATGCAGTTCACAATGATAATGCTAAAAGAGTACCACTTAAAATGTTCAGAAAATGTGGGTCTTCGATTTCAGACAAAGGTAGTCTAGGTTACATGCAACAGGAATTTCCCTTTAACATATCTCTTCTTACTTTGCCAAAACATATATTCACCAGCAGCAGTTTAATTTTCTGTCTCTTTTTTACAGTATATGGTCTCTGTCTGTCTCTGCAGGTGGCTCACCTACCTGCTGATCCTCATCCTGGACCTGATCATCTGCCTGCTGGCCTGTCTGGGGCTGGCCAAGCAGTCTCGCTGGCTGCTAACAACGTGAGTCTAATATACGCCCTGTGAAACTGGACTATTTATGGAGGGAATAGCTGTTTTTTGTTTAATAATCGGTAATCGGCTTTATGTTTTTTTAATGTGTAATTTTCCTAAAGGCAGAGAGTGAAGAGGCAGTGGCAGGATGTACTGTATGCAAGAAGGAGTTGATTGGGAGATTAGCTGACATAAGTAAATGCCAACTAACTGGGAGCCAGCATGGAAACATTCATTTAGTTTTAGTCACATTTGTGCTGCTGCAGCAGTTGCTACAGATCCAATTAGTCCAGATGTTACAACATGGAACTGAACGTGCACATTGTAACAAAATGCTCACTTTTCCAAATCACTAGATCATTGCTTGTACGTTGTCCTAGCTAAAACCAGACCACATTTATGGTTTCAGTTACTCCTAGATGCATTTACTTTACTTAATTTATAATAGACAAACTGCATTTACATTGGCGTTTCTACCACCATTTAATCAGTTAAACACCCTCATCCACATCTTGTTGTCCTGATAGACAAGATAATTTTTTATTGACGAGTTCAAAATAACCTATGCTGTGCTTTACATTCTCCTTTTATACCAAAGAGGAAGATATATATATATATATATATATATATATATATATATATATATATATATATATATATATATATATATATATTTCTCGCTGTTCCGTTCGTGTTCTCCGTTTCAGCGTAGCTTGCAATCAATACCACAAACACGTGGTATTGAGGCACATAAACAACGGTTGTATGACATGTCACGACGTGGTGTTGCTGGGAAATGTAGGATTAGTACTAAAGCAGTGTTACTGCTATTTCCCAAGCCAAACACACAAAACCGCCCAAATTTCTTGGTAGAATAGAGCCCAATCTGGCAACACTGACTTGTCGCATTGTTTCTGCCTGCCGATTCAGACAGACGCAGTGTTATTTGCTTCATTCAACACCAACCAAATTGGCTAGTAACTTTACAATGTTAACTGCCAATGTTAATTTTTACCTGCATTTGGCCGATTGGCGGGTATCAATTTAATATATAATATATTTAATTTAATATATATATATATATATATATATATATATATATATATATATATATATATATATATATATATATTTTAACAAAGAATGAGATGTGAATTAATAGGATTTGGTGTAGACAGAGGGAGCTGGAAGCAGGAGTTGCATTCTCTTCTCATGGGAAATCGCCTGTGACCACGGTGGGGAAGTATTGGATCTTGCACAAACATTGCCCGGCGAGCCCTGTCGTATTTCACCATTTGCCTTTCAGCTATGCCAGCGGTAGGTTGAACTTGCTCAGAGTGTTGCTGTGTCAATAGCTTTGCTCTACAAATTGGATTTGAGAGCTGTGGAGAGATGGGAGTGAAGCCATTTGATGTTATCAACAATATAACTTCCTGAAGATTGTTATTCCAGTTTAACACTCAACCTGCTTTAAATAGCTTCAGACATGAATTACATTCGATAACAGGTCATTCATTATTTAGCTTTGTATTTTTAGGCCTTTTTTCCCCAAATGAATATTGCATTAATTTGAATTAATGAGTGAGAACAAAACAAGATAACTAAATAACTAAATAAATAATAGCACATGCAGGCTATATTACAACATAACCAAAGATAACACAAGAAAAATATCAATGGTGATAATTAGTTATATTTTGGAGTTTTTTGGAAAAGGAGGCAGGAAGTGTTGAAAGAAAACAGGATGTTGGTATAACAGAATTATGATATAAAAACACTCCCACACGTTTAAATACATGTTACACTGACAGATGATATAACAGATGATGATCCATGGCACACAAATACTGTACTGGATATATTCACATGCAGTGCCTCTGCTTATCTCCTCACAGTATCTAAAGCTTAAGTGTATTAATATGATTTTTTTTTCTTTTTTCTCCCTGCTGTAAAGGAGCTTTCACATGGCATGAAAACCACCGGGGCCTCCATTCATTCATGCATGCATGTCACTCTGTCTCTCTTAATCAGTCAGTTCAGGGTGTGAGCTGCACTAAACTTGCCCTACTAGCCACAAACACACCCCCACTTCACTCTCCCACCCCCTTTGCACACACAAGATGAGTCAGTGTCAAGAGTGTCTGCCCTCCCAAGGCATGCTCTCTTCCAGTAGAATGGAAGTGGTTGGAGGTTTCGGGAGCAAATTACACTCTGGGGGCCTGCCGACTCTTCCTGGTGCTTATAACCGGCTCTGTGGTAGCATGACACACAGTAACAGCTTAGACACGAAGATAGGCCTGCATGCGATTGAAGGAGAGACATCCATAGACTTCACTGTCAGCTGTTTTTTATCTAGATGTCTTTTGGTTTGTTCTATTCTGCATGTTGTGCTAAAAACATTTTTTCAAATTGAGCACTGCAAACAAATTCCCATCCACCTCCTCCTGTAGTGGAGTGGGGGATTGCAGTCATTCAGAAACTGACATCTCAAAACCTGAGTACATACACAGTACACAGCACCTATTGGGTGAACTGAACCTTAAAATGTCATGATGTAAATACAGTGTAAGCCTATTTCCAAGCTTAATGTTGTGGATTGTGTGTGCCCCTCATGCAGAAGAAAATAATGGAGAGAAGAAACTAATTTCCCTGGATGGCAGAAATCGTTTGTGCTGTCATGAGATGTACACAAGGAGTAGTTGTCATTTAAAGAAACAAAGCAAATGAGTAGGATGCGTGGAAATTACAGTGAAACACAATCACAGCATTGGTAAGAAAGTGGAAGAAAAAATATTTACTGACTGGAGGAAGCAAATGGTAATAGAAGCTCTGTGTGTAGAGTATTAAATAGTGTTACAAGGGAAGTTTGAGTAATCTCAAATGTCCAAAGTACCAATTGAATAACATCTATAAGGCTGAGGAAATGGCAGCTGAGATCAGCAACTAGTTTTCAGCCTGTGCAGTTGAGCTTGCAGATCAAACATCTGCTCCCTCAATAAAAATATTTTAATTTAGGCGAAAGGTACTTTTAGTTTGAAACCAGATGAATGAACTGATAAAATGTCAAGAAGGCTACTAGTCTTGACAGAATCCCACCGAGACAACCTTGTCTTGTAGAAGTTACTTTAATATACTACACATTTTCAGAGAAACTTAAAGGGTAACTATTATATAGAATTTTCAGGATGATACTTGTATTTTGTGTTTGTACTAGAACATGCTTTAATGTTAAAAAACAAAAAAACACTGCTGCACCTGTATTCACCCTCTGTATGAGACGCTCTGCAGGAGCGCCTGTCTCTTTAATCCCGCCTACCGACAAAGCCCAGTCTGCTCTGATTGGCCAGAGTGCTTCCTGGAATCTGAGCTGAGTAGCTTTATAGCAGGACTTTGTACCGTGAAAAACCACCACTACACAACTGGACATGTCCCATCAGTAATATAACCCCCGAAATTTGTGAGAAATGACCAGCATTGGCCGCCAAGATTACAGCTATCTTGCGTTAGCGTGCAGCTACTTAATAGTTAGCACTAGGCTAACGTTAGATCGTAATGGAACGAAGCGGCACTTTTAACCGTAAAAAGTTGGAAATCTGAACGTTTTAGCTCACAGAGTTTTCTCTAAAATACGTTTACCTCATTATTTGAGCCACATTTAACATGAAAATCCGACATAACATTGTAGATGTGACAGACAATACGAACAACCATAATATGTCCACTTAAAAAATGGTTTGATCCAGGTTGAGAAATATTGTAATCCTGTCATACATGATTACACACTTGATTAAACGGCATTACAATGAAATAGTTTCAACCCTATCTACAAATAAGGACTCTTTTGATTCAAAATGGACTGTCCAACTGAGACCTATGTGTCACAGTTCAGAGACAAAAGATCCCAAGGGCATGACTCAGGAGGCAGAGGTAGAAGCAAAGAGTCTTTACTTAACAATGATGCAAATAATACAGGCAGGCAACAGTACAAAGGGGTCAGGCTGAGGCAAAATCTACAGACTGGGTCAAAACAAGTAGTCAAACAGTAAACTTCATGCTGGTAAGCGAAGGCATAAAGCACAAAGACAATCTGGCAGAGGGCTAGTGGAAGTGACTGATAAATATACTAGGGAGCTAATGAGGGAATGGAGAACAGGTGAGTGGGGAGAATGAGCAGGTGAAGTCAATCTACTAATGGCAGGGCCGGCAGATGGGAGTGGCAGGGTCGGAAATGACAGCAGAGTTAGAACACAAAGTATAAACAAGGAAATCAGGAAATAATGATGAATGAGAAAACAGAAATTCAGAACAATGTCATTCACCAATATCTTCCTAAGTTTTCTCTTAAATATGTTCTTAAGAAAGTCCCTAAGAAAAGTCTACGTCTGATTCATGACGTGTTCTTAAACAGCAGAATTGTTCGCAGGTGAGTTCTTAGAATGATGAATCCCAATGTCTTCGTAAATTGAAAGCTCATGCCCGTTGCTCCTATTTAGCATAGGTAAACGCCTCGTTAATTCCCATAAAAGGGCTTGAGATGGCAGGGCCGTGTCGTGAGAGAAATGTCCAGAAGACGTGGCAAAGACGGTGGAGGCCTTGCCTCCAAAAGAAAGAAAAACTTTAGTAATTCTGAAGTGGAGATACTGCTGCAAGAAGTTAACGAAAAACTAGACATATTTAGTAGCGTCAGCAGTGCATACTAAGCAGCAAATAAAACCGATGCATGGAATGCAGTTACTCATGCAGTGAAAGCTGTATCCGGAGAAGGGCGCAGAACCGATGAAGTAGAAAAGAAATGGTTTGATCTGAAATCTGAGGCAAAAGATACTATTTCAAAACATAGAAGATACTCTTGGCGTATAAATAGTGTGATCAATCACTTATTATTGGATGGCAGGGTTCCCCGTTAACATAATTGATGTGAATTGAAGGCAAAGCAAAGCTTTGTACTAAATGTAGTTATGGTGTGCCACAGGGAAGTGCACTTGGGCCTTTGTAGTTCTGCATCTATTGCAAACTAGTAATTGTGCTGTTACGAAAAGGCAAATATTGAAATATGTTACGACCACAACAAATTAGAAGGACGCCATTCCCGAAGATTAGTTTGAAGTAAAATTGTGTTTTTTTACCAAACAAATTACCATGAATGAATCTAAACTAAAAAAGTTTGGAGGTCTGGCCAAAGAAAAATGATTACAAGTGCGACAACACATCAGCATTATCCCTGCCACAGATATGTTTTACGTTAACATTGGCTTGCATAAAGACACTCCAGCGCATTAACCTCTGATTTGAACTCCTTCACTCCAGCTCTATCAACTTTACCTGGACAAGACCCACTTCAGACTTATGACCATTAACCCGACCAATACCAGCTGACAACAATCCCTGCTCCACCAAAGCAGACAACAATTGATCCTTTATCACCTGTTTGTTGCTTTGTTTACTGATAGACATGACAAGCCTGTCTGCAATAGGTTTAAGTTTTACTTTAGTACAAGCTTTCAACTTTCCACAAGTTTGGCCACTAACAAAATCTTCTAGATCAAACTCAACACAGCTCAATGCCAAACACTCATTAATTCAGTGAAGTGTGTGCCCAGTGTTATCTTGACAGTAATAAATTCTGCACCTAAAAGTCACAATATGCGAAGAATTTGTTATGATTTGTTGAAGATACATAAACACAATATAATGAGGTGGGTTCTAAGTTAGTCTCCAATGATCGCTGAGATGACAATCACAAGGCAGAAGCCAAAATTAGAACTTGAAAGAACGATGTGATTATTATTAAATGGCTAATTGGCATTGGCAGCATGTTCCTAGTATGTCTCCTACATTTCTGCATTAAGGGTCATATCACTTTCACTTCACTTGGTTTGAATTGACACATATAATGATGGTGGTTTGTATAATGATGTATAGTCACTTTCCATATAGCAGTTTACTGTTTGTTTTTCTCAGTTAAGAAGAAAATCTACTTCCGACACTGATTTAATTCAGAGTGACTCGACCTCATCCTTGGTGAGTGCATTTGCTAGCATTCTCTGCCCTGCTCAGTGGCCTCTTTAACTTTTTCACTTGATGTGTTTTGCATCAGCTTTACACCCGATTTCCTGCTATTCTGTGTAGCTCAGTGAATCCCCTTTGCCCACCAGAGCACAAAACTGAATACAGTCTTGCTTGGTTTCTGCCAACACTGAGGAGGCAATGAGAGGGCATTTCTTCCATTTGCCCGGTTACCCTGTGTCATAGTTGTTTAAAGAAGCTCACACAGGCCAGTATCACACACCCTGCAACAGCAAACTGTCAAATAGGCTTGGCCTGGCAGACACATAGGCCGTTTCCAACCTTTTTGGCTTAGGACCTTTTAAAACCAGTTCAACCAAATACGGATTTTTCCTGCTCTGTTTTCTTTATTTAAATTTGTTTTAGAAGCCCAATGAGGTGAAAGTGTTCAGTATTTCACAAGTGATAAAGCATGAATTAGAGATAAGTCAAAAATAAAAAAAACACCATTTTTTGTTTAATTTTGTTTAACAGACTTTTTTTCATATCCCTTTGGTCATCTTGTGATCCCTCAGATTTATCTTGGGGCCGCTGACGGATAGGTCTGGTTGGGAACCCATGCCATAGACATGTATGTCTGCCTGCACAGACACATGCAAACAAACAAGTAGTAGACACTGGAATTTTGAAAAAAATAAGACACAGAAACATTCAAGGCACTGAAGGCATTGAAAATATACTTTCCATGTAACATTACTAAATACAGGAGAGCTGTGATGTGCCTGTCTGTGTGTTTGCTGACACAGTTGAGCAACTTTTCCTGTCTGTGTGTATGCTGACACAATTGAGCAACTTTTGCATCTGTTCTGCTTCTCAATTTTGAATCAAAATAAGGACTCCTGTGACGCTTGCTCTCCTTTCCATCTATTTCCTTGTTTAGTGTCAGGGAGGTCTCGGTATCAGAAAAAAGGGAAAGACAGACTACAAGAGTGAAAAACTGATAAAAGAGGGAGTTAGAAGGCAGAGAAAAGATAGGGGAGAGAGGGGTGAAGGAATAGAAAGAGTAAAGAAATGGGAAGATAGATAAAAGGAAGAATGAGAACACAATGGGTGGCTTGTAAGTTCAGTGTCGGGAGCTCAGTATCTTCTCAGCACATTGTGAATTGTATTATCCAGGGAGCTGTAGAGTGTTAAACAGGGCCTGGACATGCATATACCTAAATTATATTTAAACACAGGTGACATGCTGTAAGGGAAATATCTGGAAAGTGCCACAGTGGTGAAATGTACCTACTTATTTCACCTACCAAGAGCTCATCTATGATAGGATCGGTGCTCATCTTTTAATGGGTATTGATCTTCTTCTGTGCTGTTGCATACACACAGACAGGCACATCACAGCTCCCATGTATTTAGAATACTCACCCAAACCTTCCCATCCCTCTCCCTTTAGTGAGACATGTCTCTGATGTCATGTTCTGATATGATGATATCATCAGGGAGGGAGCCCACTGTAAAACGAAACATTTTTATGTCCTCATGGGTGCAGGGAACAGTCACCCACCCAGGGGGCCGTAACCGAATGTAGGCCAGCTGAGCGGATGTGCTCGTTCCTCGGTACATGAAGTCACGGCGCTGCAGCTGTATGTTGAGGCTGCAGAATCAACCCCCCACAGAAAAAAACATGACCTCTGACTTCTTCTGTTGATGGCAGGACAATGAGATCACCACTCCTGGCCTTAGGGGCTCACGCTGTTTCCTTTCAATAACAGAAACTGTTATGGAAATAGCTCCATTTGCGTCACTGTACTCCCTCTATAGGATGCTGATAGCAATATGAACTCTGCAAAATTTCACTTTTTTGCTTTAGTTTTGAGATTGTCACTGCATTTGTCATATGACTGGTTTTTCCCTGAATCTGATAGCATGTTATTTCTTCCTCATGTTTTATGAAAAGACCAACTTAAAGCACATACAGTATAGTGCTTTGGTTCACTCTTACCACTGTCTTCAGTGTCTTTTTCTGCCCCAACAGGCAGAGTAAATATTGGACTTACGTTCATTAGGTGGACAAAAGCACAACTACACATGAATGCTAATGTTGCTCTCTATCTGTAAATAAGCATCTGTTGTTAGTACAGATGTTCCAATACCATTTTTTCCTTGCTGATACCGATTCCGACACCTGAACTTGCATACTGGTACGTGCCCATACTGAGTACCGATTCAATACCAGTGCGTTAAAAAATACATATATTTTTATTTTTGCAACAGCTATAAAATACTAACCCTGTATGGGTATGATATTGCTATCATTGTTGTGTGGTGCTGGTATCAGTATCGGAACAACTCTAGTTGTTGGCAAGCTTTCCATATCAACTTTAAAGGTAATATGTCAGTGTTGTTACAACTTTTCAATTATTGCAGGTTTAAATGACAAATCCTTGGTACTCTACCACTTTTCCAATGATGTGATTTAAGAAAGAAATAGTGTCTCCCCCTGTAATCACTACAAATTATTGGAAGTAACGTACTGCAAAGTGGGACAAGTGATGTTAATCATTATTTATTGTGTTTTAATTTGAAAAATGACTTTACTTCATTTAGATAAATGGCAAGCTTTACCAAGCCATCATGTCCTGGTTGCTGAGGCTTGAGTTTCACTGTAACCCTGCTGTTGCTTTGTGTCCCTGCAGGATGATGGTGTTTGGAGTGCTGACGCTGGTCCTGAGCTGGACTTCTCTGGGAGCTGACCTGGCCACTGCTGTGGTGAGCTACTTCACTTCCTCGCCTCCGACTTGCTCTCTTACCCTAATATGTAAACTAGTGCAAACTGGTCTGCAATCAATTCTCGTGGTGCCTGACTGTGATGATAAATTGTTATAACTACACACACTGCAGTTGAAAAATGTCTTTGAATGTGTTGGGAGTATGGGATGAGAGATGATTATACACTGCCTGACATTTGCTTATGTGCATATACCTGCATGTGTATAAATGTGTTTAAAAGGACAAAAGGATGAGAAACAGTTGTCAGAGCAGTCACATCACAACAAATGTTTTCACCGACAGACTCTGAGATACATGTGCACCTTTTTTTTTTTACCAAAATGTTAACATAGGATGCAGTTTGTTACGTTTTCATCAAGCTTTTCCATCCAGAATATTATTTGCGGCATAGCTGCAAATCAAGGGTCTTTTTTAGCCCCTCTTGCTTTAATTAAAATGTTTAGCCTTCTCAGAAAAATGTGTGTGAGCTAGAAAGTCATCTTAAAAGGTTTGAGCGTGTTCTTAGTGCCCAATCTCAGAATTCTTCTGATCTTGGTTTGTCTTTCTGTCACCTAATGTGCTTTTGAACTCTGCTGTCTAACGGCACACAGCTAAAAATAAACCGACAATGAACAAAATCCCAAACCCAAATCTTGTGAGCATCATTATACAAGTCTGAATAACTTGATGCAAAGTCAAGGTTTATGTAACAGGATTCCAATTGCAGCTTTTTAAAGCCTATCATGCTGAATAGGTGAATAATTTCAGTGTTTTGCACTATTATGGTCACACAAATGTTTGAATGACATAGAGGGTAAGAATAAGAGTGACATGCGAAAATAGAAAAATGCGTTTGAAAGAATATCAGATGGATGAGCACTGGTGTTTCACTCACCTGCCCCAGGCATGTGTGCTATTTTTCTCAGGTTTGTTGTTGGATGTTGTGTTTAGACCAGGGGGCTGTAGAGGATTGTTAGCATATGTGAATTTAAGTTGGAGATAATGAGCATCGGGTAGAAAGCAGCAGGAGGTGCAATGAGTTACAACAAATTAGTAGCTCCAGTTACATTATCCTTTTTCATATCCCAGTTTATTAATGTCTCCACTCTCTGTGGTCTACATTTGCCTGATCCTGTCGGTTCTTTGTGATACCAATGCTATGAAACCAAGACTTTAAATCCTGCAAGTATGCAATGTTCAATACGCTCAATACTTTCAATACGCTGCACAATTTACAGTTATTTTCATCATCGATTTATCTGCAGATTATTTTCTAGATTTGTTGATTAAACTTTTGGTCTATAACATGTCAGAAAATAGTTCAATAATCAAAGTCCAAATTGAACTGTCTTGTTTTGTCCAAAATATATTCAGTTTAATATATCTTATGCAAAGAAAAGCAGGAAATTTTGTATTTGAGAGGCTAAAAACAGCATTTTCTGTAAATCACCTAAAAGATAAGTCAACTAATCCTTGCAGCAATGCACAATACAGAACTACTATACAAACCAAAAAGGGGTTCCTTCTCTCAACACCTTGAATATTCACTGCAAATGTCATGACAATCCAGCCAGTAGTTACCCTGTGTAAAACGTTAAGAGTTTGGACTAAGCATGGCCCTTTTAGGATCATTAAAACATTCAAAAAATAGTAATCTGTCCATTAGATTGTCATATTGTTTGTGTACAAGTGGGGATTGTTGCTTGGATGAAGCAGTAGAGAAAAGGTCAAATAACAATCCATCCTTTGAGGACCATGAATATCTGCATCTTTTTTCAGAGCTCAGTGTTTGTCCAAGAGAACTCTACCTAGCGTGACAAAAAAAGTTATTGGAAATGATCATCTGGACACCATAAATATCCAAATTAAATGTCATAGCAATATGGCCAGTAATTGTTTTTGTGGCCACTTGATGAATGAAATAAATGACAGATATCTTTCTTACGTGTTGTCCTCAGTGTGTGTTACAAAATCATGACATATACTTCGCCCTGTTACGTAACCTGTCTGTGATGTGGTGTTTTTCTGAGTCTGACCCTGACTGGACTGTATGGTTGACATCCACTGTGCCTTTTCTCTGCCTAAGAGCAAACATCACCACAGCTTTATAGTAAAATGCCTTGTAATTGCTCAGGCGTCGATACGAACAGCTGTGAACAAAACAATTACATGAACAATCAGCATTGGCCTCTCATGCACCATCAGACATCATGTCTTTGTGTGAATAATTGTGTGTTGTGTATGTGTGTCTTCTCAATCGAGTGATACTGGCCTGTTACATGTGTGTTTCTTTGTATATGTGGAGAGTGTGTGTGTCCTGCTTGCATGAGGGTTATACAGACACTGCATGTGTGGATGTACTGCTCTGTGACTCAGTACCGTCTGCACTGCTCAGAATACGAATGACACATTTCTAGGGTTGACTTTTGATTAATCACTTAGTCTATAAAATGTTGGAAAAAGCCCAAGGTGATGTCTTCAAAATAGCTTTTTTGTCCGACTTATAGTCTAAAACCCAAAGATATTCCTTTTTAAATGATGATTTGAGAAGCTGGGACCTGTGAATATTTGCTTTATAAATTGAATGCCTAATCTGTGATCATTTATTTACCACTAATGGAATAATTGATTGATGGACTATTTGTTTCAGACTTAGTACTTTAAAACATAAATCTCATGTGAATCATTTTGGAAGATATCACTTTTGTTCAATCTTAAATTTCCCTTTACTTTATTTCCTCAGTTATATAATAATGGTTATATATATATATATATAATATAATATAATTATAATGGTTTCACTCAGATTCTTGTCACCAGTCATCCATTTCTAGGGGCTTTCAGGGGCTGCAGACTGTAACAAACACTGGACAGGTCATCAGTCCATTGCAGGGATAAAATAAATTGACATTTCTCACCTTTGGGCAACTCTCCACATGAACTGGCTTTAATGGTTCGACTGTTGAGGGGAGCAGCAGGGACCACTTAGCCATCAAATTGCTCAGAAAACTTCTGCCATCTGAAAATATCTGAAAAGCACTGCAATGCTTTGTCCTCCACCCTGACTCAGAGTTGAACTTGTGAAAATGTACTTGCCACTGCAGCCAGACTGCTGTGTCCCACTTTAAATGAGAATGAGTTTTGTGGCTGCACTCTAATGATGTCAAGACAACCACCACATCCAAAGGAACCCTGCATGCCAGTGTGGTGTGGTGTGTTGTAGACAGTGTTTTTGTTTGTCTTTCTGAGGATCTTCGTGTGTGGCTATAGTCTGTGATCACAGGTGTGCATGTCAGATGTTTTTGGGCTTGAATGACTGCCGATGTTTGTGAGTCTGCACGGTAATCTTCAAAATGTGTGTGTGTGTGTGTAGGCTGCACTTAGTGCCTTAGTTCACAATAAATGAATACATCATGAATGCACCCCTTTGCAAAACTCTTAATTACAGACAGCGGGTAGTCAGACCCAGAAAATCACTGTTTTCCCTTCAGGAATTCTAACAAAGTTGCTCCTGAATTGCAGAGCTCCTTCGTATCCCTTGTTTCTAACAAACTAGCTCGGGTTTTTTGATGAACTCAGTTTGCTGTATCTTATCTGTGTGCACCGCTCATTAGCGTCCCTCCCTCCAGAGAAGGTAAAGCTACGCGCAGTGTGTTTGACCTGAGCCCAGGGGACATTTAACATTCAGACAGTGCAGTTCAGAGAAGACTCCTCACTTCTGTTATTTTGCCAAGGCAGGTTTCTTGTTAGCACTGTGCGGTGGAGTCAAAGTGGTTGTGAGTGACAGAATTGAAAAGTATTCCTGTCTAGACATGTTTTAAAACTATTACTGTCAGCAGAGCATTTGACACTCTGATCCATTCCTTCTCTGAATGGTTATCATGAATTTCTGGTCTTAACCGCCTTATTTCAAGAGCCATTCATTCTGTTTAGCTGTTTTCATTCTGATCACTGTTCTCACACATCTCCTGTTTTTTTATTTCAGGGCACAAGTGATTTCTGCATCTCCCCCGACAAGTACCTTATGAGCCAGACAAAGGGTGTCATCGGTGCTGGTGAGTTTCATTGTGAATTATATGGATAATGTTGCGTTAATGGAGTTGTAATTACGAAAGCACAGCCCTGTGCCATGACACTAATTGCGCTTTGGAAAATGACGGTTGAAAATGCTTCTAATCACCTTCTTCCGCCTGTTGTTTTTTTTTTTTTTCACAGATATTGTTCATTACTATCTTTACTGCAACCAGACTCTCTCCAACCCTTTCCAGCAGGTAGGAAACAGGATACTTTGCTGAGCTCCTACTGAATGTTGACTGATATGAACAACAACAAAAATGTCTATGTTTAAACAGCTTAATGCAGTTTATAAATGTAACATTTTGTAGAGGTCTAGTATAAGCAGGGCCAGTAGCTAACACTGGGGTCATGTCAATGGTATTTTTTACTGGGAATGTGGGGGGAGTTAACATTCTACAATTAAAAACGTACACACTGGGTAATTTACAAAGCCGATTGCAGTATATTTAGACTCAATACACTTAAATTGGACTTATTTTAGGCCAACAAAATAAATAAACAAAGGACTAAGGATAGGCACTGGTATCTGAGTCTATACAATACCTTACTTTGGGGAATATGCATCTGTTTCACCCCTTTATTTTGCATTTAACAAAAGAAATCAACATCTTGGATCAGGGTTGAATAAAAACTTTTGCCTAATTAAAGTGTAGTCTAAAGTTAGAAATGGTTCCTCATGAAATCACTATAACAGTTTTTAATACTTTGATACTGCTATAGATACATTTAGGTCAGTATTTAGAATGTGTTAAGGTTCAATACACAAACCTAAAGAGGACTGAATTTATAGAATATTTGTCCTGGGAGTATGAAGAAGGAACATTGTTTAAAGCTTTATTTTTGGAAATAAGATTTAAAGAATGTATATTAATAAGAAAGGAATAGAAATGAACTGTTGACTGATTAAATAAAATATGAAAAAGGAGGTGGGGTATTTGCAAAATCATAAGAACAGTTTAACAGGTGGCTGGGTTGGATCAGCGGGTAGAGCAGGTGCACATATATTGAGAGGTTTATGCCTCGACGCAGAGGTCCAGGGTTCGAATCCGACCTGTGTCGATTTCCCGTCTTCCCCCTTTCTCACCTAGTTGTTCTGTCAATTAAAAGGTGGAAAAGCCCCAAAAATAATCTTTTAAAAAAAAACAACATTTTAACAGTATTTAAATGACTTATATATAATAATTTAATACATATTTAAATATAGTCAATTAAATGCTGTTGAAGACAACCAAATTATGCTCACTAAACTATGCTCTAAACATCTTTTGATCTGTGAAATCTGTGCTGGATGGGGAGTTCATTTCTCTGCCCCTCAAGGCTGATCTTTGTCAAGCTCTATCCAGCCCTGTCTGGCTGATTTACATCCTAACTTCACCTCACAGGTCTGGCTGAACGTTACAAAAGTGCAAAGCATCCAACACTATCTCCCAGGCTGTCAGCATCATTTTTCTCTCTGTCTCTTTCTCCTGTATTTCTTCAGTCTTTGGCATGTATCAAGCAAACAAGCCAAATGTTAGAAAGCTCCCAAAACAAAGGCTGTAAAATTGCAGATAAGATGAAACTATTTGGTGTATCTTCCTCTTCTAAAGTTCTGTGAGCTTACTCTATAGAGAAGCAGAGTAGATATTGTGGGTCACATCACTGGCTTCACCTGTGTGAGCTCTGGCCCAGCAGAACTCCGATCTTATTATCTGGCTCTCATAGACATGCCCCTAGGGTAACAAGAGCGCAGCAGCAGAGGGCAGACAGCCGTCACCCCTGCCGGGTAAACAAAGTCAGCACTCTTTTCTCCGCCACACAGACACCCAACAGGTGCAAAGTTCACAAGCAAGCTGACAGATACAGAAATTCACACTGATTGGCAAACATACGATCTCTCGCTTTCTCTTTCTCTTTCTCCCTTATATGTCCCACTCATGTGTTCTGAGCCTGAACCACAGCAGTGCCCTGTAGTTATATCCTCTGTGCTCTTGTATTTCACATTTCATTTTTTTATTTTTTTTAACTTTTTTTATACTTTATTTGGCTCTGAACAAGCTCACCCAAGCTAAAAATAAAAAGTCAAATCTGATCAGGCCGTTAGATTGTGCTGCAGAGACAAGTTTGACCACAGACAGTCATGCAGATCCAGAGAAGAAATGTCAGATCAGAGGAAAGCAATTATATTTATGGATGGTTGAGGTAATTGACCATATCCTGTTTCAATAGAACATTGTTACAAAGGCCTGGGGGTTTCCAGGCTACTCTTGTTAGGTTGGGTGACTGTGAAGATACAATTTTACTTTGGAGACGTGACTGCTTAATTTAGTACTGTTATGCTTGAATGCTAATTAAAAAAGAGGCATTGGGCAGAAGGTGCTGTCTTCCATGTAGGTTGTGATTATCCACTAAGATAGTACCAAATGTGGAGGATTATTTTGCCCCCTGTTGGTGGGAACATAAACCTACACATCCACAATTACAGACTCAAACTACAGCATGTTGGAATGTATTAATAGGATACTTTGTATATCAGTTCACTACCATACAAAGCCATAACATAGTAATTTATTTAGTCAAATTGACTGTATTAGGACCAAATTAATACTTATCACTAACTTTTTCTGGCCCTGTGTTGTATTCGTGCTTATGCTTTTTCTTGCACACCCTGTTGTTCTTTGTGTCTGATTTTTATTAGATTTTTAGGGTTTCTTAACAGCGTTCAAGGCTCACTCTGGCCACTCTGTGGTTTTTGCTATTAATTTATCTGAATTGTTCCTTTTGAATAAACGGTAACACTTTACTTGAAGGTATCTACATAAGAGTGACATGACACTGTCATGAACACATGACACAGTTATGACACATGAACCCTAACCCTAACATAACTTGTCATGACAAAAACCGAATGACACTTACTAAAAGAAGCGTTATGTCATAAACGTTTATGACTTTTTATAATGTTTATGACACGTTCATGACAGTGTCATGTCACTCTTATGTAGATATCTTCAAGTAAAGTGTAACCAAATAAACTAACAAATTAAGTTACAGAAAAATAATCCATTATGTTAGCTATTATGCTTTCCTCAGTGTGTTTTCATTTTGTGAAAGGACAAGAAGTCTGCATATTCTTTCTTATTCATTCTTAAAAATGCAAGTACAGAATTTCATTTGACAGCAGCTCCCTCCCTTTAAGACTTCCATTAGGATCAGTGTTTATTCTTCATTCGCATGCTTCCAAACACTTTCTTGTTTGCAGCCTCTGACCATCTTCCAGAGGTCCCTGACCACCATGCAGATCCAGATCCAGGGTATGCTGCAGTTTGCTGTGCCTCTGTTTCCTACAGCCGAGGTATCTTACACACACACACACACACACACACACACACCAAGCTATGACTCTTATGCTGTAGTACAACAGAGTCAAAAAATATTTTTGGAGTAACATTAGAAGGATTTTCTCATATAAATAAGTGCTCAAGTGTTTGTCAGTGATACTCTGATGACCTCTCCGCAGAGAGACCTACTGGGTATCCAGCATTTGCTTAACTCCTCGGAGGCCAGTCTGCACCAGCTGACTGCCCTGTTGGACTGCAGGGGGCTCAACAAGGTTTGTTCACTGCATCCTAATTGGCATCACAGCAGCCCAACTAGGTCAATAGGAGAGTAAGTGGCCACGCAGGATTTCAGCATTGAATTGAAAGTGGAACTGGGAACAGAGCAGAGCAATGCACAACAGAAAGAATTTCAAATTTAATGAGAATAACTTTTCTAAACTGAGTTCCCTGCACTGTCAAACCTGTACATTGTGGCTCATGACTGCAGTGCAGTTTACATCAATAATTTGAACATCCCACTGAATGTGCCTGACATGTATGAAGTCTTGATGATGTCTTCCTGGAGACGACTAAGTGCTTTTTCATCGTTGGTTCATTTTTTCTGCTGTGAATTCAAATATGACAGCAAGAGTCCGTCTGTACAAGCAAACTGTTCGTGCATCTACCTTTTCATCTGTGTTATATTATATATTTGTTTGACCTCTTTAGGACTACCTGGATGCAATGGTGGGGGTGTGTTATGATGGGGTGGAGGGTGTACTCTACCTCTGTCTATTCTCCACCCTGGCAGCCTGTGCCTTTACTGTCATGCTGTGTGCCATTCCCAGGGCATGGAGACAAATTGCCTGCAGGTCAGTTCGTTCTCTGCTTCTCTGCCTGCCTGAGCGTCCTCATTTCCTCATCCCGCAGCCATCTCTATCTCTATGCAGCTTCACCCACTGTATGAGACTACCTGTGCATGTGTGTGAATATATTTTTACAAGTGTACAATTGCTACAAATACAAATTCAATTGTGTGAGTGCAAGGTGTTGGGCTGCGGAATACCGTTTTTTATGTAGCTTATAATCATTCAGTGCCATTAATCTGTGTTTACTCTGTGCTTCCTTTCATTTTGCAAAGTCTGCGACAATTTAGTTATGTCAAGTAATGATTGATATTCCAATATGAAAAAAAGCTAATATTAATGTTTTTGTCACTCCTGTTATTATTTTTCTTCTACTTATTTTGGGTTGATTCATGCTTTAAATGATGTCACTACAGATCCCATAATTCTTTGGGGGATGTAAACAGGAAGTATAACGTTGCCATGGATTGAGTGAATTGTAGGTTGTACACTGTGGGTTACAACTTAGCCCTGTTTCTTTTACCCCTTTATTTCTTTACATTTTGGCTAATTGGCACCATTAAACTATCACTGTCACAAGTGATGATTCTTAGCCGAGTTCTGCAGTTATAAGGAAGGAAGTCGATTCATGCTGTTTATTCGTTATGGACATCTAAGATGATATCCTGTGTGTTAGTGTAAGTCACTGAATCTAAAAATGTGCACATCATTTCTGTAGGTTTTGATTTGACTGAGTTGTGACTCAGAGAAGAAGTAGCTTAAGTACCTTAATTGTCTACATGAGCTTAGGGTTAGGGGTTAGTCACATCAATTGCTGCTGCTACTGCTGACTTTCACCTGACACAGTATTGTTGCCTCACGTCTTTCCCTCCAGCACACATCACAGGCTCCTCTTATGATGTTTCTCTCCACCTCTAGAGAACGAGATTATGACGACATCGATGAGGAGGATCCATTCAACCCGCGAGCGAGGAGGATAGCCTCTCAGAACCCCAACCTCACCAACATGCACAGCTTCTGCAGCTACAGCAGCAGCATGGGCAGCCAGAACAGCTTACACCCGCCCGCCCCGGCTGTCTCCAACGCCCCTGTGCCTGAGTACATGTGAGTGAACTGAAATAATGTGTGGAGCAAAGGGGGGATTTGTAAATTTCATAATTCCTCTGAGTCGCTTCTTTCATTCTTTCTCAGGAACCAGACAGCTCTGTTCGGGGGAAATCCGCGGTACGAGAACGTGCCTTTGATAGGACGAGGCTCGCCACCCCCCTCGGTGCGTTGGGTCCCAGAGGCCAAGTCCTTCCTATGATGTCACTTCCCTCTGAGCTAGAAGACAGATTTAGCCTTTAAAGCACAGGAAATTGTTTTATTATGAATAACTGCTGATTATTTTATTCATATTTTCACTCGGTGACTCAGTTCACTTCCTTCCTTAAACTTTGCTTTAACATCAATCAAATTTTAAGCCATATCTAATAATCTTTCTTTAATTTAATAACTTTTTAAAAAGGTATTTAATGAGATGATCTTTCGTTGAACACTGTGCCTTCTTCTGCCCTCCATAACTTACTGAGGCTGACTTACAGTAGCAAAACAAGGAGAAGTAATGTGATTAATATTTAATCATGAAGTGAACATCATTTAGCCTCTCTCAGGCCAAATTCCCAGGAGGGAGTGACCCGTGTCTTTAACTCTAAACTCGCTAACTGTTGACACTAAAGGTTTTCCCCCCCATTTCAGATTAAATATTCATTGGGCAAAGCCTCTTAATAAAATGCTGCACATGTGTGATGAAATACAGCAGTTAGGTGCATTCTGCAGGTATCTAATCTACTTTAGATCAGTGTTTTGTAACCTTCTTTTTAAAGGGTAATTTAGAGAGACAATGTTGTGATCACCAGGAAATACAAACTAAATACATGTTTTATTTTTGATAAATTGCATCATATTTGTTGTTATGCGTAGAGGTTTTAATTCCACAAAAAGATGTAACAAAAGTCAATATATTTTCTACTTTTCACATTTGTGTATTTCCACAGTTTTAGTTTCAAAACATGTGATGCACTTGTGACTTCTTTCCTAATTAATGCCAGCAAGTAATGTGTAATTAAATTCTCCCTCATGACTTCAACTATATAGCATCATGCAGTAGTCTGCAGCTAACAGCTTCTTTTATATATTTTTGTTTGTTTGTTTGTTTGTTTGTCATGTGTATGTTTGTTTGTTTGTTTGTTTGTATCTTTCATTTCTATATTTATTCTTTTTTTTATCAACTATTGGAGATATACTCTCAGCAGTATAGAAACCGAGTAAGTCTTTTCAACTCTTCCTCAGGGTTAACTCCCTCACTTTTCCTCTGTTGCATCTCTGTCTTTTCCCTCTCCTTCACATCACTTTGTTTGGTTCCTGTGCAGTTTTCCTGTCTGGCATGGCTTTTTAACTCAAAACCTGTTGTCCTCATTCCAGAAAGTCCGTTTGAGTTAGTGAGGGTTTGTCTGCCCCTAGTGTTCGCAGGGTGGTACTGTAGTTATGTCCCTGGATTTCCTCACAGTCGGCCTCCCTGTGCATGCAGTTCTGCTCATTTAATTCTATAGATCGTACTGCCCAAGGTGTGTGACCAGGCGCTGTGTACCGCTATAGAATTGATTTTATTCGGGTATTGACAGATTTAGAGTGATGTCACAGTTACTGTTAATGTCAACGTGATCGATGTGTTACTAATTTAAAAATTAAGTAATGAATGAATTTGTTTAAACAAACTGTAGAATACATTTGTTATCTATGTCCTGACTCTGTATGTATGAGTTAAGAAAATCTATCTTTTGAGCATAAAACACTCAGCACCTGTAGGCTTGAAGATGGTTTTCTTTGTGGAAGATGGCAACTGTAGTCAGCTTGGATTGATAGCAGTTATGGTGGATTCCAATAGTGAACCAGAGTTGTGTGAAAATGCATCAAAATGCAAGGTGAGAACTTAAATTCATGACTTACAGACAACACAGGGACAATAGCAGGCAGGCAAAAGTCCAAAAAGGTGGATAAAAATAATTAAATAAAAGGCTAAACATTGTGTAGTACGGGGGGGTCAAAGGCAGGTATAAGCATTTTGGAAACAACAACTGGAATGACAATATAAATGACAGGAAATGTTAAAGAAATAGTTTGACATTGGTTGATGCTAGATTGGATGGTCCGAAGGGACAGGTGAAGGCATGACCCGCCTCTGATTGGTTGATCGGTTGGTTAGGTTTAGGCATAAGGAGTGATACTGGTTAAGGTTAGGTAAAGAATATCAGGTTTAGGGTTGGTTAGGGGTAAGGTTAGGTTAGAAATGTTAGGGTTAGGGTAAGAATGTTAGGGTTAGGGTTGGTTAGGGGTAAGGTTAGGTTAGGAATGTTAGGGTTAGGGTTGGTTAGGGTTAGGGTAAGAATGTTAGGGTTAGGGTTGGTTAGGGGTAAGGTTAGCTTTTAAGAATGTTAGGGTTAGGGTTATTTACAGTTAGGGTTAGTTAGGGTTGGTCAGTCTTTTATGCTGAGTTAAACAGTTAGTTTAACTCAGCATAGACTGACTCTGTCTGAAGGCAACAGATCTATCTATGTTCATGTAGCATATTTTGTGAATTATTGGTCCTGACTGGAATCCATTGTAACTTCTGTAAATCCAACCTGACTTTAGCTGCCGTCCTCGGCTAAGCTTCAATGTTTACAGAGCCACCTTTCAATCCTACATGTGGTGAGAAATTGATCCTCAAAAGATAGATTTGCATTGGACTATTCCTTTAAACCCCCATGACACTTTCTGTCTTTATAACTGATGATTGGGGTCAGTCCATACCTGTGAAACCTCACACTCAGCTCACAGAATCAACTTGTAACGTCTTGTGTTTGTGTCTGTGTGTTTAACTTTTCCTCCACAGTACTCCCCCAGTATGCGGGCCACCTATCTGTCCATGACGGAGGAACAGATTAGACACTTTGGGAACGACTTCCAAGCATAGTCTTCTTTATCTGATCGAGGAGGGATACAGCACCACACACACGCTCAACAGACAAAAGAGTGTGTGGCTACTCCAATCGTCATAGAGGACAAAGTGTAACATCTGGCTGTGCAGTCTCAGGACAATGGAACCATATCGGTACTGTTCTCTGTGCTCATAAATGATTAATCACACTATTCTGCACCAAGGCATTTTTTGGGGGAACATGCTAAATATTTCTGACACATGCTGTCGAATTCAACCTGCTCTTAATATGATGTGTTGGTCATGCTGTGTCATCTATTGGTGAAGCATTTAGGGAAGATTTGACTGTCTTTATGTACCTGAGTTTGGCAAACGTAACTTTGTTAAAACAGCTGATAAAAGAAGTTTTTGAGGATGAATTTCTCACTGCAGTAAAACATAGCAACGTGGTCACTATAAAGTAAAAAAAACAAAAAACAATTTAATATGATTTGTCTCTCCTGTTTCAAAGTATTTTTTACATTACAAAACTTATATTCATGTCTCTAAAGAGAAAAATGTGAACATGACAGCTGATGTAAACATTATTTTCTATGTATTATGCTTCATGCTTGATATTTGTGAAGCACAAACACAGCACTGGCCACACACAGCAGGAGGTATTATTGAGGTTTAATTTATTTACATTCACACACAGACACGCCTGCAAGTGAATCTTAAATCTCCTGGAGACGAGACTACCTTGAGACCACGGCTTCTGTATATAGGTTTTACAATAACAGACAGTTGTCTCATTCTGATGTGGTTTATTTTGATTTTGTTTAAACAATGTGCCAATTTTTATATATTTTTTCTAGTTTTGTGTGGCGATGTCACAAAAAATCTTTTTTTTGTATTTTCTAAATGGCCGGTAATTCATGTTCTCTACATATCTAATCCAGCTAATACAATAAACAAAGTTGTAGTTTCTGTCTTGGGAAGCTGTGCTGCTCTAACCGTGAATAATGAGAATAAGGTAATTATTTACATAATTTCAAACCATCCAAACAGTACACGTTTGTATTGATTAACAACAATTTTCTGTAGGGATTTAATACATGCAGTTTTGTTTATTAATTATTTTAGTATGTGTCATTTCTTTAAGCATGTTATATTGTACAGGCACTGAGAATGGTGCTTAATTTTGTGTGTGCCCCCATACTACGGGGTCTAATTGTGAGTTAAATAAATCCGTTTTGAATACAATTTGATGTGTCTTCACTTTGTTGTTGGGTGTCCATATCCTTTGGGTGCACAATACCACAGGGAAAGCTGTTATGATCAACACCAAAGCGCCCCTAAAGTCTAGCAAGTGGGCAACAAGTTGCTTGACACAGCACTGTGGAGATAAAGATAGGTCTGGCATTAGTGGTTTTATACTGTGAGCACAGTAAGGTCTTTTTTAATTCTTCCAGCAGATGTCAGCAAAGTCTAAGTGCTGCTCTTTGAAAACCGAATTAACCATAGGTATTAACTCTGTAGAAAAAGCTGTTGTGGTTAACTTCACACAGTAGCCTATAGGCTACCATGATTTTTTTAGGTAAGTGTGGAACACAACAAAAACAAGTCTAAACAATATATAGTTAACAGATAGGCCTGTATATAGCCTGTGTTTACATTTGCTGTGGTGGAATGGAAGCTAATACTTATGGAAGTATTAAGACATTTTACATAAGTAAAAGTGATAATGCCACTGTGTTAAAATACTCTGTTACCTTAATAATAATAATCTTGATCTATATAGCACCTTTTATAACATAAAATAAAATGCTTTATAGGAGAAACAAATCAATAACACAGGTATTAATAACAGGAGACATAAGGAGTGAAAATAAAATAAAGTCCTAAAGAGACAGAAAAATAGGATAATACTAGTAATAAAAACAAATTGATAATGATAAAAGCCATTTACATTTTTTTTTAATTTTAAGATATAAAAAGCCATTTCTTATGTAGCTTACAGGAGTAGAATTAGCCTATAAAGTAGCATGCAATGGAAAACCCAAGTAAAGTAGGCCTACCTCAACATTGTACAGACTACTTGCGTAAATGTAGACTACTTAGTTAAATGCTACAACTGTGCATTTGTGACAGAAAAATAATATTGGAAAATCTGGGTTTTTATTTTATAATCGGAAGTAAATTAGGTTTCAAATGTAGCTTGATAGAACGCCACTGCTCCACGGATCTCCATGGACAACAACGTACACGCACGCACGCGCACTCGCAAACAGACACACACACACACACACACACGCACGCACGCACGTACACACACACACACACACACACACACACACACACAGCAACCACGGATGTAATATCGATAGCAACCCACAGCAGCAGGGCAGCGGAGTAGCGCGAGGACAGACAGGGAAGTGGCTTTAGCAGGTGGGCTGCTCCCGGTGTTACCTACCACCTCTCTCCAGCTCTTTGTCAGCCGCCAGATAAATTATTCCCGTGTTTCGTGTTTCTGACCTGCTGAGTGGAAACCTACAGCCCATGGTGAAAACACACGACGCACTTTCAAGGACGTACAGTAGAAAGAAATAGAGAGTAGCTGGGACTGATACTATGACGAGGGGTCGTTAAGTGAGAAAGACACGACGCGAGGTTGTTGAGCTCGTCAGAGACCATTACAGCAGCTGCAGAGAGTCCATTACTTGTTGAGTGTGTGTGCTGCAGGTGTTCTTTTAGAGGAGGTGACATGTAGGTACCGACAGTGAGGAGAATGGTCCCGTTTGCTGTTGACGCTCATTATCCTTCTCTCTGACCGTAAGTGACCATGAAGGACACGGGGGAATCAAAAGACCACCAACTAACTGTAAGTTTAAACTACACAATGTCCTTTTAATGTTGCTTTTACTGTGATTTTTAAATATCATGAGTTGTAAACGTAACATTTGTATCACTTTGCCTAGTTTCTGTGTACGTTTTCCCTTTACTCAAGCAAGCTGTTGTTCGGTGGTCTTAATGGTCAACGACACAAACCCAGAACTATGCTGCCAACTACACTCAGTGGTCACTTTATTAGATTCACCTATAGCCTACAATATAATGCAATCCAGTACAACTGTTAAGTCTACTTATATCATGCCTAACGTTGGTGTAATGTTCCAGTTTTTGTTAACATTGTATGAAATGTTGTTATTGAGCTCATAGTTAAAGGTGTGTGTGTGTGTGTGTGTGTGTGTGTTGTAACACACATTTCAATAAGATATGTTTCTAATTGTTTGTCCAGTCTATGTACATATATGAGGGAAACCAAACACCTCTATATAATAATGGAATGCAGTTTAGTACTCCACACACACACACACACACACACACACACACACACACACACACACACACACACACACTGTGACCTCAATGCTAAAACATAAAATTGAATCAACACTTCTATGATAGTGTCAAGAAACCCTGAACATTATAGGCATAATGAAAGTAGAATCTATGACTGAACAGTTTGATGCACTGGATTGCAATACGTATACATAAATACATATATACTGTACCTGCATACTACATACATACATATGATACAGGTGTACCTAGTAAACTGTATTTTTCTGTTTTTTTATATTTCTTTTTTTATTCCTAACAGCATCCATTGTTGGTGTTACATTTTAGATTTCTCAGCTTTACACTACCAGCACTGTGTTCTGCAGCCTATATCTGAATAATTGAAGTGGCTGTTTTAGTTGCCTGGCCTCTCTCTTGTCCAGCATGTAATACACTTTCTACAGGGTGCTGACAGAGAGAGTGGCTGATTATTCCCTTTTGCATTCCCCTTTTTAACTGCATATGTTTGTGGGTCACATGCATGCCATCCTCTGGGTACATGACGACACTGCTGTGATTGTTATTGTCTGTTTTCATTCCATTTAATCCCATTAAAAGCTTTCCTATTGATCTGTAAATGTTTTCATGGAAAGAAACCATGGTTGGTGGTTGGGAAAATGGCATCACCCTAATTTGTTTCTTCGTTTTTGGAGGAGGAATTGGCATTAATCAGGTTGTGAAGTGATTTAAAGCGGAATGTGGAGTTTAATTGTCAATCCATTCATCCATTTGTTTTAAATAACTATTTAAAACCATTCAAGTTGGCTGTGCCATGTAACTTATCGCAGCATGCACGGGTCAGAAGGCAGGGTACACCCTAGACCTTTCACCAGTCCACACACAGACAGTCAAACACATTTATACTCATATTAAATCTACGGACAATTTTGAGTTTCCAATTTACCAAACCTGCTTGTGTGTGGGCTGTGGGACTGGAAACTAGAGAGAAAAATTGTGTAATAACACGGATAATATGCTAAATTCACACTGAAAAAAACAGCCAACAGGGTTTGGTTTAGGCCTTCTAAATGTGAGTGTTAGTTATTATCTGGTTGACTGGAAAAAAATCTTACATCCTGTGCTTGACATTTAAAAGACTACTCAGGCAATTTTTGTATTGCACTTCCATAAATTTGAGCTACTCTGACAGACTTTATCTTACTCTGGGTCAAGCTTTGATACGACTGGATCCTACACCTCCCCTAATGCAATGTAGTGTATTTTCTTTAGACCATCTCTGCCCGGTTATATGCATACATCTTTCAAATTCTGCATCTCTTTTTTTGTAGCCTAGTACATTTAAGACTTGACAAAGCTCCTCCAGGGCCACAGTACATATTATTCACCAGGTTTCACGACTTGTAAGAAGATTTTGATGTTTAAAATCAATGGGCCTCATTCACCAATGTCTTCCTAAGTTTTTTCTTAAATTTGTTCTTAAGAAAGTTCCTAAGAAAAGTCTGATGAAAAAATGACGTGTTCTCAAACAGCAGAATTGTTCGCAGGTGTGTTCTTAGAATGATGAATCCCAATGTCTTCATAATTTGAAAGCGCGTGCCCGTTGCTCCTATTTAGCATAGGTAAACGCCCCGTAGAGGAAAACTTTAGTAATTCTGAAGTGGAGGTAGGCCTACTGCTGCACGAAGTTAGTGAAAAACGAGACATCATATTTAGTAGCGTCAGCAATGGATACAAAGCAGCAAATAAAACCGATACATGGAATGCAGTTACTCATGCAGTGAAAGCTGTATCCGGACAAGGGCGCAGAACTGATGAAGTATAGGCCTAGCACAATTCATACACAATGCAATTCAATGTGGTTTACGAATGAGCAGAAGTGTAAGTGTAGTGTGTATTTATTACAACAAACATATAATTATGTGTAAAATAATGAAAATAATTAGTTACAAAATTATAAAGAAATATTAATATTTTAAATTAGAACTGATGAAAACGGTATAACTAGCCTACTTATTTTAGGCAAACATGTCAGCTCTCAATTGTGCGTAAGAGTGCTCCTGAGTGTGCGTAGATTCTGTTCTTACC
This sequence comes from Sander lucioperca, assembly GCF_008315115.2. NCBI lineage: Eukaryota > Metazoa > Chordata > Actinopteri > Perciformes > Percidae > Sander > Sander lucioperca. The sequence goes on along the minus strand of NC_050194.1, from coordinate 20,471,584 downwards.
TAAGAAAAAATCCCAAATAAGAAAACATTGGTGAATGCCAGAATCTTCGTGAAAACTGTGTAAGTGGGGTTTAAGAACACATTTGTTCCTAAAGGAGAATTCCGGCCAATTTTTACGTTAATCTTGATCGCTATAAATATGCGAGTACTTTCAATTGAAAAAACCCCGACCAGAATTCTCCTTTGAGGAACGATTGGTGAATGAGGCCCAATGTTCCTCTTTAGGAAAACAGATTAATTCACACATATGCTGCAACTGACAAATAAACCCACATTTTCTCCTGTACCACACATTCTTCCAGCTCAGAAAAGGTTTGGCAAGTACTCTCAACAGATGTACATTCAATTACAACTAAGCAACAACTGAATGAATACTCCAGACACATCATTTTTAAATGGAAATTCATTGATTGTGGAGCTAAAGTACTCTTGTGTGCTGCCAATGTCATTCATACCCAACCAGGCAGAGTTCAATTAATTTTCTAACCTATAATTTGTGAAATGAATATCTTTGTGTTAATTAAATTTACTCCGTGTGCTACAGGTTGCCTTGAGGATCCGACCCCTCAGCGATGCTGAGCAAGAGGAGGGGGCTACGATCGTGGCCCACAGAGTGGACGACCAGGTGAGATGGCTGTCCTTTGTTCTACTGCTGTGTGTTTGTGTGTGTGTGTGTGTGTGTGTGTGTGTGTGTGTGTGTGTGTGTGTGTCAGTAACCTGTCTACCTCTGTGTGCATACAGTATGCATGCACTTGAGTGAGTGATGGGGTCAGAGTGCGTGCTTGTGTGGAAGGTGGAGGTGGAGGTCTGTTGTCTCTGTTTCAGAACCTTCTTCCTGCCTGTCATGAGGCTGCACAGATGAGGTATCTGCAGGGACCTCGGTAAAGCCCACAGCTCTTTTTTAAAAGCAAATCAGTTGTAAAGCTCAAATGTCACATGTTATTTGTAAATGAATGCTGGATGACTCAGACCTGTAGCAAAGAGAGTGACCTTTCTAACGACTGATAGAAAGCCTCAAATTCTTTCATTAGCAGACGGCTGAAAGCTTCGCCATAGTGAATGCCTGGGGTTTAATTAGACATTAACCAATGTAGAGCTGTGTAATGCTTCTTACATAAAACATTCGTGCTGATGGTAGTTCAGTCTCCTAGTGTGTCTGTCTGACTTGAATGATAACAAAAGGTTACAACCAGGGCAGCAAGTAGTAATTAGTAATTAGCAAGTAGTCAATTGATTGAAGGAGTAGTGCATCAATTTAGCACTGATCTTCCATAACACTGTCAGACTCCCCATGGACAGTAAACAAAAGAAGGAAGAACAAAATAGATGCAACAGTTCCATCAGAGATTCAGGCGTGTTATGCTAGTCGTGGCTAATGAAGCCTGGTGGACAGGAGGAGTGGCTACTTTGGATTTGGCAAACCATTTACTCAGTTGTTGATGTATACACATACTCACTGAAATGTTCCACGAAGATGAGAGTAAAGTTTTTGCATTAAACTATTTATTAAACCACTTAAAACAGTGCAGGGAAAACTTCCGGATCTGTCGCACGTCTCGCAGAAAACACGGCCCTCACTCAACAGTCGAGGTAACAACAACAACAACAACAGAGATCTGCACCCCCACCAACCACCAGCATGCACACTGATCATGCATGCACCATACAGTCTCCTGACTGGCAGAGAGATGGGGGATGATAGACTGTCTCAGCTATTCCAACTGCCAACTGTACACAATCAATTTGAAAGATATGTATGCACGGTGCGTACAGGATTATGGCTGCCGGCGCCACTGATAAAAACAACATTATGCCTGACTCTTTTCACTCTATTCCCAACAGTCATGTTTTGATTTTCCCTCCTACTCAATATGAGATGGCTTTCTAATTTATTTGGCAGGTAAACTGCTTTGAATGGAGCCATTATGCTAATTGTATTTCCTATTGGAGTGAACCATGACAGGAATATTTCTGAATGAACAGAATGTGGATTGGCTATCAGCTAACAGCAGAGCGCTAGTCTTACACATATAAGTTACACTAGACGCATAGATTTTGGATCTATCTATTCTAGCAATGAAAAAAATTAACTAACTGGACGTGGATCCCCTCAGAGGATCCTGTCCTAAGAGCACAACCACTGTGCACAGTATGTTATGAGGTTGTTACCATGTCACCAATTGACAAGACATACGAGCTCCATGAGGACCATGTTTACCAGCAACCCTCACTGTTGAACCGGTCCCTGTGGAGACCATTTAACAGTACCAATGGTGAGTGTGATGATGATGATGAAGGGAGTGCAAATGATAATGAGCATAGTGGCTGGGAAGCTGCTGAGGTGTTTCCTCGTTCAGTGTCGGCTGATTGAGGCAGTAGCAGGCATACAGAATAGCTGAACTGCTGACATAGTGGTTCAGATTTCCCTTTAGTGTGCTGCAACAGTGCTGGAGGAAAACATTATGCAAGTGTGTGATTATTTGGTTATCTGGTTAACAGGTTATCCATGGCGCTGAGACCTGACTTGTTTGTTTGTCTTCTCAGAAGTAATTCAATTACAAGTCTTAGGACAACATCAGCACTTGTGTCTGTCATTAAAATAGACTTGAACACAGGGGATTAGAGCATAGCAGTAGGTAGGTAGATATAGTGCTGACACAGCCACCATAATAAGGCTTTGTTATTGTCTCTGGCTCAATCAAAGAGCTAGAAAATATTTTTGAGTCTTCATGTCAACTTTACATGTATTGTGTTGATTTGTATACCTGAATAGCATATTTCATACTGTATTATGTCTGAGGAGAGAATTGCAAACTGACAGGTATGCTGTAGGGTCTCTATGGGGTTATATCTGGTCCACTCAGGTTATTGAGACAATCGGGTTGTGGGAATCTGCTGTTTACTTATGTCTTGAAAAAAGGCTTACCTTGGCTGCTCTGGCTGACATGAATGAAGGAGATATAGTGAAGTAGGTAACAACACTGGGATGTTGTGAGATTATATAGAACAGAATGGCACAATCTGATTACTTATAACTGTCACCCCTGCCCAAGTCACACGTTGATATATGCAGATATGTACTGTACCTACAAAGAACTCCAATCCCTTCCACACGCAGAAAGATTACTTTGTTTGTGAGACAGGCAGACAAGCGATAGCCATATGGCCTACACATAGCGCTCAGACAGATTAGCAGGGTGCCGGTGGCTGACTTGGCCGACTGGGTGGGTGTACCCAGATCTGGCCTTCCTGGAAGAAAACAGACAACTTGAAGTTGAGCTAAGACTGTGGAGATGAGCTCATTGGATGGGTTTTAGCTCAGGTTAAGCCGTCCGCCACCTGCTCTTTTTCTTTCTCTCTGGCTTTACTCAGCCTCAGGGGATCGCTGCTTTTAATGGACCACCTGTTGCGCTCAATGGGCTTTTCTTGTCCTTGAGTGAGAAGTACACAGGTCAGAGGTATAGTGAGGTGGATTTATGAATGAGATATTAAACGCCTCAGGTTAAACTAACAGTAACTGGCATAGGAAAATAGCTTGTATCCCAAGGTATACAGGTAGGCTATGCTATATCTACAGCAAAGCATGATTCTAGTGGAATTTTATCTTGGAAATTGATGTAGGATGAGTAAACGTGATATCAATAGAAGGAAACTTGAAAAAATATTTTTTGATGAGTGTAATATAAGTACACCTTCATGGGGGTAGGAGACAAAGTGTTCTGGCTGGCTTGGGAAAAATTATGAAACCGGCCCAAAACTAGTGTTGTCTGGGATTCTATGGACAGTGAAAACTACAAAAGAACACCCATGGAGGCCAGATACTGTTTCGAAATGGACATCACAAAAAATTACAGTTTCATTCTATGTTGTTAACATCTTTAACGGTCAAAAGAAGATAAGAAACGTCTAGAAACCGAGAATAAGGAACGTTGTGAGGTTGGTTTTGTTCATTATGGCAGTCTGTTTTGGTTCCTGCTTGTAGCTGTATTTTAATCAGGAGTCACTTCATTTAAGAGTGAAATAAGTGAAAAGTCAAACCCAAAGCGCGACGGCGACAAGGCAAACGTATATTGCAACGTGTGAGCTGCAAGGTCTGTAGTAAATTGAAAATGCAAACTTCCCATTTACATTAATTTCATACATTTATTCTAAAATAATGTGACCCTGACAAAAAAATCTAAGCTATTGCCACTGTAATAAAAACCTGTCTCAAGCAGGTTTAAAGTCTTTGAATTTTTTTTTTCTTTGTGGAATTCAGAAATAAACGGAAGTTGTTTCCCTCAAAATATTTAAACCCATCGATATGGTCCTTTAATACCAGACTTGACCTGAACTACTGTTATGAAAAACTGATGAGTTATTATTTTATAATAATATGTTTATAGCCACTATGTTTATGGACAAAATGTTGGTTTATACTAGCTCCAAAAGTGCCATTTACTTACTGATTCTGTTTGTTTGACGTGGCTGTTCAGAACTGACTGGATCCAATATCCTCCAATCAAGAAATTATTTTACTCACAAAATATAAATATCACAAAGCTCAGGGAATTAGTACAGTGTCACATTTTGTCGTCAGTTAAAATTAAGAATTAGAATTAAGTTGTTGTTACTGAGAGAAGGCTAACCGTGGCCGAACAGTGTTTTCCGTCCCACATTGGACTAAAGGACCCAGAGATGTGATGTCATCTCTCCTTAAGAGGCTAACAGGGAAGCTATGCTTATCCCCCAAGGGATAAAGATGGTCGCTTAACCTCGTGAAAGAGCCACCCGAAAGGATCATTTTATATCACTACCAATTTGACACTACTTACAAAAGACTGTTTGACACTTGATAGAGATTTAGAGCATACATTAGATAGGACAACTGATCAAAATGAGCTATACACTACAGAATACACTTAATTCCTTTAAGCATATTTTTGAGCTTTAGTACATTTACAAAGATCAGGTTCCTTATTCCAAAACGTGTTTTTAAAAGCTTGCCAGTGGTGATAAAGTCAGTGCAGTAATCAAGTTTGTAAATGTATGTTCATAGACATGTAGATCTAAATGTCTTGCTCGTAGGAGTAAGTGTTAGCCCTTGAACTTGTTAAGCATGTTTTCGGCAGGGCTGGCCTGTCAGTAGCACACAGTGGGGAATGCTTTATGGTGAGGCCTTGTCTCCATGGAGACACATAGACAAGGTCAGGGCCATTGTTTTTTTTTTTTGTTCCTGTTCCTCAGTAGTACACTCCTACATATGGAAGAACAAGGAAAAACAACAGGGAACAAATTTATATCTATGGGAACAATGCATCGTTTTTATTTTTTTTTCATGTCCGCAGATGAATTGGCTGTAATAACTACGTTCTGAGAAGGAACATTTGTACGCCTCGATTGTTGGCAGACTTCTCAATGCAATTTGGTGTGGACTGTAAGTGTAGTAGCAATAGATCTCACACAAGGTATTGATGGTGGCATTTCATGGTCATCTCCTTAGAGTGAGAATTCTGTTGTGTACAGATAATGGAGACTTAAAAAAGACTTTCCTACCATGTAGTCATTCATGTGTTTATCTGAAGAAAAAAAACAGGTGGTTCATTCTGATCTCAGAGAGAGAATGTCAGCCAAACAAAAATACCATTTTGCCTCTCGGTTCCTTTGTAAAGAAAAGAGTCCTTTAAAAACAATAAGCAGCATTCAGCCTGGTCCAACTACAAGTCTACTTGATTACAGTACGCTATGAATTGGCACATTTTCTGCCGCTGTGGAGTACAAAGCACCTCACCTCAAGTGCTCAGTAGAGTTTCCGCCACCCTCTACCCAGGTCTGTCAGTAAAAGGAAATTCAAATTGCCTTCAACTCAGAGGCAGCACTGTAGTTAGCCTGATTCAGCAAAACCAGCCCCCCCTGGAAAACAAACTACTTTGAATGAGAAAGGCGTTGTACTCCAAACAAAATCTCATTTGCTGCTGTTGAATACAGAACAAACATCAGTATGTTACATTTTTGACCAATTCCAGGCAGCAGTGTACTAAAGGGCAGTGGACAATGCTGTTTAAAAAACTTGTGAAAAGCCAGACTGTAGGATTAGTTTAAATAAAAAATGCATCTGTTTTCTTGTGCAAACACAGCAAATTTGATTTATTTTGGAGAAAGTCAAGTCACACATCATTTGAAAATAAGTTTCTCTCTGACCCACGGTGCAATAAAATAATATAAAAGATAACAAATATATACAACTAAAGATAAAAAAGATTAAATATACAGTACAGTAATACATTCTAAATAGTGCAAATGTAAGGCAAAATCAAACAGTACAGAAAAGATATTTGAAATGTGCAATATAAAGTAAGAGTTCCTGAGTGTCTTCTTTTATATAAAGTGGCCATTGCAGATCCTGATGGAGGGGGGGGGGGGGGGTTCAGAGTCCAGAGTTCTTAGGGGCAGAGGGGAGGGAGAGAGGGTAGGGTGTTGAGCTTCCTGAATGCCTGGGGAATGAAGCTTTTTGCCAGTCTGTTGGAACAGGATTGAATGCTCCGGTACCATCTCCCAGTTGGCGAGTGGCTGAAGAGGCTGTGTGAGGGGTGGCTGAGGTCACCCACAATGCTGGTTGCTTTGCGGGTGAGGTGGGTTTGGTAAATGTCCAGGAGTGAGGGGAGTGGGACACCAATGATCCGCCCAGCAGCCTTCACTATGCGCTGCAGGGTCTTACAGTTGGAGGCAGTGCAACTCCTGTACCACACAATGATGCAGCTGGACAGGATGCCCCTATAGAAGGAACACATGATGGGTGGGGGTGGCTCTTGCTCTCTTCAGTTTATGGAGGAAATAGAGGCGCTGCTGGGATTTCTTGGCCAGTGATGCAGTGTTTGTTGTCCAGGAGAGGTCCTCACTGATGTGCACCCCCAGGAATTTGGTGCTGCTCACTTTCTCCGCAGCATCACCGTTGATGGTCAGTGGGGGTTCCGGGGGTGGGACCTCTCCGGAAATCAGTAACCACTTCCTTGGTCTTGTCAACGTTCAGGAAGAGGTTATTTCCGCTGCACCACACGGCCAATCCTTCCTGTAGTAGGTTTCATCAGTGTTAGAGATGAGACCAACCACGGTTGTGTCGTCCACAAACTTCACAATGTGGTTGCTGCTGAAGGATGGAGCAAAGTCATGGGTCAGCAGCGTGAAGAGCAGGGGGCTGAGCACTCAACCATGGGGGGCCCCGTGCTCAGAATGGTGGTTCTTGATCTGTTGCTGCCGACCTGTACTGCCTGAGGCCTCTCACTAAGAAGTCCAGCAGCCAGTTACATAGTGAAGTGCTGAGCCCCAGCTGGTCCAGTTTGCATATCAGCTGCTGAGGGATGATGGTGTTGAATGCTGAACTAAAGTCTATGAACAGCATTCTGACGTATGAGTTTTTGTTATCCAGGTGGGTGAGTGCTGGGTGAAGAGCAGAACTGATTGCATCCTCGGTGGATCTGTTACTTCGGTATGCAAACTGGTAGGGGTCCAGGATGGGGGGGGAGAGTGGATTTTATGCGAGCCATGACTAGCCTTTCAAAGCACTTCATGATGATGGGGGTCAATGCAAGGGGGCGATAGTCATTGAAAGGGGATGGAGAGGGACCTGCAGCCTTGCAGGTCCAGACAAGCTTACAACTGGCCTGATGGTAAGGGAGAGTGAGCAATCACAAAGTCTCAAAATCTGCATAAATAAAAACCCAGTTCCCTTGTTGTCTTAATGTTTCTACACCTTTGGCTGATGGAAATGTTCTCTACAACACAGTCCATCACCATAATAGCCTAGCAAAAAATCTGGGGGCAAACGTGAAAAAGGGCACACTTTGTCCATGCAGAGGCTTTTTTACGAGGCAGAGTGTTTGAATAGCTTCACGGTTGAACAAGAGAGGAAAAGGAACTACAAATAGCTATGTCCTTTTTAGCTGTGAAGATTTAACCTCCACACAGAGAAATAGAGCCAGGAACGAGACCTGAACCTAGAATGGCAACAGGGGGACAGCGGAGAGACATATAAATGAACAAGAAGCACAAAACAGTTTATTTTGAGTCACACACAGAAGGTAGTCCTTTATACTGTTTTTGCAAAGCTAGGTTAACATTAGCCTAGAAATCTAGACGCATCCTAGCGGCAGCAAATGTAATTTGCAGCCAGGGTCAGTCTAGCAACTCTCCGTTGGCTTGCGAGCTGGAAAAACCGAACTCAGGCCAATCACATCGTGTATAGAGTCGGTGGGCGGGCTTAACATAATGACAGAGTTGCGACGGTTCCGCGTGAATTCCCTGCTACTTGAAAACAAAGAAGAGGGCTGTCTTTTGAATTGGCTTTGGCCGCGACTCTGGAAGACTTGGAGTTAAGCTTTTCTTTGAGAAAAGAACAAAAAACGGCACTGAAATCATTCTTAAAAAAGGACGATGTGTTCGGAGTTTTGCCGACCGGATACTGCAAAAGTTTAATCTATCAACTAGCGTTGCTCTGCTTGGTTGTAGCGCCATCCTATTGCATGCAGAGGGAATTTGAAAGACAACCATTTATCCCGCCCCTCGGATTGAGCCCTGCCAATGGTGAGTTCCTAAACTCAACATCTTGATGTGGGTCTGGCTTGTCAGGCTAGGTTAACATTTCAACACAATTAGACTGTTTGAGCCCGGAAAGAGCATAATTTCTCTTGACTTCACTTCTGTTTCTCTGCTTCCGCGCTACACTCTCTCTGATTCTCCTGTTCCCTGCCCCTCCCTTGAGTGTCTTGTACAACGAGGGCTATTGTGTGTGCGTCTGTGCATGTTTGTGTGAGTTGTATGTGATCCCTCTCAATGGCCTGTCTGCTCTTTCACTTCTAATCTCATTGAGAGGGCAGGGCGTGGCGGGTCACCTCAAGCGGCCTCTGAAGGAGACTAGATGCTGGAGTGGCCTCTGCTATGGGTTCTTCTGAACAGCTTTTAGTACTAAAATAAACACACTTATTGCCGCCAAGTAACCCCTCTGGGAGCACAGCTAGGCTTTTGCTGTAGTTCTTTATACAATTCAGCTGTTACATCATCATTATCATCATCACCATCATTTTATCTATTTAAAACCTCAGAAAACAGGATTACGGAATACATTATAATAAAGGATGTGATGTAGCAGGTGTGAATTGTGTCCTTGCACGTCTTATGGGTCCTTCTGCCATCCACTGGGGGTTGATGAAAAGGAAGAAACTACCCAAAGGGCTTTTACCGTAACCTCATCCAATAATTATGTTACAGATTATGCCAGCACAACATCCTTTCTATTTTAGGGGAGAAGCAAAACTGAGGGCACATTATTTGGTGCAGCTGGGAGGAGGCCTCGGAGAAGACCCAGGACTAGGTGGAGAGACTATATCTCCACACTGGCCTGGGAACGCCTCGGGATCCCCCAGTCAGAGCTGGTTAATGTTGCTCGGGAAAGGGAAATTTGGGGTCCCTTGCTGGAGCTGCTGCCCCCGCGACCCAACCCTGGATAAGCGGAAGATGGATCATTTGGTGCTGTGTATGTGTGTGCTCTGTTCTGTGTAACAGAATCAGGAGTACTCTTCCTAATAAGTAATCTTCCTCTGCTTCCTTCCATGACCCCCTAATACCATTTTACACAAGCAGGAAATACATGCCAGTCGCAGGGCCATAAATGTGCCGTCTTTATTGGGCTCCTGGCCAGAAAGACAGGCAGGGATTGGTCAATTGTAACATAGCGAATAGATCGTAAGTTGATTCTCACAACAACCAGCATGCATATCATAGTCAAGTGTCTTCTCAAGATCTCCTGAAGACACAGACAAAGTATACTATGTGAGAGCTATAAAAAATACACACTAAGAATATGAAATGAAGAAAAGGAAGAGTTGTATGAAACAGAGTGTGGCGAGTGGGAAGAGCAACAGGTGGCAAATCAGGACAGAGAAAATAGCTGGCACTGAGACGGACATGAGTGGAAGGGTGTTTACAAAGACAACAACCCCCATATGTCTTGGGTTCTAAGGAACCGGTGGGAGCAAGTCTCTAAGGGTGTTTTCCGTGTAATACCCCAGTCACAACAACATGTCTGGTAAGGCTCATCCATAAGGCTGCCTTTTCCAGAAAACGAAACGATGGAAATTTTTGAGCACAGTACTTTAGCAGAAGGTAGTGACTCAACTCTACCTAATCCACAATGGTGACAGATCAGAAACAGCTGAGTCATTTTTGAAAAACAGCCTTATTTTGTTGTTTAGTTTTGAGGGCTGCATCCACAAATATTATATATGACAAAAGTGCCACCTCTGGTTTAAAGCCAAGAACGTACAATTTTACAAACATGTTATAAAAGTGGACTGAAGGGACTTAACTCTATTGTCCTAAATTATCTTGTAGCCAGTCAAAACAACAACAACAACAACAACAACACACTGTTACTTAAACCAAATGTACATTAACATAATAAGATACATAAAACATTATAAAGAAACGTGAAATCTAATGCTAAAACCTACCATACAAGCTCACTTCAAACAATGTATACCAAATGTCAGCATAGCACAAAACCTAGAGGATATTCAAGTTCATCCACATTATAGAGCACAGCTGAGTATGTGTACAGATGAGGCTTAGACCAGAGTTTTTTTTATACTGGTTTGCAGGTACGATAGATCAATGTACATAATTGATTTGTAGTAAGAGAAAATTATACATATGCACCCAAAATATTTTTCCAATGCTTTAATACGGTTTGTTTTGCTTTCTGCGCTGTCTCACCACCATCTGCATACTAAATGATATCAGCACACTCTAAAATCAAGCAGATCTTTAAAGGACACTTAATGTTGGCACTCTGCATACATACAAACCCACTGTGTGTCTATTTTTCATCCACCCAACAATTTTGCTTTTTGGGTAATGAGCTTCACTGTCTCATGGGGCTGCCAGCATTCATGACTATTCTTTTTTTATTCGGTTTTTCTTTACTCTAGTGCATGCAATCTTTCATCTTCAAAAAACAGAGTGCAGTGTGTTTTGTAAACCCTGTGGAAAGTTTATTGTGTGCTGTGGTCGCAGAAGACTTGAAGCTACTTGGAAACACTAATGGCTGCTTTTGTGTTTCACACAAATGACATCTCCCACTCTGTCATCTCTGATGGAAGCAAAATGGACTAAGATGCCTGGAAATAGCATGCTGTTTAGCAGTCTTAGCAGCACTTTTGTTAGTTTGCATGAAATTTGTAACACAAGGAACAAGGAAAATAAAGGATTTGGGGATTTTTGCACTTGTTTGAAATAAAAAACATCAGGCACAATGCCACTTAATATCTTTTATTATTTTATGTTGAGGTTGACATTAATGGCAACATTAGAACACCCTGGACCCTCCACATCTTCACACTTAATTGAGATCCCGAGGGTTCAATGAATTGCTTTCGTGGATGACAAATTGCTGTATTGTTCCTCGTATCCTTTGTAACCATCTGTGCCTGTGCTATCCAATAACGCATCTGTCCGACATGCCCTCACAACCGAAATGACGAGGGCAATGAGCAAGGGAGAAAAAAGGACAGGTGGCAAAAAGAAAGAAAGAAAAAAATGGTAGGTTTTAGCATTAGATTTCATGATATTTCAAGATCTCTTGTTGCGATGTGTAAGTGGCTGGGAATCCTATTGCAAGTGTGTGCATCTGCAGGTGCACATATGAGTGTCCGAGTCTGAATTACAGCGACCCCCTTCTAACTGCACTGATCTGGCAGTCGTTTGCCACAGCCAGACGTCTTATGTAACCCCAAATGAAGAGCAGACCTTGCTATCAAGCACCCTGTATCAGGTACACTGCGAGCCAACACACACCTCCGATCATCTAGAGCCCCTGAAACAGGATATACAGTAGCATTGTTGGGGTGCAGAGAGGGCAGCTCTGAGGTTTTCTATCAGATAACCTGCCGCAATTGTGCCCGTTGGACTTTCCAAAGCTTCGGTTGCGTTTCTGAAAGAGCAGCTTGAAAGGTTGCCCCGTAAAGGTCACTGCTTAGACCTGATTGCTTTCTTTTTGTGATCTTTATCCTTTGCGGTATTCTTGACACAGCACACAGATGTCATTACTTAAATGCATACAGAGAGCCCAGCTGTCCACACACACAGTGTAGCCAGTTGCCCAAGGATCAAGTGATAATTTTTAGTGTAAATCTAACTATTTTCAAAAGGATGTTTAATACTGTGATAGGGCATTTTTGAAATACATCCCACTCAACTGTCAATAACCATGTGTATTTTCATGCACATCTAGATCCAATTTGAATACAAATCATACAGCCCTGGTGGAGCCTTGAGGATGATCCCCAGTTTCACGCAAATTTACAAAGCTGAGTTGGAAAACATGCTTCCATGGTACCAACAATGTCACATGGAGATGAGGGTTAAAACGGGGGAAAACAAGATGCAAAGATTGACATGCACTTTAGATATAACACACTGATACATGACACACAGATAAAAGCCCCTCTTAATCTCTCCATTACATGTGTGGTCAACCCTATGAGCGTGATAAAAAATGTAACCTTGTGACCTTTGAAACCAAAGTAATAAAGAAAAGACACAACGTGACACCAGTGTGTACAGGTGGTATTGCTCTGATTCAGACCTTGTCTGCTTGTTTTTGTTTAAAAGGAACATTTCCTTCTCCGTCTACTGTCTTTCTCTGTATTTGTCTGCTGAAGTGACAATCTTCTGCTTAATGCACTCACACTATTAAAGGTGCTCTATATGACATTCAGAGCATTAATATAGCAGCAAACAACTATTTGCTATGTAAAGATATAGTAGATTAATGGTGTCCTGAGCAGAGAATGAAGTCACACTTATGGCTGGGACAGTATGGATTTTTTCTTACAGCAGTTGAAAAGCAAGAAATTCCCACGGTAGAGCGGTATACCACAACACCCTAACACTTTAACGAGAGTAGCGTAAGTTAGAGCGAGAATGGCAGGGTGCCTTGGGTGAGTGACATCACTGCCCGTGTGGTCGCGCAAGGAGAGCGAGCGGTAACGGAGAGTAGCGTATGAGTGCTGCTGTGAGGAAAAGAGAGAGGAAAAAGAGTTAGCAAAGATGATGTAAAGTGAGTTAAAAGTGAACAATAAAATAACAAGCTAGAACTTCTCAAGACACGGTGGCTTTATCTATTGCAAATGTTTTTTTGCGGTGATGACGGTGATGACGGTGATGACGGTGACGAGCTCAGACCCGCGGTAGGCATCACGTGACCGCGGTATTGCGGTAATGCGGTAACCGTCCCAGCCCTAGTCACACTCCCGCTGTACCCCTATTAACACTGTCAGCTCTGTAAGCATTGCTAGCCGCCGCTATTTGCTTGTGACGTCAGAGGTGAGAGCTGCATGCAGACACTCTTTATATGTCGTGTCGTATATAGCACCTTTAAAAAGATATTTCTTCAGTTTCCCTCCAGTCTTACCTGCTGTCAATGAGACCAGATGGAAGCTTATTTGTGGTGACCATGGAGAATAAATACTTTACTGATACAATACAGGGAACCATTAATTTAGCTTCTAATCAAACTTTGTGTGTTGTTACCACTGATGGGCAGTAACGCGTTACTGTAATCCGATTACTTTTTTCAAGTAACGAGTAAAGTAAGGGATTACAATTGCAAAAACAGTAATTAGATTACTGTTACTTCCCCGTAAGCAGGCTGCGTTACTGCGTTACTTAACCATGATTTTGTTTCGTGAGACCGTGCGCCGCGACGTCAGTGGTAAACACCGACGTGTGTAGTGTTGAAGAAGAGACAACATGGAGCGCAGGAGAGAGCAGGACCATGCAGCGTTTAATGCTTGGAAGTACCGACATTACTTTGAGTTTGACTGCGTCCACTGTACACTCTGTGTGGGAAGAAAACTTTTATCTACAGTGAAAAATTCCACCTCAAATCTGAGCAAGCCGGCACAGGAATGTGAAACTCACTGAAAAAAAAGAATCTGAACCCCCAACTGACATGACCGCTGCGGCTACATCCAATTCCACCGGGCGAACCTCCGAGGGCCCCTCTCCTGCTAAACAGGTGAAAATAGACTTAAAAGCGACAGGACTTAGTGTCGCTGAACTGAAGAAGCTCGTCGCTGGCTATATTGTCGAGGACATGCTGCCAATTTCCACTGTTTTATTCAGGTCGTGCATCATAGTTTTGAAAAGTAACTTAACTAGTAAAGTAACTAATTACTTTTGAAAATAAGTAATCAGTAAAGTAACTGGATTACTTTCTTGGAGAAGTAATCAGTAATCAGTAACTAATTACTATTTCCAAGTAACTTGACCAACACTGGTTGTTACAGTGTGAGTGACGGCCAGTGAACTGTAGGCCCTTTGAATAATTGAGATTTCCATTGCCTTTTTGTTATTTTATTAGTGATCCAAGCCATCAGTTAGTTGTAATGAAACCAGTGCCTATAAAAGCGGTTGATGTCTGTACGACTGCTGACTTTTGTTGGTCGTCTTGGCAGCATTTGCCACTTGGCACATAGTAGTGGAGCGAGTCAAGGAGAACCAACCAGGGCAGGCTGGCTTGTGAAACAGTACTACATCCAGGCTTTGAATTATGGATCCGTGGTGGGAGCTAGCAGTGCTATAATCAGCAGGATGGCCAACCATGTCAACCCTGCTGCTTTAACGACCAGAACAGCAGGTCCTGCTGATTAGAAATGCCATCAGCCATAAAAGGCGCTGGGCAAGGGTGCTCTATCGCACCCCACTGCTTTTTTATGGCATGAACTCCATCACGCTAATTGGTTTCATGTCGCTGCATAAGCAAGCTGTTGTTTTGACTTTGGCTGATCCTTGTGAGGATATGAATATTTTAGGAGTTTCTTTTTTTCATAGCCACAGTGTGTAAATTCACACTCTGACCATTTGTTCTGTCAGCCCCCGGGGTCAAGTTAAATTTAATCAAGCCCTACATCCAAATGAAAAGTGGCTGTAGCTTGAGATGTCCTTTGTCACTGTGAAAACTGCTAAAAATGACACCACGTTTACAGAGGTTGTCGACCAGGAAATTGCTTTCCTTTTCACTTCATATTGTTCTTCCGTCCCTCTTGCCCACTTGTTTCAAAACTGACATCTCCTTTAGTGGTAGCCATGAATTAGTCAGTGAAAAAGGGGTGATTGGTCCAAGTAGAAAGAGCAACAAGACACAATTTAAACCCCAGTGGAAAATCTGACCTCGACATCATTCAACTGGACCGTAGATGAGAGAAATTTCTTTGTCTACTGTTATTCTTTCATGGTCTTTGAAAGATCATCGTTAACAAGCTGAACTAGTGAACCAGTCACTGCTTTTCTGATAGAAGTGAAGAAGAAGATATTCAGTAAGGCTGAAGGTCAGACAGAATTAACCACCATAATGGACGTTTAGAAATCATGCTCTACTCACATATATCTTGTAGGGGTGGTACGGTTCACAAAATCCACGGTTCGGTTTGTATCACGGTTTTAGGGTCACGGTTTTCGGTTCTGTACGGTTCTTGTTATTTTTTCTTTTAATCTTTAACACTCCAGAAATATACTTCAGCATATGATATATAGCTAAAATTAGCATATTGAATGCATGTTGCACAATACATGCACACAGTGGCAGTTCTATCTATTGTTTTATTTCCGCTGTCGTCATAGGTAACATGAAATCCAAAATGTTCCCACACATCAGACTATATACGACGCTGGGGCATCCTCCAACTCCGGGCAGCCTTCCTCATCTCTCCCACTTACCATTTCTGCATGTGACGTGACCTGCAGCACTCCACACTCCACCTGAGGAGCGGTCTTTGTCGATCAAAAAAGCAGTCAGATTCAGCAACTGTATGGCCTATTTCTCGCTTAAAATGTTTTCAGAAACACTTTTCGGTGAACTATTTTCGTAAAATACGAGATCGTATTCAGAACGAGACGCCATTAGAGTCTGTTTTGAAATTCGGTAGCAGCAAGAACCACGTGACGCGTTCGTCCAATCAACTGCCATGTGTTGCGTTCATCACGCTCATCCCCCTCGTCGTTTCCAGTAAGTGTTTTAACATAGGTGTCGAAAGTGGGCACTACGGCAGTAAGTGGTTAGTGCACATTAACCGTGTACTGACGAACCGTGCGACGCACACACGCTCCGAACCGAGAAATGCGAACCGAGCGGTTCATGAACCGTACCACCCCTAATATCTTGTAGTATTAGTAATATTATAATATTAATAATATTAATAATTAAGCGAAATAATTGTCTGCCTGGACTAGCTGTCAACATCAAAAGGTTAGGCGATTAATATGAGGTTAGAGAAACGGATTCATGGTCAAAAAGACAAATATATAGCTAATACATGTGCTCTTATGCCTTGGTCTTCATATTAGATTCACAGCCAAATGTCCCAGAAATTAATTATCATTGCCATAGTAACAGCTTGCCCACTTTGTTCATTAACAGCGACACTAGAACATTTCTATTAATCTTATCAGGTTCTGTGTGTTTGCTGTATTGTGCCAGTGTTTATAGAGTGGTTGCTGTGCAGCTGTCCACTGACTCACAGTTGGATTCATGATTAAGGTAGAGCAATTAAAAGGGAAGAATCAGCCAGCTTTTCTAAGGCTGATTCTGCCGATTCCAAGTGCCTGATGACTAACTAATCTACCAATTATTTTTTTGATTAATAGTTTGGTCTGTAAAGTTCATTGAAAACTTTATATCATGTCTTGTCTGATCAACAGTTCAAAACCAAAGATATTGAATTAACAAACAAAAGTAAATATTCCAGTCAATTAAAAAAAAATTGCGAAACAAAATAGTTGCCGATAAACCTTCCGTAGATCTCTCTGTAATCGACTAATTGTTGTAGCTTAAATAAACAACTGTTGCACTCCGGATGATAAAATGATCTGTTTAGTCTCTGAAGATGTTGAAATATTGTCTCAACATTGTTTAACCATCAAACTTTTCGTCAGTGCTGCATACACGTAGATCATGAGAGTTGTAACTGCCTAAATGTTTTTAGTGTAAAAAATACAACAGACCTCCCCTGCACACACCCAAGCACACTGCTTGTGTGGGAGTGTGCCGAGCCTCAGCCCTTGTGGTCAGTCATGCCTTTTGCCACATTGCTTGCACAGACTTGCTTGTTGCAGAGGTCATGAAATGCTGCTTTCTCAGTTGCTATGTGTGTATGAGTACACGTTTCCATGCAACTGTGTGAGAAAGAAAGAGGACGTGTTGGAGATTTAATGGTTTCCATGTTTCCAAATGCTCCTTAACCTGTTCTGTACACTAAACGTCAACACTGAACAGCTAAGACTGACCCGTACTTCACCCCGGACTCTTTGTTTATCAGAAGCCTCTTAATTTAACTCAGAGGCCAGTCCACTGTGAAAGACACCTATGTTGGAAAAGTCTGATCCCAGGAAGGTTACCCAGAGTCCATTATTGGCATCAAAAACTTATGTTGCCACACAGTGTACTGTCATTAGAGCCAGCATCTTACAGTCTTATCGGAAGACTTATTAGTGGTATAGAATCTGTCCAAGCAGCAGCTGCCATGTGTGGATGTTGTGTGGAGCTGTGGAAGATACTGTTACCCAAGAAACACAGATGACAGATGGGACTAGAGGTGTTATCAACACCCTTGGCCTTTAATGATTTTCCAAAGTGCATGCACACAGACAAAACTGTGCATGGATGAGCACACTATTTGATCCCTACTATACATACAATTATGTAAGAGCGTTGTTGCATGCTCATCAGCTTTCTCAAGGAACACAATTACACACGCACACACCATGCATATATAGCAACATGCGTACACACTTAGCCGGCTAAGTTTACAAATGCACCTTTTTTTCCACACTTAACTGCCATTTTTTAATATCACAAAACTGTGCTCTATACACAGTGGTACACATTTGAAAACACCATTTTAGTGAATGAGGATACTGAAGCTTTTCCAAAAACGCAACCCGTTCTCACGCCGAACTCGTAAAATATGGATGCTTGGGCAGTGGCTGTCAGCGTCAGTGCGAAAACTGAGTGTGTGTGTAGAACACTTGAAGATGATGTAGTATTAAGAGCGTCAATGGTAGCGAGTAATATGAAAGCCAAAACTTCCTCATAGGGAGGCTGGTTGGGATGGTGGGTCAAACAACACAGGACTTTCACCCCGGAGACTGGGCTTCGTGTCCCGTGTGTCACTTTTCCTAAACCCAACTGTCACTTTCTTCTTTTCATAAACCCAACTGTCCCGTTCTTCTTTTCCTAAATCCAACTGTCCCGTTTTTGTCCAGCTAAATTGTGTCTTCTGCTATATTAAAACATAATATCATCATAAGACATCACAGAGTGGGAGGCGATAGAATCAGAGGTGTACTGTAAACTGTAGACCAGCTACTGCTTACCAGATGATTGTTGTAATTCTCAACTTTGTTGTTTGCCAGCTGTGTTTGTGACAATTTAGAGTCATATCAACAGTTTAGGAGATGATAGCTAATGCTCTTGCTGATTTAAAAATGCGGTATTTATTGTGCATTTGGTCAAAATGTATTTAAGATGTACACACCCCAATTCCAATAAAGTTGGAAAAAAAATAAAATGATATATGTATAATTCTTGATGCTGCACTTTCATATGGCTCTTTGTAGCATTACCTATTTAAAGCTTATGTACTTGTACTTACTACTTGTTGTCTGGAGTTTGCACCTTCAAGGTTGGACACACTTAATTGTAAGTCGCTTTGGATAAAAGCGTCAGCTAAATGACATGTAATATAATTGTGCAAAACGTAAATAAAAACAGAATACAATGATTTGCAAATCCTTTTCAACCTATTTTCAATTGAATACACTACAAAGACAAGATATTTAATGTTCAAACTGTTAAAATGTATTGTTTTTTTGCAAAAATTCACTCATTTTGGATTTGATGCCTGCAACACGTTCCAAAAAAGCTGGGACATGGGCATGTTTACCACTGTGTTACATCACCTTTCCTTTTAACAGCACTCAATAAGCATTTGGGAACTGAGGACACTAATTGTTGAAGCTTTGTAGGTGGAATTCTTTCCCATTCTTGCTTGATGTACGACTTCAGTTGCTCAACAATCCGGGGACTCTGTTGTCAAATTTTGAGCTTCATAATGCGCCACACATTTTCAATGGGAGACAGGTCTGGACTGCAGGTAGGCCAGTCTGATACCCACACTCTTTTACTACGAAGCCACACTGTTGTAACACGTGCAGAATGTGGCTTGGCATTGTCTTGCTGAAATTAGCAGGGATGTCCCTGAAAAAGACGTTGCTTGGATGGCAGCATATGTTGCTCTAAAACCTGTATGTACCTTTCAGCATTAATGGTGCTTTCACATATGTGCAAGTTACCCATGCTACGGGCACTACCACACCCCCATACCATCACAGGTGCTGGCTTTTGACCTTTAAGATGATAACAATCTGGATTGTCCTTTTCCTCTTTGGCCCGGAGGACATGACGTCCATGATTTCCAAAAACAATTTAAAATGTGGACTCGTCAGCCAACAGCACTCTTTTCCACTTTGCATTAGTCCATCTCAGATGAGCTCAGGCCCAGAGAAGGTGTCGGCGTTTCTGGGTGTTGTTGATATATGGGTTTCATTTTCCATGGTAGAGTTTTAACTTGCACTGGTAGATGTAGCGACGAACTGTGTTAACTGACAATGGTTTTCTGAAGTGTTCCTGAGCCCACGTGGGAATATCCTTTACATAATGATGTTGGTTTTAAAAGCACTGCCGCCTGAGGGATCGAAGGTCACGGGCATTCAATGATGGTTTTCGGCCTTGTCGCTTACGTTCAGAGATTTCTTCAGATTCTCTGAATCTTTTGATGATATTATGGACTGTAGATGATGAAATCCCTAAATTCCTTGCAATTGTACATTGAGAAACGTTTTTCTTAAACTGTTGTACTATTTGCTCACACAGTTGTTCACAAAGTGGTGCACCTCGCCCCATCCTTGCTTGTGAACGACTGAGCCTTATGGGGATGCTCCTTTTATACCCAATCATGACACTCACCTGTTTCCAATTAACCTGTTCACCTGTGGAATGTTACAAACAGGTTAGGTGTTTTTTGAGCATTCCTCAACTTTCCCAGTCTTTTGTTGCCCCTGTCCCAGCTTTTTTGGAACGTGTTGCAGGCATCAAATTCAAAATGAGTGAATATTTGCAAAAAAACAATACAGTTTATCAGTTTGAACATTAAATATCTTGTCTTTGTAGTGTATTCAATTGAATATAGGTTGAAAAGGAATTGCAAATAATTGTATAGCAACTGTTTTTATTTACGTTTTACACAACGTCCCAACTTCATTGGAATTGGGGTTTGTATTAAAATCAGTGTGCTGTGGTAATTGTAAATGATGTTACACATTTAAAACTAGAATCTGATAGAATAGCCTATAATATTATATATAAAAAAAGCCTAAGCTCTCTCCCTCTGAGCATCTGTACTTTGTGCCATCACACATCTGACAGTGGGCTCCTGCAGCACATGCTGGGAAGTCAAATTTTGGGAGCACAATGACTAATAAGGCTGAAAGACACATACAAACTAGGACTACAGAATACTGTTCCAGCCCTTATCCTAATGTGTACATTTGTAGATGAATTGAATCCACCTTAATGTGAACATGGTCCTAGTGCTGCATGGTCCATCCTCCTGCAACTCAAAAGACTTGGACTCATCACTGTGTCTCTTTTTGACAATCTAATTTTACTAAACTCTAGTCATATTGCTTCTAAAGGTCATCAGATTGGCTAAGACTAAGTAGCTTAAGTGCCTCTGATACTAACAGAAGTACTCCCTTGTTCACAATATCTTTCCTGTGAAATGCATCCTCATCAAAGTCCTCATCTTCTCTATATACATGCCATAGAAAAGCGTAAACTCTTCTTGGAAAAAAAAACAGGATAAAAAGGCTTATTTTGAGCCCCAGTAAATTAGTAAACTCGAAGGAAAACCAAGCAAGTGTTGCTTCATCTTTCCTCTCCCTCCGTATCTCTCCACTTGAATTTCAATTGAGAGGCTTCAAAGTGAGCGGCTCAGTGGTTGAGGGGGTCATCAAACAAGCCGGGTAATTCAGCGTTACAGGCCTCAGAGGGCTCTCCAGGCCCACTGCTGAACAGAGCTGGTCAGCTGAAATACCTGGCTATCTCCCATTGTCATACCTGAATGACTTGACTTTTCTGCCATTTGCATAGCAGGAGATTCAAACACACAACTCTGTGAGGGGAATCATTTTCCTTTAGCTGTTAACAACCTGTCAGGCCAATTGCACCCACTCTGATTCAATGATTTGTCAACAGCATTATAATAGTTTCTTCTGATGTTGTGTTGTGTCATTTCTGTTCAGAAATTGACCCTGAAATGTTCTTTTGGAGAGCTGTGATTCACTGATGATTGTGGGTTAGGCACTGGCATTGTCAAACAGCACAATTGGAACAATGAGACATCTCAGTCTCTGTGTACACAGCGTGAATACACAAACTACTCAGACTATCACATGCACAAATCAAACAAGTTTTAGCAATTGCAACCAGCTGCTGATCTCTCTCCTCCAGATACTACAGTATGAAGGTCCTTGACACAAGGGCTGATGGTTGGGTCAATATGTTCTATGAACAGGATTCAGAGTATGGCAGATGGCTTGAGTTGCTTACCATTTGCATACATGCATACAGAGCTATGACGTTTTGCTGATCTGAACAGGGGCTGTTTTTGTCACAAGGACATCCTGTACCTTGGAGCAGACAGCTTTCATTGACATTTAGATGTCATTTGACATTTCTCACAGTAGTTTGTAATGAAATGTTGGAAGATGAAATAAAAGAAGAGTAGTTCAGGTTTATCTGATCGGGCAGTGGGGGGGATGTTGGGGGACATCAAACAAAAAAGGTAGATAAACCTGCCAGAACACTGACTAATAATTATCTGAGCTGATAACTGTAACTGTCTGATGTATTTCCATTTTCCTGATGTACACCACATGGAAAGTGTTTTTAGCAGATATAGACATCTGCTAAAGACAGAAACCCTTCAGCATTTTGTGTTAGCTCATCCCGACAGCTGAGCCCCACCTGCGCTGTGTACTGTACTGTGCGTGGCCTTTTATTGCCCTTCTACAGCTATCATTATAAAACACAATATAATCTAAACAAACAGTAAATGATAACAGTAGCACTAGCTCCCAGTGAAACTATAATTTTCTGATCTGTGAGTCATCCAATCCCAGCCGTATTTAAATAGGACAGTAATTTCATATTTCAGTAATGTAACGACTGTCTTTTTTTTGGTAATTTTTGCCACTTTTTCCAAGCTGAACCTCAGCTTATTGACTTGAGGGCAAATTTGCTCATTAGCGCAACTTTCCACTGTGATTGACAAAAGAAGTATCACGTTAATTGGCTGCTGAGAGGTCTCGGCTTGAAGACTTAACACCCACTCATACGGTGCACCTCTTTTTTCATTCTCTTGTCTCTTTCCTTTCTCTTCGTCATTAGATGGTGGTTCTGAAGGACCCAATGGAGGACCCGGACGACATTCTGCGTGCCAACCGCTCCAGGGAGAAAACGTACATGTTTGATGTGGCGTTCGACTACTCAGCCAGTCAGGTCAGTCAAAAGTAAAAGTTCAGATAAAACAAAAACAAAAAGTAAAGTCTAAACAAATGTGCCAAAGCATTTGTGACCCTAGAATATGCGCTTGAACCTTTTAAGCTTATATTCTTCTTCCTTTGCAGGAGGAGGTGTACCGAGCTACAACCAAAGGGCTGATTGAGGGCCTCATATCAGGCTACAATGCCACAGTGTTCGCCTACGGACCCACAGGTTTGTGTGTGTGTTGCACAGAATCCACAAAGTTAACTGAGCACTTTGAATGGAGGTTTATCCTTCACTAATTACATGCGTTAGCTTCCTGGTGCATAATCTCTGGTCATCCTCTTTCTTTCTGAGTCAGCTAGCCAGCATACCCTCAGAAAAGGGCTAAGTCAAAGACTAATTAAGCACTATTGCTCCATCAAGTTATTCATCTGTCTCACTGACTTCCTCTGCCTTCGTCTCAGAGATTCACAACTCTTTGTCTCCTATTGTGGGGAAGTAAACACAGAGGTTTTAGGCCCTGTTTACACATACATGGTTATTTTGAAAAACGGAGACATTTCCCTTCGTTTGTGCCCTTCGTTTACACGCAAACGGAGAATTTGCC
Source organism: Sander lucioperca (assembly GCF_008315115.2). Lineage (NCBI taxonomy): Eukaryota > Metazoa > Chordata > Actinopteri > Perciformes > Percidae > Sander > Sander lucioperca. Next base: position 20,448,339 of record NC_050194.1, on the reverse strand, counting down.
TCTGAAAACGAGTCTTTCTAAAACCTCCGGCCAGAGTGGAGATTTCGGAAAACTTTGTTTGCACGTTTGCATGTAAACTGAGACAAACGGAGGTTTAGGCAGCCGAGAGAGAGAGAAAGAGGAAGTGATTCGTTGCTGTTGTTGCTATTTTCGGGATTCTGATTGGCTAACGTGGGCTTGAGCTTCTCGTTACACTGCCACCTACAGGTTTGGCATGCTCTTGATGGCATTGACGGCATATATACACGGGTACATGTAATCGAACACTTTTCTGAAAAGTGACAGCTGTGCACAATGTTATTTTTGAAAACGGAGAGGTTGAAATGTCCGTTTATGAAAATAGCCGGCCACATGTAAACGTAGCATTAGTGTGTGTGTGTGTGTCCAAAGACAGCACATCAGCACATCCTGTCCATATTACTGAACATTCAGTAATACGGGCACAGTAAACGCTTAGCTTTTATTAGGTGGTTTGGTTTAAAAAGTAGTATTTACTTTGGTTAACAATGAGCATGATATCTTAAAAACTGCATTAATTCACATTTTTTTTGGTTTTTCTTTTCTGTTTTCAGGTTGTGGAAAGACATACACCATGTTGGGGACAGACAAGGAGCCAGGCATCTACGTTCGAACGCTAAACGACCTGTTCCGGGCCATTGAGGAGACCAGTGACGACATGCTGTACAGCGTTTCCATGTCCTATCTGGAGGTCAGAATTTCATCTCACACAACTTGTCTCAAGACATTTCTTCTCATCACATAATCATCTAGTTAAAGAAACCCTGAAGTAAGGCACGAAATGATATAGCCATTTACTTGATTGCTCAATCAGAGTTTAAAGACGTCTTCACATTTGAATTGTCTTTATCTATCTCTGTTTTTGTCATCGTCACAAGTAGAACTCCCTCTTCGCCGTCATCTGTTCACACTGATAAGATCTGAGATTGTTAGCCAGTGCCAATTGCAGGCAGATACTACTGGTCTCCTCTTACTTTTGCCTGGCTTTCGTTTCACATATGAAATGAGCTGAGCTGGCATCTACAGCCCTGCAGAGAAGCCCAGGCACAGATGAACAGACTTAGCATGTTATATACACACAGGTATATGTGTGGGTTTTTGTGTGCCCTGTGTTTCTTTTATATCTTTTGTTGATGCCTTTTTCATGTCTTGTGTAAATCAGTTTGAAGTGCCTTTGAATTGTTGTTGAAAGGTGCTGTACAAATATACTTGCCTTGCCTATGGTTGGCTTGTTAAAACAATTAAGACCTTTTTTCTTCTTCTTCTACAGGCAAAAGTGTACATGCTAAAAAACACCAGTGCCACTCAAAACTATCAAACACTTTTAAATTTGTATTCCGAGCAAATATAATGGCAGCCTATTTTGTTTTGTTTGTCTCTCCATGTCTCTTCACTGTTTATGTCGAAACAAAATGTACATTTGTGCCATTCATTAGCTGGCTATCGCCTGTAGTGTTTACAATGTGTTTAAGGGCATCCTTTTTCACAAAAAGCGGCGAAGTGAGGCAACGTGAGGCAATGCAAAGCATTGAATCAGTCAGTTAGCAACTCACTCTTTTAGGTCAGCTTAGTTTGTCCTTTAGTTAGTTAGAGTTGTTTTTTTTAGCATAGTGGCATGAATAGATACTTACTGAAAAGGGGACAGCAGTAATGATGCTACCAGACCATCACTTAAATGTTGTCAAAAGGCTGAGGAGGTTTGTCTTTCTAATATCTCATTATGTGTTACTTCAACACCACAGTAAGTACTAAGATAAGATAAGATGCGCCTTTATCGTCTCCAATAGGAGACACTTGTCTTGGGCAGTCGAGAGAACAAAAATGGCTGCACATCGTACATAAACACACAATAAACATACAATTATCTCATACAAATGCAATCAACTACAGTTAACATTCAATAAACCTCATCCACCCCCTCATATTGCACATAAATTCAACCCAGATTGAACATTTTCCCATTAAATCATGTTACTGTAGGTGTAGAGGGGCTTTCGTTGCACTGAAGCCAGCAGTACTTTCAGGTGTGGAGTGATCTGTGGTCCTGTTGGCTTAGTGATTATCTCTGCCTTTGTCACTGGATGATGAACCACAGATAAGACGGCAGGCTGATGATGGCGGTTTCTCTGTGTGCCTGCTGGCTGTGGTTCCAAACCTCATTACTGAGAAACAGGTACAGCTCAGACTGTGTGTTTAATGACAAAGCCCCTAATTGCACTGGGTACAATGGAGTTGGTTACCTTGACTCTGATAGCAGTAACTGAGCCTCACTGGTGTGACTTAGTGTTCCCATTTAAAGAGGTAACTTTTGCCTTTTCTTGACTTTGGTCAATTTGAAATAAGTATAGTCGTGCGGAGATTTCTTAGTGTATGTAGTATTAATAGCTCTGAATAAATTTTAAAGTTACCTTTTTTTAACTCGCACGTAGCATCTACTTGTTTTTTATAAAACGGGCTATATTGTGTAAACCCTGAAAATTTGTCTCATTCAGGATCGATTTAATGATTTTAAGTAAATAATTTGTCCATCATAGTTTTGCTCCCAAAAGTCGTTCTGAAAAAGATGGCAGCATGAATATAAAGAAGACTGAGTCAGATTTGTTCAACAATGTTCAGAAAGGGAAATGATAGAAGGAAATACAGAAAGAAAGAGGCAGAATATGAATATAACCTTGTGTAAAAAAGAAAAATGTGAAAAGAGCACTAGCCTTTTAAATGGGAAATGGAACAAAATAAGCACTTGTTGGGTCCAAATCTTTCCTATTGGGAGGAGGGTTCCCATCAGACATCGAAATTTCATTCATTTTTTTTTTGGTGCCAAACACTATCATTATGTTCAATGACTGACAATGTTTTTGAAGCCTAGCTCTTTAGTAGCTCTCTGGGTGGGCGGAAGTACACATATTCCTATTTAAATGCCAATCATTATTGACAATCGAAATTTATTTGAATAGGAACAGATGCTTAGACATAGACAATGTACAGCATCACAGCATTTATAGCTATTGCTAATTTCCAAGACCCGTCCCTAGAATGCCCGTCTGAATCTTCACTGACATATTTAACTCTTCAGGACGAATCCGGACACAAGGATGTGTGTGACGTGTGTTTGCTGTTACCAGGGAGCAATCTGTTGCCAATGCTGCCTCGCCACAAAGAGGTTAAACGCCATTTTACAGCCTGACCTAGCGATGTGCACACATTGGCTCCTTTTCTTGTTCAAATGACTCTCTCTTTCACACGTGCAATCTCTAAAACACACACACAGAAACACATATAGTGAATGCAAATAAATACACTCTGTGTGGATAAAAAAAGACACATTCAGTTATTCTTTACCACTCACATGCACATAGTGCTCTCTCCCCCTTTTCTTTTATTTTTGTTTATTCTGGTTTTATTTCCCAACTCTTCTCACATTTAAGAACCTCAACGGAAGGAGAAGCCTTTTCATTGATGACTATGTTCATAACCAAATGATTAATGACATTCTTACTGCCTCAGCTTTGTGTTTAGTGATAATTATAAATGCTTATGCTAAACTTAGATGGTGAACATTATGCCTGCTGACATCAACATGTTAGTATTGTCTTTTTGAGCGTGTTTGCGTGCTGACATTTGTATTTAGCTCAAAGCACCATTGTGGACAGCATCCCAGAGCCACTGGCGTGGCTGTAGACTCTTCAAACCTCACCAGCAATGAAAGAGTACAGATGGAAAAAATAATAGAACAAATATCCAACTGTCAGTGTCAGTAAAAGCACCCTCCTCTCAGAGTTTGTGGCTGGGATCTGCTTGACAAATAAAAACTGTCCTCACAGCTCCAACCTCCCAGTGGTTTGTCGTACAGTGGTCACTTTCCAGGATGTCCCTTCCTGTACTGAGTTTTTATGTGGGTTCTTTTAGGGGCATTCAATGCACCATCAATGTCAGTTCAGAGAAGTCACCTGCATTTACTTTTGTGTGAATGAAGAACACTGACACCGGCTGATGACAGCCTGCCACCCAACAAGCAGTGGTTTCTACATGACAAGTTGCTGAAAATATAGCATTTGATGTTTGATGTCATTTTATGTTTTTGTACCAGGTTTGGGTCTGTGTAGGAGGCGTGAAAGCCTGAATGGAGCCTTTTCAGAGGAAATAAACAACCTTCCGTTGCATGTCTTGACTCAAAGAAACATAACTTCAGGATGGATGCCTCACTGAGATCTTTATTGACGGTGCATTCAGCTGACGATTTTATATTTCTGTGTTTTTTTAGATCTACAATGAGATGATCCGTGACCTGCTGAACCCATCCTCGGGCTTCTTGGACCTGAGAGAAGACTCTAAAGGAGAGATTCAGGTTGCTGGCATCACAGAGGTGTCTACCATCAATGCACAAGAGGTTAGAAAAGCTTCCTTACCGTGCATGACATGACTTCTTACTTATTTCAGTCAAAACGTTCAGATTTTATCCAATGCAACTGCACAAGTAGAACTCAGCCTTTGTGTTTTCAGATCATGGAATTGCTGATGAGGGGCAACAAGCAACGCACCCAGGAGCCGACAGCCGCCAACAAGACGTCGTCTCGCTCCCACGCTGTCCTGCAGGTGGCCGTGAAGCAGCAGAGCAGGTGTCGAGACGTCTTACAGGAGGTCCGCTTTGCACGTCTCTTCATGATCGACCTAGCCGGCTCTGAACGAGCAGCACAGGTGTGTGTATATGTACTTAGTCAGGAGGTGTCTAGTCTATGTCTACGTTTCATTTACGGGATTGTTCCATTGCCGGACGTTCCGCCAGATGTCCCTTATTTTGCCGGGTGTCCGTCGCCTTCCTCTTTCTTTGTGTTGGAATTCTAAACTCTGGTGGATTTATGAGGACTATGGTTAACTGCTCCTCAGATCTCTGTAGGGTAAATCCAGACAGCTAGCTAGACTGTCTGTCCAATCTCAGTTTTCTGTTGCACGACTAAAACAACTTTTGAACGTACATGTTCCACCAAAACAAGTTCCTTCCCGAGGCTATTTTGCAGCAACACTGTGTGCTCCATCCGGCGCCTAGCACCGCTGAAGACGATTGTGATTGGTTTAAAGAAATGCCAATAAACCAGAGCACGTTTTTCTCCCATCCCGGAATGCTGTGTGGACTAACCAGACCCTCCTCCGCAGCGCTGTGGAGGAAGGTCTGGCAATGAGTAGTCTATATCTACGACGTTCCACTTCCGGGATTGCTCTGGTGCTGCCGGAAATTCCGCCAGGTGCACGTCTTTACGGCCCGATGTCCGTTACTTTCCGTTTTCTTTGTGTTGGAATTTTAAACTCCGGTGGAATTATGAGCACTATGGTTAACTGCTCCTCAGATCTCTGCAGGGTAAATCCAGACAGCTAGCTAGACTATCTGTCCAATCTGAGTTTTCTGTTGCACAACTAAAACAACCTTTGAACGTACACGTTCCACCAAAACAAGTTCCTTCCTGAGGCTATTTTGCAGAGGCGTCGTTGCTCCCTTCGGCACCTAGCGCCGCCCAAGACGATTGTGATTGGTTTAAAGAAATGCCAATAAACCAGAGCACCGTTTTTCTCCCATCCCGGAATGCTGTGTGGACTAGCCAGACTCTCCTTCGCAGCGCTGTGGAGGAAGGTCTGGCAATGGGAGACTAGGAGGTGTCTAAATAGCTGAAATTATGTTTAATTTGTAGTTTTCTAGGTGGCCAATTTATTTGGTGTTTGTGTATCTAGGTGGATGCATTCACTTTTGTCAACTACTTGTCTTTTGCCAAACTCAAGTTCAAAGACTGGACTAATGTGCCTGTTGGATACACTGCTTCTTTTGAGCCTGTAGGTCTGCTTCGTGAGAGTCTGCTCACTGGGGATGACAGAGTATCTTTACAACAGTCCAGGGTTGAGGTTCCCATAAACTTCGGGAGACTTTAATAAAAGCCTCTTTATATCTGCCATTATGGCCCGCTATGCAGTTTATTAAAGTAGTACACCAACATTTTGGCAATTGGGATCACCTTATAGTGTAACACAATGCCTTGCAGTGCAATGCAGGTTCACAAAAGTAAAAACTACAAACAGCACATGAAAAAAGCAATTTGACCAGCTATAACAATACAATGCTACTTGCACATTAATGCATCAGCAAAAATAATGTAATATATCCTGTTGTGTAGTATAAAACTGTTAGGGGACATTTTTCTGCATTGAGTACTTTGACTTTTCATACTTCAAGTGAATTGTGCTGATAAAACACATTTACTTATACTTAAGAAACATTTTAAGGACTTTTACTTAACTGTAGTGTGTGAGTTTATTTATCAAAAGAAAAAGATAAAATCACGCCAGCATATTGACACCAAACAAACACAAAAGTTTATTTCGATGGACAACATTATGCTCCCAGTCGGATCTTTGTCCTTCCAGAGATTTTATTTACCCAAAAATGTTGGTTTGTTCCTTTAACCGAGACAACTGAAATCATCATGTCGTCACTTTCCCTTTCTCTCCCTATGAAGAGTCCATCCCTAAACATAAATTATATCTTTTTTTCTGTGATAATATGTTATTGATTTTACCTTTTACAAGAGACCACCTCCCCCCTGCACCCCCCTCGCCCCCCCCGTGTGCAGTAGCAAGAGGCAAGAGCCTACTCGCGGTTGGGTCGCTCTCACACCAACTCACCTTATACCCCACCCCCCGACTCGGACGGTCCCCCTCACTGATGCCCCGTAGTGCAGGTCGTCCAAACAATCAAAACAGCTGCTGTCGTTAAAACCTCACTAAGAACCGGGACGAAATCACATCTCCTCGTCCAAAAAAGGTCGCGCCCAAACCATACCAAACCCACACTAAACAGGCAATTGCTACAGGGACGGCGAGGGGCTCACCCACCATACTATCCCTCAACTCTGCCTCTTCCACCTTCACACGTGGTGGGGTAAGAAGGGACTCGCCTGTGCAAAAGAAAGAACAGAGCAAAGGACAGCCTGCAAAAAGAGTCTCTTAAAGACCAAAAAGAATCAGTAAAAATGAACAGCCGGGGAAAAAAAAAAGGGAACAAAAAAGGAAAAAAAAAGGGAAAAGAGAGAGGGAAGGACGGGAGGAGGAAAAGAATCAGGGAACAGAAGTGGATGCTGGAGCCAAAAGGAAAGGGCCGCGGGGGGTCGCAACAGGGCGCGAGCAGAAGCGGAGGGCAGCGAGGAGCGAGAATGAGGACAGGCTTTTTAAACTGTCGAGTGAGGATGTTGAAAAGCATTTGTTCAGTTTAAGGTCGGCAGTTTGTCAAGAGTCTGCTTCTGTCGGTCAGATGAATGGCTTGTCATTTATGCCACGCTGTCATGTCCTTGCACAACATGACACAGTCGGGGAGTGAGAGCACTTACTTACCATGGAGACAGTTTGAGAGCCATACTACTGATGAATAGCGCATATGGCCTCCATTAGGAATGGAGCAGAACAAACAGAGAGTTGTTTGTCACATGAAGCAACAGGGAAAAAAAATGTTCTGCTTCTACATTAAGCAAAGAGGGGTGGATGAGGTTAGTAAACGTTGGGGAGGTAATGCCATCTACTGGGCAAGAATGGAAACATGACAACTACTCTGAAAGAAACAGCCAAGGTGCCCTGGTAGCCAAGGGGTTTAAAGCTTCTGAAATTTTGATTTTGATTCTTAAGTATTGCTCCATAACATCATCATTCATGTATATTCAATATATTATTACACACTAAATAGGCAACAAGTTAAAAACACATCCTCAGGTATTATTTATTACTATATACTATACTAATATAGTACTATCTGGGCCCGGCCCACTTCAGAGCACAGGACAGAGAAAAAAGAAAACAATACAGAAATCTCTCATGTGAAATAATCGTCGTAACTTTAGCAGGAAAAAACTGTGTTCATGTAGGATCACAATGATTATAGTCACAAGTTGATTAAAGTTCCGGGCCTTTAAGGCCCTAACCATGTAATCGCAAAGTCCCTGGTTTGAGTCAAGCTGGGGGCATTTGTTGCATATTATTTCCTATCTCTCCCTCAGTTGTCTACAGTTTACTCTGTAATAAAGGCATTAAATGCCCAAAGAATATTTTCAAAAAGCTCGAGAGGTTTTCTCACCCACATCTGTCTGTCAATAGACTCAGAATAGGGGTCAGCGGTTGAAAGAGGGGGCCCACATCAACCGCTCCCTCCTGGCTTTGGGCAACTGCATCAACGCGCTGAGTGACAAAAATGGCACCAAGTACGTCAACTATCGAGACAGCAAGTTGACTCGACTACTGAAGGTACAGCAATTTAGGAATTTATAAGGGACCATCTACAGGATTGCCTCATTTTACTTTGTGATTCAGACAGTATTCATCCTTATTGTTTTCTTCTGATATCTTTGATTAACAGGACTCGTTGGGTGGGAACAGCCGAACGGTCATGATAGCCCATATTAGCCCCGCCTCTGTGGCTTTTGAGGAGTCTCGTAACACGCTGGCATACGCTGACCGTGCCAAAAGCATTCGAACACGGGTGAGCTCAGAACTCATGTTTTATCAATTCAGCCTTATCTGTCTTTACTATAGTTAAAATAGAGATGAGTGGATTTCATGACACAATTTAATATTTCAGGGTTCAACAATAAGGGTTGCCCTTTGGCCCGGGGCAAGTAAAACGCCACGTCGGGCAAGTAAATAAAACAAGCCACTTGCCTGTTTTGGCATCATCATATCATAAATGAGGTTATCACTCTCTGGGGGTCGGAAAATGCTTTTTGAATGATGTGATTTGAATGTGTCGTTGGCCAATCAAGAATTGGGTTTTCTTTCGACAATTTTTGTACTCTTTTGATGCTTTAAACTTTTTCTTTTTACTTTTTTTTTTATTTATTTTTTTTACGTATTTCTCCCCCTCCCCTGTTTTTTTTCAAACTTTTTCAACGTTTTTCCTGGAGAGAAAAAAAGTATTGTATAGGGGCCGTAAAATTGACTTTGGGCAAGTAGAATTTTTTATTAATTGCCAGACCGGACAAGTGAAAAAAACCTTAGCGTTGAACCCTGTATTTCATTACATTTTGGTTTAATATTGTAGTTTTTACTGCACATATCTTTGTAAGAAGAGTAGATTGTTACGGTTTTTTAAGACGGATTGATTTGTTGCCAATAAAGCAGATTCAAATCTTTCTGTTTTTGTTAAAAACATTATGTAAATTAAGCTATTTACCATTTAATAGTATTTCATTCTGTGTTGTGGTTCCATCCAAGAACCAATTTAGCCACTTAGAAAATGTTAATTTCCGTGTGAAATTTGAGACCCATGTAAATATCTAAGTATTCTTTTCTTTGTCTTTCTCATCGCTGTGCGCTTCAGGTAAAGAGGAACCTTATAAATGTGTCGTACCACATTGCTCAGTACACCAACATCATCTCAGACCTGCGCTGTGAGATCCAGCGGCTCAAGAAGAAGATTGCAGATCAGGCGAGCCGCCAGCTTAACTCAGACCGAGCCGACATCCGCCACGTCCAGGGTAAAGTCTTGTCCACAAATGCCTCCTCCCAGTATGAAGAAAATCTGCCAAATTAAGTGGTTTTCTAATATTTGTATTCTACACTGCGTGTTTTAAGACTATTTCCTTATTCTCCTTTCCTCATCATCATCTTTCCTCATCTCTCGTAGCGGAGGTCCAGGCCCACTCCAGCCACCAGAGTCAGGCGGAGATGGACCAGTTGAGGGAGCAGCTCCTGGATGCCTTCCGCCAACAGATGGAGATCAGGAGGAGCCTGATGGAGCTGGAAAACAGCAACATGGAGATCCAGATTGACACCTCCAAACACCTGTTAACCATTGCAGAGTCAGTGTTCAGGGTTTATATCTCCATAGCATACACACTTTACTCTGTAATCCCCTGTGACAGTTAGGAATACAGTTAATTTTAAAAAAAAAAGTTTGTAAACTGATTTACTGTATGTGTACCTCAACCAGTATTTATTATACCAGCTATGGTGAACAGAAGACAAATTATAAATGACATTATTATTGCTGGCAGTTCAAATGTTTGTATATATCCTTCTTTTCCCAGCTGGGAGCAGGAGCGGAGTAGGCGTAGGAGGAAGTGGCGTGCTGAAAGGAGGAAGGAAAGTGTCAATAAGGACGAAAGCGAGAAGGACTCGGACTCCCCAGATTCTCCTCCGGATAGCACAGAGACCCAGCAGGTGGCGATGGCCCGAGAAACCCTGGTTACACTCATGGCTGAACAGAAAAAGATCAACAAACAGAAGGTAGGATTCTTGATCTACTTTTTAAAACTAAGGAGAAATGGTACTTCTGTGTTTCTGTAGAATATAGAAACTAACCACTTCCCACCAATGCCTTATAAATAGTCTGGGCTTGGCTGTAATTTTACATCTCTTTACTTGAACATGGCATGTTTGAGAAATAGGAAACAAGACTGTGCGCACATCTCAGATCTTTCTGTTTCCCGCTCATGCAAGGCGTTGCTCGAGCGCAGATTTGTGGAGCTTCGGGATCGGGGCCGTCGCTTGGAGGAGCTGCTGCCTCGACGGGTGAGCTCAGAGGAGCAGCGCGAGGTCCTGTGCCTCCTCTGCAAGGTCCACGAGCTGGAGATCGAGAACGCAGAGATGCAGTCCCACGCGCTGCTCAAGGACAACGTCATCCGGCACAAAAACTTTGTGGTGCAGCGCTTCGAGCAGCACAGACACCTGTGTGACGAGATCATACAGCAGCAGAGACAATTCATTGTTGGTGAGTCTATCAGCACTTAGTCTCGCTTTGCCAGACCTTCCTCCACAGCGCTGCGGAGGAGGGTCTGGCTAGTCCACACAGCATTGCGGGATTGGAGATAAATGTGCCCTGGTTTATTGGCCTTTCTTTAAACCAATCACAATCGTCTTTGGCGGCGCTAAGCGCCGGATGGAGCAACAGCACCTCTGCAAAATAGTCTCGGGAAGGAACTTCCAAGGAAGATTGGACAGATAGTCTAGCTAGCTGTCTGGATTTACCCTGCAGAGATCTGAGGAGCAGTTAACCATAGTCCTCATAAATCCACCGGAGTTTAAAATGCCAACTCAAAGGAAGCGGAAGGTGACGGACATCCGGTCGAATTTCCGGCGGTACCAGAACAATCCCGGAAATGAAACGTCGTCGATATAGACTAATCAGCACTAACTCCAAAAAATTGTTGAAAAACCTCTATTTAATATCTGTTGCTTGGTTAATTGCCGTGTACATTCTTTCCACAAGTCTGGTTTAGAGCTGCAACAATTCTCTAAATTGATGAGTCAGTTGAAAGAAAATGAAATATTTTGATAATCTTGTTCAAGTCTTTTTTTTCAACCACAAATTCCAAACTTTTGATCGTTCCGTTCGGATGATAGGTTTGAACTGTTGGTCGGACAAAACAAGACATTTGATGACGTTTGGTTTTGGTTTTAGGCACTGTGAATTTCTGGTTTACTGAATTTTATGTATGTATGTACGTTTGTGTTCCAGACCACAGTCTGCTAGTACCTCCACACCTCCAGGAGCTGTATGAGATGTACATGAGGGAGCTGGATGAGAGGAAACTGGACAGAGCAATGGCCCTGGATAAGGTGACCACCAGACACACCATCAAGGTAGCCGCTGCATAACCAATCACATTTAGAAACAAGATTATACAGAACATATTTATTAGGTGGCCTATATGAATATTGATGCTAATAATTTATACTAATCCTTTTCCAGGAGGGCTCTCTACCCAAGATCACCCTGCCCGGTCAGGGTCGTGACAACATGCAGGACATGGACTCGGACCAGGAGAGCGTACGCAACATGTGCTCGGATAACAGACGAGGCCAAGCCAAAATCCGTAGACACACTTTGCCCCCTATTCTGCCTGAGCCTGAGCTGTAAGAGGACATCTTGTTCATATCTTTTCCATTTAGAATCTATATAACAACTGCATTTACAGTAACAGCAAGTATCATAAAACTCCATGTTCCAATGACCAAGTTCATTTCTCAGTATTGATCTCTCTCTTTCCCTGCATCAGTGACAATAACAGAGTTTTTAAGAGCAGCCCTCACGCCAGGCAGATAAAAAACTCTGCTGTAATGACCCCGCCTCCCATCCACATAAACGGGAAGGGCAACAGAGAGGTGAGGACAATTCTAATAGGCAGTATTTGCCCCTGATTCATTCCATTTCCATAGCTATCCCTGAGAAGTACCTCATGCTGTTTCTATGTATGTTGTATTTTCTTTAATGTGTTTTGTTTTAATACCACACTGTAAAGCACTTTGTGCGGCATGTAATTGTATGAAAGGTGCTATACAAATAAAGTTATTATTATTATTATTATTATTATTATTATTATTAGCATGCTGTGATTTAGTACAGTCTATAATATACAATAATAATAATAATAATAATAATAATAATAATACAATATGGGTTCCTGTTTAAATTAAACTTGCACAGATATTTCACTCTGGTAGAAGATTTTCATGTTCCACCCATGCGCCTCCACAAAAGAAGCTCCAACATAATTATTCACTCTCAACTCAGTTTTTTCTCAGCTTTTCATGTTGAAATTTGTTCCAGGCTTGAAATAATATTACCGGCATCTAATTTTCTCACTATGCAAATGTCTCAGGAGTGTGAGTCATTGATGTGATGAAGTAAGAAGAGTTATGAGTCCTAGAATCCAAATGCCCTACTCAAAGTAAAAATGTAATTTTCGAGAGGCACAGCATTAATTCAGATGGCACCCAATCTAACCTCGACTGAAAGCAAAGGACCGCAGTGACTGTCCGATCATAATGTGGCACTCTGCATCTCATGTTTGCAGCTGCAGCCGCTGGCTCCTGAGAGCTCTCTGAGCTACAGCCATCTCAGCCACAGTGTCAGCAGCCACCTGGACTCTTCACCCGAGAGCAGCGAGGCCGGGGCTGATATCCCGCTTTCACGAACTGGTAAGATGTGCAGTACATGTTAGTGGAGGGACAATCGGGCTAGTGTGAGCACATTCAACCTACACAAATTGATTGATTATCAAAATTGTTGATTTATTTTCTTCCGATCAACTCATAATCTTTCAGCACTGACGAATGGTTAGCTGTGCCCATAAAAGCATTATAAGCCATTCTTTCTGAGGTAGCCATTTAATGGGTGGTGAAGTAAAATAACATACATGTCCCTGTGTCTCCGCAGAGCGGCAGCAGATCCTAAAGGGGGTCCAGAACATTGTAGTAAAAGCAGCCTGTCGACGCTCCAAAGCCCTGGAGGTGGACGCCTTGCAGTTACCCCCTCCCCCCTCTCCCCTGGACCCCAAGAAGCAGAAAAGCAGCCTCTCCTTGAGTGAGGCACCCCCTCGAGGTTTACCAATGCGACGCGGCAGGCAGCCTAGCCCTGAGCTCAGACACGCCACCTCCGACGACAACCTGTCCAGCAGCACAGGTGACGGGCCCAGCCTGCAAGTGACCTGGACACGCCCACGTAACCTTCATGTCGCCACCAAGAACCAAACACCCCGTGAAGTGGACTTTGAGGCTCGCCGCAAGAAGAGGCGCTCACGCTCTTTTGAGGTCACTGGTCAAGCAGTGAGTATTTTCCAAATTCTGCATGTTGTTATTATTGTTATATTTCTGAGTTTGTCTCAGGAGACTTTGTGTGAGCTGCATTAAGTGCTTTTTGGAAAATAAGGGGAGGAAAGACTGCAAAGCAAGTGGCAACCAGTCTTATTATACCGTATCAGCTTATCACATTCTGCTTTTTAGTCTTTTTTTTTTATTATTATTATGGACGCACAACATACAGAAAAATAAGGCAATAAGTCATCACTTAAATTCTTGGCGCTTCATTTCATATTATAAATAGCCTAAAAATGGCAAATAATTTGACAACTCAATCCACCATCATCACAATAGTGAAATTCTGGATTTCCTGTTTATCAGGCTATCATGTATCCAAATGATTGACAACCTACACATTAAGCAGAAACAGGCAACATTGGCATTTACATGTACTTGCCCTGTAGCCTGGTTTTCCCTGGTGTAATGGTGTCACATATTACTGTATGTATGTGAGCCATAGACTCATGAAATAGACATGAGTCACAGGACTAAGCAGCACCATATTAGATTGTCGGTATAGGAGAAATTTTGAAATGTGATATAATTTCTCACTCCACTCGCTTGCAGCTGCCTCAAACTAAGACAAGCACAGCTCAGAGGTTCCGTCCTCTGGACAGCACATCAGACCTCCATCTCCACAGCAACGGTCAGCCCCATGCTCCCATGCTCCGCCCCCAGTACAGAGGGGTCCTTCCTCTCACCAAAATCAGGGCACCCCACAACATCCAGCAAACAGGTAAACCACTGTCACTGCCAATGTCGACTAAGTGACGTTCCCCTATAATAACCTTTTTTATTGAGCTTTGTTTTGTTATATCCCCTGTCTTTCTACAGGCTTAAATGCAGAGTCCTCATCAGCCCACATGAATAACCTGAAGCGAGGGCCCCAGCTGCGGCAGCCCCAGCCCCTCCTCTACATCACCACCACAGGAACCGGGGGCCAGCGCACACGCAGACACTAAGCCATCACCCAAATTTATCCTCAGCACCAGCACCAACACCCAAACCAGCTGAGCTTGGAGGGGAACCTGAGAGCAACCAAACCCACCCCGAGCCTCAGTGACTGACATTAGGCAAGATTGTGAGGCAGTATGTTGGAGACTAACCAGACAGTAGCTGGACACCTTCACACAGGCCTCCTCTGTGCTTTGTTGTGGACACTGAGTGGCAGTGCGGACAGGCTCTGAGACCTATCAGCCTACGGACGCCAAAGATTGCTAGACGTACAGTGCATGTTCTGTGCGCATGTAAAGTGTTTCCACTTTAGCTTGCTGTTGTGCTGAATTGTGTGTTATTCTCAAGTCAGGATGGTGTCAAGCTCACTATGAATGCAACACTGTACTAATCGTGTATTGTCAGTATATACAGTTTGGTAATGTTCAGTGCTTGTTATAAAGGCCAGAAACTGAAGCATTAAGCTAATGGGGGATGTTTATGGGGCTCAACCTCATCGTAATGATGGAAATGAGAATCGATGGAAATGACTGCCTTCATTATTAGGATATTACACTAATGGCAATGTAAAACTGTATAATGAGAAGAGGCCGATTATCAAATTGTTTCAGCATCAGTTTTTCTTGTAGTGCGGTTGTTTCAATGACACACTAATATTTGAGTAAAAAAAAAAAAAGATTGTTGTGCACTTCTGGATTGAAACTCAGTGTTGTATTCTCACACGCCCCGGGTCTATGCCTTTTCTTACCCAAACGTGACTGTTTAATGTCATGTCTGTTTGTGTAGATGTATAGTACCACAAGTTGCTTTTCCAGATTAGTTGGCTGTATTTTGATGAATTATTTAACTGTTGCCTTTTCTTTTATGTTGCTGTCATCGACATTGTTTTCATAACTACAACTTTCTATGCTTTATTTTGTACTTTTTTTAATTTGTACCCCAATAAATTCAAAAAGTGAAAAATGATGTGTTTGCAGGAGTGAGAGAAAATGAGCGTCAGTTCAGTTCCTAGTTAACAACATTGCTGCATCCATGCAAGACTGAAATATGCTATAATGTCATGGAAATGAAAAGTTAGTGTGAGACACAGGATGCTTTCTACTAATTGGATGTGTAATGTTCGATAATGTCCACTAGATGGTGCACAGTAGCTACAGTACCATAGACTGTACAGTCTATGTACAGTACGCCATCTAATGGTCCATTCCTCTACTCACAACACATACGTTTCTCCTAAAAGAAAACACTTGAGTAGTTTGCTTGATTTAGCATTTAATTTTGGGATCATAGGCATTTTGTAAAGACTTCTATGGCTGATATTGGAGGCTGCATTTATTATTTTGTATCATAAGCAGCAGATCTCTCTGCTATTTTATTCCCATATAATTAGGACTATGGGACTATTATGTAAGCACTATTCAGAAAATACAGATCAGGATAAATATGATAAGGTGTATTTGGGAAATGGGTTAATTATTCTGTCTTCTAGTCTGGGTTTGTGTGTGTGCTTTTTGAAGCACAACTATTATTATTTCAGAGATGAAACACTGCTTTGTGACCATACACCTTTCTGGAATACAAATTAAAAGCTCCAATTTATTATTTAGTTGGCATATGTCATTATGTCAAAACTAACTGGCATGACTAATCAATGCTCCAAGTAAAGATTAGTCGTTATGTTAATAACTACTGCCATGTGTCAGTTAATTATTGCTCAGGCCATCTTAAGATATCATTCGGGAATGATTGTTTGGAGTCCTTGAGATTGACAAGAACATCCACCCCTGCCCAAATAATAATAATAATCACAGGTGCTTCTATACATTTGATGAGTAAAAGTCTATTTTTGTTCCAGATATGAGGTGGTTAGCATTCATCCAGATAACCAAGTAAAACTCACTTTCTTGCACTTGTATACTTTGCCATTTTAACAAGTTTGTGGCCGATAATACCTCCAAAAATGAGATTTAAAAAAAGACAAGTAAGCAAATTAAGTACAAGATATTCATCCCGTTGTATCTGGATGAGATTTAGTCGGAAATACCGCCTCCTCTGTTCTACAGACAGCATTCTTATCCAATGAGCAATCACATGCTGCGTGATTGATATGTTAATCGACCAATCAGCGGTGGGATTACGGCTCTCGGGCGGTAGTGCACGTACAGCTGATTTGCAACCCGCCGAAGCTACAGCAGAGAAGGAGGAAAAATGTCGCTGGCTTCGACGCGGACCGTTCTAGGATCAGTGTCCTTTTAGGAAAAATCTGACGGCAATTCGGTGAGTGGGACAGTCGTCACTAGTTGCATCCAAGGTTAGCGGTTAAATTCGGTCTGCCCCGTCCAGAACCGCAACCGTTCGCTACAGTTTTACTCATTTTGTGCAACGTTTCAGGCCTGCTGTTTAGAAGAAGAAGAAAAACAGCAACGACCGTGCCTGGCAGCCATGATGAATGTTAGTTACGATAAATGTAGCATTGTTGATATAGTTTGCGTCGTTAGTTGGTAATAAAAGGCAGCGCTGTTTCTCATATAACTACAAGTCAAAATGAGCCACTATGGTATGTAGGTTTCTAAAACGACAGATGGAGAGAGGGAAAAGCTTGTCTTTAGTGTTTAGTTATTGTAGAAAGTTTTGTATTTGCACATCAGCCGCCGATTCTGAGCGCGAGACAGACCGTTTAATCACTCGCCCATACGTCACACGTATCCCTACACCATTTAAATATTGTGAACACTTGGATAGGCACTTTTTTTTAACAGTTATTTTAGTTAAAATAAAGAGCTGCCCCACATCTCGTCCAATCACAGGCGTTTCTTCTCACAGCAGCAGCTGAGCTGTAGCGACCAGCAGACAGACAACAGTAGTGCTTGTTGACACAAAAACTTTGACCTTCTAAATTGCTTGCTTAGCTTTTTGTAAGGTCTAACCATTGACCGCATGGGTCTAACTCAGTGGTTCTCAAAGTGGGGTCCCGGGACCCCCAGGGGTCCTTGAAGGGGTTTCAGGGGGTCCCCAACAAAAAGGGGAATAATTTATTAATCATTTCATCCATAAGTAACGCAATGACAGATTGTATGACTATGTTGCTCATGGGTTTCTTTCACTTTCTGTAATAAAACATCTAAAAGCAAAAATGTTATCAGGTAGGGGACCGTGGGACAAGGTCCTATCAGATGGGGGTTTGTGGTCTAATTTGTGTCAGTTTAGGGGTCCTTGATGTGAAAAGGTTTGAGAACCACTGGTCTAACTTTATAACTAATCAGGTTTTCATTTGCTTTGTTTTTAAAGCTGTGCGAAATAATGCATTCTGGGTAGGTTTTGCATTTAGACGCACCAAGCAAATCCCGCTCCTGTGATTTCTGTTTCTTTCAGAACAATGAATAAAAGTAAAACTATGACAAAATGCAAAGTTGAACAAGTCAATGCTGAATTTGGACTTTAGGGATGTATTGACTGCCACAGATGAAGAGCGCTTGAATTGTTTGGTGTTTAGTCTTCAGATTTCACCATATTTCCCCAATTTATGCACAAACAATGTAGTTCAAGACCTATTTGTCCATTCTACTTTTTTTTTCAAAAACAGTAGTGAAGTAAAAAGAGGATAACAAAGAAAGATAAGAAATTCATATTAGGATCATGAACCTAGTATGACGCTTGCTTTATTCTTATTTGTTTAAAACTATTTCTCATGTTATGTTAATGGCAGTGGTGGAAGAAGTTTTCAGATATTTTAATTTTTACCACAGTGTAAGAAAACTCTGTTACAAGTCCATCATTTACACTCTTAAGTAAAAGTACAAAAGCGTCATCAAACAATACTTGAAGTACCAACATATAAAAGTACTCAATGCAGAATGGCCACATTTTTGAATAAAATATATTATATTACTGTATTATAATTAGTGATGCATTAATGTGTTCATCGCTTCAATGTAGCACCTTGTTTGATCATTTAAACAAGATGTCAGATATTCAGGAACACTACCTTAGCCATGTAAGACATGCGTAACACATGTGAAGTGTGTGTGCAATGACGGTAGCTGTTGCTATGAACCTGCTCATGTCAGCCATGTGGCTGTGCACCATCAATAAAGTGAATGTCCACCATATAAACCCATATTTTACCTTAACTGTCTAAAGACACAATTAAGAATGAACACGTTATCCCCCTAAATATCCCAATCATCATATATTATATAAATAGTCATTATATTTCAGATCAAACAATTATCAAATCTTTTAATGCACTGAGTTTGGTTTTCCCACAGGCGTACTGTTAGCATTGTTAAGGCATTCAGTAATTAGTAGTTATTTAGTACCAGAAGATAAAGTCAACAGAGTTTTAACTTTAACTTTAACTTCTTTAACTGTGTAGTCCGTTACAAACAACGTAACCTTTGGTACTAACCATGATTTTTCTTTTTTCTTTCTTTCAGAATGAACCCTCTGCTGTGGTGCTGCTGTGAAATGGTCTAACAGTTTTAATGTGGGAGGTTTTACCTTGACTATAGAGAGAGTCAGCTTACGTTCCCCTTTTGTCAGCTATAAACATAACCACTTAGGAACAGAGGAGTATAGTGTAACACTACATGGGCCTCTGAGGTAACGTGATCTGATAATTGAAGCCTCTGGAGCCTCCTCCCTCAGACAGAAAGTTAACAATTCAGTGAAGACATGGACCCATCTGCTAGGGTGGTGGGTCTGGATGCCCAAGGGAACATGGTTTTCACAGTGGTGAAACCAGTAATGGGCATCTTTCAGGTGTCTTCAGAGCAAACAGGTAGTGTTGCACAAGGGGGCATGGGACTACAGGGTCTATCTGAAAACACATTGATCCTTCCTCAAGTGCAAGGCCAAGCTCTGGACCAGAACCAGATGGAAATGCACACCATACAGCCTCATATTCAGATGCCCCAGATGCAGGTTTCTGCCCCAGTCCAGACTGAGGTTGTGTCCCAGAATCAGGACCCACCACCAAACTCGAGCACAAATTCAGAGTCCGTTTCCCACATGCCTTTTGCAGAGGTGTCGTCACTCCTGGATCCCAACATGAAAGGATCTAAGGCTCGTAAGTGGCCAGTTGTTTGAAGATAATACCAGCAGTCATTTAGCTTCAAAGCAAATGTGTAGTCTTTGTTCTTGAATTTCAAAAAAAGAAATTAAGTTATTTAAAACTTGTCACTTAAATTTGTTGAAAGTCAAAGGGATTTGGATTTGAGAAGCAAATTTGATATTCAGATTTCATCAAAATGCTATTGAATCCCTGCTGTGCTGATTCCCCTCTTCCTGTCTTGCTCTTATTTTAGGAAAGTATCTCATCTCGTATGATGAAATCAAGCGGCGCCTGCAGGCCCCGGAGAAGATGTCCCTGCGCTCCCTGGCAGCCTACACTCGGGTCAGCAGAGGCCCGGCCAGCAAGAAAACACTTCTGGAGTCACTCAATGTACTCAGCCTTACGCCAAGCACAACTACCTCCGTGTCCTCCTCGTTCTCCAAACTCACTGAAGGTGACAGGGATGTGTGTTAGTAAGGACCAATATAATGTATATCTTTGACATAACAGGGAGAGCGTAAGGGACTAAACTGTGTTTTCATTTGTGAATGTGTTTAGGCGACACCAGAGCTTTGTGTGACGATATGAAGGACTTTTCCCATGACTACATCGACTACAGCAACATGGCTAAACAGCTCATCCCCGAGACGAACACAGTTCAACACTGGTCCAAAATCATTGAAACTAAGTACGTACTGTATGTCCTTGTTGTAACGTGGCTTTCAAGTCTGTTTTTCTAAAGGCTCCGACACATCAACCCGACGGCCGACCGTCGGCAGAAAAGGCAGTCGGACGGAGCAGTCGGCTCCCGTCTCCCCGAGTTGGTCAAAAAAGTGCCTCGGAACACACCGAAGCGACGCCGACTTGAGCGTACGTTCTGCGTGTGCGCGAGACGTAATACGTCTCCATAACAGCAGGTGGCGCTAATCTGTATTGTCGCCCAAAAAATGAAAACCAGAAATGACTGAATATCTCTCTAGACCTAGTAAACACAGAGTACGCTGTCATCAGTCATTGTTTTCATCAGAAAGTGTTGATAGTAGTGAAGAAGGATCGTTGTTGTCATTACTCGCTGAACGGAAGAAAATACGATGGCTAGTAATAAGAAGATACTGGCGTTATCAGCGCTCGGGCTCTCCGGTTTTCTCGTGCACTGATTCGCTAGTCAAGGGCTAGCACTCCACCAATCAGATTGGTCATTGAGCCGACTGGCCGATTCAACAAGTCAAATCGGCCAAAATGAACGCCGACGGCTCCTCTGACTGACGACAGCACGGAACACACCGAACAGACTCGAGTCACTGACCTCGCCAGACTGTCCGACGGCCGATAATCGGGTTGGTGTGTCAGCGCCTTAAGGAACCTTAGATAAACCCGAGTAATAACACTTTCTTTTTCTCTCTCAGGAACCACCTGGAGGATATGAGAAAATGTTTCAAGGACCCGGTCAACAGCGGTGCGTTTGACAACGTCACTCACGGTCTGGGTCTGGGAATGTTGGACGTTGCACTGGACATGATCATTATGGTAATTGAGCAGCAGATTCGGATCCTGTCTGGCGCGGCGGCATCAGACCCGGCTGACTCTGGTCCGCCAATGAGGCGCATCCGCAGGCGCCTCCGCAAAACCCGCCCGACTGACAGCGAGAACCCTCACAAGGTGTCTGGAGGGGTCAAAGAGCAAGGGAAGGCAATTTCAAAAGGCAAGGGGCGAGGCCGAGCCAGGAAGAAGATAAGGCAGGACACTGGAGCAGCTGTTCCAATGGAACCCCAAGCGGAACAGTGCAAGCCAGATGATGTGGAGAATAATGTCCTTACCCTGGTTTCTGTTGGATATGAGACTGTTTCCAGTGGTCTCAATGCAGCAGGAACTGTTTGACAGCTGCTCACAAGAACCATTTATAGTCCCTTTCAAAGTCATACTCAGCGATGGAACTCAAGCTCAAGAGCTAAGCACAAGTTTAGCCCCTGTGAAGGAGATCACAGTTGCACACAGTGAGCTCAGCATCAACAGATAATGTCCCATCTTTAAGTCAAAC
The DNA here is from genome assembly GCF_008315115.2 of Sander lucioperca. NCBI lineage: Eukaryota > Metazoa > Chordata > Actinopteri > Perciformes > Percidae > Sander > Sander lucioperca. The sequence goes on along the minus strand of NC_050194.1, from coordinate 20,426,671 downwards.
TTCAAGGAATAGTTGGACGTTTTGGGAAATACACGTATTAGCTTTCTTGACGAGATTGATACTGGGGCTGAAAAATAGCAATATGGACTAGTGCAATTTCCAAATCGCAGGAGGCACAATATTTGTTTAAGGCAACAGATGTGTCAAAATAGCATTCTGATCTGTATTAAGTAATATGTAGTGCTGCAGAGATGTGCTGGCCTACAAATCATATTCCACTTAAATATCTTAGTTTGGTACAGATCCTCGCAAAAAAAAAAAAATCACACCATAATCATTTTCAATACATTTTTCAATTAAAATGAGAATGATGCAAAAAATATCATTCCCTCCAATATCGTGAATCAAATGACAATATCAGTCAAAGTCATTCATCTCTAATTGATACCACTCCATACTGTAAATATGTAGCTGGAGTTTGAGTTTTGTGCAGATTTAACTAACAAGATATAATGCGTTAATTGGTGAGTTAGACGTTCTGGTAGGCCGGTTTTGTTGCCTTCAGACAGAGCCCTGTTTCCAGTCTATATGCTAAGCTAAGCTAACTGACTGCTGCCACATATTGGTATATGGTATCGATCTTCACGTCTAACTCTTGGCAAGAAAGCTATAAAGCACATTTTCCAAAATGCCAAACTATTCCTTTGAGTGAATAATCTTGTTTCTCTAGTAGCAGGTTTGTAGACGTATGTGTGTAGTCTAACTGAATCCAATTATATACTATTTTTTATGCTATGTTTTCAGTGAACAGACAAAAGTCCCCATGTATGTCAACATGTTGAACACTGTCCATGCACAGATGTACAGCCCATAATGTAGAACAGATCATATCAGAGGTCTGGATTATATTTTTTGCTGGTGGTACAATGTCTCTCGTTTCCCTGTTGTATTTATTGTTTAGTTTTCCAATCGAACATCTATCGTTCTGTACTAGATTGTTGAAAAAAAACTATTTTACTGGAACCTCAAGAGTTGAGTAAAATATAAAGATTTCATTTTTATAACTACTTTGATTCTGTTATGGTCTTGTGATAGATGTCCTAAAATGGAGCAAGCTGTGCCTAAATGTGTAGATCGTTGAGTTAAAAGAGAGAATGGCTTCATATATTTAATTTGGACTTTAAGTGACTCTAACATTGTAGTATTTGTCTAATCACATAGCGAAGTAGGGGCATCCAGAGATCCGGGGTAGATCATGTTCGGTCATTCAACATGTGATGATGTCGAGAATGATCATTTAGAATAGTGAAATTATATGGAGACATCGGGCTGAAGCATTGTCGTCCAACTCTGAAACTCTGAAAAAAGCCATCTAATAATACACTTGTGAATAAAAACAGATGTCCCCGTCTGTGTTGTTATTTTGTCTCTGATTTTCTAGAAACTGAAATGCATTGTGGGAGATTTTAGGGTGGTAAGAATACACTCAGCCGAGTAAGCTAAGTGCTAATACCTTAACCACACACACACACACACACACGCACACACACAGAGGAGAGAGAACAGCTTAAGTGAGGATTTGCTCTGTATTAACCCAGGGACACAGAGCCAGCTGAGTACAGGGTAGTACAGGTGTGTACAAAACAAAATAGACAATTATTTTATTTTTGCACAATCCAACAGTGCAGGATGGGAAGGAAGTGCGGCAGTGGGATTAAACAGGCAGTGTATTGAAGTAGGTTTCCTCAAAGCCACAGCTAATGACTCCAAAGACTGGCACTAAAAGAAAGAAATTGGACAAAAGGAGAATAACAAAGTGCTGTGTATTCTGCACGAAGATGTCAACCTGGAAAGTTTCACCACCAGAGCAGAATGGGACACCCTAATGTGCCACTCATGTACACTTACGCACGTTCCCACAAGGATAAACACAAATCCAGTCGACTGCAACCCTACACACCAAACGGTGAGTGGAACAGTATCATGGTTGATGATCGACAGCGTGAAGTTGGTTAGATGTTGGATCTTGATATTAGCTTGGACCTTAATGTGGTTATAAATAATACCTTTTATTCATAGAAGCTACACATTTGTTTCAGTAATGCTCACGCTTCTTCTTCTTCATTCAGACATGGAACCTGCTGGTGCAACCAGACTGTAATACTGTTGGCCAGTGAGCAGCTTTATTAGCCAATAAAGGGTTAACTGTCTTTTTGGTGGGAGGAAATGTTATTCATTCGCATACATTTTCACAGCTAGTGAAGGGACTCAAACTTGTGATCTTTTAGTCATGAATTCTTTAAAGACCATGCCAGTGTTACACTTTTAACTCATATTAATAATCTAATAAATAAACATGTATTGTAAGTTTTTTATTGCTGAACATCTTCAAATGCATCCTTGAAAGTTTCTGATTTGTTCATGTAATTTCCCTACCATTCTACTCAAACATTGTTTCCTTTTTATTTGTTAACAGCATGAAAATCAATTAGTCAAATCAATCTATCAAAACTAACTAATATCTATCAAAAGAGTTGTGTAGTCCATCACAGTGAGCATCAATGTTGCATTAACTTTTGCCAATTTACATTATCATTGTGTGGTTATGCAGTTTAAGTAAGGTTGATTGTGCTGCATTTACTTTTCACTTGAATGCATTCCACAATTTAAGCGATTTTCAAGAGTTAATAGGTCTTTATATGGAATTGGAAACATGGAAACCAATTGCTGCCAGGAATGGTAGAGAAACTACACTGACATTTGTCAAACATGATGTAAGAGTATCTAGCTTTGTAGTAAATGGCCTAAGACATGCACAACTACTTATATACTGTAGTTCAGCCCCCCAATATGCCTCCACATGCTTCTGTCTTCAGTTAATGGTTTGCTGAAGTAAGGGCTGGGAATACAGTGGTTACAACTACTGACCACCATGTGTCACTTTGTGACATCTCTGTATAAGGTAATTGAAGGACCACTCAAACGAATCGGGTTGGAGACTGGAGTTTTTTTTTTAATATTTGTACAGACAAGATGGGACGATTGGACTAGAAAAGTGCTTACTACTGAAGGGTCCTTGACCAAAGCACTTACTGTAAAGCTGAGTATGGCATTGTTGTGGGCAGCAGCTCATTGGCAGCCATCTATTATCTTGAGACTGGTACTGTAACTCAGCTTTAGAAATGTTTTAATTGATTTCCATGAGTAAATTAATTTAATAGAATGAGTTCCAGAGTCAAATATACTGTAGTTAGTAGAGCTATATTTGGCTACCTCGACAGTTAGTGAACCAGATACCCTGGTCATTTGGTCTAAACCAGAGAGAGCAGTGGCTGACATCTGGTTGTTTTGCAAATAGGATGCGCAGGAATCAAGTGTACCTTTGCACAATTAGTCAAATTATTTGCAGGATTCTTTCCTCCCGATGGAGACTCCCAGTTGTACTGCTTTTATACTTATTTTTTTGAGCAGCCCCTCTCTCTCATCCGATTTTCACGTTTCCTATGCTTCTATACATCATCCATACCTGCTGGCCATTTACTTGTGTCCCATTTTATGACTCTTAACATGTCTCCGTTTCCCCACATCTTCCGACAGACAACCTGAACAATGCCTTAGGCTCTATCAGAGTGCTTGGTTTGGAACTGATCGCAGACGAACTTAGACCACATCTGAACACAGTGCTGATCAACATTAAGGAAAGAAGTGAGTTTATTTAAACTCTAAAAATATGAAATATATTTCAAGCTGTGCTATCCATCAAGCCTCAGCTATAACACTGGACAGCATTAAATATATCAAAATGTGTTTAGGTTTCATATAATGACAGGTTTCGGGGGGGTTGTCTTTTATTTGATGTGATTTGAATTGCAAAATGCCCGACAGTCGATGTCATACATGCAATTTACATTATTTATGTCTTTTCTAACACATATACCTTAAGACATAATGCCTCCCACTCCTAGTGGCAGCTATATCATAACAGCTCCCCATTTGGAACAATAAAACCTGTAGCATTAAAACCACACCGGTGAGGGATGGGTAGCTGGGGGTTGAGAGGCTGTAAAAGGATCAGGTGTATGACAGTTGTAAGTCCTCGGGACATGTTAAGCTGTATTTGTGTCTCCTAGCAAGAGAGCAACAGGGGCATAGAGAGGCAGAGGAGGTAGAGACGGGTTAGAGAGATCACATTGAAAGTAAGGCTGCAACAGATTCAATTCAGTACCATTAAAGGAACAAATCATAAAAAGATTTTAAAAAACAACTTGATATACTTCATGCAACTTCATCTTTCAAGCCAACCTTTGGCTTTGGCTTCATAAAGAGACTATATTAATATGTAGGGCTGTCAGCATTAACCCGTTAATCGCGATTTATTAATTTATTTTACACTTCACTCGGCTTTGCGTCGTGCCAACAGGCTACTATTTTGACCCTTCGCCACACCTTTACTTATCATCAAGCTGCCACACTTCCTCGTAACACATCCTGCTGCTGCAGGCTGCAGACATGATGGAGATAGACAGCAGAAAACACAATTCTGAATGGCGCTTTTTATTTTCCAAAACTCCTGGACAGCTCATTAGACAAGTCGAAAGCTACATGCATATTGTATAAAGCCGAATTAAAATATCACCGAAGCACGTTAAGCTTGAGCTACCACCTAAGAGCTAATTAATGTGACTATGTGAGGTGGATGCTAGTGGGCTCAGGCAAAGCACTATTTTGGAGAGTGCTACTTGCCGACCTGTTGATGAAACCAAATCCAAACAAATTACTACAGCTCTTGCAAAATGGGTGGCAACTAACTGCACACCTGTCAGCATCGTAGAAGACTCGGGTCTTAAAGAAGTACTACGGTTGGCATGTTCTGACCTGTCTTATACATTGCCGTCGAGGGTGACAGTAGTTTCACACATACACAGCCTGTACGACACGGAGAAAGCAGCCAAACTGGAACTGCTGCAAAGTGCAAATGCTGTCTCATTAACCGGTGAGGATAGGGATTTTTAGTTTTTTAGTTAGATACTTGGAGGAATTGTGCAATAATGACATTTTTCTTTTGTTTACAGTAAATAAATAAATAAACAAATACAAATCTTAAAGTCAAGTTCATAAAGTAACTTTCTTTGCATTCATTTGATTCACAATCAAGATACACTGGTAAGAATTGCTTTCCATTATTAAAGGAACACGCCAACTTATTGGGACTTTAGCTTATTCACTGTGCGCGTTGTAGCTCTTTCCGACGGCTCCACCGATAGCTTAGCCTAGCACGGATCCTGAAGGCAATTGGTTCCAACTAGCCTACTGCTCCGAATAAGTTACAAAATAATGCCAACATGTTCCTATTTACATGTTGTGATTTGTATAGTCACAGCGTGTACAAATAACAAGGTCGTAGCCATCTTCTAACCGTATATAAACTGGGAACTATAGTCTCAGAAAAGCGAAGCATTTCTACTCTCTGTCCGGTGCTTCTCAGGTGCAAGCATATCACTCCGCCCAAGTAACAGAAGTAGCAGTGCTTCGCCTTTCCTAGTTGGAACCAATTACCTTCAGGATCCATGCTATGCTACCGGTGGAGCCGTCGGAAAGAGCTACAACGTGCACGGAGATGAGAAGGGTACGTATGGACTTATCTAACTCTGGGGGTTACGGTGAATAAGCTAAAGTCCCAATAAGTTGGCGTGTTCCTTTAATATGTACTTAAAAACAGTTCTAAAATGCAAAAAAATAGAATTTTAATCATGTGATAAAACATGTGATTAATCGCGATTAACTATAGAAATTCAGCGATTAATTGCGATTTAAAAAAAGTATCGTTTGACAGCCCTATTAATATTATATTATTTTGTATATTATTTATAGCAGTGTTTACATGTGTACCTCTGCTTGTGTCCAGCGAAAGGCGCTGATGAGCAGGTAGTGATCAGTGGGATCTTGCCAATTCTGGCACTGTCTCTGAGGAGCAGGGGGCCCCTTACTCTGCTGACCGCAAAACTGGTAGCTGAACTCGCCAAAGAATGTAAGACACAGATATTGATCATTTATTTATACATAGTTTCTTATTCAAGCCCAGATTCTCTAAAAGGTGCATTTTCTGTTGGCTGCCCTTAAAGCCCGCTGCATTGTCTTTATCCTTTGTATTTTTTATCAGTGTAGTTTTACGTTCATTCATTGCGTTGTTTTTATTGTTTCCTGTCAGCTGTGGTTCGTAAAGGTTTCAGTGACGCGGGTTTGGTTACGGCTTTGCTGTCTGTGCTGACCAGTCCAGACCAAGAACTGCTCCTTCACGCTGTAAGAGCCATCTCACGCATGTCCTATGACAGCTGTAAGTAAAATAAACCAATCAACAGCAATAAGTAATTATGTGTTTAATTGTAATACATATGTGACCATACCCTACAGCACTGGTTCTCAAACTTCGGTACAAGTACCAATGGTAGAGCTATAATCGTGCCTTAAAAGTTAGGCCCGACAAGGCCCGAGCCCGACAGAATTTGGACCGAGCTCGACAAGTACATTTTGATTGACAGCTTTTTAAAAGCCCGAACCCGTTTACAGCCTGACATTATTCAAATGTGCGCACGCACACAGCTCTTTTGCCTTTTGTCAAGAATGAGTCATTTTTTTAACATAATTTATTAATGACTAACGTAGGCTATAGGCCACTTGGAAGTTGGAACAAAGACATCGTAACATCTCAGCACTCTAAATAAGCCAACATGCCTCATCAGCGACGAATTCCGTTTGTCGTTCATTCGTTTTGCTGTCGTACTTTAACAGAATGTCATATCTTTTTCATTTCACATAACCCACTGGCTCATTATTCTCATTATGCACATGGTCAAAAGTTTTCCACACCTCAGACTTTGCTTTCTTTGACGGTGCAACCAAAACGTAATCGCCAGAGGCCAGCTTCTGTTTCACCTCCTCAGCATCCATTATCACGCTAATCGAAATGCATTACCTGACTGCTCATTTACTGCGCAACCTGGAGCGTAAGCCCGAGCCCGTGTAAAATTATAGAAATTAAGACCGTCAGGTCCCGTCGGGTTCGGGCAAAGATCTTCAGCTCTAACCACTGCTGTACGCAAGCTCCCTCTATTGGTACGCGGATGGAATTAGCTTGCTACATAGTTACATAGTTATGTTCATACAATGCGCATACATCCATCATTTGTTACGAGCTGTGATGCAAGATAATAAGCAGAGGTAAAATGAATGGTTCAAAAACACTGCAAACGTGGGCATTAATGGCGGTACTTAGAGAGCCTAATATTTTCTGAAGTGGTACGTGGTGTAAAACGTTTGAGAACCACTGCCCTACAGGATTTGAAGCCAAAGTTCCACTGTGCATTTTACATTGTTTGACATCAGGTCACAGTTTTTCAGTGATGTAAAGTAATGTGATATAAAATGCTACACAATCGTCTATTTTCTGTGCCTCTCTAATTCCCTCTGTCGCCTTCAGCTAAGCTGCAGGAACTGTTACTACGTCGAGGTGCAGTGCCTCGTCTTGTTGCCATCCTGCTCCGTTTCCCTGAGACAGAGGCTCTGGAGGAAGTGTGCCTTCAGGCCCTCTGTAACCTCAGTGGCATGGGAGTGGCAGAGGAGGCTGGCATAGTCTGGGAGAGGGGTGTATCTGTGAGGCCAGGAGAGTCGGTTTTTCATGGCGTTTCTCCTCACACCTGTGGTCTGGCCTCCTCTGTGACTCTGGTGTGTGTGTCTCAATGGGCGCCGGGTCAATACGCGGTCAACATCGAGGTTTTCCAGCGCTACTCCTCCTCTTTCTGGAGCCTTCACGGGAACAAACGGCACACTCGTTGGTTCCCGTTCTCCAGCTTGGGAAGCTATTCAAATCTATACAAGGTGATCAAGTTCTCTACGAGGAGTGTTCCCCGAACTAAAAGTCTGAAGACTCGCGTGTTCCACACTTTCCTCTGACAGCTTAAATACTATATAATATAATCTGGTATTATAGTTATATCAAACTCTGAGGGGATTATACAGCCTGTCTAATTGCACCACCAATTATTGGTAGGCTACACACCAAAACACCAGGGGAATGTTTACACACCATAATGCCCACTTGGACATTTACGTTATTTGTGTTTAGGACCCCCTCGAAAATGAGATGCTACATCTCAAGGGGCTATCCTTTCAATACAATTCTAATGAAATGCTACTAAAAATCTCTTGTCAACTACTGTTGACTTTTATCTTATATTTTTGCTCTGTTTGTTGGCATTTTGACTTCTATAACCACCTGCTTAATGTAAAATAATAGTCGGTCACAGCTCATTTTAATGATTGAGCTATTATGGGATCCTATGCCATGCAGTACGGTTTGTTTTTTGTGCAATAGTTGAATCAGGAATAAGGAAAACACTATGAATAAAAACAAATTATGCATCAGAACATGAAAACCTTAAAAAAAAAAATGAATGTTCCAATGATGTCCTTGCTGTTGATTTGTACACAAGTGCTTGAAATAATTGTGAATTTCTTTTCTAGGCAGCAATAATGATCCGTGTTTTTTTCTACAGTGCAAGTGTTTCATTTTGTACTATGGCTCACTCAATTTTTTTGATCTTTGACTCCACTCCACTTTAAACAATAAATGCCTTGACTTTTAATGTGTGCATGTGTCTTTGCAGCAGGCGAACAAGGTCATTGTAGTCAGGGGTTAGTTTGTAAATAATGTGAGCACACAAATAACTAATTTGCTGAATTTGTAATAACTGACATCTGTTTATGCAAAAAAAAATGTTTTCTTAATTCATGCACACAAATGATTGATTTGAGGGTACAAAAAACTATTTTCTTACATACTGACAAAAGAACATACACAAGCAATTAACACAGAAGACTTTTTTTTTTTAATTTTAAACAACTTCTTGCACAATATGAAACTCCAACATACCTATTTGAGGTGTGAGTACAAAAAAAAAATAAAAAAAATCTCTCTTCAACCCTACACCATAACTTCTCTGGAAACCCTAGGGGCACTGCGTCCACATGCCACGCATGATACTGTATAATGGATCTGCTAAAAGCTTGGCTGCCTGGGCTCAGTAATCCGATTCAAATCGGTTTCAGGCTCCAGGGAACAGGACTATGGAAGTTGTAGGAATGCAGGCCATCCAGCTACTGTAGGACACAGGCTAATGGTCCTAGTCTCACTTTTTTTTGACTTGCTGATCTAACAGGATGGCCAAGATCTGTGTAATGTAGGTTTACTCAAAACCTTTGCAAAAATAAGCCCAAGTAAGCTCCAAACTGACCACAAAACAGGAGAAAAAGGGTAAAGAAAATAATTTTCACCAATAACAAATTTAACAGCAGCACCAGACCAACAAACAGCTATGTGGACAAGAGGCAAGGAACACTTGTTCTGGGGTTAATATAGGCTACAGCTCCACTGACGATGCAGTTCAGGTGTGGGTGATCCAGACGCACAGGTGTGGGTGATCCAGACACTCAGGTGTGGGTGATCCAGACACTCACAGGGGCGTGGCAGACCTGAGAAAGATAACTCTTTTCCAAAAAGAGGCTGAGGAAAATCAGTGGATGTGAGCCAGTTATTCTTAAACAAGAACATCAGCTAACAAACATGCAAATATATCCTCAATATTCTCTTTCTATTCCTCTCTTACACACTGTCGGACTTTTACGTGGCCATGTGCAGCCTCTCAGAGTCTGAACCAACTTGATTACTAGAGTTTAACACTAGATGGCATGCATGTGCTTTGTAGAAAACTTTGTAGTCTTTGTACTGTACTGTTCTGTACAATATTAAAGAAACTGAACGTCAGTTTGTGACTTTGCACACATGCCTAACATACACACATGGACTGAATCTAATAATGACAAGCTACATCTCAGTGGATATTCTCAGATATTTACATAGATTTAATTGGTTTACTTTCCCTTGCTGATATGAAAGGTTTATGATAGTGTCTAAGTTAAATTGAGCACTTGCCCTTAGATTGTAAATTTGTTAAATACAAATGCCAACACAAAGACAGACACAAGTGTATCCCCCGCTCAATCTTTCTCTCATTTCTCTTCCTCTAATTACCTCTCTTATTGGTTCCATCCCGCTCCAGGCGTCCAAACGCAGGGGCGCGTCCTCTAATCAATCCTAACTTTATTACTTTGGGAGCCACTTAAATATTTGATGTGATAGAGATGAGGCTTTGGAATTATTTACAGGTAGACAAGAGGCACGCTCACACACCTATTCCTGACTAACGTGATCTGGTGGAAAATTGGTTCACAGTGCACTTGTTAAAGTGGAACAAAAACATATTTACATAAGAAAACAGCATTATAGAGGGACTAGGCTTAAATATATTCATAGTATAGGAGATAATTACTGCATTGGTGCTTGTTCAAATCAGACCAAACATTTATTTGGCAAGAAACTACTGTGATGAAAAGACATTTGGTCTGGTGAGGGGTTTTTTTTCCCCTGTGAGTCAGGTCCAGAAACAGTAACCAGAGGTGAGAAGCTCAAACTTGTTAAAACAGAGCTAAAAGGTCAGGTCAGAGAGGATTTTATCTGCCAGCAGCAGCAGCAGCAGCAGCAGCAGCAGCAGCAGCAGCAGCAGCAGCAGCAGCAGCAGCTCCTTCACTACTCCTGCAGTGAGTCCTGTGAACATGCTGTTTTTGTAAGGGCTTTGGCCAATAGCAATCTGTGCATGCTTGAATTACATAAACACCTCTAAAAAAAGAACCATTGCAGTGAATACTAAAAGATATAGATGTTTGGTTTGGTTTCATTCTGTTATATAAACAATATGCATAACATATTTGCTAGATTCTACAAAAGAGCACAGATTTGACAGCATTTTTGTAGGTTCCCAGTTTGTGTCTCTCATGTGTTGCCAGTCAAGCATCTGATTTTCCAAAAAATACATATCTGTCAATCTGTGGAAAAACCCAGAAGGTTGTTTAATAACACTTGCTGCAATTCTGAAGGTATTTCCAGGATCCTAAAAGACTTTTCTAACCATCTGGCTGAAAGAAATGTTCCGTCTGTTTGATGATTAAAAAAAGATTTTTTTTAACACATTTTCCAAGTTGTGCCTCTTTCTCCTCATCCTAAACAAAATGGTAGCTAGTAATGACATATCTCCTTGCTCAATCAAATAAAAAAAACAACATGAACCAAAGTTAAACATTACATATATTGACGTTACTTTGTAATATTTTATATTTTCATTCAACTCAAAGACACATACACTCCAGGTATCCAAATGTATGTGCACAAGCATTTTATTTTTAAGTTAAATAAAATGAGACGTTAGTTATTTTTTTTATTCGATAGTTCAGAATGACTGACATTTTTGTTGTTGTAACAAACTAACCCTAACTAATAGGAGCGAACTGGCTAAAATTTGGTAGCAGCTGATGAGCTAGCAAAGTGCTCATATTATGCTCATTTTCAGGTTCATAATTGTATTTAGAGGTTATATCAGAATAAGGTTTACCTGGTTTTATTTTCAAAAAAACACCATGTATTTGTTGTACTGCACATTGCTGCAGCTCCTCTTTTCACCCTCTGTGTTGAGCTCTCTGTTTTAGCTACAGAGTGAGACATCTCACTTCTATTCCATCTTTGTTAGGAGTCGCACATGCACAGTAGCTAGGTAAGGACTACTAGCCAGTCAGAAGCAGAGTATGAGGGCGTGCCACGCTAGCAGCTAGGCGAGCATTATAACGTGCGTTGACAAAAAGCCAAAAAGCAGAATATGAGCACTTTAAAGGAGGCAAAAATGCCACGATAAATAATGTCTGAAATTAAATAAAAAATAAAACTCTCATAATAATGAGATGGACTTTTTATAATTTCTTAAAAGTTTTCACAATTTTGTTCACATATTTTACAGAATTATTCTTTTTGCAACTTTTCAATTTTTATATTTCATGTTTCTTATTTATTAATTGAATATTCATATATAGAACATATGGAACAGGATATAAAGACAGAATATTTTATTGCCACACTGCTATCAAGAAAATATACTCTTTTTTGCAGCTGTTGCCTCAGTCTTTGCACAAACACGTGATGCATCAAACACAAAAAGTGTTTAATCAATAGTTCCACTTCCACTCTGTAATAGGTGTAGGAAGCCTGCATATATTACTTTTAATATAAGACTCATTAATAATGCATAAATAACTTTGCATTATATGCCCTCAAACCCAGATAACATCACTGAAGACTGTTTTATTGCTTGTCTTTGCAAAATAGTCATTTAAACTTTAATCCTCTTGTTGATTTCTGCAGCAACAACTGCATGTAATTGTAATTCTAATTACTGCTTTTGTCATTTCTTTATTGTGGCCTCAGTTATTCTTAGCCTGTAGCATCCTTCGATAGACAACAATGATCTGCCGTGTTGACTCACAACCCACACCCGCTCTCTCTTGATATGGGCACACAAACAAAGCACAAAATATAATGCCAAACACAGACACACAGATAGGATATTATGGCATAATTTAACAGAGACACAACATCTGCAGTCACATACTGTATGGACACACACACACACACACACACACACACACACACACACACACACACACACACACACACACACACAATCACTTTGATAGATCCTTCCTTGGGGCTTTGCGTCTTGACTTTTATAAAACAGGTCTGATTGTCAAGCAGTTATGGACCCCTGATTCTTTGTCTTTGCAGACGGCCAAATACTAACTGGACCTGTGACAGGCCGATGACAGCTCTCATCAGCAGAGACTTTAGGATTAGCATTAACCAATCAATGTCTCAGTCAAGTGCAAGTGAGTGTTTGGACAGATCCACTCGGCTGTGTTGTGTGCCATTCTTACTGGGGGACAGCGGCGGCCTCGACCTCAGAGAGGAGAGCTTGTGAGGAGAGTTCAGACCTGAAGCCAGGGGAAAGTTACCCTGGAAATCCAGAGTTCTCGCGAGAGCCCAATTTGAATTTGCTCAGCGAGTCACTCTGGCATTCAGTAGTGATGCTCATTAACTATGCCCTTGTAGCCGAGCTGCACCAATCACATCGGTGTATCTAATATAGGCGGGCCAGAGGTGAGCTAAACAGATGACGACAGCGCTGCGACGTCTAAGTCATTAGTAAACATTGCAAGATGGCTATGGATGAACACCAGTTGTTTGAAACGGCTTTGGCCGCTACAATGAACGAGTTAGACTTGGCTTTTTATCTAAAAGAGGAACAGAAGATGGCGCTCGAATCAAATCTAAGTGTATGGGGCTTAGCGAAAACCGTCACCGCGTGTATTGTTGTGATTAGTCGTAGTGTTATCCAATTGCGTGCAGTGAGATTTTCAAATGCATGCTTGGTGCCGCCCCTCGAGCGGGGCCATTTTCATTACTCATTGCCAGACCCTTAATCTTTCGGATTTGGGTCTGGATTTACAGGCCAGGGGAAAGTGACATCAGCAGCCTGTCTTGTGGGTCCATTAAGAAAGGCACTTCAAAAACAAAACACGATCTTTAATGTCATCCCTTATCTTTCCAGAACTGACCCAAGTAGCTGGTAGATGGGCTGATCTAAACACTACTCATTTCATTCAATTACAGCGACAAGTGCTTTATTTGATCAAGGACCACACATTAGGGTAACACTGGTGAAAAAATGTAACAAAAACAATTCCTTTTTTTTTTACGTATGTTGGCCCGCTAACATCATCGTAAACAAGTAAAGAACTAAAGGCATATTGCACGTTAGCCTGACATCATCCTATGACAAAATATTCTATATTGCAGCCACGGCATTCGGAAATTGCTTCCTATATTTAGCAAAAGAGTCCATGATGAAGGCATGAAATTTAATGAAAGTCAGTTTTCTTTGTGATTTTGCATGAATGATATACTATATGTGGAAACCTGTCCCCATCACATCTGACTTCTGTGTAGGTGCAGCAAACAATAGTGATAGCCAAATACATTGCTTGATTTTCCAAGCAATAATGGCATTATTCATGTCCGGCAGAAACACTTCTTTTACATTCTGCCTTTATTACTCTGTGGGTGAATTTCTGTAATTTCCTCCTGTTCTAATTTAGAATGTCACATCCGCTTTCCCACACTGCCAAAGTTCTCACATTCAAAATTCTGAGATCACCATTTATGACCAATACCATCCCTGAAAACTGGAACTAAAAGTTGACGTTTTCCCTTGTTTTTTTCTTTCTCTGCTGTATGACACAATGGAAACGGCATCATCAATAGCTATTTGTTTTCAGTGTTGCGGTATTTTACAGTGGATTCTTCCTTCTATTCTAGCACATGGAGCCTCTCAGGAGCCAAAACTTTAATCAAAAGAAAAAACATTTTTATAATGATTGGGGAAATAAAATTTGACCTCTTGTTACATTACATAACATTACATGTCATTTAGCTGACGCTTTCATCCAAAGCGACTTACAATTGCTATACTGTATATGTCAGAGGCCACACACCTCTGGAGCAACTATGGGTTAAGTGTCTTGCTCAGGGACACATTGGTTGATGTATCACAGTGGGAATTGAACCCAGACCTCCCACACCAAAAGCATGTGTCATATCCACTGCGCCATCACCACCCACACTCTTGTAATGCCAGCGGTGGAATTGAAATTTCATCCAGTCACAGCTGAATGCCAAAACACCTGTGGTTGCCCCATCACTGTGCTGCACCAAGTTATGACAAGCAGATGTTAAACGCAACACCAAAGAGCCCACCGCGTCCCAGACAGCTTATTTTTACTCAGGGATGTCGGGGAGCAGAACGGTCGGTTCAAACGCCGGCTCCTTCACTTCTATTTCTGTACCGGCATCACAAGCAAACGTGGCACAGATGTAGCTCTCTCCTGCTGCTCTGAGCGACAGAATAAGGCTAGTACTGGAACAGGCAACAACAACCACGACCAAACACTGAGGCTGCGCTTCAGGCGTGGGTGTGCATGTAAGTGTGTGTGCAGTGGCAGGTTGGTGGGAGAGGAGGCCATCTGTCCTGGCCTATTACGTCCATCACAGGAGGGCCTTTACATACATACACACACACACACACACTGTGGCTCATAGATGGTGTCAGAAAGGACTAATTGTGGACTTTGTTTTCACGTGCTGTGTTTTGTTTAATGGCTGTTTTGAGGGAATATTGCATTTTGACATTATCAACGGGGGAAAGCGGGAACATGGCGAAGGGACACGGAGAGAAGGGCAGAGCGGTGGCGCACAGAGATGACACGGCAGATGGTTGATTAGAGATTATCACCGTGGGAGGAAACACCAGGAAGTCAATTAGGGGAGGGGACGGTGACGCGGGAAGGATAAATACTTGAGGACTCCATACTTGATCATGTATTTCAGATTTGAGTACTGAGAGTTTTAGAGTGTAAATCTGACACAATTTATTTATATATTATGATGTTAATTTTCCAGACATATGGAACAAAAGATTGTGTGTTTGTGCGTGTGTAAAGATACATGCTGCTTGTGTGTGTTTAGTAGTCCAAATCTGTGGAAGTGTGCAGTGCGCTCCTAGCTGCTGGTGAGAGGAAAAACCAGAAAAACAACAGATTGAAAGACAAAGATAGAGGCTGCATATTGTAAGATGAGTCACTCACAAAGCAAACAGAAAAGATGGCAGCAGCAGCTGTAGCAGCAGCAGCAGCGGAGACAAGTGAAAATAGAGAGCTGACTTTGTCAAACAACGTCAAAAAGGTCCTTGAGCTTTCTTTTCAACCTCCCGTTTTTTCTCCATTTCATTTTTCCGCTTTTGGTGTCTGTTTCAGTAAAAGTCTGTGGGCATAGAGTATGTGTTGCTGTCATCCTGCTGAAGAGTGAGGACAGTGTTAGTAAGCATGGCTATCACTTTGTTTCCAAATGACTACAGCTCCCCTGACAGGGTGCACCTCGGACAACTCTCACTTCCTCAGGGGTCTGATGCAAAATCAAAAGTTCCTTTCAAATATACTTCATATAGATGTGTACAACGTGCACATACAACGTTAGAAAGAGCAAACAGTTTCTGGCAAGATGCACACACCTGAGCTGAGGCACGTGTTTAAAGTATCAAGGCTTCCCTGGTACCTATGACTCACCAGGGGCCTCATTTATCAACCGTGCGTATGCACAGATGTGTGTGTATGTAATGCGTAAGAACATTGCTACGCAAAGTGTGGAATTTACCAACTTGTACTTAAACTTAGGAATGTGTGTAAATATAAGCACAGCTCTGGCCATGCTTACGAACAGAATGTAGTGGTAGAATAGCGATACTACAAATAAAAAGCATTTAAGAGTGTCACAGTACGCATTACGCAATTAACATCCACATATGTCCTGTGTTTCCTTTTATTAGAAAACACCCAATTAGTAATTTGTCTAGTTTTCAACAGAAAAGTTGCCTAATTGGTGTCAAACCCTATGAAAGACAGCTGTGACAAATGTTTGAAATATAGTGGAATGCCTTATCTTGGAAGACTTGGCAAACAATGCGCTCAAAGATTGCTCTGATCTGCTTGGCGAGGGCACAGAGGGGCTTCTAAGTAGGTACCGCTTCCCCAAAAATGTACTGCTGGATTTGTGTCGTGATATTCGTGACCTTCTCCCATGCAGCATTTTTTTCTTTTGTTTGTAAAACCTCCTGGACTGAGTGAACCAAACAATATTTGTTGGTTGGATCCAACCTCATCTACCAGTACCTCCATTTCTGTGTTTGAGAAGTTCCTCTTCTTTGCTCTCTTTGCCATTATTGCAGTGAGGGAAAAAACACATTCACGTAGTTGATAAAGTGATGTATTGTTACCATATATGGTTAATTGGAATTTGAATCTGGCGTTTCTGAATGCAAGTGGCCTATGTAATCGTGAACGAGCATGGTTGTTAAGAACAGGTGGGATTTATCAAGATTGATTACTTACTGATGTGCACACGATTGGCTTGCGCACGTCTGATAAATACAGATTTTTTTTGTACTTAAGCACATACTAAATTTCTTTCGTAAGACAGAATTTAGAACAATTTCTACACACTGTTGATAAATGAGGCCCCAGGAGTTTGGAGCTCAAGCCAGCGGCTCCTAAACACAAAAAACAAACTCCATTTAAACTGAAGAAGATAAATGCAATTGAGTTTTGTTCTAAAGTGGACCAATTGTTTTTAAGTGGAGGAAAAAGACTTCAGTGAATGTGTGAAGGGCAGACGAGGAGAGTGAGAGAAGCCGTGAGAAGGGGTTTATGCTATGTGTGTCTCAGTGCTGCTCATGTCCAGGATGTGTTGGTCCTGGAGGAGGCAGACCTGAGAGTGAAAACCATATGTGACCCCTGGATAAGCACTTTGCCCGACACTGGGATGATTGACTGCTCGGCAGCTAAGAATATGCTAATTTATTTAACTTCTCCACGGTGCAAGGTTCAAATTTAACATGGACCAAATCATACAATTAGCTTGGACGAAATGAGAAAAAAATACTGTTCAACCTGCTTCATATTAGGCTTCTTTTAAATTATTATATCCACAATTAGCAGAATCATACTGCTGTCAACCAATAAAACAAGACTAAGGCTACATCCACACTAGTACATTTTTGTTTAAAAACGCATTATCTTTTGCAAAGTTTACGAGCCCCTTAAACAGAGACATTTTGTTCGACAAGTCTGGTGCGTTGCAGTTCAACGTTTTTTAAGCCAAGGACCCCTTAACTATGAGTGAGATGGAGCAGGGACCCCCTACTACATATATTGTATAAAGCGGGACTGTCGTCAGTCCAAGCAAATAAATCCCTGGTCTTACTTTTCGCCATTGTCCTTTCTCCAAAGTTTTTTCTTCATTTTTACCTTATTCATCCATGATTTTCGACCGCACACGCATACCACGTGTATGCGAATGGTCATGTGATATGCGTTGTTAGATGTGTTAATATAGACGGAGATCATTTCTGATTCAGAGCCTACACGCTTGTGTGGACGCTGATTTTTCAAAACACAGTTTAAAAATGAATATGTAGTACTGTGGATGTAGCCTGAGAGTCTATATCATGTTAGCACCTCTGTGTAGGCCTGCTTAGGCACAGCAGCACGTTTAGCTAAATACCAACATGTTGATGTTTTGCAGGTATAAACATCTCAGTTTAGCGTGTTAACATTTGCTCATTACAACTAAACACAAAGTACAGCTGAGGATTATGCGGATGTCAGTAGTTTTGCATGCATTTGGTCAAAATTTGTCAAAACTCTGAACTGATGGCGCAAGATGAAAAAATGATGGAAGTAATTACAATTCATCCTGAGGGGGATGATCATCTCTGCACCCAATTTCGTGGCAATCAATCCAATAGTTGTCAAGATATTTCACTCAAAACCACAAATGTTACCCTCATGGCACCAGTAGGAGTGGATCACCAAAGTCATTAGGATTTATCCTCTGGGCACCATGGATATATGTGCCATATTTTACAATCCATCCAATAGTTGTTTAAACATTTCATTAAAAATAATTCAACATCACACCAACATTGCCATCCCTAGAGCCACTCCACTAGCACGGCTAAAAAAATATACTAATACTAATATAATGTAACAGTGTTTAGGAAAAATCCATCTGTGTTCAAGCCTATAATCAAAACGTGTATCAATACATTTTCTCCCTCCCAGTCAAAGTGTGACTGACTGAGGCCAGGCGGAGCGCTGCTCTTCTGCAACCCTCCCAAGCCTAATTAAGATACTCGGCTGATTACAGACTTGTCTGATTAGGCCGTTCATTATGTCGGCCCAGGGTGAGAGCTTTCACACTGGCTGCAGTCCATCTTTGATATCATTCAACAACACCGGATGAATAGAAGCTTAATGGAACTTAATGAAGCATATTTTCAGTCTTTGATCCCTCTTGAAAACATCATTAACAAGTATAGGTGGCTCCTGATCATCCACAAGCAACACGACCGCCACTCGAGCACCACAGAATTTGTTTTTCTTTCTGCTGTCCCCACCTCCTGCATCTCTCCGGATTGAAAGACAAAGCTGCCAGGCTTCCCTTCCCACCCTCCTCTCCTCTTATTTCTTCTCGTCTCGCCTCATCTGTCAGCGAGTGTCTCCCAGCCATCACTCTGTCTGACAGACGGAGTCGTCAGTCACTCCACTGCCTCTCTGCAGCCGTCATCTCCAGCCAGCAGGGACACCCCCTGCAACACAGCCATCACACTGCAAATGAAGAGAGGCCCCATGTCTCCTGAAACAGGGGGGAAACATGAGAGGAATATTCTACTGATTAAGGAGCCTCCCTTCTCATGTGGTCATTAGCATCGCTATCAGTGGTTGTAAAGTGAATTTTAATTGTCGGGATGAGGTTTGACCTTGGAGTTGGAGTGTAATTCTGCTTTAATCAGATTGAACACACTCTGAACCATAATAGCCAGACTCCCATCTGAAACATGCTATATTTCAATAAAATACATCCTTTTTTCAATAAGTAAAAAACTTCTCAGGTTAAAGAGCTAGAGAGATATGTTGAATACACTCATTTTAAGAGCAGATTTTTCTTGCACATAAGAGTCAAGAGTAAAAAAATAAATTATGTGTAAATAAATACAACCGTATACAAAGTGAAGCTGGAAAAAAGCCAACCCCTAAAAAGGAGGAAGGCTCTAGTGGGTGCAGCTGATTGACAGAGGAGTAATACACAGACACATGTCAGTGACTGGCAGAGACAAGAATTGCCTGTTGCTTTGTATGAAATGGAATTTCCCCTCAGCAATGACTCTTTCTGACAGAATTAGAAGTGAAAGGTTAGCGCTAAAGTGACAGAGAAGGTCATGCTCTGTCAAAATAGTTTTGAACAGGTTGCCTTCAAGTTATAGATGTAGGAGGTAGCTGAGCTCTTATGTGCCTCCGTTTTTCAAGAGGTTATTTACAGGCAACACACACTGTTAATTCTAATATTTTGAAAGCTTCTTTAAGCATCTTTGGCAGATTGAATAAATGCTAATACCGAAAACACCAAGTAATCAAGAAGCATGAGACACAGGTTGCTAACCAGTTGCATAGCCCACCTCAAGATGTAGTAGCTATGCGATTCATTTAAGCCAGATTTTGAAAAGGTGTAAAAATCATTGTGTTCTTGAAACCATATTGTTTACTCATCCTAACTGAGGCAGACTACAGTGCATTAGGGCCTACAGGTCTGCAGCTTGGACATACATCGCAATGTGCAGAATAGGGTTGGGCATTTGGACGAATATATTGGCTTTTTTTCAGATTTTTGTAATTTTCATTTTGGCAATGGCAGAGAGAGACAGCGGAGAAAACAGAGTTTAGAGCTAGCATATTTTAACATCTAACTTGATGAAGTAAGGTTGTATTTTGACCAAACCAGAGATGGTGATTGTTGGAACAGTGGAAAGACTAACCAAGACTGTTTTAGTGAGTACTATTTTGATTCAGTCGAGTTTGAATGAAGGGTATTTTAATGAGTTAGGAAGGCAGTTTAACTAGTCTTAGTTCAGTGAAAGAGAAGCAGTTGTATTTTGCTGTTTAATATGGAAAATAAGTATAAGAATATTTCCTTGCTTGACATTTTGCGAGTTTATTTTGTTGCTTTATTAGACTAAAAATGCTGAAGGAACGTAGGGAACTCGCAACTCGAAGGTTTGAACACATCTCTCAGCTGAAACTATGGGAACTCTAATCCTAACTCCACAGACCTGCACGAATGTATTGGCAATCGGCAGTTGAAAGGCTCAACATTTTAACAATATGGACGTAATTTATAGGATGCTGGGCTGGCATAAAGTAGAATGCACAAGTAAAGTGGATAGTAATCTGGACTTTTTTAAGATAAGGCACATGAAAAATCCAATGTAAATTGAGACATTGAATGGTTCCTCAACTCTGTATGTAGATGCAGGTAAGGCAGTTTAGTTCTCATCAGAGAGGCCTTAAAAATACAAAGAGTGAGTTAACTGGTATTTACACAAAAAAACCTTCTTGAATTTGGGGAAAAATAGGCTGTACCTCTCATCACGGGTATCAGCAACAACATTACAATTGGAATCAATGGTATGAACCAGCAACAGAATGATCCAAAAATAACATTTATATTTCTGATAATAGATAAAGCAAGACTAGCTGTGCTCTCCTGCATCAGTTTTCATTGTAGAAACCATATTTGGATTAAATTGGTTTTCCTGCAGTGTATTGGCTGTAGGTAATGACACTCATGTTTGTGCCTTGTACAGTCCGATGGAGTTTGCGCAAATTACTTCTCTGGTTATGCCAATAGTGTATCCCTCGGAGGCAATTACCATTTAGACCGAGGCGGCCAGATGGAGATGTGGAGAAGACAGGGAGGTGTGCATGTGTGTGCGTATTAGCATGTGTGAAGCCATTCTCGATATAGATATACCCACTGGAGCTTGCACTGCAACTGCACTGACTGTATACAATCTGGGTGTACTTTATAAATTTTCTGTCTATAAATTCTGTCTCTTGTCTTTATCTTTCATCAGACAGTTTTAGTATTCTCAAGTTAACAAAGACAACAAACTGTTGGTCACTGCTCCAGCAGTCTATATCCTTGACGTTCCACTTCCGGGATTGCTTCGTTGCTGCCGGAAAATCCGCTGGATTTCACTCATTTAGGCCGGATATCCGTTGCCTTGGGCTTCCTTTGTGTTGGCATTTTAAACTCCGGTCGATATGAGGACTATGGTTAACCTTTTCTCTCTGCAAGGTAAATCCAGACAGCTAGCTAGACTAACTGTCCAATCTGAGTTTTTTGTTGCACGAACAAAAACAACTTTTAAATGTACACGTTCCACCAAAACAAGTTCCTTCCAAGCCTATTTTGCAGCGGCACCGGGGCTTTTCTCCGGTGCTTAGCACCGCCCAAGACGATTGTGATTGGTGTAAAGAAATGCCATTAAACCAGAGCACGTTTTTCTCCCATCCCTGAATGCTATGTGGAGTAGTCAGACTCTCCTCCAGCGCGCTTTGGAGGAGGGTCT
Source organism: Sander lucioperca (assembly GCF_008315115.2). NCBI lineage: Eukaryota > Metazoa > Chordata > Actinopteri > Perciformes > Percidae > Sander > Sander lucioperca. The sequence continues at coordinate 20,404,718 of NC_050194.1, read as the reverse complement.
GGCAAAGTGAGACTACTGCTCCAGTTTGTGCTCAGCCAATTAAAGCAGCTCTTCTGTCAAGTGAATGAGCAAATAAAAATAGACACAAACACAGAGGACAATTGTTTTGTGCAGTCCGTTGTTTGAAGTGGCATCAAGTGCAGTTTCCAGGCCAAACATTCAACACCGCTGCTCACACAGATGCCCACAGTGACCTTGTCTGTGTATCCACAGATGACAATGTTTGTGTGTGTGAGTCAAGATGACATCAAGTCAAAAACGAAAACTAACCAAAACAATTGTGTGTACTTACAAAACTAACTAAAATAAAATAAAACTATACAGAAAATGTCTTCAGTTTTAGTCTTTGCCAATTTGGTCAAATTTGAGGAGGCATTGGTGCATATGTTTGAGATGGATGTTGACATCACTGTGAGTCAATTGCCTTCACAAAGTGTTGTGCTGGTACTGTAATACCTATTCTGAACTTCTTAAATCAAACCCCCTGAAATACCCCCCCCCCACACATTTTGATTCAGAGCAGGTGTGTGATGGGCAAAGTTGGGAAAGGCAGCACAGGAACACAGGAGGAGCTAACTGCTATGATTCTTGACTTTTGCGCCGCTTGTTTTTTTCTTTTTCGTTTCTCTTTCTATGTTTATTATTGTGCAACAGATACAGAGGCAAATTCCCTGTATTTGAAAACCAGGCAATAAACCTGATTCTGATTTTAAATTGTTTTATTTAAATCAGAAAAACAGACAGAACAAAGCAAACATACATTTTAATTTCAATTCCTGCACGCTCACACTGTGTAGGGTGCTTCTATAATGACAACCATTAGTTATCAGCATCTGTCTCCCTCCACAGATCCCAGACCAGCAGCCCTGTGCTGACATGTAGGCCAGCTGTTTCACAGCCGTCTGATTAAGACCAGAGAAGGGGAAGGATGGCGTTTCCTGGTCGAAGACAATATGAGAGGAGAATGGATGGCTGTCTGTCCTCACGGGACCAACACAATACTTTAATCACCTCACACCTATCTGCCATTTCATCCTCCCATCCCAGATGCCCAAAGCAGCCAGCCAAAATCTGAAGATCATTTTTTATCTCCGGTTCTCACATTCCCTACATTTTCTATCGCCCTTCTGTGCCCCATTTCACCGTCTGTTTCTTTCTTCCCATGTCCTTAACTCTATTTTCCATCTTGTTGTCCTCACTATTTATTACTTATTGACCATCTCTCTGTCACTTTCTGTTTCTCTTGCCCTCTTTTTTCGTGTCTCAACATGGTACCTCAGAAGACAAATGTCACCCCAAGGATACACGATACCTATTTTCCAGGCAAAGTCAATCTGCCACCATGTAACAAGAATAGATCCTCATTTAAAAGGATAGAGAGTTGGAGAGAGAGAAGATCTTAACAAAACAAAATATTAATATTTTCTACACAAGCATTGGCGCAATTAAATAGGAGTATCCAGCTCTTTCCTGGAAGGAGAGAACATTTTATCCATTCATCCCTTCTCTTGGGAAAAGGATAAATCTGGTTTATTATTACAACCTGGGTCTTAATTTCTTAGTTTTGGACATCATTTCCATCAGTTATGATAACACTGTACTCACAAGAGTAATTGGTGAGATCTGGAAACAAGATGACATCGCTACAACAAAGTCAGACAGCCGTTTGACAATCAGACAGCTTGTAAATAAGCCAACAATTATCTACAGCACTTTACTTGGAGGTAAAACTGAAAGGGTCAATGATAACCCCACATTGCACAATAAGACTGTGTAGCATTCAACCACAGCAGGTGCAAAGAAATTCTAATGAAGCTCAGCGTAAATTCTTTCAGGGAGACTTCTATAACTTTATCACCTCTCTCCTGAAACTGATCAGCTGTTTTGTGGCATTCACTTTTCAGTTAAACCAATCAGAATCAGCCATGTATTTCACAAGCCAATCACAGCATGACATCCCTGTTTTAAATGTGTTCTCTCCTCTGCGGCTGTCAGTAAGTCATTTCAGGCAACGAGTGCGAGTCTTCTTCCAGCAGACCGCTACCATCGACTCCTTCGATCCGGTCTTCATGCTCCTTCACCACCACCACCAGTGTCTAGACTCCATCAGGTGGATATGTCTGGGTTTCTCTACCCCTTTAAAAAATATTTGTTATACGATGGAGTCTAATCTCCAAAGACTTTGTACATTTCATATTTTGCATATCTTACGAATAAATCTTTGCATATCTATATATTGAATTGATATATTGCTAATTTGTTTTCCCAATTACTCTGTGATGGAAAACACAATTTCTCACACAATGTTTTTTCACAAAATGTTACATTTTCATACAAGGCACAGGACTTTGATACTGGTGGAAAACTGGTTCAAAACCTGAATCCTGCATGCTTGGCAACAAAAGCACTTTGGTCAAGGTTAGTGAAATTCTGTGGTTTTGGTTATATGTCAATACAGTCAACAGTGTCTCGTGCTTCAAGTTACTGTAGACTTTTTCTATATTTAACCAAAACGATCTTTCCCTAACCTTAGCCAAGTGCTTTGAGTGCCTACAGCTATACATACATACATACAAATGTGTAGTTGCTATGAGCAGATATCGTGGATAAACAAATGAAATACGTTGCCAGTGAACATTTTCCATTTGCCTCCACATAGCCTATTTTGTGACTTGCCAGTAACTACTCATTAACTAACCATTCGTTCCTCGTTTCTCATTCGTTAATCATTAACTACCAACTAGATTGTGTACCTTATTGTAAAGTGTTACCGATTTAATTAACATTTCCTTATAACATTGATAAAAAAAAATATTATCAGGGCAGCATTCCGTCAAAATGTAGGGTAATGCTTTAGATTGCAAATGAGTAGTCCATAAATGTAATTTCTAGGAGACAGGGCTGGCAAGTACAATCCGATAAGTGTTCATCCAGATCTCAATTACTGTAGGCTAACTAATACAATGTTATTATTACTGTAAGGGGTGATGGCCAAAGCTACAAAAATAAGACCCAGACCAGAATTATACTTCAATGAGGCTGTTTGTCTTCCTGTTTGGTCTATTTTGTCATGGAATTGAAATTAATTTACAGTATTACCAGATGTTAGTGCATGGTGCTTGCTTCTAAACATAATAAATGCCAATGTGTGTGGAGGAATGAGTAGCATACAGAGGGTGTGTGTGTGTGTGTGTGTGTGTGTGTGTGTGTGTGTGTGTGTGTGTGTGTGTGTGTGTGTGTGTGTGTGTGTGTGTGTATTCGGTGCATGACAGGCTAATTAATTCTGTTGTAACAATAATTCTGAGGGATTGTATTGATTGGTCCTGATGGAGGCTGAGATATCAAGTAGAAGGACACTTGTCTCTGTCTGTCTTTGGCACACACACACACACACACACACACACACACACACACACACACACACACACAGATTCAGAGATGTGTCTAGAGTTGCCACATCAGCGGATAGAAATAGAAGTAATTACATAGTCAAGTGATTAGATGACAATTTCAGTCTACGAACCATTCTTTGCCTCGCCCTTGTGAAGTCCCCTGTGTTATAACGACTGAAAGGGGAATTCGGTGGCTGCTCACTTCATCACTGCCCTGCAAGAAACAGTCCCTGGATAAATGTTCTTTTGTTTTACATCCAAATGGCTCGTTTTGGAAAGCTATCTTTAAAGGATTATTTTCTGACAATTTCTGATTTATGTGTTTGTCATCTTCACCTGCCGTTCACTTAAAAATGAACGAATATGATGTCAATTACATGATAAGCCGTGACCGTCTGTCATGTCAGTGTCCATTTCAGCACAACTCAGCGGCTGATAGTGACATCTGGCCATGTGGCTTTCCAGTAAAACTACACTACTCAGGTGTTGGGTGCGCTTTGTCTGTTTGCACAGGTTGGTTCTGACCTAACAGGTACCACTCTTCTCATTATTTTGTAATGGATCTTTAATTGGTCTTTTAATAGTGCTTTTTTTTATGGCCTAATTGGTGTTTTGCAGCGTAGCCAGCAGTCCCTTCCGGCTGCCAGTGAGAGTGGGAGTCCTTGGGGCGCTCTCAGGTGTCTGAGCTGATTGCCTGCCTGCCTATTTGCTCTAAATCTGTCAGTGGCCAGCCATGCTGGCAAGGAAGGAAGTGAAATAGCAAGAGAACATTGTGTGTGGCTTCCTAGCAAAGGCGTCTGCATGGCACACCATCCTTCAGGCGGCACTACGACAGGACCCATCTGCCAGCCAAAACAGAGGGACTGGTCGGAGCAACTCTGTCAAAGACTGGCACAAACACAGCTCTGCCTCACCTCTCCAACTCCCTTTAATAAGCTGTTTCTTTCTCATCTGCATTCATCCAGTTATCACTCTCCTCTGCTTACCTTATCCACCCTCTGCTGTTCATCTTCACCCTTGAATCTCATTTCCACTTTGAGAGCAGCGACTTATCCGGCTCTCTCGTGAAGCCTCTCCTCTCACTACAAACAGATGAGCCTGTCTATTCTTTGTTTAAAATAAGAAATATATAAAGCACACTCTTAACTGGAATCTATTTTTGACTCGTAAAATGTTCCAAGTTATATTTTATTTTTTGCATTTAATCCCTTCTTATATCCATCAGTTACTCCCTTTATCCCTCCCTCTCTGAAACAGGTGGGTGGATTAGCCCAGTATTCCTTATTGATTTATCTCACTGAAAAGGCGGAATGCAGTGGGTGTCTTGCAAACCCATTAGTGTTATATTATACCTGCAGCCTTAAACTGTCTGCACTGTATCCCCTACCTCTGCAGGTTTGACCCCTGGAGTATAAAGTAAGAAGTGTGAAGAGTCAAAGGGGGTACAGGTGGGTGACGCCAGAGTTGGAAATAAGGTTTCTGAAAACCGAGTTGTTGCTAAAGTCCATAAAATTGCTAAGTGTTGTTGTTGGCTTGTTTGGCCCTAGACCGCCTAATTGGGAGGTGATTATCATCCCGTCACTGTTGGAATGTGACTGACAATGAGTCATTCACACAACAACACACACAAACAGGTAGTAACAGCAAACACGGAGCAGGAGCTTGTACATAAATACTTACAGGGCTGATTCGTAGTTAAAACAAAACACATACTATAAATAAATGTAAATAAAGAACACAGAAATACGAGGAAATACATGTATTTGCAAGGGCATACACACACACACACACAAACACATTATTCTGCTTACCTGCTCTGTCCATGTCAATGTTTTTCCATGAGCTTAATTTTTTTGAGAGAGAGCAGGTTCAACCTTTACACATGATGGACTGACCATGATGCTTTCAGGAAGACTGTCCACCACCAGGAACACAGCGAGGAGTTTTCACTGACTTTTACATTCTTCATTTAGCTGTTGTGACGTTGTGAGTGTGCCATCGAACACTGTCAGGTCTGGTTTGGGAGAACGAAGCCCCTGTCCAATAATTGGCAAGCTGCTATGGCGGACAGACTGTTGGGACATGGCTGCCAACATGACGCAGCAAAATTCAGAGAAAACTCATTTTTCAAAGGGGATTGTGTTAATGTTGTTTGCAGATTAAATGTTGCAGGGATTTCTCTCCATGGCCCTCATTTATGAAACGTGCGTACGACCTAAAACAGGCGTAGGATGGGCGTACGCCGATTCCTACGCAAAGCAAGGCATTTATCAAGTTGAACGTGAGCGTAAGCTGCGATAAAATCTCACGTCTGGTCTGAACTTGTGTACGCAAGTTTTCGAGTCAGTGTGGACTTGCAGTGCAGCATATAATCAGTTTAACAGGAGAAGGAGAAGTCATCAGTTGATCACTTATCAGCAATGGCAGATCTGGCTCTTTTAGAAGACCTCTATTCGCCGGTACAACAGTGCACACGTACGCACACGGGCCACGGTGGAGCGCCCCATCGGATTGATTAAGGGCAGATGGCTCTGTCTTGCATCAGCGGGGGGACCCTACTATACACGGCAGAAAAATTCTGCAACATTGTTTTAGCCTGTGGGGTTCTGGAGCCAGATGACCCGATGCCCACAGAGCAGTGTCCAACACAGCCCCAACTGGGGACTATACGAATGAGACAGGATATTATTCCTTGCTATTAAAAGGTATAGTGTTATGTTTGGCAATGATATTCAATACAGGAAACATGACGATGCACAACATTTGTATTTATTCTTCAGGTTTTCGTTTCTCTTTTAAAGTGTTGTCAATGGCCAAGTGAACGATTTATTTCTGCCATTGACAGTTATTTCAGCTTGTTTTTCCAGCCCCTCTGCTGTCAGGAGACACGGTCGGGGTGGTGGTCCAGCACGGGGGGCGGAGGACACGCGCTCTCCCTCACAGCTGTTGCCTGGCTCTGACTCATGAAAAAAACACGAGTAAAATAAAAGACACTGCATAAACTCCGCTACTGTGTGTTTATTTAAATATAGGTAGGCTACACCATGTAGGCCTAAGAGATTGCAATATAAGCATGTATATTACAATTAGGACTATAGCATATGTCAAGGATGTATAAATTAAAAAAACTTCAGCTGGAGTCCGATTTACTACGGCAACGCTGTTGACAGCATCAGTGATCTCTTCCATTCCGCATTCTTTCTACAGCCTTTAATACCAGTTTTCAGGCTGCCGAATCTACAAACGTTAGTGCAAATGAACCTGAGATATCAGGGTTTCAATCTCCACCTCTGAAAAGTGCCGCTTCTTAGCCGGATTACGTCTCACCATGTCGTAAATTGTAGGGGCGAGGCCTCAAAACCGAGAATATATTGGGGCGTGATATTTAAATTACGATCAGTTCCAGCCGCTGCATTTATCAATGTACGACCATTCTCACGCTCTGATTGGTGTGATACGAACGTTTAATGAATGGATTACACATGAAGCCTGTCGTAAGAGGATTTCTGCGCTCATATCTGCGCTGGTTTCTACGATAGATTGATAAATGAGGGCCCTCATCTCTAAAGTTTTATTCATCAGCTTTAGTGACACATTTATAGATCAGTTTTAAAATGATTAAACTTATACCTAAAATGTTCATCGACGGTAGTAACGTTATTTTTGAATAATAAATTGGATATCTTTAAATGCTTTTTCAGTCCTTTATTATCCATTTCATTTTATTTCATTCAGCTCTGCTTTTGTGTCTTGATTTCATTTGATTGTTTACCACTTGATCTCTGACATTAGGCTACATGATGGATCCACTTGAAGAAATGGAGGAAGGTGACAACGGTTGGTACCAGTGCACCTGTCTTACAGTAAAGGTATAATTTTGGGGCTGTGTAACCCCAAATCAGATGGGCTGTTCCAACATCTAGCGTGCCATGGCTGGCAGGCCAATTTTGTTTCTTTTTCATACATTGCTGGTGGTGGCCTTGCGGCACAGGTGGGCCGGTCCACCTGGCATTTGCCAGAATTGCCAGTCCGAGCCTGCACGCACAACAACGAAATCAGTATAAACTGGCATTCTAACAACCACCTAATCAACATAGGTTGTTTAATGTACAGTATTTATTTATTTCATTCACTCTGTGGTTTGGTAAAATAAAATCAAATTGTGTGTTGGAGTCTCCAGGCTGATTTGCCATGGCCAGGCAGCTTACTATTTATGGCTACAGGTCGTATTCACAAGTGTATTCCCCTGTTTGGTAGCCAGATCTACAATAATGACTCACCAGCCAAATTTAGATTTAGGATTAGAAAATACCACACAATGTCTTGCATTTGGCTCGATTTTGTAAACCTTAACAATTTTGAATGACATGATTGGACAATATTTATAACATGTAATTGCACGTTCTTACTGTAGTATGTCATATCCTTTTAAAAACACGCACACACATACACACGCACACACACACACACACACACACACACACACACACGCGCACACACACACACACACACACACACACGCGCGCGCGCACACTCTGTTGTATAAGTGTGAGACATGACCTTCCACAAGCTGTACTTATCACCTCTTATGTAGTGAAAGCTCTCACCTCTGATATCAGTTTACATAATCAAAGATGATTTTGTGATGTGTCGGTCATTAAAAAGGGACAAAATGTTGAAAGTGGAAATCAGTCAGAAAACTAGCTTAGAATAAATGCACTTTTTGAGTTAGTAAATTACATACCAGCCACAGTTATCATTCAAATGACATCGTCGATAAATAAACAGACATATATGTTTATATATTATGAGTGTACATGGATAATGTGTCCTTCTAATGAAGGTTGACATGAAACAGACATGTGAGTGTACAGGCCACACATGCAAGAACAAATGACACCTAACAGTTATTTATGTTGGGAAAGCCTAGATTTCGAAATTGTGTATTCAGATGAATTCATCTGCAATATTTTATGTTATTATGTAATTATATGAACTTGTACATTCAGAGAAAGTAAATTACAACTCATCCTCAGTGAGATCCATCACCATCCCGTTACTTCTGGATTTAAATCCTACATTGGCTTAATGCCTTTAATGATATAGATGAATTAAAGGATGTCTTAAAGGATGTCTTGCTACGTCTAGGACAAAGAGCACAGCTACTTCAGTGAAGATTCAGGTATTAACAATTCTGTAATTATCATTAGTGTCATTATGTCCCTTCCTTTCCTCTCCCCCTCCTCCCTCACTGCTCCTGCTCTTCTCCCCTCTCACATTGGCAAAGTATAATCATCTGAGTTATCAATCACGGCGCATTGCCCAAGGCACACAACTGTAATACCTGCAATGACGGAAATGATTCATATCCACAGCTTGCTCATTATATCAACACAGACGCATTGCACTGGCTCAAACATTTATTCCCTCACTTAAAGTTTGGATTTTGATTCAGTACACAAGCTTCTTTTATCTAAAGTCTAGAGCCTATGGCGGGGAATTAAAATGCCAACAAGTCGGAGTGGTTTGATAATACACATTACATCTGAATATTATTTTCTGTCTGAGGTGCATCATGTTGTTTCATTTCAAACATTGTGTACAAACTAATTTTAATCAAACCACAGAGCTCATCTGAGGCAGGTGCAAATCTCTAAAAACAGCACATTATTAATAGCAAAGTGAGACAAAATTCCTGTGTGCAGTCTTAAGCATATGTTGGGTGTAGAATATTCATGTACAGAAAGTATTATGCAAGATTATCACGCCTTTAGGTGTACTGGTGGGTACGTGCTGTCGACACGGTGGACATCAACTTTCAGGCTATGATAATACTCTATAATCTCATCTGCTATATGTATGTAATCCCATGTTTTGTGTAAACCTTTATCTACAAGGTCAAAAGAAACTACAGTATAGCTGTCAAATAAACGTGAAATAAAGGGCACATTTCTCTCTGAAATGTAGTGGAGTAGTAGCATTCGGAGTACATAAGTGACATAAAAACTGTACATGAATAAACACAAATATTTAATTATAGTTCTTGAGTAAATGTACTTAGTTACATCTTGGGATGCCAAAGTTAAATTCAATCACTAAATAAAAAATATAAAATAAGATTAAATTTCACATTGCACAGTGTGAAAATAATGTTTGAAAGTCAGTCTCTCGTCGACCTCGAGCAAAACTGTCAAGACATATCTCGTAAACCGGTCATGATGAACAAATTGTGACTATAATTGGAGTGTAGTAGTGCATCCCCATCAGAACAAAAACAGGACAATTAAAAGCATCAGCCAGAGGTTTCATGGCTCCTTGCGCATGACCTACTACCCTATTACCTCCCTCTACTTAGCTCTGTCACTTTGATCAACACCTCGTCTTACGCTGTCAAACTCTGACCTTCGGCGTGCATCTGATGGATGTTTGGGAGACATCGGTATGGATGGAAGGCTGTGTAATGGAGGCAGCAGTGGTGCTGCAGTTAACGGGGCAGAGGCTGATTTCCTCCTCACCTTTTATTATGAATTGACATCCTGAGCCCATCTGTGTGAGTAAATGTGTGCATACATATAAAGATCCCCTTCTTTGCCTCCATGAGTGGTTGCAGTCAGTCATCATTCTCCTGGATGACCTATGTCACAACAAGTGCCATGACAACTATTCTTATCAAAACCCAATTTTTTTGTTACTTTGCTAACAATTACTTTCCCCTTCCCTTCCCCACCGTTCTCCTGCTCTGGTTTCCATACTTTTCTTAAAGCATCATACAAGTTGTTCAGTAGCCAATTAGTCTATATCCATGATGTTCCACTTCTGGGATTGCTACGTTGCCGCTGAAAATTTCGCCGAATTTAACTGTTTTCGGCTGGATGTCCGGTACCTTCCGCTTTCTTTGTGTTGGAATTTTAAACTCCGGTGGATTTATGAGGACTATGGTTAACTGCTCCTCAGATCTCTGCAGGGTAAATCCAGACAGCTAGCTGGACTATCTGTCCAATCTGGATTTTCTGTTGCGATTGGTTTAAAGAAATGCCAATAAACTAGGGCTGTCAGCATTAACGCGTTAATCACGATGCGATTAAGGGGCGAGCATGACGCATTAATTTTGTTTAATAGCATTAATTGCATGCCGCCATTTATTAATTTATTTTACACTTCACTCGGCTTTGCGTCGTGCCTAACAGGCTACTATTTTAACCCTTTGCTGCACCTTTACTTATCATCAAGCTGCCATACTTCCTCGTAACAAATCCTGCTGCTGCAGGCTGCAGACATGATGGAGATAGACAGCAGCAACACAATTCTGAATGGCGCTTTTTATTTTCCAAAACTCCTGGACAGCTCATTAGACAAGTCGAAAGCTACATGCACATTGTGTAAAGCCGAATTAAAATATCACCGAAGCACGTTAAGCTTGAGCTACCACCTAAGAGCTAATTAATGTGACTCAGGTGGATGCTAGTCGGCTCAGGGAAAGCACTATTTTGGAGAGTGCTACTCGCCGACCTGTTGATGAAACCAAATCCCCAAAAATTACTATAGCTCTTGCGAAATTGGTGGCAACTAACTGCAGACCTGTCAGCATCGTAGAAGACCCGTCTTATACATTGCCGTCGAGGGTGACAGTAGTTTCACACATACACAGCCTGTACGACACGGAGAAAGCAGCCCAACTGTCTCCTTAACCGGTGATCACTGGACGTCAGTGAGTAATCAAAATTATTTAGAAGTTACTGCACACTATATTGACTCTGGTAAGGATAGGGATTTTTTGTTTTTTAGTTAGGTACTTGGAGGAATTGTGCAATAATGACATTTTTCTTTTGTTTACAGTAAATAAATAATAAACAAATACAAATCTTAAAGTCAAGTTCATAAAGTAACTTTCCTTGCATTCATTTGATTCCCAGTCAAGATACACTGGTAAGAATTGCTTTCCATTGTTAATATGTACTTAAAAACTTATGAATGCATTTTAATCATGTGATAAAACATGCGATTAATCGCGATTACATTTTTTTTATCGTTTGACAGCCCTACAATAAACCTATCCCGGAATGCTGTGTGGACTAGCCAGACACTCCCCCGCAGCACTGTGGAGAAAGGTCTAGCAATGTGAGACTAGTAGCAAATTAACTAAAAAAAATCTATCTAATTTAAATTGCTGTTGACAATTTTATAGGGCACACAGCAAGTTTTTTTATTTTGAAAATTCAGATGAACTTCTGGTATTTGGGACTTGTTATCTGCTGAACATTATCATTTTAATTGCAACGACCAAATTCACATACTCCGTTTTTATAGTTTGCCCATTATCTATTTTCTTCCAGGTGACATACTGTAGCTCATGAATGCAATGCATTTCAGCATAAAACCCATGTTAAACTCTCTTAAACATTTGTTTCTAGCAGCAGAATGCCGCTGTTTTGTGCAAATAAGCTCTGATAAGAACACTACCTGCACGGCACCAAATGCCAGACAGACAAAGTTACGGAGTAAATGAAGTGGAGCATTTTCCTCAGGAGCTGGTGGAGAACAAACAAAGCTAAAAGACCAGTGAAAATTGGACATACATTCCCCAGGTGGCCAGCAATACAACTCCAAATGAATACTAATGATTGACGTCTGCTGGATGTGTAGATGGAAAGCTGTTTGCAAACACAACATTTATAAGCTGTGATATGATCGCGGCTGTGTATCTGTAAGCTTGTTTTGATATTGTTCTGGCCTCTAGTGGCCAAACAAATTAATAATGCAGCTTTCAAAAAAAAGAGTTTTCAAAATGACTGGATAACCTGATTAACAAAGGAAAAAAATTAAATAATAACTCCCTGTGAAGGTTGACCTCTAGGTCCTTGCAACATGATTTCATACTGTGCTGGCATGAACTGAAACCACTGGCTGCCAAGAAGGTAAATATCAAATATACACAATTTTCAATTGTTGAGCTAAAATATGCAGGCTGGTCATTTTAAACAGCCCCAATGGCTTCCACACCATCCTCCGCATCTCTTTCTGTGCTCCCTTACAGTCAATCATCCGCCCTGTGGTGAGCTGCAGGTTGGAGGTCATGTATCAGGACAAGAAGGGGGGTAGGGGGGAACCACCCCTTTGGGTTCTCCATCTGTCTGACAGTGGGGTCGAAGTGATCTGTGCCATAATCTGTGTGTGCATGCAGAGTGGGCAGCAACACTGATTAAGATCACCCATGTCATGTGGATGCTTATGTGCACTTGCATGCTTGAGTCCAGTGTTGTAGTACTTGAGATTGGTCTTGGTCTCAAGAACACTTTTTGAAGGTCTCTGTCTTGTCTCGGAATCGACCACATTTTTACTCGGCCTTGTCTAGGTTCCTGACATCTGAATTCCCTTGTTCTCAGCCCCAGAACACATATGTAGCTCCCATCTCACCTGATTAGGAGATGCGCTTCAGGTGTGTTTGAGAGTGTCCTCGTGCCAATCCCACACCTCTCCCTTGATTAGGAGATGCGCCTCAGGTCTGTTTGGAGGTGTCCTCAGTGTCTGAGCCAGGCAAGCATAGAGAACAACAGCCAAAAGCAAAACAACACACTATATACAATAAACGTATGAAGAAAACACTTGCTGCCTGGCTACACTTAGTGACATATATACTGTACGTTTCAGGGATCTAGTTTCAGTTGTTTGGTCTGGTCTTGGTCTTGACTCTATCTCGCCCTGTCGTGGTCTTTGTCTTGTCTCAGTCTCAACCCCTCAAAGTCTTTGGTCTTGTCTTGGTCTCGATACACTCTGGTCTTGGTAATGACTTGGTCTCGTTTAGGTGGTCTTGACTACAACACTGCTTGAGTCCGCAATCGAAAATCGACAGCTGGTCTTGTGTTCAAATTCTCAAAACAACCAAACTGTCAAAGAAGATGTTACAAAAGTATGAAAGTGGTTCACATTCTTCTCATGCACTATGACCACGATCTTTCCTCAACCTTAACCAAGTAGTTTTAGTTACAGTGGTGTCAGATCAGGTGTTACTGTGTTGGTATGACAACTTCTAATACATGTGTGTGGGAGTAGTAGTGAAGTGTGTATGTACCTTTACATGGTGCGGAAAACCAGGTCAATTAGGTAATATTTTATAGTTTTATTGATGCAGTTTTGTCCTCTGGGATGAGCAGCCTCGCCGCTCTGAAATGGCTTCAACTGTTTTCTTTTAGCTGCATTTCTTTGTCCTGTCCTACATGAAACAATCTAATGATCATTTTCAACTCGTGTGTGTGTGTGTGTGTGTGTTTTATCATGTCTATCTAGCTGTATATGTATGTGTGAGTGTTTTGTTCCGCCATTGGGGAATAATGGATATGGTGTCTGATCTTGAAGTTGACATTTATAGCTTTATGTTGTCATGTATGAAAGGATAAAGAGGACAGACTAGGAAATTTACTTTATCTCTGTCTATGTCCCCCATTCCTCCAGTGGGACCGGGGGGGTCAGTGTATGACAGATGTCCATTTTGACTCCATTGCTTTTGGGTGACACTCCGTAACCACTATAGGATGCCTTATAAGTGGTCGACACAAGATGGGAGGACAAAGCCAGAGAAAGTTTGAGTGAAGGACAAAACTGAAGTGGGGTACTTTACGATAAGGGTACATGATTTATGAATTCATGCATGAATTAATTCATTATTTCATTCCATTATATCTTATGAATCATCAGGAATTGACATGAGTTCATAGCCTCTCATTCATGACCTCATGCGTGAACAACACATCAACTAAAGCATTAGGTAAGGTGGCTACATCATTATGCACAAGTTGTGTTCAAATCAGAATTTGCGCAGTGATGACCACATTTTTTTGCAGAAAAATAAATAATCATGATCGTGCTTAATAATTCATAATGATGTGCCCACGTAACTAATGCTTTAGTTGTGTTCATGTATGAGGTCACGAATGACAGATATGAACACATCAATTCCTGATGATTCATGGGATATTAAGGAATGCAGTAACACATAAATCATTAATTACATAATGCATAATAATACATAGGCTTACATCAATTAATTCATGCATGAATTCATGATAATTCATGTACCCTTACCGTAAAGTGTTACCAGTGTTATTCTAACCAACAACACACACACATAAATGTAATCTCATTTGATAGAGCAGATAGCTTCCATATTGAAAACATTCATTCCGTATATTTGTTAGAGGAGTGAATTTGCTCAAGAATCAATATGTTGGCTGAAAGCCTACTGTGAAATTGTGCACTGGCGACAGCAAAATTGGCCTGTGTGACGAGTAGTGTCTTTAAGGTGGGAATGGGAACGGAATCTCCCTGCTTTTGAAATGTGCGAACATTTCCAACCAGCGCTCGTCCGCTGACTTTCCAGTGGACCTGGAGGGACTGGTTAAAACAAGACAGATAAGAAGAGGCATTGCGACAATGTTTACAAATATACATTGTAACGCTGGCTGGAAAGATTATGCAGACGCAGACCGCTATGATTGACTGACACACACACACACACACACACACACACACACACACACACACACACACACACACACACACACACACACACAGATAAAATCATACGCTGGACGCTCTATTAGTCTTTCTACATGGGTTTAGTTAATGATCGGGCTATAATAAGACCACGTCGGCTATGTAATCGCTGACAACTGGGGCAATTTCATAGTGGTTGGTGTAAACCGGGACATTTTAGCGTCCTGACAGGCTTTTGTCAGGACTTGGGACACGCAACTCAGAATTGGGACTGTCCTGGTCAAACTGGGACGTCTGGTCACCCTACCCTAGCGCCACCTGCCGATCAAACTTTTCACACATTTTTTGAAGTATTTCAACATCTAGTAGATTGGATGAAATACATTTTAAAAAGACAATAACAACCATAATAATAATACTTATATCTATTTCGACAGGAAATGTAATATGGCACATGCACAACATAAAAGTGCTTCTAACATGTAATTCTGCAATTACAAATGATAACAAGTATAACCGGAAATTGAATGTAGACAGGCTCCATTTCATTGTTTGGAAATTAAGAGACACCTTTTAGGTACTTTTTGGTTCTACAGATTAACCTGAAATGACTCTTACGTGAGTTTCTTGATTACAATTCTAATTCAAATTCACCAGTATGAGGGTTTAAAACTCCCCCATCTGCTTCCATCAGTCTTTCCCCCTGTGGTGGGCTCCAGGTTTTAAGTGTATCAAGACAGGTGGGGGGGATGCTGTTTCCGGAACAGACAGACCCCCCCCCCTCCCCTTATGTGTTCCCATCTGTCTGCCAATGGAATCGAGTTAATGTGTTCCATAATCTGTAGTCATAATCTGCAATCTGATCTGACCCATAGCCTACAAAAAAATCATAATCTGTCCCATGGCTTGCTTATCACACAGAATGTGATATTGGGTGAATCATCACTCTGAAAACTGAGTTGGAATACTGCTAATAAATCTGTCACTACAATATACATTTTAGGAAATTGGTCTTCATAAAAATGTGATGTAGGGAGGTCCCACTGAGTTACAACTGAGTTTTCCTTTGACCCATTGGAGAGCAGCAGTCCCTCGAAATACTGCAATGACTTTATTCAGTAATGTAAGGTTAATCAGCATTGTAGTAAAAAAAAAGCTTAATAAAAAATGAAGCAAGGCCAGACGTAACTGAAATTCTTAAAAAGAGAAAATGTAAGGCTGAGATGTAGAAAGAAATGATGGCTGTGGCAAACTGAACAGAAATATGACTTTGTTGTGTAGCTGTTACTTTACATTTCTTTTTTATTGATTAATGTGCCCAGTTAATTTGATATGCCTTATTAAATATTTTGGTTAATTCATTTTTTGGGGAGAAAGGGTTTTCTACTAAACTGAGGACATTATTATGAATATTTCAAATCAAAGACTATAGAAAATGGTAAATTACACAAGAACAGACTGCGATACCTGGGAATTTGCGTACTAAACACTTTTTTAATTAATTTCTAAATAACTTAAGTCAGATGTTAAATTTCACATAATCAATATTATTTGCCTTCATTGCACATATACGTTACTATTTCTGTACATTCTCAAGTAAAGTAGTACATCATACCAACTTCTTACTCCACCATGACTTCATTATTACTTTACTTTTTTGTATACCCTTCAAAGCATCGTCCTACCAAATGACAAGGAGAGTTTTAACTGATACTAGATCACAAATGGCATAAACCAGAAACAAAATGACTTGTGAAAGCTGTGTTCAAAAATGACTTCAATCAGAGAGAATTTGGTGTGCCCTTTTGTAAAGTTGCTGACTTTAACATGACAGTTGAGAAGAGAATAGCGGGTGGGGGAGAGAGAGAGTGCAGAGAAAGTTTGAGATGAAGATTGGCGTTTTATTTAGAAGGCAAGGGAGACAATCCTCCTCATCTGTCGACTGCTGCACCTGTTCTCTGTTCACAGCAACCGAACAGGACTGACACTTCATCGCCCTGCATGAAGCCACTGTGGGGAAGGACTGAAGAGAACATACTGTGTGTGTGTGTGTGTGTGTGTGTGTCCTCCGAGTTCTGCCTCAGGACTGTGGTGTTGGGTCACTTTGGGCTCAGTCAGTTTGTGTTTTAGAGGGAGGAATAACGCAGGTTAATGTTAGGGCAGGAATTTATGGACTATTGCCCTACAGTGCATGTACATCCAAGGGTCACCTTGGTATGAAGAGGAGCTATTATTGAACAGCACTAACCTAAGTTATTGTGCATTTCATTTTATGTTTTTTGGTTTGGTTTCTTGTCAATCCGTCTGTCAAAACTGCTGTAGGGAAGGAAGTCTTTTAAACTAGACTGAAAGAAGAAATTTTGTATGTTGTTATTGTATGTTGATATTTTGAATGCATGTTGTGTTGTTTGAATGTATTTGTGATCCCAATAAAAGAATCCTAATGTTTTTCATAAGAAACACCATGATGCTAATATTCCCACTTGAACACAACAAATAAAAATCTAAAGCATAGCTTGCTATGGATTTTATGAAGCGCGTTCCTGCTCCCCAGAAGATAAACCCCTTTACAAGGTTGGGCAGTCCATGAGTTTTTAGCCTAATAGGCAGATTATCATGACATTTGCTGAGCTCAATCGTTCTCCCAAAAGGCTAAACCCTTTTGATTTAGACAATATCATGGCCTCTCACAGTTTAGTGCTTGCCACTAAAGGCAAGACCACCCCTGGGGCTGACACTTTTAAGGTTTAGACGTTGGGTGTGTTTTTACGGAGAGAAAATTCACTTGCATTCCAGCTCTGCCCTTCTTCACATTCATACAGCGGTGTAAATCCACACGTGGAAGCTGCCCTGTATATCTACTGTTACCCAGCAGCCCGGCAGGCATCTCAGTGGCGATTATGACTGGAGAGATCCCCTCCTACACCAGCTGGTAAGGGCATTACAACTGGTGACACTGTTGCACACACATTTCATGTTTGTGTGTAGATACATTATTTTCATTTGCATGTGTGTAATCAGGCTCAGAGTTCTAGTATTTGGCAGCAATGGAGAAAGAAGAAAGCAGACCTGCCAAAGATAAAAAGCCAGGCAGCTGGCGATACTGCCACATCTCAGCTGTCTTCTGGCTGCTTGCTGAAGATGGTGCTATTTGTATGCATGTGTTTATGTCTGCAAACACTGAAAGTGCTAAAGAAAGGCTATCACCTACATTGGTAACTATATACAGTGTGTCATGTCAAATCAAGTCAGCTCTGTTTTTGGTCTGTACAAACGGGGAAATATCTGGCTCTTTCTAGCTGCTAAATGCTCCACTACAGTAGGTTCACCAGCTAGTCACTACAGGGTTTTTAGAGCTTTTTCACTGAAAACAGCTGCCTGTTGTGGCCCAAAACAATGGTATGAGAGCGGTGAGAGTAACCTAAAATAGTAAATTTACTACGGGACAGCTAAACAATTAGCTAAAACCTGCTATAAAGCTCTGCAAAACCTGAGGGATGCTGCGGATTCAGATGATAATTAAGGTTACAATTGAATCCTTCACATTATTATTTTTTTTTTTACATTGTCATTTGATACAATGTTATTTTAATAGTTGAGTTTAAATATGCTTTGTTGTGTACTTTCTTGGTGACTTTGATAAGATAATACTATGTGGTTGCTATGGTGCTCGGAGAATTTGCAAGGGGATGATTAACTGGTAACTAGGGTGTTAAGAATGGATGTGAATTGCTATGTGGTTGCTAAGGCATTTCTAGGTGGTTGTTAGGTCGCTATGGTGTTCTGTGTTGTTGTATAAGGTGTGGCATGGTGCTTGCTTGTGTGTTGTTGGATGGTTGCTTGTTTGAGTGTATACGGTTTGCCATGGGGATCATTGTTTGTTTGCTACAGAGGCAGGGACACAATGAAAGAGCTACTTGACAAAAACCTTATAATATTAAGCAGAAATATGTTCTTTCCTTGCCTCAATTTAGATTAAAATTACAAAAGCTAACTTTTGTATATTTACTTTTTAGAATAAAGTAGCTGTGAAATATTACTCTTCATCACTCTCAGTCTCCCGCCCCACATCTTTTTTTCCTCCTCCTCTGCTACTCATCCACTCTCACATCCACTTGCCAGCCTGTGATCGCCTTGTGATCTCGCTTAACTCCTGTTCCTGCAAACATATCCACTGTCCCTGTAGGGCTGCTCTGTGGCAGCTCATCCACACATCATAAATGTGTTTGACCCTCTGTGGAGCATCAGACAACACCCTTCTTTGTATTCTTGTTTGCTTTTTTCACAACGCAAAAGCCCTAGCTTCGGTTTGCTCGTGGCTCAAACGCCTTTTGAACTGTCTGTTTTGTAAAGCTACAACATTCTGAATTTCTTTTGATTGTGGGTTTATACTTACATCCTTGAAGCTTGGTTGCATTTGGTTTCTGTGGTGTTATTTTTTAAAAGAACTAAATATTTAAAAAGATAAAAATACAATACTTTACTTTGCCTGAATTGTGACATTTGTTATTCAAATATCCATCTGTAATTCCTCAGAAACTTTACGTTAATTGTGATTACTAAGTTTCCCTTTGTTTTTTTCAGTGTAAATTATTATTTTGCCAATAATAGTTCAGCAGCCAAGCAGACAAACTGCAATACAGTAACAGAGAGTTTAAGAATGTAGATTTTTCATAGGTTTTACACTTAGTTATAAATACATTTTGGAGTGTTTTGGGAAGTTTCATAATCAAACTACAATGTGAGTCTTGAAAGCCAGAACCCTCAAAACACAAAAAAATGTTGAGTTAATTGTTGGTATTTAATTGGAGTGAGGATGTGAGCGTGCCTTTTAGGAGTTGCTCAGTGCCAGAGTGATCACCTGCAAACAATCACCTGAGCAATCAAGCCAGTCAGGATTCTTTAGCCTCAGTCTCCCTCAAGCCTTTGTCACATTGTCTTGTGTTAATGCCAAGCTCTCAAGCCACTTGATAAAGCCTTCTTTCTGTGACCCATTAGTGACTTTGAGCCCTGTTTTCTAGACCAGGGTTTCCCAAACCTTCCTGGAGTGTCCCTTGTCCTGCATGTTTTACATCTGTCCCTGCTCCAACACAGCTGATTAAAATGATTAACTTGTTATCAAGCAGCTTCAGGAGTTCATAACGAGTTGATCATTTGAATCAGCTGTGTTGAAGCAGAGAGCGATGTGGATTTTGCCCAGCCCTTGCCTGTACCTAAAGCCTGGTTCACACGGCAGGATAATTAGGCCGATTTTAGCCCCAATTCACCCCTTCCGACAATCTTAAGGATGCTCCGATTATCGTAAAATAATCTGATCTGATATTCCTGCCGTGTGTGGTGTGTTAAGACTGCTCTCGTCTGCTCGGAAGGACGTCGGGACCGCTCCGATCTCAAATCGGGGATATCCAACATGTTGGATTGTTTTGGCCCGATTTCTCCTCGTGTGTGGTGTCCCCCGGGGACAAACGAGCACGCAGCCTGTGGACTGTGGCGTGTAGCCATTCAGAAAGCGAGGTGACGAGGCGGCGAGGAAAGCACCGGGAAACAAAATCAAAACAGCCGGCGGCATGGCGGACCAGAAAGTCCGGTGGACGTCGGAGATAAGTATAGCAAGTATAGTCCATGCTCGCGTTGTCTCCACTTCTTTGACCATCGCCTTTTCTTTTGATAACGTTTTTTTTCGGTTAAAAACAAACTACAAATTATCGCCACTGCATCCTCTTCGTCCGCCATGATTGTTTACTCTGAAGTCACGTTTGATCTCGAGGGATTTTGCGAGATTTCCCGTCTGACCTGGGAATGCTCGGGAGTCAAATCGGTTCGTGTGTGATGTGTTGATTTTGCCGTGTGCTGCGCACCACACACTGTACGACCAAAACTGTTAGACCCGTGATTTTTTATCGCCGTGTGTGGGGTCTCTCAGGATTGGAAAATCGGCCAACAATTTTAAAATCATCCCGTGTGAACCAGGCTTTACTGGACCAGACCTTTTGGATGTTTGAACTGCTTACTTTTTACCTCTGCCTTGTCCATTGTTCGCCTGATGTTTTGCCATTAAAACTCACTAAAAAGACGTCTGTGTTTGTGCCTGCTTCTGAGTCCTCTCCATGCCTGACGTAGACTGCAGTAGTGATACAAGCTTTAAAGTGCTCATATTATGCTCATTTTCAGGTTCATAATTGTATTTAGAGGTTATATCAGAATAGGTTTATATGGTTTAATTTTCAAAAAATACCATATATTTTTATTGCTGCAGCTCCTCTTTTCACCCTGTGTTGAGCTCTCTGTTTTAGCTACCGAGTGAGGCATCGCACTTCTGTTCCATCTTTTTTGGGAGTGGCACATGCGCAGTACCTAGGTAAGGACTACTAGCCACTCAGAAGCAGAGTATGAGGGCATGCCATGCTAGCAGCTAGGTGAGCATTATAACGTGTGTTACAAAGTGACGCACGTTAGTCACAGAAGTAAAGGCTGGACTACAATAGAGCTGTTTGGAGCAGTTTGTGAACAGTGTTTTCTGTTGGAGATGGTAAGTCCCTTTGGGGTGGACTTTGGGCTTTTTTCACTTTGTAAACCTATTACATGCACAAAAAAGATATATAACACAATAAAGGAAAGGGAAAAAGCCAAAAAGCATAATATGAGCACTTTAATACAACAGCTACTATTATTACAACAACCAGTTAAAACTACACTGTAGTTAGACGGCACTTAGCGGCAACATTGTTTCAGAGCACCAACTGTATAATGTGCAGCTGTTTGTACCACGTTAAGTTTATGAAAATGTGACCTTTACCTCTCCCCCGTGTCTCACTCTGCAATATACATTTAAATTCGATAAAACGGCCAAGGTCGACTCTGCCCTCTCTGCACAGCACTGACCTGTCATATTCTCTTATACCACTCTGCACGCGCACACACACACACACACACACACACACACAGATCCCTCCTTACCTCTCACATTCCCCACACGCTCCACAGACAACGTAACTGTATGATGTCTACGTAGCATTGGCTGCAAGGTTAAATTGTTCTCTACTGATCGGCACTGTGAGGACATATCTACTCTTTTGCTCACATATTCTTTCTCTATACTGTCTTCCATCTTACATAAGCAACATGGCAGAAATTATTCTTGCTAAACATCAGCATTTTAACATTGTCATTGTGAGCATATTAGCATGCTGATGTTGGCATTTGCAGCAGAGTTAAGGTTATCCAACATTTAATTATGTTATGTTTGTAGGTTGAGATGCAACTTTCACAAAGAAAAGCGTGAATGTGTTTACAATCAGGGTGAAAAAATCAACACTACCGACAGCCAAATGGCGATAAACCTTGGCTGTCACTGGTACTACATCTGTTACCACAACACCAGACACTTCTGCAAGTGTAATTCCCAGTCATATAACCACTCTGGACAAATGACAATAAAGTTACTTTCACATTTCTTCCCCATTTTCACCATATTTAATTATAACTTTGGACTGTTTAGAAATAGAATATATTAAGCGTCTGATGCTGCTTTGTTGTAAGATAAAGCAGGTTTTTCATTATTCTCACCATTTAGCATGTTTTTTTTCTATTCTTTGCAGGCTTTCTGAAGAAATGAAGACATTTCATCTCCATGTTTCAGGATAGTCCAGAAACTTAATAATATAAAACTATTAATGTTTCCAAAGCACAGTGCAAGTGCGATTTACAGTACAGGAGAGTCAACTTTCCAATGTGTTCATGTAATTGTGTGCATGTTCACATAAGGTTGATTCAACAAGCAGCCAGCCAGCTCTTCCTCCTCCTCGTTAACATCTTGCTTTTCGGTCTCCCTCCCAGCGAAGCGAGAAAAAGATGACGAACAGAATAGGAAGAGAGAGATGGACGACTGATGTTCCCATTACTGCTCTGTTCATTTGAGCCTTGGAGGGGAAAAAGAGAGAGAGAGAGAGAGAGAGAGAGAGAGAGAGAGAGAGAGAGAGAGAGAGAGAGAGAGAGATGTAATAGACCACTATACATTTGTGGACAGATGAGGAGTCTGGGTACTATTAGTATAGGTTTGCCTAGAGGAGAGGAGCATTAGAAATTAGACATTATAGTTCACACTTCATGTACAGTACTTATGTATTCAAGCAGGCGTTTGAATTTATAGTTTTCTTATATTATGAATCTGTTAGCATCAGTGTGATCTAAATCTCCTGCAGGTGAAAAATGAATTGCCTTTTTCTCACATGTCAGATTTTGCACTCAGAGACAAGACACGAGTGAAAGGCAGATGAAAGACTACTTGAAGGACTACGATTCAGGAGATGCTGTCAAACCGTCTGATTGGCTTGACAAGTGGCTTGTCGGGGGCCACATTCGCCTCTGTGTTAGCCGAGTGTGGATCACCTTTTCATGAAAAAAGAATATGGAAGGTACCTTATGTCAGCCAGTCAGCAGAGGAGACAGTGCTTTTAAAACGGGAGGTATCGGGGTCAAACTACTTCAAACTGTTTATTTTAAGAGGCAATTATGCAGATATGTTTATGTCTGTTTATAGTAAGAAGATCTGTTGAATGGTTGACTTTCATGGCCTTGTCAAAGCATAAATTAAAAACCATGTAGACATAAAGGCGTGTTAAAAAGAGACCAAAGGGTAGGCCTAATCATCATAACTAGTAAAAAATGTGTGATAAGCTTTCATAAAATGTGGATACAATGTAGGACCTAGAAAATGTGTGTTATAATTATCTTATTTGTGTCGGTCAAAAAAAAGGATAAACCGTAATAAGTGTTTTAGTCACCACAACCTAATACCATTAGTTACTTTTGTCCCTTTTGATTACTTCTAATAATTTACTGCCTTTAAAGCATTTACTAAGGTTATTGCAAATGACTCACAATGTAAACAAATTAAGTCTTAATGACATTGTGATATTGTGCTCGCAACACTTTTATAAACTTGGTCACAGTTTTGATCAGTTATAATATTTTTCTTATCAAGTTAATCGCTGATATTTGGGTCCAACACAGCCTTAAGTTTAGTCATTTTATCTAAACGACTCATTTGGAGGTAAAATCAAAATAAGGGTATCTGAAATGTGACTTATAATTATGCATTGCATTAAAACAACTCCACATACAGAAAGTCAAAGATCCAAGACGTTAACCTGTATTATACCAAAACTTCTACCAAAAGAACAGAGCTAAAGCTCTGTTATTCCAGAGTCGTTTATTTACATGTTGTGTCTTTGTTGAGGTTCGGGACTCATGAGGAGCTTTGTGCAGTCAATAGAGTTCTGCACTGCCATATTTTCATTATTCCTTATTCATAGACGTTATATCCTTGCTTTGGAAAGGCTTTCTCAGTGGCCCACCAGCAAAAAAAACACACACATACACACACACACACACACATATATATATCTAACTAACTAAAATTTAAAAAAAATAATAAAAAATAAGGAATCATTGGGGATTTTTAAAAAGGCAAACTTTTTTGCAAATTTTTGCTTCATTTCATCCATTACTGGCCACTGGCTCACCAGGTTAATTCAAGGCATTGGCTACGCTGTCTGTCATCCTGGGGCATTCCCAGGGACATTGGGTATCTACTTGTAACACATGACACGCACTGAGGCAAACCATTTTTAGACTGAGATAGACAATTTTCTTATTAAGTTGCAATTTTCTGATCACTCGTTCATGCCATACTGGACATCATTTATAGCATCTCCAAATCTCAGAAATGGTGGCAGAAGCTACTAGAACAGAGTAATAAAAAAGTAATTTCCCTAAAACAAAACCTCTTTGGTCATCATTAGAAACAAAAAGGAACAGATACATCAGCTAAAGTAGGGTTTATCATGAACACTTGAGTGTGCGTGAGAACACACACACATACATTTTGGTTTAGAATACTTTTAAGGCATTGACTTAAATTCCCTCCCCTCCTACCCCTGGAGGAGGGTTAACCTACACTCACCCCAATTACTAACGTTAACCTAACAGTTAAGACAGAAACCACTTTACATCATGCTGAATGCAGCTGCAGTAAAAATCAATTGGGGACACCAATTTTGTCCCCAATTAGACATGCAGTACCCAGAAAGAATGCACGCACACACACACACACACACACACACACACACACACACACACACACACACACACACACACACACAATTCCAGGTATAGGAAACCACGGGCAGGGGGTAGTTTGACTTTCATTTGCCAGCAATTGCATAGTCCCATTTTTTGTTCCTAAGGTTGCAGGGCACAATAGATGGGGAGGGTTGTAGACCGTGAAGCCATTTAAGTGGGGTTGGGAGTCACAGTGACAGTCTACAAACCTCACAGAGATATTCATTACCTATCCTACTCCCATCTACACTCATAGAAATGCACTCTGATGTCCCTGCTGTATGTACGGAGGCATGTTCGAAGTCATTAGAGTGCGGGGATAGACAAATGGTGTCAAACTTTTGTTCAGCCAAATACAACAAACAAAATAACTCTTCTTTCTGCTGTGGTGAATTTGAGGTTGCCTCATTGTTTGGGGGTCGTGGTATTTCAGGGAACGTCACAATTTTCACTAATTTGTTTGGGGTTCTAGGAAAGAATTATTGGCTTTTTTGTAGAAAAAGTAAAATAACTTTACTATAGAATGGGACCAGAACCAATTGTAACAGTGTCTGTAATCAAGTGATTGTACATATAATTTACTAATTTAAAAGTGGATTTATCGTAAACATTTTGTCCCTTTTTATTGACCGATACATCACAAAGTCAGCTGATAATGTAAACTGATAGAGTTGAGAGCTTTCACTACATAAGAGGTGATAAGTACAGCTTGTTGAAGGTCATGTCTCACACTTACACCTGTGTGTGTGTGTGTGTGTGTGTGTGATCAGAGCTGAGCAGATGGATGTGGACAAGTTTGCACTCTAAGAGAGATAAGATAGGTGTACCTTATCTGAGTCAGCACAAACCACCTCTGACAACACTGATAGTTCTCTCTCTGTGTGTGTGTGTGTGTGTGTGTGTGTGTGTGTGTGTGTGTGTGTGTGTGTGTGTGTGTGTGTGTGTAAAAGACAGGGAAGATAGCTACCAAGATAGCTAAGACCAATTTTCTGAGTTTCAAGCGTAAGATATAGACTCACTGAACATCTCTTCTGTCACACAAACACACTCATCCACTTGCTCACTAAATCAGGTCAGCTTGGGACCACGTCTACCCATGCCATTGAAATATGAAAACGCTTTTTACATGTGAAAACAATAGCTACAGACAGTCCGGTTAAATCTCTGTTCTGTCCTGTTTTACAGTAATAAAACTCAAAATTCAGTTGTTTTACAGATTTTTTTTGTTTCGGTTGTCAGACATCCTGAATTAGTGTAAATGCATGATCCTGTTGGACTTGCAATTTAAGAGCTATGATCTATCACAACCCCTGCCAACTCTTTTATTTTTTCATGGCATATCACTAGCTCTTCTGTCATTTCAGATCCTGTCACTCCCTTCTGCCCTGCAATCATCTCATTCCCATCACCTGAGTGTCCCCACCCATCTCCCCACCTGCACCTCATTACCTCATCAGCCATACCGGCCCAGATCCACTGTTCCTCTGCCAGATTGTCTAATGTGCATTGCCTTATTTTTTCAGTGTTTTTAATTTCAGTTTTGCCTGATTCTTGGATTTTATGTTGCACTGCGACATGAATCAAATCAGTATTTTATGATTGCAAAGACATCTGACAAAATTACCAAAAATTTAAAAATAACTTGATGAAAACACCTCTATTGTGTTATCAGCTATACTGACATTTAAAATGACCCTACAGAATGGGTTTTATGTAACAGAAAGTTGTCTTCTTAGCATGCGTTTTTAAATGTATCTATGATAGAAAGCTACATTTTTGGGGAACAATGCGCTGTTGAGACCAAAAACAGCACGGCATTAAAAAGGGCTTTCGTTGACATGGGAGTGTTGCCTCTGATGGGACAATCAAATATGATCCAGGAAAACCGGTTTGAGCGATAGTTTGATCACTGTGGTTTATAATACAAGGAGGAACAATTTTAGCTAAAACTTTGTAACAACACAGCTGCTAAAACAACGGAGATAAATCATTTTATCTTATCCTTGACGATTGCAAGGTAAACAGTAAAAATGTGCAGCTCATGTGACAAAATAATCTGTGTTCTTGCACATATTTGATTGGCCAACACAGCACCTTGCTGGAAGATGTTGCGTAAAATTAGTCAAGTTATCCCCCCCCCCCAACAACCCTCTGCTGGAACCCTGTATTGGCTGTGCCAACCCACAGTGGTCTCATAGAAATGAATTTCTATTCTAAACATATTTTTATTGTCAGTCTGATGCTGCGTTCCAGGCAACCCGTAACCTGTGTTTTCACAACCTTCTACCCGTGAAAGTGCCCTGGAATGGCAGTCAAACCCGTAACTTACTACCCGTGAACTTGTACCAGATCGTTGTACTCCCAGTTACAGTTTTTGACGTCACACACACATAAACAACAATAGCGACCCCTGTTGATGCTACAGACGCCAGTGATTAACGGTGAGAAATAGAAATAAATAGACATATATAGGCAACGTGAAGTAATTCCGCACATTGTAATCAAAAGAATACACATACAATTGTGTACTACCATAGGTTATGTTTATTAAAGGAACACGCCGACTTATTGGGGACCTTAGCTTATTCATCGTATCCCCCAAAGTCCATACATACCCTTCTCATCTCCGTGCGTGCTGTAACGCTGTCTGACAGCTCCACCAGTAGCTTAGCCTAGCACACAACATGCAGGTGAATGGTTCCACTAATCCTACTCCGAATTGTGACAAAAGTGACAAAATAACGCCAACATGTTCCTATTTAAATGTTGTGATTTGTAGAGTCACATCGTGTACAAAAAAACAACGTAACATAGCGATACGACACAACGACACAGCCATATTCTAACCGTAAACAAACCGGGAACTATATTCTCAGACAGGCTTGCTGCAAAGCAAATCATTCTGCCCAAGTACTATATTCTTCCGCCTGAGAATATAGTTCCCGGTTTGTTTATGGTTAGAAGATGGCTGTGTCTCATGTTACGTTGTTTTTTGTACACGCTGTGACTCTACAAATCACAACATGTAAATAGGAACATGTTGGCGTTATTTTGTCACTTATTCGCCGCAGTAGGATTACTGGAACCATTCACCTGCATGTTATGAGCTGGCCTGATGCCGCTGGAACCGTCAGACAGCCTTACAACACGCACGGAGATGAGAAGGGTATGTATCGACTTGTCTAACTCTGGGGGTTACGGTGAATAAGCTAAATTCCCAATAAGTCGGCGTGTTCCTTTAAATGAAGCCCAAAATATGTCGCAGACTAGAAATCGCTAGTATCAGCTAGCGCTAGCTAACTTTAACGTTAGGTAGCCGCTAGCTAACGCTAGCTAGAAGGGTTTGTCGTGACTTTGCCTGGAACGCTACCAAGTCGTGAATCATGACTTGAAGTCGTAACTTACAGGCTAAAAATTGTGTCTGGAACGTAGCATTACAGTGGAAGAAATACCAAATCTGAGACAAAATTATGCATTTTGAGATTCAGCCAGCAGTGTGTGGAAAGCCTCAAAAGGCATTTTATTGTATACGTAAACTATATTGTAACAAAAAAAGACATACTGACTTGTAAAAACGAATCTACACAAAGTGTAAACTTCAATTACCACTGACTCACTGAAAGAGACATCGACTGAAGCCATTTTGTGTCTTTGTCTCTACTGGTTAGGCTTTAATCTCTCTCTCTCTCTCTCTCTCTCTCTAACACACACATGTATGCACACACTTATTCACTTTCTTTTCGCTCGCATGTCTTCGCCTGCACTTGCCTGCTTGTTTCGTTTCCACTCTCCATATATCTGAGCCTGTTCATTTACAGAGGAGAGAACATCGCACTTTCTGATCACTCTCCCTGAGTCATCGGCCGCCGAGCCGAGGACATGAAGCCTGAAGTACCTGTCAGCGCTTGGGGAGAGAGATCACCATCAGGCAGAGATCAAACCAGACTCAGTGGATTGAAAGTAATGAGAGAAGAGGAGAAAAAAGGAGGGCTGGAAACAAGGAGAAGAGAGGAGACTAGGAGAAGAAGAGAAAACAGGAGTAGGGGAAACAAGGAAAAGTTAGTTGCAGAGGAAGAAAAATAAGGAGGGAGATAACAGTAGGGGAAAAAATGGGGGGAAAAGATGAGACAGTAAAGGAAATAGAAAGGAAAAGGGAAAGGATACAAGAAAGGAGGGGAGTGCAAAATAAAGTAGAAAAAGAGAAGAGGGCAAGAACAGAATTGAAATGAAAGGAAAGAGGAAACAAGTAAAGGAGAGGACAGAAAGTAAAGGGAAAGGAAGAGAAGGAGGAAGTAGAGAGGGCAAGCAAGGAAAGATAGACAAGAAGACAGCAAAGGATTGGAAGGGTACAAGAAAGGAAAGAGAATCGATAGGAAAGAAAAGGAGAGGTGGAGGTTGAGACAGATGTACACTTGGTCAGTTCTCCCTGAAGCACTGACAGGTGAACATGCACACACTGGAGAGCTGCTGCACACTTGCCAGCCTTTGTATACAACTCTTAATGTGTGCCTGTGTCTCTGGTATCACTTGTGTGTGTTTGCATGTGTGAGTGTACGGGGACTCTGTCTACACTGTCCAATCAGCCACGCTTCATTACTTTCTTTGTGTGCTTTTGAATTTGTTTATGCCTGAATTAGCACATCCAGTGAGCCATGCGCAAAGCACCACCTCGGCCAGCAGAGCCGAGCCAGGACTCCATTCATCTTTACCTGTCTGCTGTCACCTCACACCATTGACCGCTAACCTGATACAACAACACGGCGATAAGAGGGACAAAACAGCTACAACAGGAGAGAGAAAGGAGGAGTGAAAAGAAAGAGCAGACAGAGGAGGCCATCAAACGGGTCAAACGAAAGAAACAGAACAAAAAGGAGAGACAGTGGAATGAAAGAAGCAGGGGAGCAATTGAGAGTGAACAATTCTTAAAATCCAACGAGAGAGCGGCAGAAAGAAAGCAAGCTCTAGCAGGACCCCTCTGAAATTGCTAATTGTCTGCTGCTGTTCTCCTCTTTTTAAACAACATCAGGTCGAAGATGGAAATCGCTGCTATCGATTAATATCCAGCGAGCAGGCACTTCTCATCATTGTATAGCCTGGCTGTTGCAGTTTGTTTACTTATTTATCATGCTGATTTTGTTTCTGGTGAGAGAGCCAGTCGCCTCGCTGCATTTAAATAAAGCCTGATGTATTCATCTATTACAAACACTCACACAGTAAGGGAGTAATTGCAGCACAGCATTTAATACTCTTAAATTCAGCGTAATCACATTATGCACTGCCGGTATGTCTGGGTCTGTTTCCGAAGGCTTTCTTCCTGTTTATCTTGTAGAACTTTCTTTGCAATTAATTGACCCGAGATTATGTTTAATCTACAACACTGTCTGGGTTTCGAACATCAATACTTTTTGGTACTGACCAAAATATATCCGTAGCCTGTATAGAGTAGCCTATCAATAACTGTCACGTTGAGTCAATCACGTTTACACACGGACTCAAAACTTTCATCCGTCATTAAAGTTTTCGGAACAGCTTGGATTTTCTGCGTTTTTTCACATCCGTAAAAACCTTTAGAGTTGTTTGACCACCGTACATGCAAACGTCATCATCCAAAATTACCTCTAATAAACTGATTCACTTCGTCTTCCAGCACTAAGCACTTTAAGACAAAAAAAGTAGAACTTAAAGATAGATTGTGACAGGTGATTGCAGATTAGCTTGGAATGGAAGGATGTGCAAAAGATTAGACAGTAGTGATTGTGCTCAAGTCAGGTAAATTATCTCACTCGTGTCATTAATTTATTAGCCCCCGTTTGGGATTAGCGCTATCCATTGCACCCATGTAATTAATTCAGGAAGTGAGAGGACCACAAAATCATCGTCACTGCTTGACGACTCCAATGTTTTCGTATTGCAAATGTTCAAAACAAATAAGAGTAATAAAACACATCGGACTCAGTGTGCAAGAATTCTGTGCATAACGTTTTTTTTAAATGAAATGACGGATTAAAAAAATGCATAGGAAAAATACGGACTTGGTGTGCAAAGGCCTCTACATACTGTAACTTCAGTTCTACGAATTCTGGATGATCGTTGCATTAAGACAGATGAAAATGGGTTGAATATGAGATCCCGGTTATCCAGAGCAGTTTAACACTGCACTCGATTTATTTGACAACTCAGCACATTAAAGAAGCTGCAGGGTGAGAATATAAGTGGAAGGTCACAAGTATAGATTCTGCAGCAGTCAATATGCCCTTCTCCGCTGAATCGCCCTTGCTCCAGAGTTCGACCTCTGTGGTGAACTGCGAGAATTTCTTAACTACTGGTTGTCATATTTAAAAGTTTCGAAAATTGTATCTAGCTGTCCTGAGGAAGCATGTCAAATGCATTGTATAACAGAAAATCAATATCAAACCCAGAGGCAAGAATTAGTTTCTCAAAAGTTTGGGTGGACATTCGGCCTGTGTAGCCGCCTGCTGAGTCTGTATCCTTAGTGGTTGTGTTCAGTTTCACCAACATAACAATCGCACAAATTTCCCCTGCCATTTGTCGACTGATGCCTAAAGAACAATTCCTATCAAAAATAAAGATGAGTAAAATACAGAGTGTGTGTGTGTGTGTGTGTGTGTGTGTGTGTGTGTGTGTGTGTGTGTGTGTGTGTGTGTGTGTGTGTGTGTGTGTGTGTTTTGACAGACGATGACTGCGGTCCCAATGAAGGTGGCTGTGTCCCTGTACCCACTGGGTCGGAATCATCGTTCCAAATATCTAGTAGTTGCTGCTTCTTCGTTGATTTCCTCGGGGGGTACAGACTGAAATGGACTTCGCTCAACTCAGGATTTTTTTAACTTCTTTACTCTTGCCCCTCTAACAGTGCTCTTAAAGAGCCCCTTACATCAAAGTCAATAATGTTTTAATCACTATTTATATGTTTTAATATATTTATATTTATATTTCACTTGTTAAATGGGGTCAATACTTTTCATGGTTTATTTTGTTCTGCTTTATTTAAGCTGGTAACAGTCCACTATGTCATCGTACTTAAACCTACAAATCTTTCTTTTTTTTTGCACTTTGGGGCGCCAGAAAAAGCTGTAAACACAAGACAGACATGTTATCAACTTCTAAGGGCGTTTTCACACCTGAAACAACGAACCAAGGTCCGGACCAAGGTTCATGTTTTTGTTACATTGTATACATTTGATCCGGTAAGTTTTGGTTTCACACTGCAGTTATGCAAACGCACTAAAGAACTATACATGACAAAACTACATCCTGCCGTCATCACATACGTGAGCTGCGTCTCCAGATACTATAATTGATTGGGTTGTAGACGGGTTTCCCCATCCTCTCGTATCTCTCTCTGTGTCGGAGTTTTTTCAACTGACTGCTGCTCTCCCCTACTGCCGCGGCTCTTTTTTGTTTTGTTGTGATGTTGAGAAGCAAGACACGGGAACTTTCTTTCTGGAGAATTTATTCAGAGACAAACGGAAACCTACACTGTACATTTACTACCACTTAACAAATAAACTGCTGATGTATTCTCTGCTCTGATAGCCGACAGCTGTCTGCTCTGAGCGCATTCACCGTCACTCTCTCATGTAGCCTACACACTAAGCACCGAGCTATTCCTTAAAGGAGCTTCCCTGGTCTTGTAACACAAGGAGAGCCTGCCAGAGCTTCTTGTATTTGGTCCGAAAGTCCGAACCATCCAAAAAATGCTTTCACACTATAAACGAACCGGACCATGGTTCAGTTTGGTACAGACCGAGACCACCTCTTTTTATCGGACCAAAATTTGGTCTTTTGATCCGGGCCGTGGTCTGGGGGAGGTTTCACACCTGTAATTTTGGTTCAGATCAAACTGAAAAGTCCGAAAATCCAGACCAAATGAGATATGTGTGAAAACGCCCTAAGTGGATTTGGTAAACTTTCTGGTCTGGTCAAGTCCAATATTCACTCATTTTTTCGCTCAGTTTTTGGTCTCCACCAACTCCTGACAAAAATAAATGCTAAATGCTCCAATATGTCCCCCAGCTAGTCTCTAATTGTGTCTGCTATTTGGTGTTGGGTCAATTGTTAGGGAAGCCTACGTCATTTTAATTGTTTCAACAGACAACCAATGTTGTCTTATTGCTGGTGAGGACAGTCTCAAACAGACCTTTATGTTATTAAAATCTACAAAGACTAGACACCCCACACATAACTGTCACAGTCTGGCTCTGTGTCCAGATGTCCTCAGACTGTTTGTGAAGGCTGGACTGAGTTGTATCTTTAAAAGACTACCTGGCATTATAGTCATTTAAGTTGACTATATTAGTTAGTCTGCCTTTGTTTTCCCTCCGGTCTCCGGTCAGTGTTGTTGTCGTTACTTAGAATTCCTCACGGGGTGACAGAAACTACGCACTATAGATTTAAGGTTTTCTGTTTGCTGTGTTTTTTCTCCTGTGTTCCTGTGCTGCCTTTGCCCATCACATACCTGCTCTGAAGCAGCCTTGTTAGTCCTTCCCTACTCCCAGAGTTTTTCCCAGCCAATCAGCTCCTTTCCTGCCTAATCACCTCATTCCCCTCACCTGAGCTTTTCAGCCCAGCTCTCCACCTGCACTTCATCCTCTCGTTAGATTGGTTTGTATGTGTTTTTCCTTGCATGCACTAACTTTGAATAAAAAGTTATTTCTTTAAGTTCCTGTTACCTGCTCCAGTCTTTATGACACACACCTACTATATTTCAAACCAAAACACAGAAGTCTTGAGTCATAAGGAAGCACATAAATACAGAAGAACATTTAATGATGGTATGATGGTATGAACTCCATCTTCAACAGTTTGCCTTGCTAATTTATGCTGCAGTTTGTGTTGAAAAGGCAACAATAAAAAACATGCTTAATGTAGGTGAGAATGAGGATGGAGAGATGTGGATGACTGCCTATGCTTTTGTGCAGCGAGAATTTGTGTGCTCACACGTGGTGACCTAACGGTTAAAGAAGCGAGCGTGTGACCGGGAGGTCGTCGGTTCAATCTCCAGACCGACAGGATAAAATCTGGGTGGGGAAAGTGAAAGAGCAGCGCTTGTCCCTCCCTCATTACCACCACTGAGGTGCCTTGGAGCAAGGCCCTTAACCCCAACTGCTCCAGTGGAGCTGCTCAGTGGCCAGCAGATCAGATTGTGGTTGTACTGTATGAATGTGTAACTGTGTGAATGTGATTAGGGTGTTCCTGCAAAAGAGAGGTTGCCTTTCAGTGAATCTTGGGGGTGTCTGATCTTAGGTTTCAAATCATCTTAAAATCTTAAGTAAACAACATTAAAAATTGACTCTGTAAAAAAGTACAGAGTCACAGTGTTGCTGAACTAAGAATGAGCAACAAGACAGGAAATGGAACTAAATAAAAGTTCAAGGTAGGAGAAAGACTATTTTGAGTGAGTAAAAAAAGACAAACTGCTGTTAAAACTGTCCCATCTCCAACTGACATATCACCACACACCGATGTTAAGACGGGTCAACCACTTTGATAACAACACAAGTTTCCATTAATAGAATCCTAACTCATATCTTTCTCCGTTCTCTTCTTATTTGGCGGTCCTCCTCCAGGATAGCAGAGTGCTGAACCAAATTTTAGCAGAGCTCAAAGACTCAGAGAGGGGTAAAGGTCTGGTTGATAATAAGGGTGCTCTTGGCTACTGGGTCAGGAGGGTGGGACTGGTTAATTAGAGGGCTATGATTTTGGCTTCTGTAGCCTGCAGTGTATGTGTGTCTTATTGGCAGATCGGAGGATGTCTGTTCACACTCTGATGATATGGCGTGTGTGTGTGTGTGTGTGTGTGTGTGTGTGTGTGTGTGTGTGTGTGTGTAGGGCCTGGTTCCTTGGCTGTGCTTTAGGCGGCTCATCGTGGGGTTTTTGTTAATTTGCTGAAGTAACCATTGCCAAAACAACCCAGGAGCTGTCACCTTGGAAGAACAAGAGGAGAGGCGACAGTGTGCGCTTTATAGTGTCATTCACAGGAAGTCAGCAGCGCAACACCTGCTAATCACAGCTGCGGCTTTCATCTGATGACCTATGTACTGTATCTTTTCAGGCAGAAATAAAGATCATCCAAAGAGCTAATTTTCTTTTTTTGTTAACGAGGTGGCAGTGAGCATAGAGGACTTGTTGTTCCTTTGTGTTTCTGGTTGTGGCTGCATCCTCAGACCGATGATATATAGTCTGTGTATACACAACCCAGACCTGGATGTACCACACTGAAATTGCTCCGTGAAAAACTCATTGAGAGACTGGTGCACTTCAGGATTGGAGCCTCTGGTCTAATAGAGATCGGTGACAGTTTGGAAGGGATGAAAAGTCAGGTTGATCAATATGAAGCTGAGGAAAAGCCACATGAGTTGCAGTGCGTAGAACCACTTCATTGTTCAACACTGCCTCCTAGAAATTATTTCTGATATACTACTAATATGTTTTCACAGTTTCAAGTGAGAGTGCTGTTTGTTTCCCGTTTCCAATCGGGAGTCAACTTTGTTTGTTTTTTTCATTTTCAGCATGATCATGATCATTCCCAAACCTTAACCACATATTTAGCATTGTAACCATGACAACAAAGGTTCCCTAACTTTATAGTCAACTTCTGTAGTCATTTAAACCCAAACTACAATTTTCCCCTAAACCTTACCTTGAATAACAATGTATCAAATGAAAATTTTTGGTGTGAAAGGGATGGCTCAGCTTTACTGATCTTTATACTGTCAGCTCATTGCATAGCTTTACTGTTTTGGTTCACTCTCACCGCTCTCATAGCGTCGTCTTCAACCATGGTAGGCAGCTTTTTATCGCTGAATATCTCTCACTGTGCACTACCTGCTCAGCACAGCATTTAGCAGCTAAAGAGCCAGCTAATTCCCTCGGGTGTTGGTAGAGACTTTAAACAGGTCTAAAAGAGAGTGAATATTGGTTTCATCAGGTCCCGTTCATTTGGAGGACATTCCAAATTAATCAAAATGTTTCTCCATAACTGCTGAATGTGTAAAGAAGCTACTGTTTGCTAACAAGTTTGCAACTTAGAATGATATGTCAGTGTGAGCAGATATTGCTACATTCTGAATCAACATTTTTGCAACTTAATACATCAATCAACAATGTTTCTTCGTTTTGTTGATAAAAAAAAATGCTGGGCATTACTTTAGTTACTTTTCCTCAGTGTATTTGCTGTTGGTTGCAAATTAGTAGTGTAAAAATGTAATTTCTACACGGTTGTATTCTTCATTCATCATTTTAATTTTTGACAGTTTGGAGAAAAATGAAAGCCTGGTTTATAATAAAGTGTAATGCTATAAAAGATTTTTATTTCTGTAATTTTTCCTTGATTTGTTAAGATACATTCTGTCTGATTAAGTCAGTGTAACTCAAAGTCACTTAGCGTCTGTTTAAAATTCCCTGACAACCAAAAAACATTTATTATTCATCATTGTCCCAGCTGTTTTGGAGAAAAAACAGCAAGGAGAATAACTTTTCCATCGCTAACATGCTCGGGACTCCATCTGTATTGGTCTGCTTTCCTTCTTCCTCAAAACAGATTTAAATCGGAGGCTCGTCTGGATCTAGACTTCCTGAATGGCCGAGCTCATTCCCTTCCCAGAGATGGGAGCGATTGTGGGAATTGAGCCTGAAGATTGCTGAAGTAATTAACGTTTCTGCTGGCTGGCAGATCCAATCGTCTCAGATAGGAGACGAGTTTCTGACACACACACACACACACACACACACACACACACACACACACACACACACACACAGATACATACAAAACAGAATCTGAAATGCAAAGTTTAATTGCGTACTGTAGCACAATAAAATGTGTCCTCATATGCACAGACAGCTGTCACACTCAGGGTGCTGTACTGCTTTGATGATTTAGTTAATGTGATAGTGGAAGGCAAAACAACCAGAGCAGCTGTCATTTACGTCACGTTTCTGCATGTATGTCAGTGAAATAGTAATGATGTTCGTTTGGTTTGTGTATCTCCCTTTTAATAAGGCTATCATTGTCAGGAAATGAAGATGTGTTGGATCTCTTTAGGCACTCCTGGAAGTTTTTTACTGGTTTTCCAAATTATTATCATCATCCTGCAATATATATATATATATATATATATATATTAATCCTTTTTCTAACAAACAAATAAATCCCTCCGTCCCTCTCTGCTCACGTCTACCTGTTCTCATATCAGCTGACTTAATATCTTTCTTTTATGTTGCCCTCTTTCAATCTCCTATCCCTCCCTCTCCTCTTTCTCTGCGCCTCCCTTCCGTTATTCTCTCTATCCCCTCTCAAAGCCACCTCATCGCCTTCCCTCCTCCTCTCTTGTAACTTATTCTATCTCTCCTCCTCTGACAAGTCTCAGGCATCTCCTTCGCCATCTCTAGTCCACCTTCTCCTCCTCCTCCTCCTCCTCCTCCTCCTCCTCCTCCTCCTCACAAATACTCTCTACCATTGTCCAAACAATTCTCTGCTTCTCTTGATTTCTTCCCACAGTTTTTTCTTCTTCTCATCGCCTCTTCTCTCCTCTCTCCTTCCTCCCTTTCACCAATGAGGGAAGGGCGGGCCAGCCTTTTGTCTCAAGGTGACTCAGAGCATCTGGAGCTGTTGCTGCGATATGTGAAGCAATTTATTCGCAGGCAGGAGGTGTGAGCAGAGCGGACTTCGGCCCTCTGGTGACTCTGGTTGTGGCCGACAACCCTGTCAAGGTTGCTGCTTGTTGTTTGTACCTACATATAGACAGCATCTGTGTGCTTAAATCAATTGCACCACTTTCTGACATTCATCTAATTTAAAAAGAACACATTGGATTAAAGAGCGGAATATCCCTGGTGGCAAATTTATGAAGTGACGTGTGTCT
This sequence comes from Sander lucioperca, assembly GCF_008315115.2. Taxonomy (NCBI): domain Eukaryota; kingdom Metazoa; phylum Chordata; class Actinopteri; order Perciformes; family Percidae; genus Sander; species Sander lucioperca. Next base: position 20,366,830 of record NC_050194.1, on the reverse strand, counting down.
CTGTGTGTGTGCGTAAGTGAATACATGAATAATGTTTTAGCTTTGAGGGTGGTCCTTATGGACTCCTGTGTCCCCCTGACATGAATATTAAATGTTATGCTGGTTAGGGCGCCTAATTGTTCTTCATCTCTGCCTTTGCTTTTCCCCTCCTTCGTCTGAGATGCTATATTTCAACTTAGCGTGTGTTTGTGAGAGCAGATGTATGTTAGAAAAAGATTATTTGAATATCCACATGTTTATGTGTATATATTAGTGTGTGTGTTTGTGTGTGTGAGTGTGTGTGTGTGTGTGTGTGTGTGTGTGTGTGTGTGTGTGTGTGTGTGTGTGTGGGCTTGTTTAACTATATTCATGGGGTCCAAAAACTGGGAGTCCAGTATACTTGTGGGGTCCCGACAGCTTTGTGGGGCCAAAATGCTGGACCCCACAACTTTAAAGGGATGTTTGAGGGTTAAGACTTGATTTTAGGATTAGGGATATAATTAGGTTATGGTTAGGCATTTAGTTGTGATGGTTAAGGTTAGGGTAAGGGGCTAGGGAATGCATTATGTCAACGGCGGGTCCCCACAAAGATAGTGCCACAAACCTGTGTGTGTGTATGTGTGTGTGTGTGTGTGTGTGTGTGTGTGTGTGTGTGTGTGTGTGTGTGTGAGATGTCTGCAGCCTGTCCCAGGTGCTCCATTGATGTTTTCATATGCACAACTCACATCTTTCATCATTTGGCAAGACAGGCCCTCCATCAATCCTGATGCAACCACTACACACACATGGCTTTTCATGACTGGAGTGACTGCAGTGAATCCTAATTACTGTTTGTTATTACATCCAAACCCAAATTACCATGCTAATTGGCACCAGACACAAAGAACGAATATGGGAATGTCATTAGTTCAGCAGGTATTTGGTCATAAAGGTATTACACAAAGTGACCCCAGTTCATCCTAAGGGGAACGAATGTCAGGATCAAATTTCATATATTAATCCATCCATTTGTTAATTATTTCAGTCTGGACCAAAGTGATGGTTGCTGCCATTATGGCTAAAAAGGCATGATTTACCAACCACAGCTAAACACTAAATGTAAGAAATGTGCATGGATTTAAAACTGGCAGTTGCACAGACATAAACAGTTACACATAACACTTAGACATAGAGCCCCAGCTGGCCTCGTATTGTGGGTGTTTATTGTCTGATGGCTGTTGAAATGAATGACTTCCTTTTCTCCCCTGGAGCGACATGAATACGCTCTTCTGGATGATTGGTGGACAGTTCATAAATACAACCCTGTTTTTTTTTTATCAGTATAACGATGAAACATTTATATTAAACATGCAAAATGCCTCCAACCTCTGCTGTCAACATTTGGTAATGCTTCAGATTACAACTAGTGTAAATATTTTGCACATAAAGGGTATCAAGGAAATATTTACTGGGTACGTATAGGTACAAATGTTTAGGGGAGACCTAGAAATAAATTACTTGGCAATTATACTTTACCCAGTATATATTGAATAATTACAAGGAACAAACAGACTCAGGCTTTATGTCCTTCCACAACAGTTATGATATGAAAAGGAGTCAAAATACATGCAGCACTTAAACTTTAAAACCCAAAGTGTTTTTTATCTTCTCTTGCAGTATTTCTCCTTGCAGAAGTTGTATCTTATGCAAGTGTAAAAACTGATTAACTAGTCTGACTATGTGATGATGAGCTACTTATTTTAGTAATTGATAAGCAAAGTGCTAAAGAAAGCCAACACCTTTTTCCAAAATTTGACAAATAATTATTTTTAAGTGAAGTTGTTGAAGTGAAGTGATGAAAAACCTTCACACAAATAATTTGTTCCAAAAATACAAAGTCAAGTTTCAAGTTACTTTCATTTAATCTGTTATAGGGTATAGTAAGCGATGTTAATCTAATACACTTTTTGTCAAATTCAGCAAATATGTCCTCACGGTCACCTAGCTAAAAATCTGGTGTTCCTACACAGCCCTGGCTGTGTAAATGCAAAACAAACAGAAAGGTGTACACAAGCCAAACAACACTATTCCAGCGAATCAGCACCAGGTGGCGCGTGCAAGCAAGTGATGGCCGCGGAGGGAGAGAGTGGGTAGGCAGCGGCCGGGGCCAGGAGTTATCAACAAGAAGAGTTGGCAGATAAACAGCAAAAGAGGAAAAAGACTGAAGAATACAAATTCAAAAAAGAAGTTCTATGACCAGGAAAGGAGGAAGAGCCTTGTTTCAACCATGGTTTCAACGCTGCAGTAACCTCCGTGATAACGAAGGAATGAAAACTGATGAGGGCACTCGTTATGGACAAGTGAGTAATAGTCTATATCCACGATGTTCCACTTCTGGGATTGCTCTCGTTCTGCCGGAAATTCCGCAGGATGTCACTCTTTCCGATGTCCGTTTTCTGATGTCCCGGTACCTTCCACTTTCTTTGTGTGGTAATTTTAAACTCGATTTATGAGGACTATGGTTAACTGCTCCTCAGATCTCTGCAGGGTAAATCCAGACAGCTAGTTAGATCTGTCCAATCGGAGTTTTTTGTTGCATGACAAAAACAACTTTTGAACGTACACGTTCCACCAAAACAAGTTCCTTCCCGAGGCTATTTTGCAGCGGCATCGTGGCTCCGCTTGGCGCTTAGCACCGAAGGCGATTGTGATTGGTTTCAAGAAATGCCAATAGGTCAGTTTAACCTCATCCGTTTGCTATTGTTTGTTATGGCTGCTCCCAAGTGGTTAGCTTTACAGCAGTAGCAACAGTTTGCTTATGCAAGTCCATGAATCTAGGGGTGGAGATTCTGAAGGGGGGGGGAAGTTGTATTTTTTTGGCAGTTGAGTTCAAATATCTTCGCCCAGTATTGCTTATTGCACCTTTAACCTTTTTAGGAGAGTTTGAGAGAGACTAATTGTACCTTTTCCATAAGTGTCAGGTTTAAAAACATTCACAACTGTTTTATATGAAAATCTGTTCAATCTTTGTTTCTTAGCATTAAAAGTAGATGTCAATTATAACGACCCAATTAAAAAAAAAAAATAGCTTTGTAATGTACATTGAGACAGCTCCTTCTTACTTTCCTTCCTTCTATCCACGCTATCAGATATTAGTACAAAGGATTTTTTCTTTTAAATCCACTTGTACCTGTGTAAATCCAGGCTTTATGTTGGGCCAACAAGCAGATCTTAATTACAGAGAATGCTGAGGCCTTTCTGCTCTTCAGCAATGAAATGAAGTCCAATTACCCTGAACTCAAAGAATATGGGATCAGTAAGAGAGTAGAGTATTACATCCATATTATGGTCCAATCTAAAGCAATGCTCCAGTAACAAAGCAGAGAGTAATGGAAAAATCAAAGCCCTCAATGTTTGGACTCTCCAACATTACTCACCTGGCCTCCTGAATTGAGTCTTATCTCATCATGACAACAGCATAGAGAGAGGGTAATTGCCATGGCAACAGGTCACCTTGAAATAGAGAAGCATATCTTTACCTAAACTTGCTGCAGGCGAGCGCTGACAGATGTTTTAAGATGTGCCATGACTGCTACACTGTCAGGTTCAAGTTTGACAGAAGATTAGAAGTAAAAGAATACCATCGTCACAACTTGGTTCAGTCTCTTTTCTGCTGTGTATTTGTGTCAGTCACAAGCTGACATGTGGCCCAAACACCAGAAGGATATTCCTCCAGGATGCTGCTGCAGATGACTGACCTCCATATGACAAGATTTTCTTCATCTTTTTCTTTCCTTTCTACTTCCTATTTTTTCATCCTCTGTTTCCACCGTATAAGAGTTCTGTTACAAGAAAAGATTAATACCACTCTTACATATGTGCGGTAAATACAGCCAGCAGATGGTTAGCTTTACTTAGCATAAAGACTGGAAACGAGGGGAAACAGCTACCCTGCTCTGTTGTTTAATTTGAACAAAAACAGTAATACTCTAGCCTGGTTGACACCAGACCCACTCTCAGTTGTAACTGAGAGTGGGTCTGGGGAAGGTTCATTCACAGCCCATTTCCAAAGGGGCGTCACCAACGGATGCCGCTCAAATGCCTCTGGGCGCAATTGGATAGTCCTTCAACCAATCAGACCAACGATCCGGGTGACGTAGCAGCGACAGCGGCATCAACGGGTTGCTGCGCTTCGGTGGCTGTCATGTTGAATGTAAACAAAAAGCTGCTTGCCGTCTCTGCTCTATCGTCATCGTGTAAAGCCCGCCTCAACGGTTGTGATTGGTGCCTCGATTTGGAAAAATTGGAAATGGGCTCGAATGGGCTCTTGGCCAGACTGACTTGCAGAGCAAATCTCAAATTTGCCGGAAGTTCGTCAGAGTATTCCCAGGCTATGAACGATTAAACAAATGACATATAATGTGTAAATTAACATTTCCAATCTTTATGCTAGGTTAAGCTAACCGGCTAACCATCTGGCTGTAGCTTTACAATTACCAAACAGAGAGTGGTACACATTTTTCTCATCTAACTCTCACTAGGAAAGTAAATAAGTTTTCCAAAATGTTGAACTGTACCCTTTAAGACTAGCATGTCTCGATTAAGATACAATTTATCTCTACAAAGTAGGCATGGACAGAAAGACAAAGGCTCTACAAAGAAGAGGCGCACGTGCATGTTCATCCAAAAAGGTTCTTTAATTAGTCTAAGTGATTAATTACAGGTTGAGGGAGCCAGGTAATATAGATACTAGAATAGCTTTCAATTACCTCATTTAAATTTGATCATTTAACAGTTAGAGGGAATGGGAAAAACAGCGATGATGAGGGAATATAAAAGAGTGGAAATGAGAAAGTGATGAAAATCGTAATATAGGCCAACAGATAGTTAATACAATAATAACAAATATGTAAGTAAACCAGCAACAGCTTTACAAAAAGAAAAATGTGCTAGAACTGTGTGATTAGAAAATTTTAAGAGTGACTATAAATTCTTATCATATGTAGAATACATGAAAATGACACTAACCAGCCTCAAATTACACATTTACTCTATTGACATAGTATTTAGATACAGAATTTATTTATTGTGAGGCCCTGTGTGATGTTGTGCTGTACTGCAGCCTCATACTGAGACTCAGTGAGGAAAAAGAATCCATGGTTTAAGACACCTAGTGCTGGTCAGTGCTGTCCCAATACTTTCATCATTTTGCAGATTGTGATCATATGGACTGCTTTCACAAAGTCTCTGCTTCCTCTGACTCATCACTAAATGACGACTTGAAGGGATTAGCTCCAAAACATTATAAATCTTGAAAGACGCTACCTGAAATTCATTAACAGACACGTTTTTTGTCTTGAAAAGACAAAAAACTGCTGCTCTTCTGTGTCTGGAGTCAAAATGTTTTAATATTAATTGTTTTTTTTTTTGGAATTAAACTCTTGTTCATCACAGCTGTCTTCACAAATATTGCTACAGTGGCTGCTTGTTTTTGATGGCTGATTTGAAAGAGACAATCCCTTATTCCTCCGCTACTTCTCCCTAGATGTAAACGGTTCATCTACTTGACGACACCCAAGACTGAATCCCAACTATCCACGATAAAATATACACAACACACACAGCATGAAAACTGGTTATAGTTTAACCATGCGCCAACAACGTGGACTGTTGTAAATCTTAGTGCACATTAAAGCACAGAAAACACACAAGCGTTGTAGGAAAGTAGCAAGTGAGTAAAACCTGCCGACTCCAGCTTTCCAAACCTTTCTTGAGGATAAATTGGTAACAGTGCAGTCTTCTTATCTTACTGTAGTATACATCAAAAAAGTCCTAAACATCTGTAAAATTTGCAGACCCAAACTTCTATTCTTTACCACACAAAGTCACATAGAAAATCAACAACTACTTCAAGTCATAACTTCTCCCCCTTACAATAATCTAACCACTTCCCCCTCTCCACAGTGGTTATTTTTTAAGAGTCTTGTCCTCTATTACTCCACAGTATCCATCTTATGAGGTTCCTTTGGTTTCCCATCAGACCTCAGACTCCAGGCTGGACACCCGTCGCCAGGGACGAAGTACGCAGGGGCTCCCCACAGGCTGGCCTCCTGCTCCCTTACCTGCCTGGGCCTCTGATCCAGTCTGGGATCCCTGATAGACCCCATAGGCCCCATACACACTGTCCTGGTACAGCAGAGCCCGCTGGCTTCCACATCTCCCACCCCCACAAGCCAGCAGCTGGCACACTGGGCTGGTGCTCGGGTGGCTACTGGAGGCCTGGCTGTGGTTGTGCAGGTCTAGGGGCCCGTGGTAGAGGGGTAGTCCAGGGTATGAGTTCAGGTAGTGGGTGTACTGTCTGCTGAGCAAGCTGGTGGCTCTCCGTACCATCCCCCGCCCTAACCCAGTCCCATGTCGCACTGCTTCTCCGTACGTGGGGAGGTGGGCGGAGTGAGAGTAGCGCAGCTTCTGGCCCTTACGCCCATTGGGCCTCCTCTGGTCCTCCCTTATGTGGAGGTAGGCCTGGTTCCGGGGGAGGCACAGGTTGTTTCGAAGGTGAGCAGGGTTGCAGGCCTTTGCAGGTGTGGTTGGTGTAAGAGTGCATGGGAACAGGTCTGGCAGGGTGGAAGGTGATTGGCTGGACAGGGATGACTGGGATTCGTCCAGCTGGCGTATCTGCTCGTTGCCCCATGTGGCTTTGAGGAAAGAGGGGCGGCGGTGCCTGCGTCTGCCTCTCAGCACCAGGTCCTCCGGGGGCCAGGATCTGTAGTTCTCTACCCGAGGACACATCCCCTCCCCTGAATAGATGTTGTCAATGCTGGGGGCGGAGATGTGGTTATCTTGGAGGTGGTTGGCTTTGAGCTCACTCAGATAGATGGGACTTTTGTCATTCTTTCCCTGGTCCCTGAGTTTTCTCCTCCCTGCATCCTCATCCTCACACTGGAAACTCTTGGACCTCCTTTTCCGTCGGGAGAAGTCCCCTTGGACATACTGGTTTTGAGACAAGGAGACCGGGTGAGACGCGTAGATGTCAGGTAGTTGGAGATCGGTGTAGGGAATGAAGGGCGAGTGAGGATGGGTGTCTATATAGAGTCTCCCTGTGGTTTGGTAGTGGTGCGGGTGCTGATGAGGAAGCGGCTCACCCACAGCCAGGTGGGGGCTGCTAAGGCTGGACACAGGAAGTGGCCGGTCATACAGACATGAAGAAGAGCGAGTCGGGAGTGTGTAGCGCAGTGGCGTCGGCCTGGTCACACCCCTCTGCTGTTTCAGAGAGGTAACAGCAGTCAGAGGTGGGGTTAGGGAGCAGTGATTCTCCGTAATATAAGCAAATCCTCCTGGCACGGCCTCAGTGGCGACTTGTGGAATACGAACAGGCAAGCTGCCGCCATGACGGCTCAACTGCTCTATCGTCTTGGTGGCATTGTCCAGAGAGGTCTCAACATTAGCAGTGGAGACCAGGCCCTTGGCAGTGCGAAGCATCTTCAGCATGTTTGCTTGAGCGTAGTTGGAGGTCAGGTCAGGTTTTGCCAAACCAGATGAACGTCCAGGATCCTCCATTCCATTGAAACAACTGTAAATACCCTGAGAGATGAAACAGAATGACACAGAATGAATAAGATAAAGAAAAGAATGAGGATAGAATAAGAAGTGAGAAAAGACACAGGGGAAAAGAGAAGTTGAGTATAAACACGTAATCCTTTGTAATTAAATCAATAGTTAGCCACAAACTGTTTAACCTTGAATCAACATAGCTGTCCTAAGGAGACAATTTCACAGACAAAATTTCTATTTGTGCACTCAAAGTGACTCCTAACTAATAAAAACCCCACCGGCAGTTAAATAAAAAATAATTTCATTAATATCTCATTTTATCACTGAGGCAAGACTTAGTCACTAATTCATTATGCATTCTCCTGGGACTCAAAGAAAAGCAGTTTAAGCTCAGAGGATTGCACACACACGCCTAAAGTCCTGTCTCTAACTTCATGGACAAACAGAGAGCCAAATCCCATGACTGCTCTCTGCTTACAGTTGGCTGGGAGATCCTGAATGAGCCAAATTTAATTTGGCCCTTGGGGGCTGCCCCATACGGATTAATGATCAGATAGTCATTTAGCCTTTAATCTGATAAAACCCCAATCCAGACACAATAGTGTAATTACACGGCAGAGGCGCACAGAGGCTGGAGTCCGTAGACATTTCCCTGGCTGCAACTTCAGCCAGAGCTTTTTGCATCAATAACCACATTCCCAAACATCAACACACTGGGTACTGATTAAGGCTAATTGCAAATGGACATTAAGCAATCAAAGTTAAATGCTGAATTAGTGTTTCTTTTTTCTCCTTTTATCTCTCCCCTCCCATCTCATTCTTAATAACAATGCAATGCCATTTTAGCTAATATTTTAAAAAGACCCTCTAATGTTACCGTGTAATTACATGCAAATTCATCCATTTGTGCTTATTTATCATCACCTAAAAGCCACTTGATGTAAAACAGCATATTTCACTGAAAAAGCAAGCAAGCAAGCAACCACATAGAGTATAAATAATCAACCTGCCAATCTTTCAATATCTCAACTGAGCTGTTTACTCAACTCATCCAATCAGCCTCTTAACAAAATAATCAATGTAAAAATCAGTGAAGCAATTTCTCAACCCGACTTCCATTAACCAAGGAATCAGCAATCAAAACAACTGAGGAGTATCCCTAAACAACAAGCTACCTGGCTTAAAAAAACCCAACTATCAATCAAATGACTAATATGCAAATCTCACCCTACTGATGGCCAACAGGAAGTCAAGTTTGGGAGACTTGCGAAGGGAGTGTCGTAGTTTCCAATAAAGAAGGTGTTCCCAGGCAAAGACCAGCATGCTGAGGCCCATGGCCACTAGCAGCATGTAGAAGACGCCTGCCATGTTGTCAATGTCCAGCTTGCTGCTCATTACTTCATTCTTTTCGTTCTGGCAGATGCCTGACAACCACACCGTCTCCAAGCGCTGGGTGTCTCCTGATGGGACAGAGGCATATGGGAGGAAAAAGGGAAGAAAGAGAGAGTATGGGATACCTGACAAAGTGAAGAAGAGAAAGAGATATGACAGCCTACAATAACCTGAAGATAACCATCTCTATTGTCTTGGATGTGTTATACAGTGCATACAGTTGTTGTTGTTGTTGTTGTTTCTCTGCTCCTTCACATGTCAAAGTGTCCTAGCCTAGAAAGCTAGACGCACCCTAGCGGCAGCAAATGGAATTTGCAGCCAGGGGGTCTAGCAACTCTCCGTTGGCTTGCGAGCTGGAACAACCAAACTCTGGCCGGGCCAATCACATTGTGTATAGAGTCGGTGGACGGGCTTATGGCTGCTGCTGCTGGGGAACAGCGGTCTTTCGAATCGGCTTTGACCGCGACTCTGGAAGACTTGGAGTTAAAGCCCATGTTGCAGGGTTTATTTTCTAATGAATTTGTGCAATTTGCTTGTTGGTAATAAACATTTAAACTGTTACCCAACAACATCAAATACAATGGATATCACAAAACGGAATAAAATACGAAAAAGTAGTACTATTTTACAGCGGTTTGCAATGATTCTCTTTTCCCCCACAATGCATTGCACTACGTCACGTTGGAGAGACGACAGACGAAAGCCCCTTCTCTGTTCACTGTCTATGGGCTCGTCTGTGCCACTGGTGTTGCAAAATATGGCTTTTGGTCTCGACCGAGTCCATGTGTCTTTATTATGTGTATAATAATATTGGAGGGAAAGTGAAACACAGCTTGGACGGGGATGCTGTTCGGCTTTTCACAAGTTTAGACAGCTAGCTACGCTGACGTTTGCTAACGTTAGCGCAACAGCGTTAGCCTGGACTGCTAGCTAGGTAAATATTACGACTGCCTTCGTTGTTTCTTATATCTGCGTCCACGTTGTCAACATAAGACATGTTGCGTTAGTGCTCCTTTTGTACCATCATTTTATTGAATGAAATGTTAAGCTTCGCTCCTACGAGATGGGTGGGTTTTTGTTAGCTACATACAAAGCTAACTGGCTATAGTTAGCCTGTATGCTAGCGGAATTAGCTAACGTTGCATAACCAGCCAACAACTTCATCAATCGGCAGTAGTTTCGGTAAGCTAACCACGACAGTATTGTCGCCCACAATCAACCTCTCCTGCTAAAAGCAGTCAACCTGCAGTGATGTTTGAAATAGAGACGCTTGTGGATGTGTTAGCTGTCGTGGTTAGCTCGCCGGAACTACTGCCAAAGCTGCTGGCTGGCTACGCAACATTAGCTAATTCCGCTAGTACAGGCTAACTATAGCCAGTTAACTTTGTGTGTAACGTAGCTAACAAAAACCCACCCATCTCGTAGGAGCGAAGCTTAACATTTCATTCAATACAATTATGGTACAAAAGGAGCACTAACGTCACATGTCTTATGTTGACAGCGTGGACGCAGATATAGGAAACAATGAAGGCAGTCATAATATTTACCTAGCTGTCTAGGCTAACGCTGTTGCGCTAACGTTAGCAAAACGTCGGCGTAGCTTTAGCTAGCTGTCTAAACTTGTGAAAAGCCGAACAGCATCCCCATCCAAGTAATAAATAAACACTAGGCAAATATGTTGTTACTGGAGCTAGTAGGGTCCATCAAAACGTGAGATATCTAATCGAAAATGTGTTTACAACGTCGGGGGATTTCACAGGTGGGACTGACTGACAAGTTAGCCCATAGCTAGCATGATGCCTTTTATTTCTAGATCTAGCTAGATTACCAGTACTTATCTGAACTAATGACATGATCACTGTCACTAAATATAAAGAAAACATTGACTTTCACTCGGTGCTATTCACTGACAGTAAAAACACCTCTTCCACCTCTTCCTCATCCCAGTCAGTCACCATAGTTCTAGTACTAGGCTGAGGCACGTCTCCCCAACGTGACGTCATCACCGAATTGCGTTGAAAAACCCACTAAACGACTAAAACGCTAAAAACTGGCCTTTAACACTATTTGGTGACATTTTTAACAATGATATACATATGTTGAGTGCTTTATGTACCCATTAATCAACAGTGGTGGTTAACCTGTAACATGGGCTTTAAGCTTTTCTTTGAGACAAGAACAAAGAACGGCACTGAAGTCATTCTTAAAAAAGGAAGATGTGTTCGGAGTTTTGCCGACCGGATACGGCAAAAGTTTAATCTATCAACTGGCTCTGCTACCTTCTTCTTTGCTCTGCTTGGTTGTAGCGCTATCCTATTGCATGCAGAGAGAATTTGAAAGACAACCGTTTCTCCCGCCCCTCGGATTGAGCCCTGTCAATGGTGAGTTCCCAGACCCAACATCTTGATGTGGGTCTGGCTTGTCAGGCTAAAAGTGTCCCTGAGCAAGACACTGAAAACCCAAGTTACTCCTACTACTAGGATGGGTTAAACTGCAGAAATAAAACTTCACTCCATTGTACTGTGTGTATGTGACTATTAAGAATAAAGTTTTTGTTTTTTTAAATAATGCGGAAGGGTCTGAAATATCAAAGCAAAATGGATGCTTAATGCCAGCCAAAGTCAAGACGATTAAAAGCTAATTTAATAGGATATAGTGCTATATTGACCATTCACTACGCTGCATTCATACAACAGTCTTGAATTGTCTGATGACAGGAACGCTTGGAGAATCTTTTCCTTTATCACCATTCCAGTTTAGCTTTAATAAAAATCTGATGTTATGATTTCCTTGTTTTGATGTTAAGTATTCTTGTACTACCAAATTACTACTACGTATGTACAAAATGAGCTACAATTCCTACACTCTAAACGCTCTTGTCTTCTAAAGTAATTTCTTCTTCATGCTTTTGTCAGCGTAAAAGCATCTTGCCATGCCAACGAAGCACCTATTGAACGAGAAAAAATTCTAGTGTTTAAACACATCACCATTAGCTATCATTGACACATAAGCTACTCCTCCAGGCCTCTGAACAGGTGGCGACCTCTTGAGCTGCGTCCTCCCCAGTGGCCCTCAGAGAGCACGGCCCATTTTATCTCTCAGTTAGCGTATGTTGACCATAAACACACTATTTATTATATCATCGTGGAAAGCTCAGAGTGAGCTGCGAATGTGTGTGTGTGTGTGTGTGTGTGTGTGTGTGTGGGTTGCTCTTAAGCTCTCAGAGGAGGGAGGATATTAATTCCACACTGGCGGCTGTCATGGTGAGTGTGTTTGTGTGTATATAGGTAGGAAGGATATGTGTGTGTGTGTGTGTGTGTGTGTGTGTGAGTGTGTAGTGGTAGATAATCATATCCCTAACACTCCCTGCTGTTCTGCAGGATATTAACTCTTCCCTGTAAGCCCACTTCCCTGCTGACACAGCACACATTGAACTGGACAGACGCCAATTCCACGGTTCACATACAGCGTGCCAGTCAGACAGAAATAAATACAAACAGATAAAACACAGGAAAGTGTACAGTAAGAGTGTGTGTGCTGGCACGGGTTGTGCATTTTATCATGTAGGGTTTGGATCACCGTCTCCAAGGAACTGCAGCAGTGCAAGGTCAATAGGCCGTTTCCAGCGGGAGTCCTTCTGCAGAGCAATGCCGTATCCTGTGGTGGCAAACACTTTCCCGCTGCCGATGGTCACCAGCTTGCAGCCTTCGTCCTTCCCGGCCATGTAGTTCAAAACAGCAGCGTCGTAGATGAAAGCTTCCAGCTTCCTGCATGCAAACAGATCGTCTGAGAGAATGTTTAGCTCCTACAAAGTTTAACAAGTTCTTACATCGTGTTAGAATTATATTTATATCTCTATGTTTCTCCCTTAAAGGATCCTGCAGCATCAGTGGTTTTGCATGTTCTACGCCATTAAATAGTGGTGTATACTTTACATTGCTGCTGACCACTTTCAAGTACACCACAGGTTTTTAGACTGTTCCCACCTTGCAGGCTGCTTGCAGAGACTTGAAACTAGCTTGAGATTGGTAATCCATCACAGTAAACATTTAGTCAGCTCTTTATAGAAATGTTATGACAAAATTGCATGTGATAGTACCAGCTGTGAGCAGAGACTACGTGCTCATATTAGCTATTTAGTATAAACAAAAAGAACATAAGGTGAGGCTGATGGAAAAGTCGAAAGTCATTAGTTTTGCAGGTATTTGGTCACAAACCAAAGTATTGGACACATTTACATTTTGAACCTCTTGTACTTGAATGTCTGTACAAAAATGTGTGCCAATGTGAGAGATATTGACATATTGCCATTTACAACGGATAAGTAAAAATGGAAACCTGACCTGCTGGTATTTTTAGATTAGAAGTAAGGGAGTAAGGGGATCACCAAATTCCTTAGGATTCCTCTGGTGACCATGAATATCTTTACCAAACCGTATGGCAATCAATCCAACAGTTGTTGAGATGTTTCAGTCTGGACCAACTGGCCGACATTGCACCACTAGTGTGGCTAAAATTGAAGGTAAAATTTACCTAACCCTAACCCTAAAATTAAAGGTAACAAAATATTCACACTAATGGATTAACTGTTTCAGGTCTCTGAAAGTAAATTGTTATTCCACACTGGCAAAAAGAAAACAATCAAACAACATAAAGTACACTGTACACAATTTGTAGTTAAAGGGATGAAAATGTGCACAATTACTCCAAGTGTGTTTTTGGTGAAGGTTAGATGTTTGATAGCACTTTTCTATACAAAGTAAGCAGCACTAGACATGATTTTATTTTATCTAAAAATACACCCATCACATTGGCCTAATTTACAAATAGTTGCTACAACACAAAGCAAATCTCTGCTGTATTACTCAAATTATGATCATTATTACTCATGTCTTCAATGGCAGGAGGATCAGTTCAATTTAACCTCTAATCTAATTGTGTAATACAGTTAAAATGTTAGTAAAACTGTACCCGTTTTTGAGGCTTTCTAGAGCTTCTTCCACCCCCTTCTGGTTGTATTTTATCATGTGTGTGTGCATGTCGGGGTAGTTGCTGCGGATGTTCCTCTCTGTGCTCCCGTTTGGGACCGTCCCGAAGCGGAAAGGAGGGTAATGCTCATGTGGTTTCTGGAACTGTAGGGAGACACAGGATGAGAGGAAAGGGAAAGGAGGCAAGAAGATATGAGGAGAGGGAGACAAGAGAATAGAGGGAAGTAGGAGAGGAAGAGGTTTGGTAAGGAGAAGGGGGGAGAGAGAAAAGTGAGTAAGGATAACATGAAAGGAGAGGAGAGAGACTGAAGGGAGCGAGAGCAGAATAGGGGAGGATGGGAGAGAGGAGGAGCCAACAGAAAGAAAAAGGCAATAAAAGAAAAGGATGAAAGGGATGGGAGGTAATAAGGAAAGAAATGAGAGGGTGACAGAAGGGGGGATGAGAAGAGAAAAGAGGAAGGGAAGAGATTTTAAACAGTAGAGAGGGAAAAGAGTAGAAGAAAGTGAAGATATGAGTGGGAGGAAAAAGGGTGAGTTGGGTAAGATAGAAAGGGGGGACTCAGAGGAGAGTAAGGAGAAGTAGGGCACGATGAAAGATGAGAGGGAGAAGGAAGTAAGTGGAGAGAGAGCAAAGGACAAAAGAGACAGGGAAAAGGCGAGGAGAGGAAAAGAGAAGAGGAAAGGAAACAGGAGAAAAGAAAGAGAGGAGATAAGAGTGGAGGAAAGGAAATAGAAAAGAAGAGAAGAAATGGGAAAAAAGAGAGGAGATAGAAAAGGAGAAACATGGAGATGAAAAGAAGGAAAAGAAAGGAGAGAATGTAAGAGAAAAAAGGAGAGGAGAACGTAAAGTAAAAATAAAGAAGAAAGTAAAAAACAGAAAAGCAAAAAGGGACCAGAATGAAGACATGGGGTGGAGAGGAGTAAAGAGGACGAGGGACTACTCAGTTAAATGAAAGACTGATTTAATCAGCAGCCAAACTCAATGTGGATTGAATGGACTCCATTCAGTTCACCTCCAGTTGATTAAATCTGATATAACAACACACATCTGTTTGAATCATTTCGCAGCCCACAGATGATCCTAATCCAGTTCAATTTGTACCTGATTGAAGTTCACATTTCACGAGCAGATGTATTAATGCAGGATGAAGCAGAAATACGTCTCTTAGAGCTCAATTAGACTGTAAACAGGAAATATCTATTAATCTTGCTTACAGCGTTGACCTTTTGAGCACAAATGAACGGGACAATCAAAATGGGAGCGTGTGAGTCAGTGTGTGTGTATTCATGTTAATATAATCACTGTTCAGCTGCAATTGCAATGGATTCAGTTGGGATGTTACACGCCTTTTTTTTTTTTATCAGCTGTTTGAACAAAATCAAAAGTTATCGAAGTAAGTGAGAAATTAAAGGATAGGTTCTAATTTTTAAAGTCTTAACACAATGCTTACATGCAGATAACCTATATGAAGGCACTGGCCCTCCCTCCATGCCACCAGTGTCCGGATTTGATAAATACAACGCAGCGGGGGAATTAACAGCTCTGTGAGGAGGAGTGGAAATTCTGGACCTTCCACTCTGCTCACATACATTCGTTATTGAAACACAGACAGATAGGCAACTGAACACTGTTTATTGACAGTAACGTGCTTGCAAGAAAAAAAAGAAAAAAAAACAGCAGTGACACAGTGATAAGCTTGACTTTCCGGTGGCCGTGAATTTGTCTACATTGATAATAAAGAATTAATGGACATTTACTTGCTGCTCATTAATTGGTGGTTCATTATGCTGCTGCCGGTGTTATCATTTTCTATCTATTTGGGTCAACTGCATTTTGAATCAGGTCTAATTATCCTCGGGTTTATTCAGATCAGGTTCCGACTATCCTCAGGTCCCTTCGGATCGTGTTTCTGTTTAAAAAAAAAAGATTCATGCTTGTTAGGTTTGGGATGTTTTTTTTGTTTTTTTTTACAGTTCTGTTTCGGATAAATACTTCAACATTGTAGGGAAGTTGGAAAGTACTGAGAGATGGACTAACACATTGATTTTCATCTTTTCATGGCATTTATTCACAATAGGAAAGATATAGAAAAACATTAGCCTTATCCTTTAAACCTGCGAGATGTGAACCCAGCCAGCCTACGACCTAAACCCGCCTAATCCTTTGTCGTGTAGGATCTCTGAATTAAGGGGCAGCTGAGGTTGTGTTGTGCAGGGTAATTTATATTAGTCCCTTATGCTGTGGGATATAATGCATCTGCATAACGTTAATATAGTCAGCTAATACAACCATAGATCACTGAGGTGGCACTGCTGATCCCTGCCAGGGAGTTGTTTTAACTCTGTGAAGAATGAAATGCTTTCTTGTGAAGCTCCTCTGAGGCTCTGTTTCCAGGTTTAGTGTGTGTGTGACTGTGTGTGTGTGTGTGTGTGTGTGTGTGTGTGTGTGTGTGTGCCACGCATTTAAGTGGTAGAAAAAGTCTGCGGGTGTTGTTTTTCCTCTGTGGCTTGACTGTTTTTAATCGCTTGACATTTCGCAAGCTTGTTTTAACAGTGTGAGCGAGTCGAGAGATGGAGACAGCACATGGGGAATATTGATAGACGGACCAAAAATACTGACAGGACAAGTGGAGACTCAGACACCATCTGTATTGACAGAAGGCAGTAATTGATTAGTCATTCATGCCACTGGGCTCTCCACTGATAGGAAAGGAACAGAGACAATCACAACAAAGTCCTTTTACTTGACTTCATCTTGAAGGCTTTTGGCTAGTCTTTTGTTTCTCTTCCGTTCATGGTTTATAAGCCAATGCAGAGTGATGAACAGAGAAAAGAGGAGATGATGCAGCTGGATTTAAACACAAAGACGTGGTTTGCTCTGTATCTCACAGCTCCACAAAAACAGCATGCTTTCTGTATGTCTGCGTGGACACTCAATAAATGTCCTGCCTTATAATCACATACAAACTGTAATTACGAGGTTATTATTCTGAGTGTTGTTTATTCAGTCTCTTACCTTCTTGTCAGAGAGCCCAGACACTGTGTCGATATATTGCTCCTGGATCATGAAGGCAGCCAGGTTGGCAGTGTAAGAGGCCAGGAAGATGACAGCAAAGAAGGCCCAGACCAGGACCATGATCTTACTGGTTGTTCCTTTAGGGTTTTCAATGGGGACCGAGTTGTTGAAGACAATGCCCCACAACAGCCACACTGACTTCCCAATGGTGAACGTCGGACCACCAGGAGCTAAGGAAACAGAGGGAGGAGTGAGTCAGAGAGGCTGTTGCCGTGTAACGAGGTATTTTATTCAATATGGAGACATCCTTAGCCCAGAGTGAAAAAAGAAGGGGCTCTGTAGGGGAATTTCTTTAAAGAACTGATTCATGTCCAAAAAGACAATGGTGTGCTCAAGGAGTAAGTCTTTAGATACACTCAAGAAAAAAACACTGATTCTCTTGAAGATTTTCATAAATGTTAGAAATACATTTTAGTGGTCTAGTGATATCTAGACATGTAGAAAGTTTTAGTTTTATTTGCCTGGGTGCCTGAATACAAAAGAGGTGAATGGAGAAGAAGAAAATCAACGGCAACATCTCTTCCAAAAAACAGCACATTTGCTACTCTTCAGAAAGTTTTCATTTCTCATTCTCCTCCAAACTAACACGTAAGTGCCTATCCATTGGCAGCACTATAGATAGACATTGTCAGTGGCCTTTTCAAACCAGTACAAATTGTAAAAATAAAAGTTTGTTTTCTTACTGAACACAGCTATGGTTAAAGCTTGGTTGGGTTTAGGCACAAAATAGTCTTGCATTGCCAGACCTTCCTCCACAGCGCTGCGGAGGACGGTCTGGCTAGTCCACACAGCATTCTGGGATGGGAGAAAACGTGCTGTGGTATATTGGCTTGTCTTTGAACCAATCACAATAGTCTTGGGCGGTGCTAAGCGCCGCACGGAGCCCGGGTGCCATTTCAAAATAACCTCGGGAAGGAACTCGTTTTGGTCGAACATATGTTGGTTCAAAAGTTGTTTTAGTTGTGCAACAGAAAACTCAGATTGGACAGATTTTTGAGGAGCAGTTAACCATAGTCCTTATAAATCGATCGGAGTTTAAAATTACAACACAATGAAAGCGTAAGGTAACGACCGTAACGGACATCTGGCCGAAGAGAAGTCACCCAACTTTTGTATTCATGAAAATAGCAACATTTCAAAGTGGCTTGTTTGGTGCATATTTTTTCATGTAGCTCTCAGTCTCGGCCCTCCTTCGCTACCAGATGGGTCTGACCCATGAGTTTGCTGGGGGGCAGAGGGAGCACTGCCCCCTTGGTGGCTGAAACAGGTAATTGCATTGTTTAAAAAAAATTGTGGAATAATTACATCTGGCATGACCAGATATTTTATAAATATCTTAAATAACACAAAACAACTAAATGGTGGTAGGTAATACATCAGATTTTATATACTGCTTTAGTAAAAAAAATATTACCTGGCTGACGATGGGAGCAGCAGGACGCAAAAAACGAAAATGACTGTTGCACTAGTCTGGACATCTTGCCATGCCAACCTTGCAATAAAGGTTTCCTAAATGCCATGTATATAAATGTGATGTCAGCTTACTAATTGATTGCGGGTTTTGTGTAGATTTGGACTTTTATACGTTTATTCCACTTTGTTTAAACGGCGAAGTTCACCTCGTTCACCTGTTTGGAGCTGGCTGGTGAATGTGACGCTCGTATAGGCCTTGCTGGAAACACCGTGACCGTTTTTGTGGATCTACTGATCGCTGTGGATTACTTTTATTCAGTGTCATTGGACCACCGTCTGTCTATTGTGTTCCAAAACAGCCGTGCCGCGATTGGATTTCATAAGGGCGAATTGTTAAATTGTTACAATGTAATTTAAAATCTGCTTTACAAATAAACATATATGTTTTGGAATATAATGTTCAGCTTCAGCAGCGTTACTTATGTGCTAAAATATACAATGACTGAGGAAGCCTAGTGACAAGTCCATAGCAACCAGTGTTGAATTAGTTATTTCCCAGCGTCCTTTGCTGAATGGTCTCAATGTTTTATTGTTTTATTTCATGTGAATACTAGTTTACTAGAGGAGTAACTTAGTATTTGAAGTAATGTAGTAATGCATGAAGTGTGCATTTAGTTTCCATGCTTATTGTGTTTCCACAACAATGTTAGTGAGTAAATCTACTGAAATGTCCACCACACCATAACAGAGGAGTGTGATGTGTAAGATGAGAATGCAGAGGTTAACTCCTATATGTCATGGCTGTAAAAATCAAATGGCATCTGTATATCTTTGCTAAGCATAAACTAGCACATAAGGGGAGGGTCATGCCTCTTTTTCAAGTCATTTTGAAGGGTCATAGAAAAATTATTATTGGCGAGGGGAGGGTCAAGTCTTTTTAGCCTAAAGGTCCCAAAAGTCCTCCGGTGGCCCCTTAAATAAATAACGAGTAAATTGTAGTGGAAATAAATCTAAATCCAAAACTATCTTCATAGCCTCTAGAGGTACATGAGAAAAAAAAATCTTGTAATTTGGGTGAAACAACCCTTTACGTCTACAGTCAACATATTTTGCCATAGATGTTGACTGTCAGTGTGATGATTTTAAGTCACATATTTGTTTTGACACATTCTCTCATCAAGCAAAACATGTCTACAGTTCATCATGTAAGTATTCATGAGCCATCTCATGCCCTTCTGCAAACTTTCAAACAACAGAACAATTTCACAGCCTCAGCCCGTTTCCATCGCTCTCTGCCACCGTTGTTCTTGTGCAGCAACGGAGGGTGCCACCGCCATCAATCACACTTCGATTAGCGCAGCGACGAATGCTAATTAAAACAGGAAAATGACCTTTCGGACCCGTAGACGAGGCACGCTCTGTCAGCGCTGCATTCTGGGATTGATTAGCCCTCTCCCCAAAATCCTGTTGAGGAACTTTTAACGTTGCAGGACGTGCAGACTGGGCTGGATTTAGCGGCATGCACGCAGGCTTACAGTCAAGTGCTTTGTAAGATGCAAAGTAAGTACATTTCATGGATGGATGTTTTTCTTTTTTTCACAGCTTCTGGCTATTTTTTAAAGAAATATATACAAATACCTAAAGTTATTCTTTCCGTATTATACTCAGAACACAGCAGACATCGCAAAATATGATATATATATATATATATATATGGGTTTTATATGGGTATCTGTGTGATAAATATGGACTTTACTCGAGTTTACCTCTTGTTTACCTCTGTAGTGATGATGCTGTAGTGACCATTCACTCCTCTATCATCCACTGTACTCAGGGGAAATAACCTCTACCAGTAAAAGTGAAACAAATAGGTTTAAAACTCACATTTGGCGCTGACCAGACTGCGGTTGTAGCCGACTGGACTTAAGTATTCGAACACAAAAACCGTCACCGCCACCACGGTCAGGCACATCACAAACATCATGACCCAAACTGCTGGGCTGTAGGGCTCTGAAGGAGGAGGAGGAGGAGGAGAAGTGAAGGAACAAACATAAAGGATTAAAGTAAGTCTCTTTTGTACTTCCTGCTTCTTAACCTCAGCCTGTGATGGGGGTCACCATATGTGGTACGAGGATAGCAAGATGAGAAAATGAGAAGAGAGAAATACACTGTTAAGGATTTTGTGCTGAATATTGTTGTTTGGGGTTTGGAAAAGGGATTTAGGTGTGTGTGCGGTACGTGAGGGGATTTAGTTGTAGGCTACAGTTATCGGCAGGATAAAAGCTTAATGGGAAGTTTCCTGAAGCGTCTGCAGAGACAGAACTCGTTTAAGTAGGCCATCCTGGGAGAAAGTGGTGAGAAAGAAGATGGCAGCAATATTGGCTTACACATACTGTACATCAAACTGCAGGATAATGGATGTTATGGCCGGTTTGACCCAACAAATGGATGTAGAATAATCAGTTGTTTTTTTCTTACCAAGAAAGGCAGATGGGGAAACTGTCCCATTGCTGCGGGCTACCATGACGCTGATGCCTGTCTCAACAAACGGTACGGAGAAGTCGATGATTTCCGAACGCTCCTCATTGATAGTGAGAGAGCCAATGGCCATGTCAGCTCGTCTATACACAACCTGAGAAGAGAACAACAGACAGAAATTAAAGTAAAGCACTGTAGAGGCATTGGTAGTTGTCAGTGGTGTAAAAAATGATTTCCTTTATTTATTCAGTAAACTATTTTTGCTTACTGTATAATTTTGTGAAATAGACCTGAATGAGTATATATCATCATAACTTCCCAGTGTCCCAAGCTCGTCTTTGCTGGAAAGAGAGCAAATTCTGAATTTCATGAGCAATCCTTTTCGAACATTGAAAGCCACAATGCAGCAAACTGTGTGCTCTACAGTAAGAGATGGCTCTAATCACGGCTGTCTGAAGAGATGCGAAACATATTTGTCTCATCATCCAAGCATCTAGAGAGAGAGATGCCAAGCTGCATCTCAGGAGTGCTCATCCAGGCTTGCTTTCCTGAAAATCTTGCAGAGAGAAATATGTTTTTATAAATGTAGCACACACACCACACACACACACACACACACACACACACACACACACACGCACACACACACACACACACACACACACACACACACACACACACACACACAGATACAGACTTAGAGCAAAGCGCCTGCAGGCACAGAAACACAAGCAAGAAGGCTCTCCTGAGGAACACCTGTTCAGGGTGTTTCACTTTCAGATGCGTTTGATGTGGCTTGGTGGGTGGGAGAAAAGTGTGTATTTGCTCCAAATGTGTATGCATGGCCTCACACCACTGACCTAGATAAAAACCCATCAAAGAAACACTTGGCCATGCAATGCTAGTGCCATTTAAGACACTGTGCATCATTACTGCCATCCACCAACTGTACTGGAGTCCAGATGTGGGGAGCTACTATATTACTTACAGCGACTCAAGCACTGCCCTTGTGCACAGCCTTGAGGTACTTACACCACTACATCAGCAACTGGGTTGACATCTTGCTTTATATTTTACAATTAAAACAAGAGAGAGGCTGATAAAATATGACTGTTGATGGACAGAAACCTTGTATCATTCCACTTTTCAGGAACCCAAACAGGAAAAACAGCCTGTTTAATCTTCAAAACTGCATTTTAGCCATTATAACTTTATATAACTTATAACTTATTCTCAGTTTATAGAGGAGCATGTAATCCTGCGACTGGTCTGGATGTACCAAAACTCGGTTTCACACGTTGTCCTGCTCCCTTTTGATGGGACTCGTGACTTAAAGTGCTCATATTATGCTTTTTGGCTTTTCCCTTTCCTTTATTGTGTTATATATCTTTTTTGTGCATGTAATAGGTTTACAAAGTGAAAAAGCCCAAAGTCCACCCCAAAGGAACCAACAGAAAGCAGTGTTCACAAAGTGCTCCAAACAGCTCTATTGTAGTCTGGCCTTTACTTCCGTGATGAACGTGCGTCACTTTGTAACATACGTTATAATGCTCGCCTAGCTAATAGCGTGGCACGCTAGTAATCCTTACCTGGGTAGTGTCAGGGCACGCCCTCGTACTCTGCTTCTGACTGGCTAGTAGTCCTTACCTAGCTACTGCACTCCCAACAAAGATGGAACAGAAGTGAGATGTCTCACTCTGTAGCTAAAACAGAGAGCTCAACACACAGGGTGAAAAGAGGAGCTGCAGCAATGTGCAGTACAACACAAATATGGTGGGTTTTTTTTAATTAAACCATGTAAACATATTCTGGTACAACCTCTAATTACAATTATTAACCTGAAAATGACCATAATATGAGCACTTTAAAGCTAATTTAAAGATTTGAAAGCTGCTCTCTCTCTCTTGGTGAAATTAAACTCATACTGACTCATCTGGTGGCAGCTGTTCAAATATCTAAATATATGAATAAGCATATTGGACTTTATCATATTGCAGTTCAGGAGCCTCCTGGATCAGTAAATAAGCAACCATTTGCCGAAATAAGTTTATGAAGTGATAATATATCAGTGTTGTGTTTACATTTTTGCTGCGCTGCCCCCAAGAGACAATCAGTTAATTCAGCTTTAAAGTAATGTCTTACTTTTGTTGTTTGACTTTGTATTTTGACTACATGGCGCTAAATTCATGCCTACAGCATATCTTTTAAAAGGGTATTCTTTTATTTCCCCCTGTTTTAAATATTGTTGTTTCTTGACCTCAACAGGATTATTTTGGTTAAATAAACTGAGAAGACAAATAAAGAACAGTAACTATCACTGCATATACTGCTGTTTTTGATGATATCTATAGTACAAACAACACTTACCTCTAATGTAATTAGGGCATGCCATAGCCCAAAGCTACACTTATTTTAGTAAGATCTGTGAATGAACATTTTTAAAACACCTTGCTCTAATAATCGTCTGTAGATGGCCACTATGCGACTCAACCCAGTCACACCAGCTGCTGCATTCAGGGACTTATCCTTCTTTAAATAACTCGGCCCTCAGTCTCACCTCCCCAATCATGCCGTTCCAAGTCCCACGAACCAGCTTGCCATGTTTCCCGTTGGTGACCAGGTAGAGGTCATAGGAGAACTTGATGGTGCGGGACAGTTTCTTCAATATGTCTATGCAGAAGCCCTTACAGCACAGTTTGATGTAGGACCCTGAATGGCCGATAATACTGAAAGAAGGATGAGAAAAAAAGCAGTGTCACACATACGGTAAATAAATACAGGTTGTTTTTTTTTTACATCTCAAAAAACCCGCTCTGGCAGCTGGGACTATATTTAGCTTTGTAAACTTGAAGCTATTGTTTTTCTTTGTTTCAGAGAGTGTGTGAGCTAAATAGTTGTGGGCTCTCATGCTGACAGTGACTACTGTTTACGGCAGTGAAGGGCAGGCGATGGCTGGTTCATTAGCTAAAATCAATGTCTATAACAAGGTGTCGATGGAGACAGAGGAGGCGCCAAAAAATTGCAAACACACACACACACACACACACAGAGGCAGTGTGGACAGTGGATGGTTGAGTGACTGTGATGGCCTCTAATCAAAGGCCATTAAGGTGTGTAGCATGTGAGAGACACTCACTTCCTCTGTGTGGCCTCTCTACTTAATGGGGTGTAGAAGAAGAGAACAGAAGGACAGGAAATGGTGAAAACATAATAGAATAAAAAATAACGGAGAGACACTAAAAGCAACAGTGGACAATAAAAGTTAAAAGCACACAGATTGAAAGACACGTCGACAAACGTCCTGAAAAAAAAAACAGCTAGGGATGGAAAAACTACAAGGCTGTGTGTGTGTGTGTGTGTGTGTGTGTGTGCATGCGTGCTAACGTGCGTGTGTGCTTAATTAAGATAACCTCAGCATGTCAAGAGTCAACACAAGCTCAAAAAAGAGCATGTGAGTGAATAAATGAGCGAGACATTGAATGGAAAAAGAGTCAAGCGAGTAATTAACATTCAAGTTGATTATTTTCAACGAGTTCATTTCAGGCACATTTTAAGTGTTTTTGAAAGGCTTGCTTTTTTCACAGGAGTCAATAGCTCTGATAAACGCTGCGTTAATTAATTGCTGCAGGAGCTGGCCACCTGTTGTAATTATACACACTCCACTAACAATACACACACACACACACACACACACACACACACACACAAAAACACACTTACATTGGGCCGTCTCTCCCCACCACACACACAAACACATGCACACATACAGTATCCTTTGAGGATTAGCAGCAGTTGGGTTGTGTGGTGTGTTCTTCATAAAATGCCCAGAAACTAGTGTAGCGTGGAGGGGAGCCCCATGAGGGAGTGGGAGGATTCTCAGGTGAACGATAGACAGGAAGCACACAAGAACAACCAGCCTGACAAGGCGGTGGCTTCAGTTTGGAGGGAAAGGAGGGCAAGAGCAAAGGAGAACCGATGGAGGAGGCGGAAGAAGAGGAGGAGCAGGATAATTGAAATAATCACCACTCTGATCATGTAAGAATACATGAGGTAAAGTGAAAGTCCTACAGTCAACGTGAGTGGGGACACTGTCATGTTGAATTCCGAATGCCACAAAGATGCAACTCCAAAACATAATTGTATGCTGTAGCAAGATTTACCTTGATTAGATCAAAGGGACCAAACCATTAAAAAGAGCCCCAGGCCAAAAGCACACAAAGATACAAGCAGTATATTCATACTGCAGTACACAATTTACTCCCAATGCCAGTTGCCAGTACAGGACGTTATGTAGCCTTTATGTAGCAAAGGGTGGAGGTCAAGGTGGTGAATTGATATGTAGTTCACTTGCCAATAATCTCCGTAAACACATATTTGCATAAGAATGCACAAGGCAACAGGAAATTAAAGAACATTAACCATTATCCAGGTTTTTCTAAATTTTTTAATTCATTAATTTTGGTTTGGGACAAAGCCTGTGTCCACACTCTTTTTACAATATAATGTGTTTAATTTACAATTATATTAAACCCAGAAAAGATTAGAGAACTAGCAAAATAAACAAAACATTTTTGCTGGCTATTTAATATTATTACTCAAGCAATTATTTGTTCATGAAAATTCTTGGCAATTCATTTTTTTCTCCAAAAACTAATCAAATTATCAACTAATTTAGCATCTGGTCACTGCATGTTGTGCTATATCACAAAGCCGAGATCTTTAAAGTAGGATTTTAGAGTGGTACTTCTGCTCTTAATCAGCGCAGAGAGGTAGGCTCAGTCTTCTGGCAAAGAAGGCCATCATCTGTCCAAAGACAGGATTTTTAATGAGCAAGACAAAAAGTTCTAATCACCCTAAACATCTGCTCTGTGGGGAAGCTGCTCCGACCATACAGCAAGATTAACTGATTTAAATAGCAGCAGTCCTCTCACCCTCTCTCTTTCCTTCTCCCTGTTTGTTGGTCACCGTCCAAATGGGACATGCCAGCCTGAGAGAAATGGTGAAAGAGAAACAGAAAGAGGGTAGGATGGGATAACATTGTCCCATGCTATGACAGATGTCCCCATGTTGGACAGATAAATCTTCTTTACTGGCAATCAATGTGCCATCGCGCCCAACAACAGCCGCACATATCTCTCTCTGTAATTAATGTGCCAGCCATGGTCAGCTCTGCAATCTGCATAACTGACACACACACACACACACACACACACACACACACACACACGTGGAGTCACCGAAGTGAACATGAACATGGCATTTACAGGCTGAATTGTTTGTTTTCTGTTGTTCAATTGATGAAAGGTGATCAACACAAGTTATGGTGTTACATGTGAGGTTTGCTGGGTAAAAGTTACCAAACAGTCCAAAACATTACATTCTTAATCAACACTTCAATTAAAGAAGTAAGACATTTTGGGAAATACATCGTGAGTGTTAGATGAGAAGATCGAAACCACTCTCACAGACTTCTCATCTAATGCTCTTCCTTTAAAATATAACATACTTAAGCTTATTTTTTGACGTAAATCAATATGTTTTCTTATTTCTACCACTCTTTCCATCTCTTTGTCGTCATTGTACTTTTGTCTAAGTAGTGTAAGCTTAAAATATGACAAATTAAAAGCTTTTTCACACCTATAGTTAATTTGCTCTGGTCCAAATCAGTTGATGACATTTTTAAACTTGGAGGGTTTCCCCTTGGTTTAGTTTCTTTTCACACAGAGACAAAATGCATCACTACAAACCATTTCACTTATTGGTCAGATGTTTCTGGGGCCGGAGCAAGAAAGTAAATACAGAAAGAAGTTCCTGTGTTCTGGACTAGTGCATATATCTGTGAGAGAAACATTGTTATGTAATTTAACAGCAGAGTTGGCATTAGCTCATAACTGTGGTAATAATCTAGGCAATATAACAGGCAAAACTATACCAGCAGAATGCCAAATGCGCCTGGAGAAAACCGGACTAAAAAGCATAGACATGAAGACACCACCATATATACCATAAAATCACCTCTGCTAAACAGCTGATGGTTCACATTTTTTCATCAAAAAATGTGGTAATTAAAGGAACTTAAGATGCATGCATGAAGGTTGCCACTGGATTTATTTGTTGTGCATTTTGTTTGGCAGCGGCCAAATGTTGTCATCTAAAAGTAAGATTTTTCAGTATGATCGTACTGTGGCAAATGGACCTGGCTGTACAATTGGTAGGGTTCTACTCTTGGGTAAACTCCGTGCTGCAGGTGAACAACATAGCAGCATAAATACATAGTAACATGATCAATAACAAGCTCAGAGAAAATCCTCCAGTGAGAATTAAGTTAGAAATAACAAAACTCCAGAGTGCAGAGAGGATCTACAGTAGGTGAAGGTTGGGCTCCTATCTTCAGCCACCTTAAGGCCTTAAATAAATGACCAAATCAGTGCAGTGAGGTGTAGTGGGTGTGACATTTAAAGGGCTGGCAGCAAATTTCAGGTTTTGTCTGTTCTCATGTGATTCCTGCATCTCTTGGTATGCTGAACAATATGTGCGTCCTCTGCTCACAATCACACATCATTAATAGATCCTTGGAAGGAGCACATTTCTTCTCTTGTGTTGTACCTCCAAATACTGTACTACAAAACAGCTGGAGAAGTCATTGCATTATGAATATTTTATTCTAAGTCCATAATTCAAACTGTCGGAGAATCAAAATCTCAGTTCCTCAGTTGCAAAGTTATTGTACACAGAAAACATGAAAGCTTTTAGAAACCTAATCTGCTCTCCTAGATGTCTCAAATATGCACACACATCATAAAGAAAACCATAAAAAGACTTTGTAATCAATAATTAGCATTTCATTTCACGCTGACGAACAAAGTAAACCACTTGAATTAAATACATAGATATTATAAATTAACACTATCTCGGAAGATCCAAGAAGAAACAACAATATGTCTGTGATCAGAAATATGTGTGCCACCTCTGACTTATTATTCCAAAATGATTGAAGAACAGCTGGTTTTATGCATCACTTTGTCTCAAATGTCATTTGCAAAGAACGGACTTTCAAATACAAATGAGAAACTGCAGACAGGAAGATGAAGAAGAGGTATTATGTGGTGTGTACTTCTCATAAGTCCAGGTACAAGTTATTGATGAAAAAGATCAGTTATAATGTTCAATTATATTCTAAATAAGTAAAGTCAGGAGCTAATGTCCCATCATGCACACTTGAAACAACCATCAATCTGAAACAAATAGACAGAGACCAGAGATCTTCATAACAACTGGGTTCAAATTTCCAGAAAAAAAAAAAAAAAAAGCTTGGCTCAGAGTGTATTAGTCATAATTTGAGCTCACATTTTTCATCTCAAAGGACATACACATTTTTCATCTCAAAGGACATACACTATTGATTTTAGCAGAAGACCGTCATGTTGTATAATATATTACAGACTTGTACTTCTCTTCTCAGTGTTTTTATCATGAAGACATTGCGTATTCCTGACGAGCACCAGTTGTTGGTAGTCAGAGGTAATAGCTGTTTAATTAAATACCTGTTTTCTGCCATGCTGCGCTCTGAGTTTGACACCAGAGGTGTGGTTTTAAAGTGCTTAGACACTCAGCACACACAATTACTCTGTGTTTAATGAAGTGTGGAGGTTTGCAGTGTCTACTCAGAACTAAACTGGGGCAGAAAAACAGGCACAAAACTGTTTAAATCAGAAACTTTCTGTTCAAATAAACAGTTGAGCCTGACTGAGCCTGAGTTCATTCCTGACACTAAAAACAGCAGCTAACAAAACAATTTCAATTCGAGTGTTTCCACTGTATGGTACGGCTCTGCTTAAGTCAACTCTATTCACTTTTTAGGTAATAGTACTTTTTCTTTTTTCGTTTTGTGAATACAACAATTGCGGTTGCTATTGATGATCGGCTTAAGTGGACTATGAGTTAAATTGCGGTCGCTATTGATGATCTTGGCTGATGATGATCTTGGCTTGTGATGATCTTGGCTAGTGATGATCTTGGCTAGTGATGATTCTCTCTGACAAATCGGGGGTCTACAGTGTTTTAACTCCACCTTTTAGTATTGGCTTAGCTCACTTGGAACCTTGAACAAGGTGGTACCAAAAAAGTACCAGGTACTAGCCACAACTTTTGCTAATGGAAAACCATAAAAGAGCGAGTTGAGTAGAGTTGAGCCGTACCATGCAGTGGAAAAACAGCTGGAGCTTCTGGACTAAATGGACCTTGCATTTTGTTGTTGTTTTGCCAACTGTGTCAAACTCAACTTTTAAGTCAACATGGATGCGAGGATGCTCAGAATCCTGGAAAGTTTGATCCTAGAACTACATTTTCATTGCAACAGAGCAAACTGAATCTGCTGTTATCCAATTGAAAGCTCCAGTACAAAGGCCCCTGTGTGCTTTCACGCTATCCAAGCCAAAAGTAGACAATTGTGAGAAAAACATGTTGAAATGTTTTGTTGTCCAAGATCGTCCACCGAAAAAAATCAGACAATGTAACTGCTGCTACAATCCACATTTAAAAACCAACCAATCAGAATTGGCACACAGCATGACACACAATACCTTGGCACGCTAGTGTAATGCTACAACACATTTACCTCAAACTCACTTTGCTAAATCAGGATTTTATGATACCTTCTTTTCCTAGAACCAAGACCGGCTTCACAATATTCTCCTCTTTATTTGAAGATGTCAAAAAAAGGCAGCAACATTTGTAGCATAAAGAACGTTTTCGTAGGACCAACGTGTTTTGTGTTGCGGCGTGGAGGTCCTTGATGAAGGACACAAATGGAAATGCATTGGTCCCAAAATTGATGTTGTATAGTCTGACACAGATTGGCTTAAGTGGACTATGAGTTAAATTTGGGTTAGGGTTAGGGTTAGGGGAGTCGAAAATTGTATTTGAATGAAAATTAATAAAAACATTACAAACCTGACCAATATTCAATACCAGCTTCTGGTACTTACATTTTTCCATACCCCAAAAATATTGGGGTTCAATACCCAGCCCTGTCTGTGTCAAATATGTATGCTTACATTTACATATTTGTGCACATGTAACAAGCTGTACATGTGTTTGCGTTGCTGTGTGTACCTCTCTGTTTGATTGGACTGCCGCCTGCAGGGCACCGTGTTACGGACACATGTACCAGTGCCCGGGTCCACATTCTCAACCATGACGAAGGGATGCTCCTCCAGCGTGGCCACAGTCAAGTGACGGTCATCAGACACCTGCTCCAGGAAGCTGCCATATCGAGGCCAGACCGGGTAGCGAACCTGAAGGATCCCTCGGGCGTACGTACCCACCTGGAGATGGAGGGCGAGAGACAAATAAGTCAGCGTTATCCTGCACACATGTTTGAATCTCAGCTTTGACCTTCTCTGCATATCAACCCCTTCTATCATCACCTGTCTTATCTTACAGTACTTCACAGGATGAATGATTTTTTTTTTTATTTTAAAAAGAGGAAATTTGCATGTGCTGACCTGGCTGAAGAGGATTCAAAGATGAAACAAGAGTAGAGTTTATTAATGAATAAGGAGACTGTGAAGTGTTAGAGTAAGACATTTAAAAAAAAGCCAGAATATAAAACAAAGAGCAAGCCAATTGTATCACATTAATAATACATCCCAGCATGTGTTGCCTTCAATCTGTGTTCATTTTGTTGACTGATTATTTAATTATTAATTTTCTTTTTTTCACTTTAATAAACAAATTGAAATGTCAATGTTCATAAATGGGAAAACTGTTCAAGTGATTAGTGCTATTTATTATCTGTGTTTTACGTCCTTGTGCGTTTAAAGTATTTGCTGCTTTTGTAGAACTGCTTTAATACTGGGAAAAAAAAGCTCACTGAACTAGCTGGAATTGACAAACAGATACGCTGACAGACAAAGAGAGACTGTACTGAGGTGACTATTGAAAAAAACAAACAGCGTATTGAGATTTTTTATGTCACAGGGAGCCACTTCAGAACAGAATTGCTGTATAATGTCACATCATGCAATGAATAATCCCATCGATGTCGGCACTAAACTCCGTGAAACCCTCTCTGTGAGAGCCAGGACTGTTTGTCATATTAACCCAACCTAATGAGCCATACTGAGCTCAGCCAGCGCTGACTTACTGCACGTGAAACTCGCTCCCTCACAGCTTTAATGAGACCTCTTTTTCATACCAACTCTTGATCTGTTCTTCTGCGCGCTCATACTAACGTTCTTCCTTCGTCATACATGGATGATTTAAAATCTGCATGAAGGTACAGTATGATGTGCAAGACGGTGATTTGTTTCTCTGCACAATCTGTGAATGGCAGCATCGCAGAGATGCGTTGTGAAGATCAGTCAATTCAATCTGTCTTTTATGGGATGTCTCATCCTCTCATGGAGCTTCTTAAGCAGAAGCTCTGTCATTCTCACACTGTTGGGAAGTGCCAAAACTGTTATTGATTATTGGATACAATCACAGTATGAGGATCTTGGAAATGTCCCAATACTTCATGTTAGAAATCAAAGTAAATGGATTATGAATGAATTTTTTTCATCAGATGTGAAACTTCTTCCCACGACAGCCAATTCAAAAATAATGTAGCGCACTACCTGGAAGTATACAGCTGCTTTTCTTTTGATGGATGTCATACTAATGTTTAAAATCAAAGGATTTATAGACTCTTTACACTGGCTCCCCGCTGCTGCCCACATCCAGTTCAAAACTCTGGTGCATCTGGTACATGCTGGCCTACAGGGCAGCAAAGGGAGCCATTAGTCAGAGGCCCCTGTAGTTGCTAGTCTCGGTCAAGGCTCTTCTCAGTGGTGGAATGAGCTCCCCACTGAAGTCGGGACAGCAGAGTCACTGCCCATCTCACGCCACGGGCAAAAAAAACACCATTTCAGATTACATATCAACAACCTGTTGTAGCAAATACATCTCTAAGCACATTTACCATTTCACTGAACATGCTTGTGGTTATTGCTCCTATGTGTCACCTTGGAAAGAAGCTTCTGCCATACCATGACTGTAATGTAAGGTAAAATGTAATGCCTCATGAGTCAGTTGTTTCCTCCTAAAACAGTTGTCAATTTACAAATCCAACAGACATTGGAGCAACATTGGCATTTATTTGGAGTCGTGTTTCTGGCCACCTGACGAATGTAAGTCCAATAGTCACTCTCTTTTTAGCTCTGTCTTTGGTCTCCACCAACTTCTGAGACAACTATCTAGCTCCTCGATGATACACTATGTTCAACAGCTGGTCGCCAGCTTGTTGTTTGGTGCTTTTGGCTAAAATCAGCTACATTCACATTGTACATAGTCTCCTTTTCCCAGACCTTCCTCCACAACGCTGCAGAGCTGCGGAGGAGGGTCTGGCTAGTCCACACAGCATTCCGGGATGGGAAAAAAACATGCTCTGGTTTATTGGCATTTCTTTAAACCAATCAAAATCGTCATGGGCTGCGCTAAGCGCTGCACGGAGCCCAGGTGCTGCTGGAAAATAGCCTCGGGAAGGAACTTGTTTTGGTGGAATGCGTACGTTAAAAAGTTGTTTTAGTCATGCAACAGAAAAAAAGATTAGACAGATAGTCTAGCTAGCTGTCTGGATTTACCTTGCAGAGATCTGATGAGCAGTTTACCATAGTCCTCATTCATAAAATTCCAACATAAAGGAAGTGGAAATCCGGTTGAAAAAAACGACATACGGCGGAATTTCCGGTGGCAACGTGGCAATCCCGGTGGAAGGTTGTGGATATAGACTACATTGTACATAATCATTGATCTTATAAAAATATTGATTATTGCAGCCTTAAACCTTTTAACATATATTTATTCAATTGGATTCCACAGGTAAAATAATAGAGATGAGAAGAACAGGAAAAAGAGAAGAAAGAAAATGAAGTATAGCAGAGGGGCCCAGCAAAGAAAGGGGTCTTTCCTCCCCAAAATGTTACCCAGCAGCAGCCTTCAAACAATGCTAAGGAACAACATCATGTTAAACTGTCAGGGTGTCACAATGGAGGAATTGAAAAGAGCAAGTACACCAACACCTGTCACTATTACAGATGAGCTACATGACGTGAGGAGGGGAAAGAACAAGTAATAAGAGACCAGGTTGTAATAAGGACAGAGTGAAGAAGAATTTAGACACTTTAGACAAGTGCTGTGTTGTTGTCGATAGTGTGCAAACAACAGCAGTACATCTTAACCACACCTGACTCTGAGGACATGAGGAATTGATCTTGTGTTGGCTGCACAAGTGCGACTTTAAGTGCTACACATACACACATACAACCCAAACCCCACTTTAGCACAATTGCATGCCTATGTTCATACACACACATACATACACACCAGCCAGGAGGTGACATTGATAAAGTAGGTTGCGCTTTCCAGGCCAGAAATAAATGAGTTCAACTGTAGCTGTGAGATTAGGTTCAGGTCTCTCTGTTTAGCAGGACTTTTTCAATACACCCTTGGGCTTTGAAAAGTGTGTGTGTGTGTGTGTGTGTGTGTGTGTGTTTGAAAATTGCAAGGAGTAAGAGAAGTGAGTAACTATTTTATCAGGAAACAAACAGAACTTATTGATTTAAAATTAGGCCTACACTTATATAAAATATAAGTATAAATAAATATAATCTGTTGGTGATGGTGATTACATTTTTATTGTAGCCACTTTCCCTCAACCAGCCTTATATTTTCAGCTTCTTCCAAAATGTAGCTTGACATCTCCAATGCAACAGGCATACACTTGTTGCATCCAGTCAGATTATATGTTTTTAAACTGTGTGGTGGGGGGTTAAAGAGGGGCTGCAGAGGAAGAGACGTGAGGTAAAGATACTGCGTGAGGTGAAAGAGTGCATGCTGGTGTTCTAAAAACAACAGATAGATACTGTTTTGAAGGTTGCCGCGCTGATTTTACCAACACGGCCAGAACAGTTGGAGCTGCAGCAGTGGATGTGACACACAACTCCCTGAGGCAATTAAGATACTTGAAAACCATTAGCGTCTGATTGACGTAACTTACATACAAAAATCTCCAGTCAATATAATTCAGTCATAATTCAGTCAAAATATGAACACACAGACATTATACACATTATTATCTCTGATATCTATCGCAATTAAAGTCCAGAAATCCGCCTAGAGATCATAGAGGAAAACACGCTCCTTAAAACTCCAGAACTTGCTTCAGAATCATAATTTTTTTTTTTGATTTTTTCTGTAATCCAGTTATAGTTGTTTGTACATCCATGTACATTGTAAACAGGAACTGCTAATCGATAATTCAGCATACATTTATGGTGTCAATTTGCCAAAAATAAAATATTCAAAAAAAAACATCGGGAGCAATTGCAGTTCAGTGTTTCGCTCAGGATGTCAAAATGACACCTCTCATCTACATTTGGCCTTTTATATACAGGAACAACAACAATACGCAAAAAAAGGAGAAAGATCAAAACACAGACTACATGGCCAACAGCTGTTGTTAACACACTCACAACACTAAGGGGCGGTTTCTCTTGAACCTGTTCCCCTAAAACTAGCCTGAACACTAAAAATATAAGTTATTTTCATTGTCCATAAAACACTCCTCGCAAATGTCACTGTCAGCCTCAGTAACCTGTGATTCCATAATGTGTCTGAGTCCTCCGTATGCAGTGTTTTTGTGTTCCAGTTTCTGGTGCCCAGTACCTTGTCCCAGAGTCTATCCCGGTCCAGAGCGATAATGACCATGGAAGGATTGGAGAGGAAGCCTTGGTTGTTGAATGAAAGATCTTTCCTTTCCCACGTCACATTCAGCATGTGTCTGCAAACCCACAGAAACATAAAGTCATACAAAAGTATGTAGCGTGCAATCAAGGACTTTGATTCTACATCACTCAAGAATTTGCATAATTATTAACACAGATAAACAAACACACACAATGATCACCTCCTAATTAAACCTAAACCTCCCCTCGAGAGCTTAATCTAACATAGGAAACTGGAAGTAGCTCATTAGAGGATGGGAGAGGCAGCTGATTGGTGGAGGCCAGAGTGTTCCTACTGAGTGATTTCGCTGTCTGTTAAGGTTTACATCCTTGACAGACTGGGGCTGTGAATAATGAATACAGGTCAATTTGCATTTCAGAATGTGAAAAAGAGGTACAACATACTTTCACTTTATGCTGTGTAGCTGAAGCTGAAGATGTGCTCTTCTGTTCGTGCATCAGTAATGATCACTAAAAGGAATTGTGTTTACTGACAAAAGTGTGACTCACCTGAACAGAGTATTGTTGTCTAAGTGTTTAGCAGGTTTGTTGCAGTCACCATGTCCCTCAGGAATAAACCCGTACTGCTTCTGGAAGCTCTCAGCCCCTTTAGCTACAATGGCGACACCCTCCCTCACCCTCTGCCGCAAGCTCTTTCTCCCCTGGTCCGTAATCACACCAATAACACCGACAGGGAAGCTGTCAGGTGGAGGGCTGTCGGGGTTGCCCACGGCCTGACTGGTGAGGATCCAGATGTAGCCTGGCCCCAGCAGACCCACCTCAGCTGCCTGTTGAAACAAGTACTGTGCCTCCTCATAGGAGCAATACGCCATCAGGACCTGAGAGTCCACCTGCAGACAGAAAATAAGTCTGTCAGAGAGAAAACATCCTGAACATGCGGCACTGCTGTAGATCTTAAAGAGCCTGTAGCACCAGCTGTTCCTCTGATAAACTTCAACCTGCTTACAAACTTTTTGCTAAGTGGAGATTTAGGCTTTACAAAATTAAAGCGACACCATTAAAAAACTAAACCGAAAGACTGCATCACACAGACTAGTTCTTATATGGACATTAGTTGATTTTAATTGTTTAGACCCAGTAACTGCCAGTATGACTGTTGTAACTGAACAAACCGATGCAGCTAATATTTGCTTGCTAACATATTACCCGTTTGGACGGAAAAGTAAA
The DNA here is from genome assembly GCF_008315115.2 of Sander lucioperca. NCBI lineage: Eukaryota > Metazoa > Chordata > Actinopteri > Perciformes > Percidae > Sander > Sander lucioperca. The sequence continues at coordinate 20,331,020 of NC_050194.1, read as the reverse complement.
ATAGGTAGGGAATATGGTGGACATCTCTGATCTGACACTTCATCAACATGCTTTCTTTTTTAATTATGTAAAGTGGGAAGATTTTAAATTACATTTCACAAAATAATGTCAACGTTTGGCAGGTAGGGTTAGTTTAACGTTAATCAGATAGGCCTATTTCCCAGTCACTCTAAACTGCATGAACACATATTTGTCCATGTAGATATAATTAAAGCTGCAAGCAGCGTTGGACGGGGCCTCGCTCCACTGTGCGCGTCAGGGTTATTGGCAGATGCTGCTCCTTGCAACCATGCATTTGCGCGGCACTCAGACACTGCAAATCATCACCATTGAAAAGGGAACTCTCTGCTGAGTTCAAAGATACTTCACACAAGTGTCTACGTCGTACAGTTCATTAGACCAAAGGGGGTGGGCCAAACCATGACCAATGAAAACGGAACTCTCTGCTGAGTTCAATGATACCTTACACAATAGTGTACATCAAACGGGTCATTAGTTATAAAAGGGGCGTGGCTAAATCAAAGTGGGCGGGTCAAACCATCACCAATGAATAAAGAACTATCTGCTGAGTTCAATGATACCTCACACAAGGGTCTACATCAAATGAGTCATAAGTTATAAAAAAGGGGCGTGTCTATAGCATAGGGGGCGGGTCAAGCCATCACCAATCAAAAAGAAACTCTGCTGAGTTCAATGATACGTCACACAAGACTCGGGCTTGGCATGAGTAAGTGGGCATGGTTAAAGTATAGGGGGCGGCTCAGTATCCCATGTAGACCACACATTATAAGTTTCATGTAAATCGGATGATGTTTGTCATATAGGGCTGATTTCCTGTTACCAGCAGGGGGCACTATGACCAAAATTTTGGCCTACAGATGACCTCAGGCCTGGACTCTTGTCAATCGTGAGAATTATTGGCCAAATTGGACAATGTACACTAAAGTTACAACAACTTCTTTGTTCATCGATGAATGCTCAAAATGGCCGTCACGCCACGCCCACACCGTTGGACGAAAAGTTTTGCTTTTAATAACTTTTCATCGTTAAAGTCTTTAGATGATACAAACCAAATTTGAAGTCGATCTGATGAAATCTCTCTCCTCTTTTAGGCCTACTTCCTGTTGCCACTAGGGGGTGCTATGACTTTGAGGAAATATCGGCCTTTATATGTCTTCAGGGTTGGACTCTTATGAATCCTGAGCCAATTGGCCAATGTACACTCAAGATACTCCCACTTCCTGTTTCGATGGTGAAACGTACATAATTGCCGCCCCACCACGGCCCCGCCCTATGACGAAAAGTTTTTCTTTTAATAACTTTTCATCTTTAACGTCTTAAGATGGCACAGACCAAATTTGAAGTTGATTGATTTTGTGCGCCTATTCCCGAAACCCTCAAAATACGTACATTTACACCAGGATTGATGCGACCGCCAATTTCGGTGAGTTTTTGAGTATGTTAAGCCCCTCAAAAAGGCGATTCATTTGCAGAAAAGAATAATTATTCCTTCAGTTTCAATATATCAAAATATTTTCAAAATATAACAAATCATTCCTACATTTAATACATATTAACAGCACGCAAAAACTGTTACATTGGCAGTTATGTTACAGCTAATGCTATGTTGGTGGTGGTGGTGCAACCGCATTTAGTAAAGTGCTAGTTTGAAACTAGTAAGAATTTAACTTTACACACAAAGTTAGTGATGAATTTAGGAGTGCTTGTGCAACCCAATCTGGGATTTGTCTATCTCATTGTACCTGTTGCAGCATGCGCTTCGTCCTCCCATCATTTGACCCGACAGACATTTCTAGAGACAAGACATCCTGTAGATTCCACAGGAAATAGGAGGTATCTGTATAGGACTGAACTATATCCACAAAGGTGTCGTAGCCTGGCAGCAAGCTGGTGATCACTGCAAACTCGCCCCAGTCATACTCCTCCATGATCTGAAACATGGATGTAAAGAAATAAAGGACTGCAATGATATTATCCAAGGTAAAGAGGTTATAAAATGTGGGAATTAAGAATGATTGCAAATATAAAATTGTGAAGGACTGATGATGAGATGATCAGTACTCTTGCATCTGTACGGTAAATATGTAGCTTAAGTCACCAGGCGGTTAGCTTAGCTTAGCTTACTGTAAAGACCAGAGACAAGAAGTTGTTTTGTTTTGGTTTTTTTACATATCTGTTTTGTATGGATTACATTTTTCTTATATACTGTTATATGGTGAGCTTTGAGGTGCTCACGGCAGATTTTGTTATATGTGGACATAGCAAAAGTGGTATCAATCTTCTTATTTAACTGTTGGCAATAATTTCTCTGTTCTATATTTCATTCTAAGGATGTATGGAGTCTAATGTTGGGTTTGACCACATCAGTAATGACAGGAACAAACTAGAAAGCTTTTATTATCCTCACTTATTTAAAAAAAATAAACAAACACAAAACGCATTTCATCACAAATACATCTGTCAATTTCACACTGCATATTCCTCAGTTGTAGAAATGCTCCCACGCAATGATGGCGAAAAATTGGACGGAACTGAGATTATCTTGTTGACTCCCAAAACATCAGTGACATTAAGCTCTCTGATCTCAAGAGAATTACAGATTGTAATAGTTTGTGGAAATCGGGCCAGAACTTCAGATCAGGGATTCCCCGCTGATTGTTGTCCCTACATGGTGTTAATCAGCCTGAGAGGTCCCTGTTGTCAGGCTTGACCCTGTAACATTTTGGTATGAAAACCTAGATTTCAACCCCCAAAATATTAGGTTTAAATGAGGTTAGTGACATAGATACGTGCTATTCTGTACCTTAAACATGCAGACAATCTGCTGCTCCAGAGACACTCCCATCTGCAAGAAGGAGGATCCCTCAGCCTGTAAAGAGTAAGAGATTCCCATTTAAGGATTCAGCTGGGAAAAAAACTTTATGGGGTGAAAGGTGAATGACGCAACAGCATCTCTGGAGATGGTTTTGCTCAAAGACGCTTCAGCATGGTTTGCCATCACAGGGCTTTAAAGCAGTTTCTTGACGATAAAGTACAGTTTTATTCTTTATTTAAATTATACCATGATGCCCAATTGCTGATGCATTTCTTTTAAAAAGGTGAAAAAAACATTTTTATTTTAAGAGTGTCAAATATGCACTTCTGAAAGTTGAGTGCTGAATCGGTTTCATGGTAAAAAAAATATCTTGAATAAATCACCAAATGAACATCTACACAGCGTTGAACTTTTGCGCCACAACAGAAGCAAACTGATGTAAGGTTTTTCAAATGAACTCGTCTGCTGCTCTTCATTTTAGCAGCACCTTTGACATTGTTACTGCTGCGGAACAATTAAATTTGGATAAAACCTCACAGCAACTAGGATACTGCATTTTAAGAATTTGTCCTCTTGTACAATCAGCATACTATCGCTGTTAAAGGTCATGACAGAGTGGAACAGACTTCTAAATCCAATTAATTTGATGAGAAGTGACAAATGGGGGGAAAAAAAGAAAGACTTCATTTTAGGTGCTCTGCTTGGAATGGGGCACTTGATATAGCTTAATGAAATATTTAATCTTCAGAAATATCTGCAATGTCCTAAAAAGCATCATTGGAAAGTTAAATATAAACAATAAAGCATTACAAATTTGGAGTAATGGACACAACACAGAAGATGCAGTTTCCACCTCTGTAGTCGCTCACATTCAACGATAGAGCTTTGATTGTCCATATTCTGCCCCGATCTGGTACAAGTGTCTCCAATCTGCGATTATCAGTCCTGCTGCTCTCTTTCTGTCAAGAAGGGGTGGTCCAAAGTATGCATGTGTCTGTGTCTGTTAGCATACATTTGCATACCTACACGCTGTGTGTTGACAGATAAGATGGACGTTACTAGAGCCCACTGAACCCATGTCCTTCAAATAGCATTCAAATAAAGTAGGCTATAGGGATGAGAGGACTATTGAGATAGATACTATAAGAGTGAAAGAGGGACTGGATATAGACACAAAGAGCAGAAATAATCAACTGATAGAGAAGAAAAGATATTTTACATATAACCTATTTATATATAAATATAACCCTAACCCTAACCCTATATATATAACTGAGAAGTCAGCTAGCATCACAACACATTTGTGTCAAGAGTAACAGGTATATTCCAAGCAATGATTTGGTGATTTGCAGGTGAAAAGATAATTAGACATCTCTGACAAAACTGGGTCAAATGTGGATGTAATTCAACACTTTCTTTTAGACATTTAGGTTACTTATAAGTGTTGTTTCAACAGCAAATGTAAAAATGTAGTAATTTAAGCTGTTAAAAAATGGGTGTATGCAGTAGGCGAATGCCATCCCCCTTGTTGACTCATTGATACTTCATCTGACTGAGGTTTGTGCATGTTAGAATCTATGGCTCCGACTATGGCTCTGAAATATTTGTTGCCTTACTGTGCTGTGTATTGTTAAATTCATGGCGCTGTCCATGGTGCTGAAGTAGCAGACGGATTTGTAATTGCGCCTTTCTGTCAGTTTTGTCTTGGATCTGTTAAGAATTGCCTACTGGTTGTATGTCTGAAAAATCTTCATTTGTCAACCAAATTCAGCCTAGTTTACCTTCACAGGTATAGACAGTTTTTAGCCTCCAAATTACCAAAACCAAGTTTCATGGGCAGATGCACAGGACACACAAACAACTGCATTCAGTTGTGAACTAACCGCAAAACTAGAAACTAAAAGTTTACAAATTTAAATGAAATTGTTCCACAGTCTGGATGCCCTGTCCCTGCCTTTTTTTTTTAGATGGGACTGTGTATTAACAGAGCATGGATGGAAGATCTAAGCGCTGCAGGGCATAAGTGGACCTGTGATGTAAGCAGGTGCAATACCATGCAGGGCTTTAATACAAGTAGTAATATTTTGAATTTGATTCAATAACAGACTGAGAGCTGGTGCAAGAAGGCGAATATCAGGGTAATGTGGTATCTTTTTTTATATCTGTAAACTGTACAGTAGCATCCTACACTAAGTAGGGACAGGAAGTCTTAAAATACAGTGAAACACATGCATGGAGAGTGAGAGAGAGAAAGGGACACAGAGAGAGAGAGCAGATAGTGTTAAACTGCCAAGTCCCATTTGGGACCACATCTCAAATCTTCTCAGTCTGTTCTCGTCTCAGAGGTGACTAACTGTCATATCTCCTTCCTGTTGCTCTTCCCTCTCTCACACACCTCAGAGGCTCTGCAAAGCCCAAGAGAGCTGTGCAGCCCGAGGAATACCACAGGAATATCACAACTAGACTATCCTTCACTCAATTTTACCAGTTTTGTTTGAGACTCACCTCTGGAGGCTGAAAGTCAGACCACTGACTTGGCTTAGCACCAGAATAGCTATATAAATAGCAGTGCACAACCATGTCAGGCTGTCACTGAATAAATAAAAAATGTCTCTGGATTGGCAGCCCTTGTTAACTATAGTGTCCCATTTCATGTGATATGGCGGAGGAGTGGTGAGGTGCACATGTGAAGAAGTGTAATTAAAATCCAATTAGTTTTGTCTGAGCTATTAAACACACAAATAATGTAGTGACCTCCCTCTGGCCAATAAGTGTTCATCAAGTTCATCATCCAATTAGCAGCATCTTAAATTGTGAAAAATCGAACAAACTCAGAAGCAAATGTGATGAAAGACATCCACTCTCCTCTTACACAGTGAAATCAAGCAAGATTTACAACAAAATTACCTTCTTTTCCTTGTCCAACTCTCACACTCACACGCTCACATGAGAAGACAGAGTTCACCCTCCACCCCCTCTCGTCCTCCACTTCCCAGCCGTCTTGTTCTCACCACCTTGGCAGTGCGGCTGTCACACACAGACGTAATTAGCAGTCCTACTGCAGGAGCGTATGGTAATGTGACAGGAGGACGGTGGACATGGTGGTTGCTCACATACTCGTCTCCTCCCACAGGGAGAGCTCTAAGCTGTACCAACCCCGTCAGCGGAGAGACCGGTCTAGGTCGCTCGCACACACAAATGCTCACTCAAATCATATGGACCCGATACATCTAAACATTTACAGTATATGTCATTCTTTCTTCGTAAAGCTTATACATATGGAAGCGTCCATCTCCAGAGGTGGAAAATACATTTTTTCAAGCTTTGGTTTCATTATTACCATTTTTTCTGCTATGTAATACTTCTGCTCCATTACATTTCAGTGGTAAATATTGTAATTTTTTACTTTACTACATTTTTCTGACAGCCGTAGTTACTTTGCACATTGAGTTTTTGCATACAAAGCCAGCAGCAGTATGTAAAGTACTTAAACGTCATCTCAATCAACTACAACAGTAATAATCCAATAATATGAATACTGTACAGTATATACTGAAAGGGGCTATGCTGCATAATGACTTGACTTGATTATTTTTACTTTTGATTACACTTTGGTTAATTTTAATTAGGGGACATTTTGAATGTAATTATTTCTACACTACTGTAATTCTACATTAACTTTAAAGGGGCCCTTCGACAAACTTGTTTTCCACCTCTATGACGTTAAAGCTGTGGTAGGCAATTAGTTTTTGGTGTCATGGGGCAAAAAATCCATCATAACCCTTCAGTTTATTGTAATGCAATTGGTCTGAGAGAAAACTACGGCTTCTGCATCTCCTCTTGGCTCTGTTTTCAGGCTTTAGAAAATCTAGCCTGTGACTGGAGACTTTGGCCGATCACATGTAATTTAAGAGAGAGGGAGAGCGTTCCTATTGGCTGTTCTGCGCGTGCATATGCCCTTGCAACAGAGAGGGGAGAGGGTGGGCTGCAGGAAGAGGGTTAATTTTACTTCAAATCCTGACAGCTTTACACCACTGAGTTGCAGTGGAACTTTGAGCCAAATGCTAGCAGCTCAAAACAACAATGCTGATGTTTAGCAGGTAAAATGTTTACCATGTTCATCATCTTAGTTTACTGTGTTAGCATGCTAATTAGACATTTGCTTATATGCACGTAACACATAGTACAGCTTAGGTTGATGGGAATGTCATTAGATAAGCAATTATTAATTCATAAAACAAAGTATTGGACCTATGATAGCCACACCAGCTGCCACACTGCAGATTGAAATGTCAGAAACCCTCCTGCACAATTTAGTTTTCTTTATATTTTACATATAATAGTTCATTTTCTCCTCATTGACTTTTGCGCACATCAGAAAACAGATAAATGATGCCACTAAGCTTTTGTTTCATACATTATACTCAGTATATTTAGTAATTTTATTTGTAGTGCATACATTTAGTTAACTCCTGTGCAGTCACACTTTAGTTTGTCCTTATAATTATTTTTTGCAATTGGGTGAACTGACCCTTTAAATAGACAATCCCATTTTAGTGTTGGTAAATGCATTTGTAACATGTCAACACAGTTTGTTTTAACAGATAATGTTGCTCTATTGTGGTAAATTAAACATTTTGTGTCCTCAATATGTTGGCAAAAGTGCTAAAAAAATTAATTTTCAACTGTGGAGGGAAACATCCCCCTGGATATAAAATCAAACACTCTGACTGACTACCTTATTAAAATTATTAGGCCACCAATGCTGTGAAGCTTGTAGGTGGCCTGGCCATTAACGTGCTTTCATTCCCTGCGATAAAATCTGTTTCCAGTGGGAAAACTGTGCAGCGAATCTAGGCTTCTCATGACCTGTTTATGGAGTTGCTGGTTTGTGGACCATGAAGCCAAGAGAGACAGAAGTGAGGGGGCGGAGAGAAGAGACAGAAGTACAGAAGTACAGAAGTACAGAAGGACAAATGGAGAAAGCGGGTCAGTCTGGCCATAATCTATATCAACGCCACTTCCAGGATTGCTCCGGTGCCGCAGGAAATTCCGCCGGATGCATGTCTTTTTGCCGATGCCCATTTCTTTTCGCTTTCTTCGTGTTGGAATTTTAAACTCCAGTCGATTTACAAGGACTATGGTTAACTGCTCCTCAGATCTCTGCAGGGTAAATCCAGACAGCTAGCTAGACTAGCTGTCCAATCTGAGTTTTCTGTTGCACGACTAAAACAACTTTTGAAGGTACACACGTTCCACCAAAACAAGTTCCTTCCTGAGGCTATTTTACAGCGGCTCCGTGCATAGCTTAGCCCCGCCCATGACGATGGTGATTGGTTTAAAGAAATGCCAATAAACCAGAGCGCGTTTTTCTCCCGTCTCGGAATGCTGTGTGGACTAGCCAGACCCTCCGCAGCACTGTGGAGGAAGGTCTGGCAATGCAAGACTAGTCTGGCCACAGAAACAAACACCCAAAAAAGAAACTGTGATCCAATGAGACACGTCTGGCTCATTGGATCACTTCGGTCCAATATCACAAACAGAGTGTGACCTTAGACTGCAGCCAGGACTGAGACTGTAACTCCTGGAATATAATCTTCTACTGACAGCTTCAAATTGTAATAAATGATGTTATACGATCAAATACTCAACCTCAAAAAACTCAAAAATCCATCATGTGCAAACTTAAAAAGCACTTTTGTTCCTGTTTACTGGCGAACACATAAAGCTGTCAGCTTTGTTTATTCCAGACTTTATCATGGTCTACAACCACGATCACTCATTATTGGATGTTTGTAACCGTAATGAACAAAAAAAAATGGTTGGTGAGTGATCAAACATTCATGTATTTCCTCAAAAACAGAGATTTACTCTTATCTCAATATAATAGATACAAGTTGTCATCTCTAGTTAATTCATCTATTCTCTCTCAAAATATTTAACAGTAGCCATAACAAAACTTTTTTTTTTAACTTCACCTTTTAAGTACTTAAACAGTAAACTGGTTTCACAAAAGCAATTATGTTCTTTTATATGTCCTGTGAAAATCATTTATCTACAATATGCAGCCTTTCCAAAATCTCATCGTAATTAAGCTTGGCGATAATGGTTTTTGAGATAGTCCAGTGTGTTTTGAAAGGGTTGTATCATAAAGTCACAGGTGGCTGTCCAAATGATCTTTGCCGCTCGTATCAAGTCATAGCTACACAGAACATTATTTTATTGGACTCCTAGCAGCCTTTACACAGTGAGTTGAATTGGCTTCCATCAGAGTGCAGGTTTTACCTCCCAAGAAGTGGCACTGACGTGTGTGAGATCTTCTATTCTAAGTACTGTACAATTATACAATAACGGGTTGTCTAATGGTTTTTCATTGCTTACTTTTTAATGGTTTTGGTGATCCTGATGAGGATGTCAACCTGTGTATAACTGTATGTGTGTTTTTTGTATTTATTGCTGTATTTTCTTTCAATGGCAATGTCGGTCGTCCACCTGTTTCACTGCCATGAAATATGGTACAGATATCCATGGCCAAAGCTTTCCAACTTCCGGAGCCTGTCTGTGGCTGCATTCATACATGCTGGAATCTTAAAATGGGTCACAAATAAATACTTTTTTGATTTATTTTTTAAAAGGCAAAATAACATTCCTCACACTCCCTCATTTCCTCCTCTTCGCCTTCGCTTGATATGTGTGCGCCATCTGACAAACAACACGCTTCCTCTCCTGCCTTCAATCTTCTCATCTTTGTTTCATTCCGTCCTTCCTTGTTGTTTGCAATAGAGAGATCACTGAGACAGGAACCATAAATAGGAGGCTCGGGCGGGTGCTGCTTCTTTTCAAACCCGCCATCAAAGATATTCATCGTCATCAGGCTATTGATAATCAAGCACTATTGAGCTCTTTTATCCCTGAAGAGAATCATGCACTCACACATATGTCTTTCTCCGTCCAATCCACCTGTCCCATTGTGCCAGACACCTCTGACAAGCTTTTTTCTCGCTGCTGACAACAAAGGAGTGTATAAGAGAGAGAAAGAGACTAAGGTGGAGTGTGAAGAGAAGGGCTGAATGAGGCCTTCAACAGGCAGGCCTCAGAGGAGAGTGCTGGTACTCTTTGTGCTATATAGAGAACTGTCACTCAACACGTTGGGTTCGTCAGACAAACGGTCGCTCAATATGAGAGATAAAGTCCCATCTGTGCGTTTGTCTTTTGACGCTGTCAAGCAGAGAGGTTAAATAACCCAGACTGAACCTGCCGCGATGAACTCTGCAAATTAAAAACCAGAGATTGTTGATATCTGACAAACATTGCCCCACATATTTTGGAGGCTCAGAGATTTTACACAGGGGAAGAACTGCCAAAAGCACTTCTGGGGTAAATACTAAAACCTCCTTGCCAATTTTAAGATGAAGCAGCGACTGGTAGGGGGAAGAGGGAGGTTATGCAAGGCAGCAACGCAGAAAAATAAAGGAAAGGAGAGTGAATGGTTTGGATATTTGCGTGAATGATGAGAGCTATGGGAGGCCTCAGCCTCCTGAAGGGTCTAATTAACAGTTTAATGGGGTCCTGGAGCTCAGAAAGAGCAAAGAAGAGAACAGGCCTCTCGCTTCTGGCCACAGCCTTAATGGATTCATCCAGCGCACAACGGAGCCCCAAAAAAACTGGATTGAAATGTGTCAAGAATAAAGATGATGGAGGGAAAGATGGTGAAACTGGAGGGATAGAGAGACTTGTATTGGTGCAAATATGGAAAGGAGGGGGAAATGAGACAAAGTGAAAAGTGGACAGAGAGTAGGAAGACAAAAATGGAAAAGGAAAGAAAAAGGAAGAAGTGGAGAAACAAGACTATGACTATTTCACTCATGAAAGAGGGAAGGGAGACTTCTCTGTGAGGCAGTAAAACACTGCCTTCAGGCAGCTGTCAGCCAAGCTCCATCGAAGCGTCTTTCTCATCTCTCTGTCTCTTTCTCACTCACTCTGCCTTTCCCGCTTCTTCATGAAAATACAGCATATCAATCACCCTCCTGCAGCTACAACTCTTCCTGTTTAAAACCCATCTATGACGTGACATCTGCAGATACCTTTTGATTAACAGGAAGTGATAAATACAACATGCTTTGGTTTACAAAATGTTGTAGCCACATGCTACAAATTGCAGCTTGTTTTCGATGCTTCCTGTGGTGGATACGTGTAGGAATGTGCTCTAATATGTGAGGGTGTTCATTTGCATGTGTGTTTTTATGTGTGAGAGTTGGCTCTATAAATACAAGGTGTTGATGACAGTTAAGCAATTAAAGGAAGGATGGGAAGACAGGCGGAAAGCATGGAGCATGGAGAAAGAAGGGGTGAAGCCATTTTGCAACTCAAAAGTAGAGAGAAAGTATAGATTAAGAATCTGTCTGATGTCATCAATCTCCTCTTTACAATCTAACTACACAGCTCACAGCTCTCCATCTCTATTCATCAATGAGATACATGCTAAATCATAGCAGGAAAAACCTGCTGCTCTTCAAGTGCGCCAGGATGATTGATTGAGGCGTAGATCGCCCACAGCACTTGTCTCCCCTCGCAAAGTTTCCCTTCCTACAACAGACTTTTCCCAGCCAGGGATTAGAGGAGCTGATGAGGGTCGATGGCTGCAGTCATCGCTGATAATTCACCCATCTGTATTGCTCATATCGTTTCACCGCTCTGACCTACGTAAATTGTTTTAAGCTGAATGACAATGGTGTAGAAGAGTTCTGACTAAGACAGGAGGCTGTGAGCTGGTGGTGCTGCTGCTGACAGGGTTTATATTACAGATTTCTGTTCATTTTATTACTAGAATTTTGCTTCCTAAATTGCTTATTATGCTGTTTGCGACACGTTATATCAACACCTCTGGGACACAAAATGCATTGTTTGTGTTTTTTTTACTGTGGCATAGCAAGAACGCAGACTACTCTAGCCCCGGTTCAAGCTCTAGGGTGGTGATGGACCAATGCTGAAGTGATCGCTCATTATTTTGACAGTACCTTGTATGGTATGACAACTGCAGAGCCACCACTGATGCCTACGATTGGCAGAGCTGTCTGAGTGGAGAGGAAGTCCAGGATCTGTGCCACTTCTGCCACCTGAAAACAAAACAGACAGATTCAGTGATTGCCGAAAGAAAGTTTGTTTGAACTAGTGATAGTGCAGCCCTATTTTGTTTTTGTTTTTGTTTAATAGTGCAGCACTATTGTGATCAGGTTGTACAGTTACCTAAAATTCAATTAGATTCTAAATTCAGATTTGTGCACAAGTAATTTTACAATTAAGTAAAATGTATTTAAAGTGACAGTACTTTGAGCCCTGTTTAGCCACTATTTACATTTCACTTTCATGATTTGGTGTTACAACTTCTCCCTTTACAATCAGAAACCATACTAACACCATAATTTAATTTGAGCAAAGATGTACATGCTTGGCATCTCAATTAGTTCTTTTTTGCAACCCTCTTTGTGATTTAAGCTGACAGAACAGGTGCTATTTTACATAAACATGTTGCCTTGTGCAACTTTAGAAAACATGGATGTGGGTGACTGAACACCATGACTCTGGAGAGGATGTTTTATCAGAAAGCCTAAAAATGCATAAATCACCTGAGTGTCTGCACCAGAGCCCACATCATCCTCAAACACTACGGCGTGCAGCCTCTCCGTTGCCATGGTTTCGCAGAGGCGTGTCAGCAGGTCGCGGGGGTTGGTGTCATTGACCAGCACGGTCACTGGGCTGACCACAATGGGCAGGTCGACAAAGTTTTCCCCGCTGAGACGACCTCTGACCTCATTCTGGTAGCTGGAGCCACTGAACACCACCGCCACATTGATGGACGGGTGGAGGAGGAGTGGCCGGGCCTGCAGGGGGAGCGGGGAGGAGATGAGGAGCAGGAGGAAGAGAGGAGGCCAAGGAGAGGGAGGAGGATGTCCCCTGGGAATGACCATGTTGGTGGCCTACTGCCTGGAAAGGACGAGTAGAAAAAGTGTGAGAGAGGACAAGGGAATGAAAGGAAAGAGCAAGAGTCAAACACAAGATGCTTTCCTTATCTGATGTTTTTGACATAATTCATCATAGTCCATCTATACATACTCATCCCTTATATCTCTCACCTGGTCTGTCTCTGTCTCTGACCCTTTTGTATGACAGTATAAGCCCTGCATTTTGACTCTTGTGTCATGTGTTAAACTGTGTGTGTGGGTGTGTCAATGTGTGCAAGTATGCATGCATGTAATCCTCCATAATCCAGCCCCCAGTGTCATGACTGTAATCACCTCTTCATCTCTACACATCTCTGATTCAGCACACACAGACTGCAAGCGAGATGCCAAAACTGTCACACAGGTCCTCGACCCTCATCACTGGGATTACATTACATGACATTACTTCAGCCAGCCTCTCACCAAGTGGGGTGATGTCATCAGCATATCCACAGCAATACAAGGAGTGAAAAAGCTACAATACTAACTGCTGCTGAAATCTGTAAACTTGTATGGCTGGTGAAAATGTAAAACTACAGTTTTGTTGACTTACATTTGAATTTAATTGCATGTGCACATGTTGTCAAAACCACTTGAATAATTGTTTAGTTTTGGCAACACTTCAAGGAAGGTTTAACACAAGTTTGGTATCGCCTTAAACACTAGGTTTAGAGGTAAATACATTTATGTTCATTGCAAATAGTAGTGGAAGAACTACTCACATCTTTTAAATAGGTAAAAGTAGCAATAGCACACTATAGAAATTACCATAAAAATACTTAAATCTCCTCATTATGCAGAATGGCCCATTTTAGAATAATCTAGATTGTATGTTTGGCTTATAATTATTAATGCATTAATATATGCATCACTTTAATGATTTTATTTATACTACTGCATAGCTTGTGAATGTCCCCCAGAGATCAAATAAGTCTTATCTTAATCTATAATAATACATCCTCATTTATTTGTTTGTTTTAGCTTTATAAATATAAATCGGCAAAGTTGTGAAAAATAAATGTACCCCACATGTGCATACAGCAATGCTGTCATTTCACTGAGACATAAAATATATATATATATATATATATATATATATATATATATATATATATATATATATATATATATATATATATATGGTTTAATGTCTCAGTAACCCTAATCTTTAAAAATGGTTCACTGCTATAATCAACACACCATACAACTCACAAGACTCTTATATCTTCAACATTGCATTTGCATTTTTCATTAAAATGTTAGCTGTTTGAAGCTCTTCCTTATTGAATCAATACGTTTGAAGCATTGATAAAAGAAGGTGGGCTTTCTTATAGCAAATAAAGATGTCACACATATTTGGAAGGGGTTTTATATGAGTGTCGGTCTGATCTGGGGCCATCAGAGGCACCCTGATAATTAACAACACCTCCCAGCTTTGATTCAAAGCTGCTTTCAAAGCAACACTGGGTTAAATGTGTCCCACCTCTCCTCACCATGCTCCCGGCATATCAATCATTCATCTTAATAAGGTTTTCAACTCCTGGGCTTTAGGTGCCCTTAGAAATAAATATAGTTTGAACCTTTGAAAGACAATTCATTTCTGATGTTATTAGATGCTTCTGATAGATTAACCTTTAATTTATAAAGGGTTATAATGGACATGGAGCTGCCTTTATTAAGGATTACTTCACAGATCTGTGTTGTTGTTGTTGTTGTTGGTGGTGGTGGTGGTGTTGTTAAGCGTTTATGTTTTGTGGATGATGTTAGGTTCCACATTTCAAAGACATTTTGTTGAAGATATTTGGATTTGCAAAACGTAAACGATGTTGCACATTTTCCTTTTGTAAAACTGAATTCTGTAATAGCAATATATTGAGCAGTGTCATCTGCAAATCGTGACATTTTTAACATTTGGCCATTTTAGCTGTAGTATCAAGTCCATATATACCTGGGTTTATTGGAGGACACACAAAAGAACAACGACTCAAAATCGGAAATATGATTTATGCAGATCCTGGGGAGTTTAGAAGGTTCAGAAGGCTGTTATTTGTCTCTTATAAATCCTGGGATTACTTGTTTTGACTCACTGAGATCACCTTTTCTCTCTCCAATGAATCATTACGTCTTGATGTTAGCACAGTGCACCCGTTAACTCACCACCCACTTGTGCTAGGTGGAGATTAAAAACAAACAACCTCCTCCACGCAACTCAAAAAGGAACAGATTCTAAGAGTTTCAGACATGAGATAAACAGCATTTGATTGTATTTTGAATCATTTGTGGAATAACAGACAAACAGTTAGTACTATAGATATCAACCTTTATATACAGCTAAAGCAGAACTATAAGGTAACATGTATGACCTCCACCCACTCTTTAATGTACCAACCGCTGTGCATATAGATAATTTTACAACCTGGGAGGTACAGAGGGTGATAAATATTGTAAACAGAGACGGCTTGAGGTGGTGAGATGCTGTTGTTTAACATTATTAAAGTCTGCGGATCAAAATATGTTTATATTCTGAAGTAGATTTATGACCGAGCTGCAAATATACACTAATTAGTGAGAGTAATTACTCTGAGTGTCTACTATCTTAAGGAAAAAGATTATGAGATTTTTTTTGAGGAATTTTTTTACATCTATGAAATAGGTACGTAAAGTAACACTCTTCAGTGCTGGACTGCCAAAAATGAAGTATACTTTGTTCATTCTAATTATTTTGTAAATTACTGCGTATTTTAAAACAACCAGAGGAAACTGTGAAGAGTTTGCATTCATATATCTCTATTGAATTTTACCTGTTGTTAAGAACTCAAGCTTCCTGCATTTGCAAACAGTACTACACAAATGACAGTGGTTCGGGGAAAGCAATGAGCTTCAAGTATGGTTGTTTGCACGAACACTAACAAAGCAAAAGTAATTTTAGAAGTAATCATATAACTCAAAGTATAAAACCTTTACGGACCAAAGTGTTGCAGGGAAAAGTTAATTGTGTAAAGGACGACGATAGGACGATAGCAAACAATAGTAACAGCAAAAGAGAATGCTGACTGGGTAGATCATTTGACTGCAGAGCAGATCAAGTGATCATTTAATCTAATTTCCAGGGAAAAAAAAGCATCATATTGGGGCCTCAGATTAGCAGTGTGTGTATGTGTATGTGTGTGTGTTTGATGGAGTGGGTGTGTCTGCTCCAGATTAGCATCAATATTATAGTTATAGTGTGATTACAACACAGAAAGCATGTGAACAAGAGGGACAGACCATGCATCTAAATTTACACACAAACACACAACAAGAGTCAGCTGATTATGTTCAGCTCATCTTTTTAACTGAATTTTTAAAATTACATAAATGAAAAAGGACGACTGACTGGCAGCCAGAGACAGACAAACAGCAAAACATCAGACTTCTTATTATCAAAAATTGTGTAATCCTTAAATCCTGTTGTGTCAGTGCACTTACTTTCCAAAATGATATTCACGTGTGCAGATTGAGCGAGTGAGTGTGGTGGTGCAAGCACAGGTTTTCTATTATTATAGAGACTTCCAGATGGAGTGCAGCTCTGCCATGTGGGATACACTCTCTCACTGGGACCGCGTCAGACTGTACCTGCGTCAGCATCAATATGACTACACACATCCAAATTCATCATACAATGTACTATTAATGAAAACTAACTGTAGTGATACATTTGGAAGACATGATGAAAAAACATGTAACATCAGAGGAGTGTATAGCTAGTCACCCTTCATCCCCCTGCAGCATCTATCCTCCATTATTGTTGGGCCCTCTTACTACCCAAGTCAGAAACCTTATATTGCAGCTCTCAAGAAGATTTTTGGAGGATTTATTGAATGACAAAAACAAACTATTGATATGCAAATGTATGATTGCTTTTTAGTTTTTTTCCTTCAAGAAAAATATTTCATATTTTTAGCCTCTTAGCCTCTGATAATTTATCAAATAAAACATTCTAAAAATGCTAAATAATTCTTCCATTAAACTGTTAAACCTCTCTGCTCGTGCAGCCTGCAGCAGGCATTGATGAAGGTGTTGTGGTATGTACATCTTTGCTCAAAAAATGTGGGAGTATAAACACAATTGCTTGTTTGTCCAGAATTAATACACAGTTACACAGTTTCACTTTCAGGTGACTAAAAAGAACATAATAATATGATTTATCCTGTAACTCTTCCATAACAAAGGGCACATACAATTACCATGTATGTCTATAATAAACAATACTATTATGTATATGATGAGAAAACCTGTAGGACAAGCTGATGCTTTATTTCTGTTAAAGTACCACATACCTCCTGGGCCATAGAGTATATATACAGTACAGAACATTCCGTCATTTAACTACTTAGCTGGGATATGATGTCCCTATATTGAGTCCCCAGGGGGTGAAGAGGAAATGAGCAGAGAGGATCTAGTTGATCGGATGAGCATCATCACCAGAGAATTATCAACTGTCTGGCTTGAACCTTTTTTTTTTTTTTTTTTTATAAAGCACCTTCGAAGCTGATTTAATTGCATTAATTAGGGAGCTTGAATTAGTGGGCTAGTATTAATGTAGTAGACGGCCTTCCTCTCATCAACATACTGCAGGAGTTCTGCTCTGACAGCTGCATGAAACATCAGGATTCTCTAGAGCCTCATTTATGCAGACTTGAGATCAGTCCAAGAAATCCCAGTGTGAAAACTTATTCTGCAGCAATGATTTCATTTCTTGATGCTGGTATTCTAACTGATACTTAAAATTCCTATTTAATGCTTGATTTTTGCATCTTGCATTATTTTAATGTTGCACGACTAAAGGTTTATTTACTGTACACACTGCTGGATAGCTTTTGAATTTCCCAGGTTTAAGAACATCTTAACTGATAATACATCATAATTAACGTGTTGATTATGTTTCGTAGTATTATAATCTGCAAAGTAGATCATAATTTATTTGATAACTTCTTATCAAATGAACTGAAGTTGTGAAAAAAAATGTAGTGGGGTAAAAGTATAAAGCAGACATGTAATGCACAAGTACCTTATCTAATTGTATAGAACAGTAATTGAGCAAAGTTACTTAGTTACTTTCCACCACGGAAATACTGATGTAGGAATATAAAATATGTTCTATATTATAGTTTCCAGCGACAAGTGGCAGCACTGATCTGAATGCTGCAGCTTTATACTCAATGAATGAGGAAAAAATGATACACCATCTTGGTTTTTGCATGATTTGTATCACCTATTCTATCTGGGCAGGTTAGGTTAATCAACAATTTCATATTGACAGTGGATCAAATGATTACATATATGTGAAAGGACGCGTTCGTAGTGACAAACTCACAGGCAACTCTCACCAACTCTACAGTTTCTCTGAGCTCTATGGAGCGTTTCATTGAACCTCATTGTTTTGCTTCACTCTCAGCACTCTGATCAGTATCATCAAACCCACTGTACACCACCTGCCCAGTCCCAAACAGCCGACAAACAAAGTTAGCCACTAGCTGGTGAATATAGCAGAGCATTTATCAGCTAAAGATCCAGATATCGCCACCATCGGTGTTTGTGTGCGAGTGTGTGAATGAGAGGCAAATTGTAAAGCGCTTTGTCAGGTATGGTTGAAAAGTTCTATATAAATGCAGTCCATTTAACATATTTGCCTCAGGAGTTGGTGGAGACCAAAAACAAAGTGAAAAGGAGAGTGAATATTGGACTTACATTTCTTAGGTCGTCAGAAAACACAACCCAATATACATGTTAATGTCGCTCTGTATCAGCTGGATGTTTTATTAGGCAACTGTTTGCTATGTAAATGTTGTGTTTACAGCTTGTTTGTGCTGCCTCTAGTTGGCAAAAAAAACAAGGAAAGTATTGGGAGGTTTACTAAAGCATTTTTGCTTTGGTGTTTCCATTGGATTTGTTAAAAAATCTTTAGAAATTAAGAAACAATAACATTAACTTTATCGTTTATCACTCCACTTCCACTCCTCTGAATCACCGCCTACATCTATGATTTTTTCAGTGATAGAAAACAATTACATAAAAAGAAAATATCAGGCTACACCTTATTGTTGGTGACTTCACCTTTGTTTTCAACATTCTTTCAGTAACAAATTATGAGTAATAGATGTGTAAAATGGGTGGGTTCCCTCAAATACCAGTACAGGCGTAGATCAGGGCTACATTGTCTTGTGCCTTTGGACATGTGGTTACAAACATTTAACAAATTGGTTAGAACTCCAATACATTTCAGTACACTTTGGATTAATGTGACTCCACTCAATGAAGCACTTTCATCACTCTTCCCTGAAGTCATCATTAAAACAGTTACATTAACAGTTATGCATATGACAGTAAACACACCATAGAGACACTCCGTCAATGTCAACCAGCTCAACTGCGTCACCCTTCTTTTCCTAATTTTATCCCTCCATCCCTCCGTCTCTCCTCCCTATGGATGGATTGTGAAAGACGAGTTGATTTGCACACACACACACACACACACACACACACACACACACACACACACACACACACACACACACACACACGCGCACAGCTAATAAACCTTCACATACAAACTCCCAATAATAATAACCCCAGAGCTTATTATGTAACATATCACATAACGTCTGCCACATACATTCATCATAATTAGGGGTTTTAACTGCTAACATTGCAAATCCATTTCTCTGTGGGTTCCTGCTCTCACACATAAAGATCTGACAGCTTTACAGGAAATCGTTGCAGGCCGGACGTATCAGTCGAGATGAGTGAAGTTGATGGGACGAGGCCATTTCTAGATCGGCTTGGCTCCCTGCCAGTTAAACGTAAAGCAATCAGAATCTCAGTGACACCCAATCTGCTGACACACATACCAAAACATACATGAAGTGATCCAAGTATGTATTCCTTCACACGTTCACACACATACTCCTGATTGTCTGTGTTAGTAATTCCAACCCTTTTTTATCTCCTGACCATTGAACACACATCACAGTCTACTTTTAACCCCTTTTTAGTGTGACATTAGTTGTGAACAGCTACAGTTTTGTTTTTTTGAAGGATTCTTAACAGCTTAGAAAGGGTAAAAATATAAAGTAGAATTAGACAAAAGTCTAGTTGTAGATAGTAAAAGAAATAGTTATTTTAATATCTAACACCCTGTCATCTTGTGATCCCAAGCCCCATGTTGGGAACCACTTGTCTACTTGTCTATGATGTTGCAGCATGATATATTTAAACAGGAGCAGTTTGCAGCCTCGGAAAAGATTTCAGAAGCTAGTATTTCACATTCACAAAAACAAAAGAATTAGACAAAGAAGACAATTAAATAAATATAATTTTGTGCAAGATAAATGTGTTTTTTTCCTTCATCTTGGGACCCTTTTGATTTATCTTGGGACTCTTTTGATTTATCTTGGGACCCTTTGGGCGGCCCCGAACCACATGTTGGCTACTACTGATCTATGTTACTGTGAACTATGCAGCTAAAAGAAACTGTTGTACATGATGCTGCTGCAACATGATGTATGCAAACTGGAGCAGAAAGCTTCTGTCTCTAATGGAGAAAAATGAGAGCTGCTGCATGCAATTTATAAGACAAATCAATGAGAATTACCAGATAACTGATACAACAGTAAAACACTGCAACCATAACATCTATAATCCATAAATCATATTGAGTTAGCGTGCAGGTAGATATGGAAGGATTGCGCACACAAACACACACACACACACACACACACACACACACACACACACACAATACAGGCCACCAAAACTCAGAGTGAAAAATGCTAATATGTCCTCTTACACTAGTTCCTGTTATTGTAACAACTGGCTGTTCTGTTTCTGTCAGCAGCAGATGGGAGATTTCTCTCGAGGAAACTCTTCACTTATGAAACCTGCAAGTATGACTGCACTCAAACTGCGTGTCTATACTGAGCTTCTGGTATAGTATCTATTCTGTCTCTATTGCTCAATATCACACATATATTCCTGACAGTGGATCAGATTAAGTGACAAAATACGAGTGTGAGGGAGTGTGTATATATGTGTAACATCTTTCTTAAGACTTACCTGTGCTTTCTGCTGTCATCCAACTTGAACTCCTGCTGCTCCACCGTTCCCAGGCTGCTTTCCTCCAAATGTCTTTCTCTCTATTTCCTTTTCACCTGGTTTTCACCCGCCTCTCTCAGCACCTGTAGGAGTATGCATCTAGACCAAGTCTCTGTGTGAGAGTGAGTGTGAGTGAGTTATCAGTGACTGTGTGCGTGTGTGTGTTTGGCAGCTTTGGATGTCTGCACACTCCCCTGGAGGACTTCACAACGTGACAGCGAGTGTGTGTGATTCTTCCAAAAATCTCTCTTTTCTAACTCCACAGTTTCATCACCCCTTCTCTCACTTTCCTCTTTTTCCGTACGTGTCACAGATTTACAAGTGGTCATGAAGGTGAAGACAGGACATCAAAATGGGAAAGGAAAGTGAGGGAAGAGGAGGGGGATCGAAGACGAAAGGTGCGGGAGCCCCTAGAAGAGCAGCATGTGTGCGTGTGTGTTTGTTTGTGTGCATATGTGCATGAACCCACTGTGTTTAGCTCCCTGTCTGTATTCCTCAGGCTCCCTGCTGGTCGGATGAGGAGAGGAGCGAAAGGGGGGGAGGAAGAGTGATAAAATGCCTCTTCAGCGGAGGAGCACAAACGCCGGGAACACTTCAGCAGCGGCGGCGGTGACGCTTCCCCGCCGTCTCCTCCTTTCTCCCCCTCTCCACCTCCTCTGTCTCCTTTTCCCTCTCCCTACTCGGGGGTAACAGACACAACAGATCCATGGGAAGTTAGAAAATCTCACAGACAGATAAGAAAGGGTCCTGTGCATGCCTCTGCATCTTTGGAGCAAAAGTTTTTCCCTCCTCTGGTCCAGTTATCAGCCCTGAGGTGATATACTCCGCAGCAAGGGATCCCCAAGGTGATGATGTGCCTTTCTCAGGTCCTGTGTGATCAAAAAGGATGAGTGGTGGATATGATTTGGATTTTTTTGGCCCCCCTCGCCCTCTTTCCCATATGGGGATGTGAGGTTATCCAGATGTTGGTTGGTGGTGGGAGCGTCGGGAACGCAGAGAGAACAGCGGGACAGATGGCAGGTCTGCGGGGTCTGGCCGGCTGCGCACTAGCAGGTCCTCATCCTGTTGCACTGATTTGATGTTTTTTTTTCTTTTCCCACTAGAGTACCTCTCTCTCCCTCACCGTTGCACTGCCGCTCATCTGCCGGTGCTGTCACACCAGTAATCCTGCTTTCCATTTCCTCTTTAACTCCATCTTTTCTTTATCTCTTTCTATCTTCTCTCACTCCATCACAGGAGGGGCTGCATGTGAGTCTTGATAATAATGGTGTGAGGATTAAGCCTGCCTCTCTTCCTCTCCTCCCTCTCGCTCACTTCAGAGCAACCCCTCCTCCTCTCCCAGCCCACTTTTGCTCCTGTTTTCTCGGTATTATTCACCTTCATCCTGTCACGTATCCTGCCTTCTTTCCCTTAAATCACCTCACTGTATTGCTCTGCTGTTTCACTTCCTATCTCTGCCTTTTTTCTCTTTCCCTTCACCATCAACAGGTCCAAAATTAATCCCAATAATAGTATTGTTCTTCCAGTCTGGAGCCCTTAGGCTATGTCCTTTGTTTATCAATGTGAATACATTTTTACAAAGGCTATAACCCAACATGCATCTCATTTTTGGAATATTGACAGAAAACACACAAGCTAGTACAGCAAATATTGCTATGATCTTGGTGAAACAATTAGTCAATTTAAGGGGAATTTCCACCAATTTTACAGATGACGTTCAGACAGAATACAATACAAATGTTTGCCTTGTGTGATTTGCATTAATTTGACTGGGACTGTTTGTATAGTCTGTGTTTGTTCAACCAATGTAGCAACTGCCATTTGCTATGGCTAGCTAGCAACATGCATGTGTATGCAGTATGTTCGTGTGGTCGCTCAGCCTCTGACAGATCTTACCAGGAAGTCCAAGTTGAAAACAAGTTGAACTTCCGTTGACTTTTGTATACAATCATTCCGCTTCTGAATTTGCTTCACGTTCCGTATGAACACACTTTAATGCCAAGTTACATCACTTCCTTTTGCATAAATTTGCTCAAGAATGTAAAGTCATAGAGACTCGGGACCAAGACTGGCGTGGTCAGCAGGTGGGTTAGGGTTAGGGGGATTAGTGGAGTTTGGGTTAGGGTTTGGTAATTTGGACCCCGGTGACTTCCCTACGCGTCCAATGACTACGCAGTTGAAATGGAAGCTAAAGGTAATGCACGGGCCGGCGCATGTCAATCAGAGTTCTCCCTACTGTATGCCACTGAACCCAATGAATGAATGAAGAGGTGAATTCCTTATGCTATCAATTTGCATTATGGGAAATGTAGGATTTTTCACAAGTTTCCCAACTTTGTGAAACTGTAATACATTATTATTTATATTCACTAGAAGAAAAAAAACATAGTCAACAATTTTAATAATCATAATGTTAAAGTTATTTTCAAACCACAGTGTCAAACATTCACTGGTTCCAACTTTTAATCTGTTTGTAAACAAAAAAAAACACATCCACCAATTTGACAACACACAAGCGGCATAAAAAGTGTGGTACAAATACCGAAACTGCATGTCTCATACACAAATGCTTCTGAAAGTTTCTGGAAGATGTGCAAGTTTACAGTACAAAACATTGAGCTTAGTGGTGTTGGAAAACGATAAGTGCATCATGAGATGTGGTTGAAAGCTCAAAAAGCTGGTAAGTGGACCTTTGAGTTGAGATTATTTTGTTTCAAGTTTATTTTAATTTATATATTCTAATTGTATAATGCTGGAGATTGTGGATATATGTACTGTAAGTTAACCTTGAACTAATAAATAACATGTTGTGTGGGTGCTGCATGCATTTGTTTGTGTGTGATCTATTTGCAGCATTTTTTTTACACGGAGTGAATCGATGAAGAAAATAAAGTCAAGCCTCCAAACATCACATTTACCTTGGATTATCGACAGGGAAAACACACAAGCCAGTAAAGCCAAAGAGACAATGCAAATATGACAATGGACCTGGAAGTCCTACACCCATATGTGTAGCTCGGAATTGTATGCTGTCCGCTTCATTCACGGATCAAAGTGCATATTGTGAAGGCAATCATCTGCCTGAGAGGAAACTGAAAAGCAGGAGGGGAAATTAAAAAAACGACCTCCAATATAATTCTCACTCATCACACATGGTTTTTAAATAACATTGACTGGAATCGTGTTGACATGCATGTGTGTGTCTGTGTGCTGAGAGGAGAAAGTAGAGAATAATACTGAGTGAGAGAGAGAGAGAGAGAGAGAGAAAACTGTCTGATTGCCTCTCACTTTTTTCCCTGTCTTCATGGCTTACTTGTGACAGTAATTTTGCATTGAAAAGACAAACAGTTTTGCTTTGCTCTCCTCTCCTCTTTCACTCACATTGTCCGACAGGCGTTTCATAGTTTTAAAGAGTGCTGTCGTTTGCAGGTTACCATCACTCCTAATAAAAGCTGTTTTCTTCTTTTTGCTCACTAGGCAGGCCTTTTAGCACAGCGCTATAAATACAGGCGAGTTGTTAAAATAGATTTTTTGTGTTTTTTGTTTGAGATGTGAGACGTGTGACTGAGGTGTCTATATCTGTATGGGATGTGTGTAGTAGATACAGTGATACCTCTGATGAATGGAAGCAGACAATAGGGGATAGATGTTTCAACAGATAGTCTCTCTCAGCAGCTGGACAGTGCGTAAACCAGCCAGTAGAGAACATGTGTTCTCTGGCCGGCAGCCCGATCAGATCCACAGATTAACTTAGATTGATTCAGTGAGAAACAAAATGATGTTTACTGGGTAAAGCTTGCTGGTAAATCATTAATTCTACAATTTTGAGTTTTGTTAAGGAGGATTTATGTTTCTTGTGAGATGTGTATTTGTTGAGAACCAACACTGTGTGCTGATACCACATTGGTTCTTCTGAGATTGTCAACAAATCCTTTGTATGTACAGCTCCTACCGCGGATATCTGCAGCTCTATGCGTAACATACTCAATGTAAAGTATTAATGTCTGAGGTTGGCGTGCGTAGAAATGAAACAATTAGTTAAACAACAGTAAATTTACAATTTTGAAGATCAATTAATTGTTTAAGACACTTTTTCAAGCCAACACTCCAAACATTTGCAACTTCTCAAATGTTATGATTTGTTGCTTTTCTCTGGTTTATATCTAATTTAAATGGAAGGAGTCTCTGTCTGTGTGTCTGTCCTTCAATTTTCTTGACAACCGTTCATCCAATCGCACATTTGGTGGGTGTATTAGAGACGGCCCAAGGAAGTGCACTGTCGAATGCGAGCTCTTTTACAGTCTACGGGACATATTTAGAGATGTTACATTGTAGCAAACTCAAACATTTCAAACATCAGCGATGTAACTTTCGGAATTAACCCTTGATAGCCTGGTCCCAAAAAGGTAATTGTTGTCAAATGATGGGTAGAATGCATTGCTAGGAGACGCAACTATGGTATGGCAGGTGTATTGCTCAGGACCCACAGTCACAGTGTCCAGTGTGAAGTGATTTAGATGAAAGATTCTCTAGTAAAGCTGCTGCAAGCAGCAATATCGAAGGCCAAGAAATCGGCCCGTACAGACATGTTTTGTACAGGCACTGCACTAGTTCAGGCTATTCTCATGAACCATTCATACATGCTACGAAAAGTAATGCACCACATTGACTGCTGCTGTATAAGACCGCTCAGGTCCGCGTAGGGAGGAGCTTTATGGGTGGGACAGTGATTTGTAATGTTTTCAAAGGCACTGACAAGATATGTTGTCCTTCCAATATGGCCGTCAGATCAGAAAAGGTATACATGAGTCTACAAGCAATGTATTTTTATTTGGAGAAATTGTTGGACTAGAAAAGAATAAACCATTAGGTAATCAGAAAAATCATCAACAGATTATTCCATTATGAAGATAATATTTAGTTGCAGCCCTAATCATGTGTAAAACAGCTTGACAAAGGATTTAGCACCATGGACAGTGCTTCACATCGTGGCCACTCAAAAGACTTCCTCGAGGTCTTGGCATAATTGGTGAATCATCCTCCTAGTTGACAATTCTGTTTTTGTTTTAGAGGTCAGGCTATTTTTAGGGTTAGTTGTGCAACTTGTTTTGCAATGGCTCTCTGTAAAATAGCAGAATGTGCATTTAGTTAATAGAGCCAAGCCTGCAAGCCAGATCAAGCAGTCAACTCACGTTGTGCTGCTACATTCATACACCGCTCTCTGCAACACATACGCAATACACACTTTACTATTTAAAGCTACACTTTTTCTGGCAAAGAGTTAGATAAGAAAATTGACATCGCTCTCATAATTACAAGCAGCAGCCGGCTAGCTTATCTTAGCATAAAGACAAGGACATGGAAACAGGGGGAAACAACTAGCCTGTCCAAAGGTAACAAAATCCACCCACCAGCACCTCTAAAGTGTTGTGTGGCAGACAAGCACATAACCCCCGTAGCCAGTCAATTGTAGTTTTTACTCAGGTTTTGTACGAATTAAACAAACGAGACATGACGTGTTCATTTGTGAGATTTGCCTCAGCTAACTATACAGATACAGAGAGTGACACCGATCTTCTCATATAACTTTCCACCAGAAAGCGAAAAAAGCGTATTTCCCAAAATGTCAAAACTTTCCTTTAAGCCGCTCAAGTACAAAATAATGTCCATATATGAGTGTTTTCTTAATTTTTACTGCCTTCAAAAAAATAATTCTGTTTCAAATAATGTAAAGGTCAGGTGCCTTTTCAGAATCAGAATCAGAATATTTGATTGATCCCCTCAGGGAAATTGTTTAGTTGCAGTTGCTCACAGTCAAATTCAAGGTAAAAATAAGAGTAACAAAAGATCAAGTCAATAAGTGTAAAAAGTAAAATAAAGTAACATAGCTACAGTGAAATAAATAAAAATGTTAAGTAGAAGTAAAGTGAGATTAGGTTGAAAAGTAAGATCAGGTTAAAAAATGGATTAAACAAATGCTATTGTAATGCAGTGTGAATTTAAACAGCAGCAGTGAATAAATAACAGATATTGCACAGGCAGCTGATAACTGATAACTGTAACTGATTTTCTAATCTGACAGAGCTATGGTCACGTTTTGCTTAAGTTTAGACACACAAACTACTTAAAGTAAGGAAAAGATTTTTTTTTAAATAAATACTTAGCTATGTTAAGAGAAAGATTATGGTTTGGGTAAAAAAAACTTGGTTCAGGTTACAGAAAGATCGCAGTCATGGT
Organism: Sander lucioperca; assembly: GCF_008315115.2. Taxonomy (NCBI): domain Eukaryota; kingdom Metazoa; phylum Chordata; class Actinopteri; order Perciformes; family Percidae; genus Sander; species Sander lucioperca. The sequence goes on along the minus strand of NC_050194.1, from coordinate 20,303,813 downwards.
TAAAAAAACAAAAAAAACAAATCACTGTTGGAAGGAAACAGGATGTTTGTCTGTGAAATTTCACAATGCTTGTTGGGTTAATTGACCCAACCACCCATCTTGACCTAACAACCCCACACTACCTCCTTTGCTCTAGATAGTCAAGAATCCCAATTCTCTAAAAAAAAAACAGGTCATTTTAGGCATTTAAATAAACAACTGATGCTGTTGTTTGTCTTGGACGGGCAGTCTCCAATAGCTCCGTTCTCATTCTGCTAAAGGACCACAGTTTTTCCACAATAAAAGATTGTAACTGTAAACCCAGTGAAGTGGTGCAAAGTGGGTAATCGCACAACACCAATGAAATAAAGGACTAAAACAAAAAGAAAAAAAGAAACACGTTTTTAAAAAGTGATCAAATAGAACAGAAAACACCTAAATATGAGGGATACCTTGTTCTTTAGGTTTAATAAAATATGCTTTTTTAAAGAATTTTAAAGAAGACTTTAAAAGACTGAAAAGGAAATACTATGATACCCTGACTGGGCTCCTCCTCCTGGGCTTTAAACCACAGAAGCTCTAAAACTGACAGAAAACCAGTAAGGACAGGGAAAGATACAGGTGAGTTAGATAAAATGCCCGCAGGGAGGAAATTGCCTTGATAGTATGGAGTAAAGGCCGTTTTATGGTCCTTCGTAGAATCAACGGTGTACCCCCGCAGACTCCAGCAGATTCCTCTGCGTCTACGCCGTAGCCTGACATGCACCTCTCAAAAAATGTAACTACACGTCACGGCCACACACGTTGTTCGGCCGTGGGTTAGTAGCGTTGCATTTCCCCCGACTCATTTCCTGGTTCTCCTTCTCCATTAACAACATGAAATCAAGGAGGGTTAACTTTTCCTGCTACATATTTCCCACCGTGGTCAGAAAGCACAGGGGAGACACTTTGTTTCTTTCACTATGCGTCTAGAGTCACAACTTGCTCCAAAGACAATTGCCGTCACTCTCTCACTTTCTCCCTCGCTCTATCACCCACTCCCCACACACACACACATGCCGGCTCAAGCATGGATGTATTAAGAGAACTGGATACAGTGTTCGGCGGGAAGCCCCGTACGTTCCAATGAGAGTGCTCAAAAGCGCATAAAGCAAACATGGAGCTTGGCTTTTCCGCATTGTTGGCCCATAACGCTGGTTGGCTCACGATGGGCATGCGCACTAGCAACAATTTGTTTGCGTTGTCGTAGCAACCGGTAGCAACATGCGCGTTCATGAGCTTCTCTGTCGTGTCTCTTACTGGCGAACTCATGAACTCGCCGTTTTCATTGTCTAAAATATTCACTAACGTTAAACATTGTTTTCCTTGTTCCCGATCGTTTACATGCTTAGCTAAATAAACGATAGATATATTTAGCTAGACAACCAAGGAGATTTAATAATTATGTTGTGCTACTAGCTAGCTACCTACTAACTAGCGCTAGCTAGCTGTTAGCCTGCAGTTTCGTGAACAGAGCTCATCCATGGCTTCAGCTCTCATCCACGTTACAAGCTTTACAGCATACAGCCTTCGGATGTATTATAAGAGAGAACCAAGGTGATGTAATCACTATGTCTGTAGTAACGTTATGTAGGCATATAGCTAGCTATGTATAGATCTTAATACAGCCATGCTAGCTACCCCTGATGTTAACAACTAGCTAGCTAGCCGATAGCCCGCCAGTTTGGGAAACGCTAAGGACGTTACATCCACGTAGCTTACATCCACGTAGCGTTCATCATGCCAAATTTAATAATTCTGGATTCGCTTCTAGTGAATGTTAAAAATGTTAAAAACGTAACGTTTTAAACAAGGACCCTTTCAGTGTTCGGGCTGGTAAGTTGATATACCCAGAAACAAATTATCCGCTGAAATATAGACGTTTCTTTCGCCATGCAAAGTCTATGTGAAAAGTCTTTCTGGGCCATGGGGTGCAGTACCACCGTTATCCGCTAAGCCCATGGTGGCTTTTAGACTCGGCGCTCTTCCTGGGGGCTTGGGCTCAAGGCACACACCAATGCACAAGTAAACAAAGAGTTTCGCGATTGACCCTCTGGAAACCACAACCCCCCCTAGCGTTCCGAACTCCGAAAGGGTCACGATGTTGTAGGAGCGACGGCGTAGCTACGGCGTGGAGTTTACGCACAACCGTAAAACGGCCTTTAGAATAGTCTATTTAAAGATGAAAACCTTCTGAAGTGCAGCCTAAGAATGAAACCCCTAATTTTAGAGATGTTCTAAAAGAAGACTGAACAACCATCTTGACCTGAAAATTAAAAGAACAACAAGACTCTTAACCATTGAGACTATTGAGACGCTGTTAGTGATAATGGTGTTAAAAGTGACAAACAAAACAATCTTTGATTTGAAGCAACTACAAGGAACTTTAATTTTACGTTGATTTTGGCGGCCCCTGTGGATAAAAGCATTGTGTTTCCATGAGCACCACCGACTCATGTCATAAAGATCTTGATCTGGCTAGCACATTTCTTTTAGAAGCGAGTGAAAGAAAGACGCAATTGATTTCTAATACTATTTTTCTTTTTTAAATACAGCTGTTTGCAGGATGGGATGAGGGAATGTATCTATGTGTGGCTATGTATGATCAATAACTTTAATATGACGATGGGGGAACAAAGCAAATATTGTTTTAGCCACCAACATTAATTCATATATTGATGTAAAAAAGAAAAAAGAAAAATATCCTCCTGCTTCCTTTTTGTAAATCATTTCGTTAGCCTGGTTGACACCAGACCCTTCTCAGTTGTCACTGAGAGTGGGTCTGGGGAAGGTTCATTCGCAGCTCATTTCCAACGGACGCCGCTCAAATGCCTCTGGGCGCAATTGGATAGTCCTTCAACCAATCAGACCAACGATCCGGGTGACGTAGCAGCGACAGCGGCATCAACGAGTTGCTGCGCTTCGCTGGCCGTCATGTTAAATGTAAACAAAAAGCTGCTTGCTGTCGCTGCGTTATCGTCATCGTGTAAAGCCCGCCTCAACAGTTGTGTTTGGTGCCTCGATTTGGAAAATTTGGAAATGGGCTTGAATGGGCTCTTGACCAGACTGACTTGCAGAGCAAATCTCAAATTTGCCGGAAGTTCGTCAGGGTTTTCCCAGGCTATCGTTTCGTCTGATTTCACGGGGAATCTGACCCAGGGCCAGGCATTAAGAAATAGTCAACGTTCTCGCTGATGGTCTCGTTTGCTTATGTATGTCATCAGCATCAGTATTAAATTGAGACTGTTTAATAACCAGTTAAAAACTCCTTGTAGCTGCTTTAATGTCACTGAGCTAGAAAGTTCTTAGACATACAGTTAATATATGAGAAACAACAAGCCAGCAGAATCACTGTGTTTCAGTTCGACACAAACCTGAGTAATCTGCATAACAATTAGAAACAATCTTATGCTTACAAATGATGAGCCCTAAAGGAAGAATGCAAATTTAAAACAATACATCCTAAAATTGAGCCCCGGGGAACAGAGACAAGTGAAGGGAACCAGAGATGAGCAAGCATTTCTAAAACTCTGACTTTTTTACAGGAACATATCCACTATAAGTCACAGTCTGTGTTGCCAACCCCTTTTATTCAGACAGTTGATTAGGATTGTAAGGTCAGATGTGTTGAAGGCAGAGCTACGGCCTAGTAGCATTAACATATGTGAACAATAAGCTTAATGACAGTAAAAAAAAAAAAAAAAAAAGCTGAGAGATGAACCGCAGAGTCGGGTGATAATTCTCTGTGGGTCAACTTGATTGTCTATACATCTTTTTGGCATTTTAGGCCTTTATCGGATAGGCCAGTTTAGGCATGAAAGGGGAGAGAGGGGGGCAATGACATGCAGCAAAGGGCCGCAGGTCAGAACTGAACCCTTGGCCACTACGGCCTCTGTACGTGGGGCGTACGCTCTACGAGGTGAGCTACCAGGCGTCCCTATACTGTCATTTTAATGTTAGTCTATTCTGTTCACACAACATCTATCGGTCTATCCAGAGAGGGAAATCCTTCCTCTGTTACTCTTCCTGAGGTTTCTTTAATTTCTTTCCCCCTTTAAAGGGGTGGTTCAGAATTTTGGACATAGGACCTCATTTCCAAGTTAGCCAGTGTGTTATTTATCAGTGGAGACCATTTTCAACACTTTTCATCCAGTCCTTCCAGTTGCAGAGTTCGCTGGTGCTAGGCTAGCGCAAGTCAACAGTATCTGCTAGCCTGCCATTAAAAACAGTCTTACCCACTCCACAGTACACCCGAGGCAAATAAATGAACGCCAGACTATCGATGTAAATGTCTGTGTTGATAGAATAATGTTAGAAATAAAACTACCCTTGCATCGCATTGCAATAGTTATACTTTGTTCCCTGTAGTTGGTAGCATAGGCTACAGCAGCGGCGGAGTGATATTACCTAGGCTACTGAGAAAGCCGGTTTCCATGACAATCACACAAGTTTATTTACCTGCCGCTGCAATTTGCATGTAAACTGTCCGAGCTTACATGACTTTTCTGTCAGCAACTACCTAAAGTTAGCGGTTAGCCCAGCCATAAGTGTAGCTATACCGTTAGCCAATGTTGTCACTCTCCACAATGCATTGAACTGTAACATCATCTCCACTAATGTTGTCAGTCTCAATCTATCAGTAGCAACTAGGCTAACGTTATGAAAGGGGCTAGCTTTATTAGCTAGAGTAGCCTACCAAAAGTTATTACCTGTTCATCAGTAGCTGTTGGTGCATCTGGAAACCGCATTCGTTGTTAGTGACTTGTGGTCCTTTAGATTGCGGGGTTTTTCAACGTTTTCTGGTCTAAAATGATCACTAGACATTTGCCACTTGAGTAGAGTCTCCGTCTTGATGTCCAAGCCAGCCAAGCAAGAAGCCACAGTTGGTTTGGTTTATTTTTACAATTTCTAAATGCACACTGAAACACCATGTTGCCTAGTCCTTAGTTTCCAATCCAATGCTTCAATACCACTGTACTAGGCTACTACTAGGTGTCCCGACTGTAGTACGCTTCTCTGTTTACTTTTTGGCGCAGTACTACTAACCGGAGCAAAGTAAAATTACGCCGCTGCAGAGAAACTAGTCCCTCAAAATGTAATGCGATCATTGAGATGCAAGGGTAGTTTTATTTCTAACATTATTCTATCAACACAGACATTTACATTGATAGACTGGCGTTATAATTTATTTGCCTCGGGTGTACTGTGGAGTGGGTAAGACTGTTTTTAGTGGCAGGGCTAGCAGATACTGTTGACTTGCGCTAGCCTAGCACCAGCGAATTCTGCAACTGGAAGGACTGGATGAAAAGTGTTGAAAACAGTCTCCACTAATAAATAACACACTGGCTAACTTGGAAATGAGGTCCTATGTCCAAAATTCTGAACCACCCCTTTAAGTTTCTTTAAGGAGTTTTTCCTTATCTGAATCGAGGTACAGATTGTAAAGCCCCTTGAGACAAATTTGTGATTTGTGATATTGGGCTTTGTAAAAAAAAGCTTTTCCAATTGTTAATTTCAAAATATAGATTAGTGCAGCTTTAGCTTCAGTCATCTTTTTTTTGTTATTTGTCAGTCCTAAAATGGCACTGAATATAGTTGTTGTAGTCGACGTGAGACAATTTTCCTTTGACTTTAATCGCTTGACCTGCTTAACATGATATAATTGGATATCCAGTTGGAAATACATTACATGTTCCATTTGAAGGCAGCATGCAGCTAAAGCAAATTCTCATTTGATTCAGAATAATTACAATAAAGAGTATATGCATCAAATATATATTCCCAGTATTCCAGTACACTAAGGTTGATTATCAATGTGTTTGAATTACTGCATTAGTAAATCTTTAAATCTTAAAGCCAAGTAGACACTTATGTTACTGGCTTTCTGGGATACAATCTGGCAGATGTGTGTGTGTGTGTGTGTGTGTGTGTGTGTGTGTGTGTGTGTGTGTGTGTGTGTGTGTGTGTGTGTGTGTGTGTGTGTGTAGCTGTGTACACTGGTGCGGACAGATGTTTAAACAGGCAATCATCACTCAATGAGTAAACAGCTCTGGAGATTGGCCTAATATGTGTGTGTGACCGTGGAGGTGAATACTAAGAGAGGAGGACAGAGAGCGAGAATGAAAAGACAAAGGAAGCCAGACAGAAGGGAGAGTAAATGAACTCCATCAGCTCATGTTAGAAAGCAGCCATAAGGGCTGGATGCAGATTTGTGATTGGCCCACATTTGTGGTATTTTTATCACCCAACGCAATTCTTTGATCTCGGCCATGTGTCAGAAATGAAAGAATCGTCTGAAGGGACATTTTATCCAAAGTGTGGGTTAAAATACCAATTCCTCAGGGCTTCACTGGTTGATCCCTTTGGCTGCCGGCCCACACTCCCAGCACTCGGTCAGTTTGTCTGTCTGCATCTTCATCTTTGCCCCATCCTCCTCTTCTCTTCCTCCTCCTTCTAAAGACACACTTTGAAAACAAAAATAGCTTGAGAGCAGTCGACATGAGAAGTGTCAGATCCATAAATAAATTGGTTTCTTTGTGCACCTTGTTTGAAACTAGCTGACATTTTAAAGCCTGCCAGGTATTAATACCATTTCTCATGAGACAAAGATTGTATGCGTGGGCATGCATAAGTATGTGTGTGTGTGTGTGTGTGTGTGTGTGTGTGGTTGGTTTGTTATTCTTGTGAAACTTCACCCTCCGGCATCGCTGTCAGAATTCTTAGTGTTTTATTCTGGCTGAAATTCATGACCAAATTGCCTTGCCTCTCTCGCTCAAATTTCAAATTCAAATAAGCTTTATTGGTATGAATGTTTAAGTTACATTATTGCCAAAGCTCAGTTACATATTGAATAAAACAAGCATTGATATTTAAGTTTTACACAAGAAAACAAAATAGATAATCACAAGATAGCAAAAACACTTTCACCACACACTCTCTCAAATCAGAAATAAAGTGCAATACACATTGTTGTATGTATTTCATTTTTATGTATGCATTAGCTAAATAAAACATTGGTCATTATGTACTTATCCTTATAAAATACCTACTAAAATACATAAAATCTATATCTCTTGCTCACGACTCCCTTGAAAATCAGATCCGTCTCACTACCTAAATAAACATGATTAAAAAATGTATATGAAAAAAACTAAATATCACTGATAATTTACTAGTTTGTGAAGTTCCTTTCTTCATGCGTAGGTTGAAGAGTTAAAGGAGCTCAAGAAGGTGTGAAGAAGGTTAAAGGCTAACACAGAGGAAGATAAGTGAGGTGTTGTGAAGAGGAGGCCATAAAAGGTGGCCTAAATATAGTTGAAGTTTCAAGGTCATTCTTCCTCTTCCTCTTCATGGCTACTCGCTTTCTGTCCTCGGTTGATTTTGTGTGGGGTCACTGGTAATTATCTGCTCTTGTCAAACCTAGGAGGCTAAGCGAGCCACCAGGTCACCTGTGATTCTGATTGAGGTCCTCACACACAGACACACACACACACACACACACACACACACATGCATACATAGGGAAGCAGCAGGCGAATGTGCGGCGTTTCATTATGCTTCTGATTTGGTCATTCATCATGTCACAGCGAGGTCACACATGGCGGCCGACACATGTTTATGTCTGCGGAGACTGTGTGTGTGTGTGTGTGTGTGTGCGTGCGTGCGTGCATGCGTGCGTGTGTGTTGGCTTGAAGGGTGCTTTGTTTTCCTGTTTGTCCTGGGGTCCGGTTTTTTAGTGTCTAATCAGATATTTAGGTCATAGAATTAGATATGTTTTTTTTAGTTTTGGCTACAATTTCCTGCTTAAAATACTGATTTCTCTTCTATTTTGCAAATGCAGTCCAATAATTCCAGCCATCAGTAAATGGTAAATCAATGAGTCAAAGGCAGAAAACAGATAATGAACAAATCAAACTAAGGCTGTGTGACAGAAAAACACTGCAAAAACAACATAAAAGCCATGATAAGTGTGTATATGGCTTTTGAAAAACTCATTCAGGTGTAACACCAAACACCAAGGGCTTCATTAAAAACAAATGTATTTTAATATATGCACACCTCAGATGAATGTTAAATGTGTTGCATAAATTCCCTCCGCCTTGGTAAGCTAATGTATGAATGGACTGTGTGTGGACGTCCCTGTATGGGTATTGTGAGATAGCGATCAGACGGTTCTGCTCGGAGACATCAAAGCTGTGCCCCGGCCTCAGTTCAGTAACCTCGGTGATGGCAGAGAAATGATGTTGACTACAAGCACACATGCCTGTTTTTATTTACTCTGCAGTAATATCTGCATGGACATGAGATTGTAGAATGGTCCTGTTCGTACCTTTACCGAAGTATTGACCTTGGTTAGGTTTATGTGGAAATTAGAGCATGGCAAATTCACTCAAACCTGTTTCTGTCAGCTTGATAGTCTCTGTTCAAAATATTTCACATAATCTAAATACTAATGACCGGAAAATGTATACAAACATTCTGATAAATGATAAATGCAGATTGTTTCTTTTATTATTTCAGGTTTTAGTGAACTAATGCACCACATCCATCCACCAGCTTGTGTTACTTTATGTAAATGGCGTCTTGATCCCATTGCCATTGTTATATCACCACCTAGTGGTTAATCACTGTCATCACCACTTACTGAGGCTGGAGAGGAATGTTACATAAAAACATCTTAGTATAGGTTTTGATCTGTCTCTGAGATTTCTGCCACCAGATATGTTTGTTTTTGTTACCCACAGCATTAAAAAAATGACATTTAAAAAAAACTTCAACAGCAACGTCTATTTCTAAATTAAGTGTCCATGTTGCTCTGAACAATTTACAGAAGTCACTGTGAAGAGTTGGCATCGGAACCTCTTTCTATCAAAGAAATAGTCCCTATAGATAAACTGCTGGATTGACCAGTGTAACCAGAACACTGTTTCTGGAAAGAGACACATACATTCCCTTCCCCTGCATTGTTTAAGATGGAGGTAGACAGATCTGAAAACCTGGCAAAAAAACTATCTGCATGTACAGATAAGTGAGAAAATGTTAGTTTTTTTGTAATTTCACCGTTTAAGTTAACATGTAAAGGCAACATCTAATTAAGAAGGTGAACATTGTTTGTTAAGACAGTCATTTATTGAGGCACTTGACACAAGCCATGGAATGTACAAATCAAACACAATAAATTCAAGGTATTTTTCACATTCTTGCATCTGTAAACATGGTAAAGATAATACATTCTGACCGTACTGTGTCTCCCCCCCACCCCCAACGGAGAGAGACGTAAGAAATATACCAAGACCTTGCTCAGAGTAGTGCACAGTATAATACGGCAGCTACAAAACACCAGTGGACCTAAATACAAAACTATCACCCGACCCCACGTTACAGTAACTCTCTGTCGGGAGCGGATCAGAAAAAAAGCAACATGCAGACAAGCTGTCTCTGTGCTCTTATTTTACCTAAAACTGCATCTCTTCAGTCATTTTCACGTAATGTGTGTAAGAGGTAAGTAAATTGCGGATGAGGCATCTACAGTAAGTCTATTGAGCAGCACAAGAACACTTCTCTACTTCAGAAAACTGATCATTATTCAATAACTATATCAATACGTAATCTATATTTTTTAGCAGGCATGTGCACAGGCAGAGTCCAAATATGTCTGTCTGCTTTGGCTCATCACTCTCTAGGATGTAAACATGCATTTTTTGGATACTAACTTTTATTTAAGCTCCTTGGCAATCACAAAAATAATGCATTTCTTTTCATTTGTAGTTTTTGTTATCTTGAGGCCCTGAATGTCTGTGTACATGCCTGCTTTGTAGACACTTCTGAGGCCAAAAAACACAAAATATTTCAGGTGTGTGAAGGTGGATAAGGCTGCTGTCGGGCTACTGTTTGTTAATAAATACAGAATGAGGTTTGAATGTGAAAGCTACAGCTCAGTTTCCCAAAGGGCTTGGATGTTTGTGCACCCTGTTGTCCTCTAGTTGAGCTGCCATCCAACCTAAACAGCTGGCTCAGCTGGTGCTCACCTCAATAAAGGCTCGTGTCAATAAATTCAGTTCAGTGTATTCCTTTCAAAAGTTAAAGGAATACAGTGAACTGCCTGTTGGCTTTTAAGATGCAGGTTCGTTCCAAACACCAAATGTGCCAAAATATGGTTGAATATAACTTCTGTTGCTGTGCCAAAGACACCAAGATCATGTCCTCTGTATTTAAATTACATACAAATTACTAACAGCGGGTTTAGAATTATAATCCTGGCTGTAAAGAAGGCTTTGAAACAGCCAATCAGCTGGAACACAATTTAAAGAAAATATAATCGAACAGTTAAATGAATAAACAATATTCATCGGTTTATTCATTGGTCTTGAATATTCAATATTCAAAAAATCTTTACAGCCTTTTTTGGTGGCTTGCCAAACATTTCTTTGAGGAGAAGAGTTGCACTTGAGGAATTGGGAGAGTATTAAAAAATACTGAGCGTGGACAGTGGAAAAGAGGATTATACTGCAGCAGACATAAAAGTGGGCCCTTTCAGACCTACAGGCAGTGTGTTTGATGCTCTAAACATACAGCAGGTTTCCTTTAAGGAGTTAAAACATGGACACAGTAAGTACTCAGTCTAAACAGCCATCTCTACAGTGTCCCAGATTGACCGTTGTGTCATGTTGTTTGGTATTTATGTTGTGGCCTAGTGGTGAGAATGCGGCCACATTTACACAGGGATTTTCCGCCTTTTATGCTCTACGTGAGATCTTTTATCTCTGTCAGAACATGGGAAAAATCTGCCTGCTCAGACAGACACATGCGACACAGATTTAAAAACCCCACCTTTTTTTTTTCTACCTGCGTAAATGCAGCCGATTAGCCCGTCCCGTTCTGTGGAGTGAGGCTCTCCCAGGGACAGATGATCTCTTTGGCTCCTACTCCTCCCCGAGAGGCAGCCCTGTTCTCCTCGTCCTCGTCCTCAGACTCTATGGGGTAGATACGGCACTCTGGAGGAATATCCACTTTAATCTGGAAAAAACTGTGGAGGGTTGCAGAGAGGACTTGGTCAGGCACGTGTGTGATATCCATAGTCATATAACATAATAACAGTGAATTTGAATTGTAAAAAATGAGAATGACTTTCAGCTTTAATTTGAGGGTGTTTGCATTCATATTAGAAAAACTATTTAGAATTTGTAGTCCTTTGTATACTTACTCCCCCATTTTAAGCGGACAGAGTGTAATTGGATGAGTTAACATATAACCTTAAACTAAATCATCACATTTAAAGAGTAGAGTAACTGGATTAAAGAGTATCTGACTGCAGTAAGTGAGAGGACTGTTTTTGTGTGCAGTTTGTTGTATTGTGTCTCACACTCACTTGCCAATCCGTCTTGGCGGAGCCTGGCTAGGTTGATCCGGGCTGATTGGCTGAATGCGGCTACTTGTCCCGGCAGCTGAGTGGCATTTGGGCGATAAGCTGGCGAACATGGTTGCGGGGGTGCAGCCACGCTTCAGCAGACGGTGCAGGGACAAAGCCATGCGAGACTTGGACACATTTCCACCTGCCGCAGCCTGAGCCGCAGGGTTCCCCTCGCCTTCCCCTTCACCGGCCTCCACACGCCGCTCAGAGGCCGACGTGCTGTCCAAGGCCACGCTGATGGGGGATGGACAAGCTGGGGAGTGGGCCAGGAAGGGGAGAGAGGGCGAGGCATTGGCAGACGGGAAGTCAGTGATGCCAGAGTAGACGGCGAGGTGGGGGACGGGAGTGGTGAAGCGGCACAGCTGTGAGGTCAAAGGGCAACAGACACAAGTCAGGAAGAAAAAAATGCATTTTTGAAAACCTTTCAGCAGACACTTCATTGAAAATGTTATACTTACTTAAACAGCATGATGTTCAGAACATGTCCACACCAAATAGACATTATAAGCATAGAGTATTATAAGCAATACCTAATTTGATATTAGAATCAAACTTATTAATACATACTAGGCTCCAACTAACTATTTTTGGGCTACATGACAATCAAACTACATGAAAACAGTAAATGAATGACAACTCAAGACAAACACATAAACATGAGGTGGTTTGTGGGTGTTTTATTAGCTCATGAAACACAAAGAAAACACAGTACAATAAAAAAACAGTGTATGCGTGAAGATGTACAGTACAATGTGTGTATTACAAGAAAAGCAAGACAGACAACAGTTACAGCTTGTATGGACAGAAATGTAACAGATAGTAACAGATGTCTCAATATGGCCGTTTGTCTAATGCCTGTTGTCAGTTCTCAACGTGACTTGTGTTATAGACATGTGAGAAGTTTAGGATGTGTTTAAAGGCTCAGTTCACACAAATCACAAACCTTACTTCTCATAATAGTTTTATGAGACATTTGCCAGGTAAATACATTTAATATGTGGTGGAAAAACACCCAAAAGTCTTACATGTGCAGGGCTTGTTACCATTAGAGGTAGGTGGGGTGATGTTGGGTGAGCTTTAAAATAGCCTCATATTAGTTTACTATTTGTACTTCCACTAGAGTTCCACTTTTTTGTTTTTTTCTAGACGATTTATGTGATTTATGATAAAAAAAATTTGATTCAACCTATGTGTCGTATTTAATATATGCCTGTATAATATTGAGCTGTATGTTTCTAGTTCCTTTTCACAGAAGCATGCTCTGTCTCCTGTGTGGGAGTATCAGGCGGCGTCATTCAGCTCTGCTGTGTCTATATTTTGCTCGTTCTGCTTTGTGGTGGTGATTTGACAATGCTGACCAAGATCTCTGTCTCTCTCTCGCTCTCTCTCTCTCTGCTCAAACCATTACACACTTAATATTGCTGTGAGCTTTTAATACAGTGTGCAGATCTTTTGTCTGATTCTTGTCTCAGTAGTACACGTTCCCATTCCCAATCACTTTACGTATTGTAAACGTACTTGTACTTGTTGAAAGAAATTTACTTTTTAGATGATGATGTAGATCTAATTTTATGGCATTTTGTGGCTGAAACAACCACCAACTAAGAGGTTTCTTTCCACTGAACGTCACATTGGAAATAGATATTTGTGATTCTTTGACATTAGTATGGATAAATGTACTGTATGTCTATGAGTATTTGAATATCATTAAACTTGCAGGCTGTAAACCCAAAACAACGAGCTGAAAGATGCTATAAAGCTCCCTAGAGTTAACCTGCAGTGAGGTTATAATTTTCTGCAGGTTCATCACTAAGAGCATTTGATCCATTGTCATTATAAAAAACATTTAAGTAAAAGTAAAATGGCATTAAAATGTAAACATTAGCATTAAGAAATAAACTGCAGCGTCTATTTAAAATGATTCCACTAAATCATTTCTTAAAATCACTGAACAACGTGACCGGGTTAGCTCAGTGGGTAGAGCAGGTGCACACATACTGAGAGGCTTATGCCTCAACGCAGCGGTCCAGGGTTTGAATCCGACCTGTGACAATTTCCTGCATGCCTCCCCCTTCTCTCTCACCTAGCTGTCCTATACATTAAAGGTGGAAAAGCCCAAAAAAATTATCTTTAAAAAAAAAAAAATTATTTCTTAGGTGGAGGACAGGGAGGAGGACAGGGAGGAGGGGGCGCCTCCTTGCGCTGCTTGCTGAGTTTGCTCATGACCTGTGTGATGTCGACAGTGGCGGCCATCTTGGCCCTCTGCTCCTGCTCCATCTGCCGCAGGATGATGGGGCTGAGACTGGGCCGTCTCTTCTTTGCATTTTGCTCCAACTGGGCATCCCTGGAAGACGACAAATAGGAGAAAGGAAGGATATAGAAACAGGAGAGGGATGGAAATAAGAAAAAGAAATAGACCAGCAAAGGGAAGAGGAGGGAGGAAAAAGCAGCGTTAAAATCAAGTTTTGGAAAGTGATGGATGTGGTGGTTTTAGGGAGCTACAGGGACATTAGTATCAGCCAGACAGATGAGACACATAAACTTGGTTTCCCAGACCAATGTCACTCCTAAGTCATCCTTTGCAATGAATAGTCAATGTTTTTTTCCTCCTCATTTGGCATTCTTTATCAGGCTGGTTGAGATAATCAAATCAAAAGACAGACTTTTTCAAGTTTATTTCCCAATTAAAGGGAATAGATTAAAGCTCAATGTCATCTAACAGAGTGTCATTAATCAAATGCAAAATGTATCCATTAAAAGCTGTCACTCACGTGAAATGGTGCTCCTCAGGACAGATGGCCTTCTTCACTGTTTCCTTAAACACTGGAGATTTCTGGTACCGGCCATACGAGTCCTGCAAAATACACACAGACTCATCATGAATCAGTACTTGTTTTGATTGTGAGTACAAGCTTGCGGGAACTATAACATCATACTTATCTTGTGTTTAAAACCGACTACTGCTGTGTTTACTGACCTTCTTCATGAGCATGTAGATGTGAGTTTGGGCTGCGTCCAGGACGTATCTGTGTGGGTGTTTCAGGCCCTTCACCGTGATTTCCATCGTCTTTCCGTCGATGTTGATCCACCGCGGTGCACCACGTGCCAGGAATGTCCTGGGATCAGGAAAGTGGAAGAAACAGATGTTATTACTAGCATCACGCACTAATTTGAGGGACTTGTAATTTACTTGTTTATGATCTTTTCATGCCACTCCAACATATTTCAGAGGGAAATGTACTTTTTATTCCACTACAAATATCTGACAGCTATAGTTCATGCTACTAGTTCATCGTCAATGAAATGTTTAAAAAAAATTGTGAAGAAACTTCCAAGATGTCTTGTTTTGTCTGAACAACAGTCCAAAACACAAATATATGATGATAAACTGCAACCAGAGAATGTTTGGCTTGAACTAATCGACTAATTGACATAGATGTTAGTGATCGATCTATCACTAACATCTATCAACATTTATCAGAAAAGGATTAATATATTCTACGCAGATAATAAATGAAGACATTACTTGTAGATATGCTCTGCTTTCTCACTCATCGTTGCAGCTTCGCCCCACTTCAGATCTTCACAACTCTCCCAGAATGCCAAGTTCTCACCTATAACGGTTCAGAATAGAATCGAAAATAATAGAAAACTATTCTTAGCCCTTTCTAATGGCAAAACATATTAATGCTGTGTGAGCAGAAACAGAGCAGCATGTTTGCAACAGTAACACTTCTGTAATCAGAGCTGTGATCTAATTATAAATAACCATCGTACCACTGAATTCTTTCTTTAGGAAGAGTCTGAAATCATTTCGTCCTCGAGGGTCTGAGAGCAGCTCCGCGAAGCTAAACGTCCACCTCTCCACGCGCATTTTAGTTGGCATTTCCACACTGTTACACACGCACATAAAACGAACAAGTTATTTGAAATTATACTCAGAATATAGATTATGTATCGTCGTCAGCTGACTCACTAGGGCATGTTTAAGGTCCAGTACGTGACATCATCAGTGAGCCAGGGGTTGCTGGGAAGACACTTGGAGAGGAAAGGGTCATGGCTGTTATAGGTGGCACAGTACTTCACCAATCTGCAAAAACAGCAAAAAAGAATTTACTGTCTGAAGGAAAGAACTTTAAGATCACAGACGAGGATGCAGCCAAAGAGAATGGAGCCGTTCTTCATAATAAAAGAATAAATCTGTAAAAGAATAAGAAAATACATGTGGAAATATAAAAATAAATAACAGAATATAAAAGAATAATTACAAGCATTTTCTGTATATATATATATATATATATATATATATATATATATATATATATATATATATATTTTAAAATATTTATTTATGTGTGTTTTGCATAGAAATTACAAATTATTATATAATGTCAATTTATTTTGATCCCTTTATTTTTCCTCATTGTTTTCCCTATTGCCTTTGCTTTTCACATCATTTCAGTCATTTACTTATTTATTCTTGTATTTATTCCTCTTTATATTTCCACATTCATTATATTATTCTTTTACAGATTTATTCTTTTTTATGGCACTCGTATGACTCCATAATAAAGACTTTGACATACTTTTAAAAAGTAACATCAGTATTCTCCAGTGTAAAAGGGAATTAATCCCTTACAGGAGTGGCCATTTATTTTGCTCACACCACTAAATGTTAAACAAAGTGGTAAGTTATGCACAAGAGTCACCACAAGAGTCACCACTGACTGTGGTTTTGTCACAGATAAAAGAAGACGGAGAATATCATGGACAATCTTACGCGCCAATTGACACCGATGACTTCACTCTGGGCCTCATGATGGACTGCTGAGTAAAGATCATCTACAGGGAGGCGGAAGAGAGATGACAGCTATAAAGAATCTCAGGAAAACAGATCTGTCTCTAGGGATCACTGATGGATAACATAACTATTGGTTTAGATCAAACAGGATGACAATAAAAATCATGGAAAAGTCAGTGAAAGTCGACTAAATTCTCACTCACGATTCTCGCATAGAAGTCGGGTGTTTTGGCCTGGGGCAGAAAATATATGAAATGTTACATTACAGATTACATGTCATATCACAAAAAAATCTATCTACATAGACAAAGAGGGATGTTGTGCTGTACGTGTTTGTGTATTTGTATCTTTCTGAGGACCATTGTGAGGTTTAGACATTTGAGAGAGGATATTTTGGATAATTCATACTTCTTCAAAGGGCTGATTGAGGGTTAAGAGTTATGGTTAAAAGAGTACTTCACCCGATTTAGCATTGCACTCCTATAACATTGTTGGATTCATAACAATGTTATTTCATGCATTCTTCTTCCTTGTCAAAACCTGATGCCTACTTTACCCACAATGCAACTCGACCACCAACAGTTCGGTCAAAGATTTTGCTACTGCCTTTTATTAAATCAAATAATTATTAATGTATTACAGTGCATTTTAACTGTTTAGCTTTTTAGATGTTTTGTGTAAAGCACTTTGAATTGCCTTGTTGCTGAAATGTGCTATATAAATACATTTGCCTTGCTTGTGTGTGTGTGTGTGTGTGTGTGTGTGTGTGTGTGTGTGTGTGTGTGTGTGTGTGTGTTCGTAACCAGTTTAAAAGTCTGAATACAAAAAGAGTCATGGAAAATGCCTGCAGAAGAGAAGAAAAGAAAGAGAGGATAAATTAACTTTAGTAAAGGGTAAGTTAAATGATTGAAGCAGCAGACAGATAAGGGAAAGGAAAGACAAGCAAAATTTACTGCACCTAGCATTAAAGCCTCTTATTTAATATAAGCTGATTGGCAGGAATTATTTTCATACAGGTCACACAGAGACTCACCTGTTACCTCGTCTGCGTTGGGATCTATTAGTCGATCCAGTCCATAGTCCATGGCGCTCACTGTCCCTGGCTACACACACACACACACACACACACAACCACAACAACAACAACAAATGATTTCACATTGTGTGTTTACAAAATGACTCATTAATTAAAGCAGATGGCTCTTTTATAATGGTAATCACAGGCTGCTAATGTGTCACACTTTTTGTGAATTCACTGTTCGACATTACAAATACAACTTAAAGTAATGTGTTCGTTTCCAGCAGAGGACTTAAAAATGTATTGCCACATTTAACAACAAACAACTACAAATAGACTCAGGAACAGCTTCTTTCCGCAAGTCATCACCACACTGAACACACACAGTCACTAGCACCCCCCCCCCCCCCCACACACACACACACACACACACGCGCACACACACACACACACACACACATACACATTCACACCTTCACATACGGACCACGTACAATAACTCATGTACAATAATAGTACTTTTAGTGTTTATATTTCTTCTATTTATGATTGTATTGTTTTACTATTAAATTCTTGTCTTTTTAGATTTAGATTTATGTTTACTGGGTGAACTGCTGCTAAGAATTTCGTTGTTCATTTTTGTGCAATGACAATAAATCTGCTGATTATGATTATGAAAAGGATGAGTCTGTGGGACAATAAGTGCAAACAACAAACTACTCAAGACAGATTCATAAAATGTTCACACAAAAGTAGAAACAACAAGTACTCAGACTGAGCTAAAGGCCCCAGGTTTCTTGTGTGTCAATTAGTTTGAGATAGTTTGATGAAATACTAATTTATTCAGGAATATGCAACATATTAACACAATTTGCCCTGAAATAATTAACGTCTGGGCCTCAAGATTATGTAATAAAGCAGACATTAAGGTTTCACCATATCAGTTGATATTTGCTTTAATGGGAAATTGAATTACCACAAACTCAATAACACTTAGTCAACCTGAGCCTTCAGGGACCCTGAGGGATTGGGTTAGCCTCCTAGCCTGGTCAGAGATCCAAACAGGGTGAAACTCAGACTCACGATGCCGCAAGCTCAAGTTGCAAACCGCTGCAACCCATTTCTCCTACGCAGTGTGAAATATTAATCAGCGGTGCACTTTTCCTCTGACTGGACATGTAATGGTAATGAGGCATCATGGGTAGAGATAATGAGATACCCTGGGAAGTATAGAGGTGGAGTGCAATTTATTTTTCAGACATCTGTCTGCTGGCAATCCACTTACAAGCATGAAGCTGTATCGTGTGTGAGCAGTGCATGTCTGATAACTATCTGTGTGTTGGTGTGTGTGTGTGTGTGTGTGTGTGTGTGTGTGTGTGTGTGTGTGTGTGTGTGGTGTTCTCACCGGAGGTCTATGAACCACCCAGTAGGCTCTCTCCTGACAGTCAAATACCACACGGTCCGGTTTCTTCCTCTCCTTCGCAGCTCTAAAAGTCACACACAAACACAGAGCATCGTAACACCTTCTCGTCCTTTAAACTGAGTGATGTCCGAGTATCTCACACACCTACCTGTACTGTTCTTTAGCTTGCATCACTATGAAATCCCATTTATGATTCATCCACTTGTGAAGACGGTTATAGTGCTCCTGAGGACATAAAATAACACCTCAGCAAATGCCAGCAGACAAAAATGAATCACTCTCATTTAGTAGCGTTCTCACCTGCTCATGCAGCTCCAGGATTCCCTTCTTGCGTATGTTTCTTTTCGCCAGGTAGATTGCTTTAATAGTGTAAGGGAAAGTGTAAGTGTTGGTAACAGGATGTGAGATAAAATGTGAACGACTTCCGTCACACTCACCATAATCTGTATCCTCCACAGGCCACTGCTGTGTGGGCCAGAAGTACGGTGTCTAAAGAGGACAAAAGTCAGAAGTTTTATTGTGATTTATTTTTACACACCAGAACCAAAGTAAGATTAATGTATCATTGCTCAGGAAACTAAAAGCTGACCAATTTGACATTTTACATAACAAAAGGAATAGTGACACTCTTCTCTTTGCTTATGGTGAACTATTTTACAGGCAGTTTTGCAAACATATTTAAAGCTGGAATGCCCTAAGTTCCTCAGTGAAGCTTCACTTATCCTTCTTTTTTTTGGTCAAATATCAAGAAAAATTGATCACCAGTTCCAGCTTCTCATAGATTAAATATCTATAATATAAGGCTTTTTTATAAGGGTTTTTGGAGTTTTATAGACATAACTATCAAACTATTAGTTCAACAAAGTGATCAAAAGATGCATCCATAATGATCTCCTTAGAAGTTAATGTGTGCTTAAGCCAAGAAAGGCAGCAATGAAAAATGCAATGAGTCTCATTATCACGGTACTATGGTCCCTACCCAGCCAGCTTCCTGATATAATTATAGAGCATATTTAAAGCCAACAAATGTTGACTGATGCATGTTTTTATCAGAATTTAGCTTTGATTGACTCGGGTGAAAATGCACATTGCATCGAAACTTCAGCCTTTGCACCTAATAAAAACTGTCCATGGATTAATGTTTAAATGTACTAAAAAAAATCATAATGGTACATAATATATCCATCCATCCATCCATCTTCTTCCGCTTATCCGGTAACGGGTCGCGGGGGTAGCAGCTCCAGCAGGGGTACATAATATAGCCTATTAATAATTTTACTAAGAGTTTCAAACATATTTTAACAGTCAGTGAGTTTAAAAAAACATCTTGTATTGTATTGTGGGATGGGATGTGGCTGTGTTTAAGGCTGTGTTTAATTTAAACGGTTACCTGTGGAGTTTTCTTTAAAACAAACAAAAGCACATTTTTTTTATATTTAGTGTTTCTCAACAAAATGTGTATTCTTGCAGATTAACAAATGTGTGGAATTCATTTCCACCACCAACACCACCAACTGTTGTTTTAACTGTTGTGCATCCCCTTTCAAATGCACGATACAAACAAAAACTGTGACCCATTTGGAAAAACATTGCTCCATTGCGCTATTCAACGTATTCTCTCATATGAAATCTTACGAAAAGTTTCCTTCCTATGAATGTTCATCAACACGAGTGATCAGTGTGCCTGTGTAAGCCCCAGCAGTGAAGAACCGCGTGGTTTGGGTTAAAAGAAGTAGTTTTCTTATGTAAAGTAGATAAACGTACTATATTGCTCTTTATACTACGTCAACTGACTTCCTCCTTAGAGGCAGCCCTGCGCGTCCTGTCTCACGATTATATGGGTTATATACAAATTAGTCTAATAAAATATAATAATCTAAAATAAATATAATATAAAATATATAATAAAATATAAATTAATATATAAAATAAAAAATAAAATAAATAATCTAAAATATTTCATTTTAAACACTGGTGGATTTATGAGGACTATGGTTAACTGCTCCTCAGATCTCTGCAGGGTAAATCCAGACAGCTAGCTAGACTATCGGTCCAATCTGAGTTTTCTGTTGCACGACTAAAACAACTTTTGAACGTGGTTCCACCAAAACAAGTTCCTTCCCGAGGCTATTTTGCAGCGGCACCGTGGCTCCATCCGACACTTAGCGCCGCCCAAGACGATTGTGATTGGTTTAAAGAAATGCCAATAAACCAGAGCACGTTTCTCTCCCATCCCGGAATGCTGTGTGGACTAGCCAGACCTTCCTCCGCAGCGCTGTGGAGGAAGGTCTGGCAATGCGAGACTATATACAAATTAAATAGTGCATTATTTTTAATAGGTATAAGTAGGAACAGTGAATTAGAACAGTCTTCGCTATTAGTGGTTACAAACTCTACAGGGCAACTTTAAATCAACAAAAAATGGAAAATTCCTGCATCTTATCCAAAGTGCTACAAGGTGAAAATGACATCAGTCAAACTAGATATACAATTTTGGAAGATAGTTTCCTTGGGGTCTGCGATTTTGACATGTGGTGTGTTCACCTGGAAGCGATAGAGGGACGCATCTGGTTTGATCACCAAGCGTTTGTGGTCTTGTAGAGGGTAGATGTATCCTAGCGCCACCAGCATTGAGCCAAAACTCCTCGCCTCTGAAGACAACAGGCGCAGAGACGAGCAGAAATGTAATCAAAAGAGGCACTTTCAGCTGGCTCACTCTGTATGTCATGTAAATATATAAATGGCATCAGCTGACACATCTCTCACCTTGTGTGTCTACTTGGAATCTGTCTGCTAACCACGAAATTATGTCTTCCCCTGAGGAGGAAAGACGGAAATGAGAAGTCATAGGTGACAATACCGTGATCAGTGACATTGAACATTACGAAATAGGTTTTCGTGTGTCGATAGGTAATTGGGCTTCTAAATGCCAGTGATCACAGGCCTGTGAGCCTCTGCAGCTAATGTGGAGGAGGAAGCACAGCAAGAAACAAGGAGAGGAGAGAAAGGAAAGACAAGAGGGGGAAAGGAAAAGAGGGGAGAGAAGAGGAGAGAAAAGAAAGGGAGAGTCTAGGAGAAAAGGAAGGCAGAGGAAAAGAAAAGAAAGGAGGGAGGAGTAAGGAAAAGAGAGGAAAGAAAAAAGAAAAGGGGAGATAAGGTGAGGTGAGGAGAGACAGAAAAGAGAAGGAGAGGGAAGGAGGAAAGGAGATGAGGGAAAACGAGAGGAAAGGAGAGGAGAAAAAGGAGATAAAAAGTAGAGGTGAAAAGAAAGGGAGATAAAAAGGAGAAAAGCAAAGGAGAGGAAAAAATTAAAGAGAAATGGTAAGGGGAGGAATAAAAAGGAGAGGAGAAGCTGTTTGCATGTTTGCTTGGTTTCTTCATTCAGCTGTTTTACACTGCCTGGATTCAAAGTTCACTAGGTTTCCTCTCTTCTCCTCCACTGTCTCTCTGCTGTTCCCTTGTTTCTGTCTCTGCTACTTGCTCTTTTCCTCTTGCCCGCTCAATCATCCTCCTCCTCCTTCACCTCCTACTTTTTCCCTCTCCCTGACTCCCTGAGACCGCAGGGGTTGTCATGGAGATCTGTAGCTCTTGAGTTTGAGCCCGGAGCTCCAGTATCCTCCAGTGAGATTATGCAGGCACACTCACTCAGCAATATGAATAACAATGTGTGTGTGTGTGTGTGTGTGTGTGTTTTTTACCAGTAATAGCATGTGGTATTGTTGTAATAACCAGTCTCTGGGGCTGTGACTTAACTCCTGTTTTGAGGTCCTGCATCTCCAGCAGCACCTTCTCTGCCTGCAAAGGAATATGATTATGAAGGGGTGAGGAGGAGTTTACCACGACAATTGATTGTGAGTAGGTGTGTGGTGGTGGGGAGGGGCAGAGGTCACCATGCCAACAGGTTGCTTTGACAACAGGTTGTGGAGGCAGCCTCCATGATGAGGCTGATAATAATTATCATTATCCCCATGATGCACAACATCCCTGTTTACCTCTTTTCTGTTTAATACAAGATTTGGAAAATGGCATCTAATTGCCTTTCATAGATTTGAAACCTCTGAGGCAAATTGTCCACATGGGATAATAAGGATCGCTATCAACACTTGTAATTAATACTTCTTATAAGGAAAATGCTGCATGATTAAAGACTCTCTCAACACAATTATACCAAAAACTTCAACTTAACTCTGAACCTCAATGCTGCATTTAAACAAGGAGAGAGGTGAGATGAGAGGTCTGTTTCATGCCCTGGTCTCATGGCTTTTGTTTGGCTTGTGTGGGAGGTTTTGCGGTGAGTCACTGCTCCTAAACAG
The DNA here is from genome assembly GCF_008315115.2 of Sander lucioperca. NCBI lineage: Eukaryota > Metazoa > Chordata > Actinopteri > Perciformes > Percidae > Sander > Sander lucioperca. The sequence continues at coordinate 20,280,830 of NC_050194.1, read as the reverse complement.
TTTTTTTTATTTATCATATCATCAGATCCCACAGCTCAGGTGTGAACTGGAAAGCAAGAAAACATGCAGTACATTCTTTCAGCTTGTGTGTGTGTGTGTGTGTGTGTGTGTGTGTGTGTGTGTGTAGGCTTGTTTAACTATATTCATGGGGTCCAACAACCGGGAGTCCAGTATACTTGTGGGGTTCCGACAGCTTTGTGGGGCCAAAATGCTGGACCCCACAAGTTTAAAGGACTGTTTGAGGTTTAAGACTTGGTTGTAGGATTAGGGATAGAATTAGGTTATGGTTAGGGTGAGGGTAAGGGTTAAGGTTAGGCATTTAGTTGTGATGGTTAAGGTTAGGGTAAGGGGCTAGGGAATGCATTATGTCAATGACTGGTCCCCACAAAGATAGTGCCACAAACCTGTGTGTGTGTGTGTGTGTGTGTGTGTGTGTGTGTGTGTGTGCATGTGTGTGTGTGTGTGTGTGTGTGTGTGTGTGCGTGTGTGTGTGTGTGTGTGTGTGTGTGTGTGTGTGTGTGTGTGTGTGTGTGTGTGTGTTTATGAGACGGCTGACTCCCGGGCCTGTTTGAAGTGGCTTTGTGCTTTGAAGTCATCCTGGAGAGGCTATAAGCCCCGGGCTGAGTCGGACCAAAGTGGGCTTTCATGGACCAAAACACAAAGTTCTCCTGGAAATGAGTTAGCATTATATCTATGGTTAGCATTTCCCTGGTGAGCAGGACATTGTGAGTGCTTTATCTAGGATCAATAGACTCTGAGAATATTTTGCTAATGACAGGGCTTTTGAATTATTTCCTGTCCATTTTTTCTTATGCCAAAGTTATTTTACTATGATACATATTCCAGCTCCTGAAGTGGATAGAACTTGAAATGTGAGATGATAAATTGAGCCCTGCTCTGTACACAGGACCGGGCTTTTGCCGTCCAGTACACAGTGCCTGGATTTACTGCTCTCCAGCAGCTGGTTGGTTGGTGTATATGGAGGCACTGATACTGATCCAGGCTTAGTGCTTATTAAACTGAATGACCTTATCACTGTGATAGGATGCAAAAAAACAGTTTAGTAACATTTAGTGTGACAAACAGATTCAGTTCCCACTGAAACCAAGATGACATTTGTTTGCTGTTCCGACGTCTTGTCATTCTGTTACATGTATTTCTAAATTCTTGGTACTTATGAAGTTTTTTTTTTCACTAATTCTGACCAATCGGGTAACTACAATTCAGATTTGCACGCATTTTTGAAATATGGCATATAGCCTACGTGTGATCTGTTTTGTTGTATTTCCTCAAAGCATTCTGTAGTCCAAATGGTACCTGTAAGCGTTGTTACTTTAAAAAAAAATGTCTAACCTAAATAAATCTCTACACTTAAGCTTAAGGAAACCAGGATTCCCCTGAGGACCTGTGGAAAATACAGATAGGCTAGTTTTTTTCTGAGCTAACGCAGTTTATATGAACAAATATCAACAGCCACGGTTTATGAGGATACAGCAGACAACTCAAGCCCAAGCATTGCGTTGGAGAATTACCAATCTATCATATCTATAGGTATAGTCCAGCCTAAGCAGGGCTGTGGTCATCATCTCTGATGTAAAAGGATAGCCTACCTTCTTGAGACAAGCGATCCTTGGTCGATACCTCTGTCCGTGATCCCGGAGAGGGTTTCTAATGGTCATGGTGTCTAATGATCAATCTCCCACACACACACACACACACACACATGTAATGCCACTGTCGCCTGTGAGCCCTGTGTTGTGTGGGGATGCTGAAAGGAAAGTGCAATGATAGACACTGATGCTGCCTTCAAGAGTTCACCATAAACTCCTGTTTGAAAGGTTGGATATTGTAAATATACTGTCATTTTTCGCATTAAAGTGGACTTTAAGATTAAATTAGCTTTGAGACACTTAGAAACAACTATGCAAATGCAATATCATTATACAATATAGTACAATATCATCAATAACGATACAATATCAATCAATGACATACAAGTATAAAGGATATTCCAATTTAATAATAAAAAAATCATACTTTATTCAACAAATATTGACAACTGTTTTGTGGTCGAGTCTTTTCTGTCTGCATTTTACATTTTATTGACCGTTTGAAGTACGTTCAAATATAAATTGTCATATTTTCAACAGCCTTTAAAGGCAGCATACCTAAGAGAGAAGGGGGATCAACCAATCAGAGCGCGGCTTTTTCTATAAAATACGCAATTACCAAAGTGAACCAGCAGAGGGCGAAATAGTACCGTGCCGTTATCAGTCAAGTCTAGCGTTAAATTAACTAGTAAATGTTGTATTATCTTGTCAGTAAAACACAGTACATAGCGTTTGAATTGAGTTGCACATGCACATTAATGTGTGTTTTAATCATAAACTGTGTGTTAGCGTCGTAAAAACCGTTAAGACTGATAAATGCTTGAATTCAAATATCAACTGACATATTTCTACATCGACCTCATGTAAATATAGTTGTTTGTCAAGGCATACGTGGGATACAATGTTACGTTTGTTTGAGTCAGCAAGACATAAACGGCAAAGCAAAAAGTGATTTAAGATTGATGGTAAACAGTCAGCAGCACTACTTCCTGAGTTTAGGGAAGGGGCTTGGTCCCGTGCCTGAGCTCCGCGAACGCGCATCAAATTAGCATCGATGAAGTTTGTGCGAACATGGCGGATTTCCTGCCGACCAGGTCCGTGTTAAAAGTTTGTCTACCCGTCTGCCTGCTGAACAGCGGCGAGGTGGAACAGGTCCGAAAGTCAAAGGAGATCGACAGATGTCTCTCCCGGGAGAAAACATACGTGAAACGGCTGGTGAAGATCCTGCTGCTCGGCGCTGGCGAGAGCGGCAAGTCGACTTTCCTCAAACAAATGCGGATCATCCACGGCCAGGACTTCGACCAGCAAGCCCGAGAGGACTTCAGAGCCACAATTTACAGCAATGTTATCAAAGGTAACCTCGCTGCTAACGTCAGGTACATTAGGAGACGAGATAAGCCTTGTTTTTGCGACAGAGGGGCGCTTAAAATGGTTTGCAAAGTTTCAACATCTGTTTAGAGGACACATAAACAGTCTACATCTGCTGTCGGCACACCCATATGAAACGTGTTTGTACTGAAATCTCCCTTTTTAAGAGTTATAGCCGTGTAGCCATAACATATTTAACGTTTTAAATTTGTAGCATAGTCATACACACGCCAGTAGTTTCAAATGGCCATCGGCAAGTTTAGTTGCTCAACAGCTAACGTTAACATAGGGATGTAGCTAGCTAATGGAGGGTAAACCCACCACCACCAGTGTGCTGTAAGGTGTTCCTGTTTGTCCAGCCTTTGTATGTAACGTTACAGGGAGTACTCTAAATAACATAGACAACTTATAAGACTTTATAATTTAGTGTAAAAAAAAAAAATGCGGTTAATTGAATTAATACCTGTATCAAAAATTATGAAAATGTAATATAAAATATTAAGACCTTCACAAATGTATTTATTTGTACCATTTGCAAGATCAGCTGTTGCTGTAACTGTTTATGAAGTGAATTATTATTATTATTATTATTATTATTATTATTATTATTATTATTATTATTACAGAAGCAGTTTCAAATGAATGTAAATCATTGGAAAATCTGCACAAATATTTGTGATACAGTTTTATGTTAATCTTGTGGTTGTGGTACCTTTTTAACATTTTACTCTTGTCAAATATAAATATAGGACACCTGTCATTTTTGGTTGGCATGCAGTTCACCTGCTCTTCTAGTCTGTCTTCCACAATAGGTTTCCATTACATGTGGTCTATTAGATTTTACTACCAGTGGGCCTCTCTGATTGTGAAATCTTCCCTTCCTTTCCAGGTGTACGTGTGTTGGTTGATGCCCGGGAGAAGCTGCACATTCCGTGGGGTGACCCAGAAAACCAGAAGCATGGGGACAGCCTGATGGCGTTCAACACCCGGTCGGCTATGATGGCCAACGGGCAGCTGGAGACACCCGTCTTCTTGCAGTACCTGTCCGCCATCAAAGCTCTGTGGGACGACTCGGGCATACAGAACGCCTATGATCGCCGCAGGGAGTTTCAGCTGGTAGGTGGCTGTTCACACTCACATTGACGTAGCCTTACTGAAAGACAGTGGTGGCCCAGTTCCTCTCTTTCACCAAATCCAGTAATAGTTTTCTGGCCTTTTTAAAAAAAGTCCAGAATGAGAAAGATGAAAGTCTGTGAGGCGGTGGTGGAAATGGAAAGTGAAACTGGTTTTCTTTTTAATTCAGCCTCCCTTTCCTCTCTCCCTGTAATTCTTGCTCTGGTTCTCTCTCTCTCTCTCTCTCTGTCTGTTGAGCAGTCAGACATGTGATTGACTCAGCTTCCTGTTTACACCTCTCCCCGCTCCTTAAGGCTTGCTGTCAGCATGCACACACTTGACGTTTTACCCCAGAATATCAGCCTGTGGTCGCCGGTATGTTCACGTGTACTTACCGGGACCTTCCTGTGCACATATTTTGCCTGGTAATACTTTCACAATCTGCTGTGGTTTTAAACCAAATTTGTTTAATTTGATGTGATTAACTTTCTACATTATCCAGCATTTCAGACGGAAATAGGGGACACATTTCTCCAAGTTGCTGTCACTAATGAGACACAACCAGAACATTTTCATTTTCCTGTCAGTTGCATAAGGCCGAACTGTTCTCAATGGCGTTTTGTTAACAGTCTCACACACACTCAGCTTGTTGGTGTGAGCTTGTTGTGCAGACCGAAAGGGGAATAAGAGTGATCAGAGCTGGAATGTTGATCTGTAGTTAAACAGCTTTATGCTTACAAACAGAGCTCTGGCTCTCCCACTCAGCGTTATTTGTTCACAAACATTAAGAGAGTCACATCTCCAGCTACACAAGTACAAGGACACACACATATACATTCTGTGTGCATGTAGGGCTACAACTAACCACTATTTTATCATATTTTGGTATATTAATGTCAGAAAAAGGCCCATACAATAGTATGACATCTTCAAATTGCTTGTTTTGTCGGACCAACAATACAAAACCAAATATAATCAAATTACTATAATAGAAAATTAAAAAATTAAAAAAACAGCAAATCTGTTATACAGTTATTTTTGCTTTAAAAACAAAACAAAAAAAAAACAATCATTAATCAAAATCGTTGCTGAAAACCTTTTTTTTTTTTTTTTTTTTTTTTTAGCAATTGTTGGTCAATATACATGTACTGTTTCTTCAAAGTCTGTCATCTGGGATGTTACTATCATTTATGTTAGTGCAGAAAACTACTTTTTAGATTATTCACTTAGTCAATTTACAGATAGAGATAATAAATTAACAACTTGGTCATTTATGAAGCACAAATAACCAACATTTGCTGCCTTTCTGTTTTTTTATGATCCTATATTTGATCTTTCAGTTTAGGAGAAAAAAATTGTTGTAAAAGTTGAAAAAATGTCTGACATATTTTGATTGTTAAAGTCTTATTCCTTGTTTACAGTCAATGTATGCATAACACAGACACAGGACTACACATACATACTGTACATACATACATACTGTACATACATACATACATAGATTAATTAGTAAGTCAATCATCAGACAAGTAGTCAACGACGTTTCACTTCCGGGATTGTTCAGGTGTCGCCAGAAATTCTGCCGGATGTCACTCTTTTCGGCCGGATGTCCGTCACCTTCCGCTTCCTTTGTGTTGGAATTCTAAACTCTGGTGGATTTCTGAGGACTATGGTTAACTGCTCCTCAGATCTCTGCAGGGTAAATCCAGACAGCTAGCTAGACTATCTGTCCAATCTGAGTTTTCTGTTGCACAACTAAAACAACTTTTGAACCTACACATGTTCCACCAAAACTGGTTCCTTCCCGAGGCTATTTTGTAGCGGCGCCGTCATTGTGTCCGAGCTAAGCGCCGCCTAAGACAATTGTGATTGGGTTTTCTCCCATCCCGGAATGCCGCGTGGACTCGCCAGACCCTCCTCCTCCGCAGCGCTGTGGAGGAAGGTCTGACAATGCGAGACTATCGGATGCTAAACAAAATGCCAAACATTTCATGGTTCCACCTTCTCAAAAGTGAGGATTTGCTGCTCAACTAAATATTCTGTTTTTTTTTTTTGACAAAACAAGTAATTTGAAGATTGTGATAGACATTTCCATCTATTTTTGACATACCAAACAATTAAACCATTAACTGAAGAAATAATGACCAGATAAATTGATTTAAAAAAAAAAAATAATAATTGCTGCAGCCCTTTGTAGTGTATACAACCCTGGTGTATGTATATATATATATATATATATATATATATATATATATATATATATATATATATATATATATATATATATATAAAAAACCAGAGGGCATCATCTCTCCTAAACACAAGCTCTACCATTCAGACAATAACACATAAAACCCAGAAGCAGCAGCTGAAGAGTTGTTCTGTTGGGAGCGGTTTAAATATCCCCTGCTCTTGTTTCCGAGGACTAATTTGTTTTTCAGTTAGCAGATACAACCCATTGTGTTTTGGCATATTTGCATTTAAGTATTTGCATCACAAATCAGACGTGCCCCTAGACGTGCTTGTTAATTATCATTAAAAACACATGTTTAGACTGTAATCTCCTCTGGGTCCTCTAGTTTTGCATAGTACAAAGTTCCCACAGTCTTTAAAATCAGCCATACACATTTACTCACTTACTTATTTTTTGCAATGTAGTAACATGTAGTTATGATAAGATGGTAAAACACAGTAGACCTGCCTAAATATTAAGTGTCACAATTCAATTGGCACACACTGTTATGTTTCAGTTTTGCTTTCACAGCACACTCGTAAAAACTGCAGGCGTTGTCATGCTGTATAATGAACAGAAAGAGCTGAGAGTGACTGCTCTTCTTGTTTCTCTTCTCCTTTTTTATAATCGGACAGATTTTTGAGGATTTCAAAACCCCCAGTCCTGTTTCAGATTTGAGCTCTCGTATACCGGCGAAGCCAGAAATGTGTACAGAATTCAAATTAGCTTCACCGAAAGGTAGCTCTTCTTTCTTTTGGCTTAAGTGTACCACCACGCCAATCTATTCCTCCCTTGTGTAATCTTAGCCTTGCACACAGTTTTCACGTGCGCGCACACACACGCGCGCACACACACACACAGGTTTTACAGGTCAGGTTAGTTTTTTTAAAAGATCAAAAGGTGAGTATAGAAGCTTACAGTGAGGAAAATGCATGGTGCATGCCGCTAACACTCAGAAATACTACTACTAATAAAATGTAGGTTTTATAGCAAGGTGTCTGTGTGCTGTGTCATTAATGCAAAACACATGCAAGCAATCCTCTGTAAAGGCGTGGTGTGGTATTGTAGAGAAACTGCGGGTCACAGGAAGGACGGTAAGGAAAATCTGCTTTGCTTTTTGCAGTCAGTTTTTGGTTAATGTGGAGGACAGGACTCTCACACACACACACACACACACACACACAGACACACACACACATAAAGGAATGCATCTCAGTCTTGGCAGCCTCATGTCCGGACTTGCACTAATTGCGTATGAACAGCGTTAGAACGGTCTAGAAAAAAACACCCCTACACACACACACACACACATGCAGAGCTAGCCACACTTATACATCAAAGACACACTTACAAACGAGTCTAGTGCAATACCAAATACTTTGCATCCTGCTTCAGCTACTCAGAGCAGACTCAGCTCTCAGGAGACAGTTTTGGTAAGGAAAACAGATTACCTGTGTCTGTGTATTACTCGTGTGTGTGTGTGTGTGTGTGTGTTTGTGCGTGCGCTTGTGTGTGTTTGTGCGCTCGTGTGTGTGTGTGTTCGTGGCAGCTAAAGTGAGATTTTGTCCTGCTTCTACAACAGCAACACATGTATTCTGTTGAATGCAATATTAGCGGTCAGTAGCCTGTGCTGTTTATGATTAAAATGACTGAATCTAATAAATTGTGTAGAATTAACAAATTCCTCCTCTGTCCTGTCGCAGGGTGAGTCAGTGAAGTATTTCTTGGATAATCTGGATAAGCTTGGCGAGCTGGTAAGTTGTTTCCGCCTGCACCGATTGTTATAATCAGACGTGTACATGTTATAGTTAATATTGCAATGCATGGCGGGGTGCCTGGGTAGCTCACCTGGTTGAGCGTGCGCCCCATGTACAAAGGCTCAGTCCTTAACTGCAGCCACCGCGGGTTCTACCTGTGGCCTTTTTCTGCATGTCATTCCCCCTCTCTCTCCCCTTTTATCTGCCCAAAAGATCATCTTTAAAAAATAAAATGAAACAAATATTTGAAAAATGTCTGGACAATTTTAAGGTTAGATGATGAGCAATTAAGATGGCTGTTTGAAAACCTGTACATAGTAACTCAACAGATGCTCCACCAGGGTATCTGCAGGTCTTGAAAAGTCAAAAAAAAAAAGTCAAATTTAAATTACAAAAGTTTTAAATATTTCTTCTTGCCATGTCAGTTTAAAAGATTGTGTATGTGATTGCAGGCTGTAGGGAGATGTTATACACCTATAATCAAAGAGTGGCATTGTTGCAACACTGGATTGGGCGCCCAGGAGATTATTTCTTATTTTATTTAGTGGAGTTTCAGTCAGCACCATCAGACCTACATCAATCACTGTCACCACTGCTTGCAGATCTCCTTATCATAGGCCTACTAATTCAATGCAAAACAAGCTTTCTCTACTGTACTTTCAGCTGTAATATGTTTTTCTTGGGTTGTTGTTTTTTCTCTTTGCATAAAAGCAACATTTTTGTCTTCATATTGTGATTGTAGAAAAATTTGTATTTTTTCTCAAATTCATCTTCTGTAAATGTAGCTATTCATATATATTCATTGCGTTTTTCCGTGTCTCGTCTAGGATTATCTTCCCAGTCAACAGGATATCCTGCTGGCTCGTAAACCCACCAAGGGCATCCACGAGTATGACTTTGAAATCAAGAGTGTTCCCTTCAAGATGGTGGACGTGGGAGGGCAGCGGTCAGAGCGGAGGCGCTGGTTCGAGTGTTTCGACTCGGTCACCTCCATCCTCTTCCTCGTCTCCTCCTCTGAATACGACCAGGTGAAAACGTGCCGCTATGCCGAACACTGGCCATGGCGTCTCATTTCTTCTCGCACGCATGCAAGCACACACACTTGAGATAGCCTGATAAGTGGGTCATTAATCCGTTTGTTCTAACAGATAATGTTTGGTGACTTTTTGATAAGTCGTCGTCATCGCTGTGTCTATAGACACACTCTTATTCTGTTGTGCTTCATTCCACACCGTGTGTAGATTGCCTCAAATAAAACTGTCTCTTATTTTGTGCTCATGTAAAAGTTGTTCTCTGTCTTACCATTAAAGCGTAACTCTCGCCAAAATGCAACCTAGGGTCTTTTTGTGAATGTACCCGAGTCAAACTTTCGTTTAAAAGCATATTTAGGACGGAATCGCCACTTTTAAGATTTACCGTATTTTCGTTTTTCGGTCAAATGGCCTTTTGAATGGGAGAGCTAGGGGCACTTTTATGATCACATCAAAATAGCTATTTTTAAAACACTAAGAAGGCTCAACACAACATGAAACTTTGCTCGAAGTATCACCAGGGGCTCTACACCTTAACGGAAGCATTGAGAACATTGTTTGTATACACAGAGTTTACTAAAAAGAAAGGTTTTGAGCAACTCACTGTAGCTGTTGTTGTTTACGCTATCAGCCATTTTCCCAGTGAAAAATAGGCGATCTCCGAATGCAAATGAACGGACTCCATAGGAGGAAATGTCATTCTTATATAAGGCTCCTTTTTCAACTACAAGGTCAATATTGTGTTTCACTAACGACAAAACAACAAATTATCCGTGCATTTATATGGAACTAAGCTTTAGGAGCTTTTCATCTTTACTCTCCTCCCTCGACTATTTTTGACTGGCTCGATAGACGGCGACCGGAAAACCAACAGCTACAGTGAGTTGTTAAAACCTTTCTTTTTAGTAAACTCTGTGTACACAAACAATGTTCTCAATGCTTCCGTTAAGGTGTAGAGCCCCTGGTGATACTTCGAGCAAAGTTTCATGTTGTGTCGAGTCTTCTTAGTGTTTTAAAAATAGCTATTTTGATGTGATCATAAAAGTGCCCCTAGCACTCCCATTCAAAAGGCCATTTGACCGAAAAACGAAAATACGGTAAATCTTAAAAGTGGCGATTCCGTCCTAATTATGCTTTTAAACGAAAGTTTGACTTGGGTACATTCACAAAAAGACCCTAGTTTGCAGTTTGGCGAGAGTTACGCTTTAACAAGGCCATAAGTCTAATTTAGTATATTATATATTGTCTTTACAGTAGGAGAGAAAGGTTACCCAAATGTATAGTTTAATGTGCACCTTAGTTTTAGCATCATGGTTCAGTCTGGCAAAACGCAAGAAATGCACACACACTAACATTTGTCATTTATTCATCCATTCGTCCACGTACATTTTTAACATAAACACGTAACATAAACTAACTTTTTTGACAGTATTCCTTCAATTTGGTTATTACATAACTATGCCCAAGATATGTACTGAGCAGGAAAATATTAACAATTGGAAAATAAACTGCCTAGGGTGCCATTAATTTCTGCCTGCAACTATGTTTATTTTCATCACTAGTTTAAATTCCATCTGGTACAATAGCAACAGTACTAGTACTCGCAGTAGTAATTGTACTTAATCTCTGGGTTGCCTCTGCCAGGTGCTGATGGAGGACAGGCAGACCAACCGGCTGCGCGAGTCGCTCGACATCTTCGAGACCATCGTCAACAACCGCGTCTTCGTCAACGTTTCCATCATCCTCTTCCTCAACAAGACGGACCTGCTGGAGGAGAAAGTGAAGAGCGTTCCGCTCAAGGACTACTTTGCTGAGTACACTGGGCAGGAGCACAACCTGTCAGACGTCCAGGCGTTTATGGTGGAGTGCTTCCGGGACAAGAGACGCGACGCCACCCAGAAGCAACTGTACCACCACTTCACCACGGCCATCAACACGGAGAACATCAGGCTGGTGTTCCGGGACGTCAAGGACACCATCCTCCATGACAACCTCAAGCAGCTCATGCTCCAATGACCCCTGTCAACTTGTGAAAAAAAAAGAGGACCTGAACAGGGACAAAACCCCCCCCCCCCCCCCCGCTCCTGACGAGGACTTGACGAGACCTTGAAGAATCAGATAGACGTCAGCATTCTTCTTCAGCCGTTTTTACTGTATATTAGTTTTTACACTCTTCTTTGAAGAGTTGGCCTATTGTTGGTTCAGAGTTTGGTAAGGGAACGAGTCAGTAGGGCAGTCTGTGGTTATAAAGAAAGACGAGCAGGCGGTTTTAAAGTTGGATAACATTTGAACTTTGCTGCTTTGTCTAGAGACTCACTCCTCTGGTCAGAGCGCCACCTTACAGCACAAGATTTGCTGCGGCTTTTCGACTCACAAGTTGCCGGTGCTGGCGCAAACCAGCAAAACCTATTACAAACCGGGCACATGGTCTCTAAACCAGATGCATAACTTGCCAAGCAACACATACAGGAATTAGTTTGTTTAAACAACATGTAAGAGTTTAGGTGGTCCGAGATCAGCTTTGCGCCCACGTTGATTTGCCAGTCTGTGTACACAAGCATTGAATTCATCTAATCCAAGACCACTCCATTAGTTCTGTTGCACCCCTCTAGTGCTGCTTTGTGAACATAGTTTCTAAGCCCCTGTAGTTTGTAGAAGGGTTTGCCAACTTGCGGATGATCTGGTGACTGCACGATTGTCCTCATTTTTTCTCATATTGCAGCACCGTTTCCTCCCTCTTCCAGACCCAGTCACAGAGCCATTTTTTGCCGGGACAAGGACTAGCTCATTGATTGCGAAAGCTCTCAGAACGGTTCAAATATTTGATCTGGAAAATGGCTCCAGCACTGGTACCTTGTCTGTGGAAAAATGCTAGAAAAGGGCACAACCGCGAGACTGAACCTACAATACCTTTTCCCTATATTGTCTTATGTAGACCTAATCACTGTTTAAATCCTGCATTTGTGCCTGTGCCTCCTATAGAATTAAAGCCAATCCTAGCTGCCTTCGACAGATAATTAAGATGCAAGTTGTCCCTTGCTTTTGGTTGTAGGACAAAATTACCTTAAATGGCACATTAGGCAGGTGTGTCAGCAAGTGAACATGCAGTCCACTGTTTTCTCAGGGTTGAATCAAAACCAGCGTACATGCTGATGTCATTGTTGGTGAACTAACTGAATAATTTAATCTTTATCTGGGTGGCAGAGCGGCAAGACTCAGCCAGGCCTCAGTACAGTTAGCTGGGTGGTGTGGTGTTTGGTACTGTATCCTCCTGGCTTTGACCCTTGAAAGTTGACCCAGAGACCCCCCCCCCTCTCTCTCTCTCTTTGTTTTGTATCTCTGATTAGATGACTTGTAAAGGGACAGACCTCCCCTGTTTGCCTGAATGATGAATGTCTGTTAATAGATGTACAGAGATTTGATTTTACTGTAACCACCATTGTAATAGTAAGCTGTAACTTACCGAGTTGTGATTCCAGGCGTCTCTGAAAAAACCTTTGTAGGTTTGTTTGTGTTTTACACGCCATCTTGTCCTGTTTAGTAGTTCACTTTTTTTTTCTTTTTTTTTCTGAATTTGTTGGGGGGAAATTAGGGGGAAAAAATGCTACTGTATTTTGTAGGGGGCCAATCTTTGTTAGAGGACAACTTCCAGGCACTGTTCAAATCTGTGCTTCTCTGCCAAATCACCCCATGCTTTCTTGGGACCGTTCACATCGACAGTTTGTAGTTTTTCTCCCAAAATAAACCTCCTGTGAGCTTCAGTTTGCTTCCAGTTCTGGCTTTGTATATACTGTAATCTGTTGCCATGTAAATAATATTCAGGATTATCTCTGTGTATGTAAATGGTTGTAGAAATGGAGTATTTTTTTCCATTCTGAATGTGTTTCAAATCACTGCTTTTCCAATGAAGATGACCTTTTTTTGATTTTAGATGCATTTTTGTGTATTTCTTTCCATCACCTTAAAATTAATTCCTGTGCCAAGTTCCATGCCACTCTAACCCTATCAATAAAATACACGTTTCTAATGAAAGTAGGCTCTTTTTTTTCTGAATATTACATATCATTAAGTATTTAGCCTCTTCATGATTAACATTGGCCCAGAAGAGACACGTGGATATGCTCAGAGATATGTTACAAAATGAACAACCACATTTAGTATTCCTACATTAAAAGTACCGCTAAACTAAACATTCTCTGGACAGTTTTTTTTAAAATACAAGTTGACAGTCAAATATACAGGGTCAAATATGATTTAAATTAATAAGGTGGATTTTTAAATGTTTTGAACCATATCCTTAATAAAATCTTATTTCTTCTAATAAATACAAATATGTATTTATTTCATTGTACACCTTCATCACTTGTTTTCATCTCGGAGAGAACGAATTAAAAGTCAAGCATAGTTCCTGGCATACATAACCCAAATACTACTCATATGTGGCTGAAAGCTTCAAAAACATCAACCAACTTTATCTTGTGTATCTTTATCTATGCTGAGATTTGTTTTTGTCGAACTTTTTTTTATTAATTAAATGACTTGTTCTGCCAGATAATATCAACACTACTGTGAACAACTTAAATACCAATTTGACAGAAATATCAAAGGCTTTAGTGGGAAATTTTGACCGACAACATAAAAAAAACAAAAAAAAATAAAAATAGCGGTTGGGTTTGTTCGGGGATTTACGCGAAGACGGAAGATGGCTCGAGTGAATCATCTCAATTCGTGCGCCACACCCACTGAACAGATCACTACATGATCATACAGGTATCTAACTGTACCAGACAACCCCGTTATAACCCAGCATCACTTATGAATATAGTTTTTAAATCTGCTGTTTAATTATACAGCAATACGTTTAAGCTAGTTTAGCGACATTTATTTAGCTATTTACACTCAGGCTCCTAACGCGCTACCTCCTACAGGGTCCTTCCCTGATAACAGCAACAGTTTTACGAGCTGAATGTGAGAATGTGTCTTAACTAAAAGTGTTTAAAAGAGACAACCCCTGCGTATAAATGTGATAATTGATTATTGTTTGACGCTGGTACAACTTTCCTGTTCTAACTTTTTTGGAAACATGATTCAACCTGATTGCCTGTTTTTACAGACGCATGCAAAATGAGTTCTGGTAAGTGTCTCGACGTTGTTTTGTCATTCAGAAAAGCAGAGCCACCACACATGCCCTGGTCACAAACAGTATTATATGCGTTTGAACTTACTGCCCTGCTGAGTAATGAAATACAGTAGAATATACAGTAGAATAGCCTCTACTGTACTTTCCCTTCAATGTCAAGGTCAGCCCATAAAGTAAAGAAAATGTGCATCATGCAATAAATAATACAAACTGTAAGTGTCATCTTTAAAGCAAAAATGACAATTATATCAAGTTCCAGCTTTTCAAATGTGCCGTTTTATGACTTTCTTGTCATGTGTATGATGGTAAACCAAATATATTTGTGTTTTAGACAATATAAGACAATATAGGCAATTTATATAACCCAGGGCTCCAGACCGCGACCACCATTATTAAGACGAGTCATTTTTTGAAACTACTCGCAAATTAATTAATTTCATATTGAGAAGAAGGAGAGAGCGAGTCTGTCTGTCAGAGTTGGCCAATGTGTGTGAGAGGGGGAGGGTCCGTGAGGCGTGATTAGTCAACGTGGTTAACGTCATCTACACATGGATCTCATCTAGACTCGTGCGTCCTTCCCTTTCGTAGCGTGCGTCTCACTCATCGTCCGCACATGCTGTTGCACATGCACAGCGCTGTATATACAGTCTAAGTGTGTTACCGTGTTTCCGTCAAAATCATGATGTTGCATTCCATAATACATTTCCGAGTGGTGAACCGTTCTCTTAATACATCCATGGTGAACTGCAGCCATCCATTTTGTTTGCTAAAGACCGTACATTGGCAAGAAAAATGCTGCGTAGTAATAGCCGATAAGAAGTTAGCCTTAGCCTAACGTTAGCCCTCCTGACGTCTTTGTTTACGGTCTTACAGCAACACTGAAGAACTTTTTCTCTCCGAAGGAGTTCTCTCTCTGTTTTTGATGCAATACCTTCAGCTGTCGTTGCACTCTTTTAAGGTGTTAATGGAGTTGCATGTAATCACCCTATATTGTTAAACGTGAAAGAAACAACTGTTGGGAATATTTGTTTTTCACTACAAGCTAAAAGTAAGAAGGCAACTGGTCAACTTTTTCAACAAGTACCCCTGCTGCTGTATCGTACTGGTCTTCATATGTTGAAGAGACTTGTTGGGAAAAGGTTTGGCTATTGCCACACACGTTTTTCTTAACCAACAAAGTTAAAGAGATCTCTTTTAAAATGCTACACAGGTTTTACCCAACTAACCATTACCTGCAGAAAATGAAAAAAGATATTGATATCTCTGTACTTTTTGTGGAGAATTCAACTAAACACTAGTACATTTATTTTGGTCTTGCCAATATACCAAGAAACTTTGGAGCAGATTGTCACATTTTATTGCTGTTCATATTTACCCTCAATTCACATTACTTTGGAAAAATGTATTGTTTGGATTCACTCAATATGATATCAAGTTTTACTCAGAGTATTATGTGATACATTTAACAATTATTTTAATAAAATTTTATTTACATAAGTCAAAGTTTTTGAAAAAGAAGCCAAGCTTTTTGGAACTGGCTGCCAATATTAAACAATACATTTGTTTCCATATCTAACTCTACAAACCAAAAAGCTGTTAGATCATATGACCTGTGTAAGCTTTACAAAATATTTATATGAAGTTTTTTTTTTAGTAACCCCCTGGCTTGTTTATGAACGTAGACTCTTAAAGGGTCTGACACACCAGCCCGATTATCGGCCGTCGGACAGTCTGGTGAGGTCGGTGACTCGAGTCTGTTCGGTGTGTTCCGTGCCATCGTCAGTCGGAGGAGCCGTCGGTGTTCATTTTGGCTGATTTGACTTGTTGAATCGGCCAGTGGGCAGTCGGACTCAATGACCAATCTGATTGGTGGAGTGCTAGCCCTTGACTAGCGAATCAGTGCTTCTTCCACAAGAAGAAGCCCGAGAGCTGACAACGGCAGTATCTTCTTATTACTAGCGTATTTTCTTCCGTTCAGCGAGTAATGACAACAACGATCCTTCTTGACTACTATTAACACTCTCTGATGAAAACAATGACTGACGACAGCATTTTTTGGACGACAATACAGATTAGCGCCGCCTGCTGTTATGGAGACGTATTACGTCTTGCGAACTCGCAAAACTGCTGGATATCGCTTAAATGCCTTTGCATTTACTGGTTTATTTGCATTTTTACATCTATGCTAACATTGCTAATGTCAGCTCCGACATTTGCCACACGCTGCGGTACCGCTCCCTCACTTGGGCCAGAGAGGTAACGTTAGAGACAGAAGGGAGCGGAGACCACTTCTATGAAGAAAAAAAATACATACAGGCTGCTAAATATTGAACTATTTACCTCGTAAAACAAATTAGTGCTTGTGAAATTAGTGCTTGTTTGAGTGTTGTGAGCTCATTGTCTCTGGCTCCCTCATCACTCAATATGTTCCACACTGGGTGTTAGATAGTTAGATATATATAACTGTACATATTGACCACATCTAAATATAGATGGGTTTTAGCCATGCCATATTTGTTTTAACCACACACTCTGTCACTGTTCTTCCCCACAGAGGTGTGCCCATTCTGCGGGAAAACTTACAAAAGGTTGAAGAGTCACCTGCCACATTGCAAGGCAGCAGCAAGCTCCAAAACACCTCCAACCAAACATGATGTCACAGTGAATCAGACAACACTGTCTTCTCAGTTGGCCGCTCTATTGTCCAAACCGACAGCAAAGTCCACACAGACATTGTCAATAACGGCAAATCCACTATCAAAGAAGAGTAAAAAGATGTCTGTGGTATCATCAGCACCATCAAATGCATCATCTTCGTCAGAGTCATCATTGCTGAGTTCTGCATCACTTTTACCATCAACTAAGAAGAAGAAACAGAAGCTGTCCGATCAAATCAAGACAGCCAACATGCCCTCCTCCACAACCATTTCCCTCACCTCCTCCCCATCACTACCTCTGTCTCCCACCACCTCTAAGCCCAAAAAGCAGAGTCTCCGCGCTTTGATAGAAGCTGCAAAATCCAAACAGGTTTCTAAGGGATCACTGAAGGGAAGTAGATCTGCCTCAGAGGACCTGCCTTTAGGTTCAACTCCATTTGTGGAGGATCCTTTCAGCTCCAGAATTACAGCTGGGACCAAAACTAATCCCGACAAAGACTCGATAAAAGATGACGCTCATCCTGCTTTTCAGTCCACAGACACCAAACCCAAAGCTGTCTCTAAAATGAAGGTTTCTAAGACGAAGAAGGCTGCACAATCCCTTTCCAAAACCAAAGATACCTCTAGCTCTCTGGACTCTAAAGTAAATGAAACTACTAGTGCAAGAGCCCATGACGACTTCTTGGTGGACAACGAGTGGGAAGTCGAGGATTTATATGTGAATAAGATGCTCTTGAAATCAGGAAGTGGTCACCAGGCCAGGATTACCCTCCAGGATGTTAAAGCCACGTTAGGCCGAGCTAACGCCACCCGTCAGTCTAGCAGGCCAAGCATCCTGAGCCAGATTGAAACTACTGATGATCGAAGCAGCAAAATCCGACTTGGTACAAGTCTCAGTCCAGTTCCACTTCCAACAGGGAATCAAGGTAGCTGTTTGGTAACAACTAAAGCTCTGTCAGATCAGCCGCCCTGCAACAGTTCACAACATACAGAGCTACAGGCAGTTAAGAGACAAAGTTCAAAGTCTGAACAAGCAACTTTACTCCCCCTGCAACAGCCTGAACTAACCTCCCCTGCTGCTCCTCTCTTTTCTGGCCATCTATCGTCTCTGATGAGCAAAGCCACATCCCCTCCACATACTGTCAGCATGAATGAGGGGCTGAAGGTGACAGGACTCCTTACGATATCACCATCACTCACAAAGTTGTCTAGCCCTTTGCTGGCGGCGAGGGTGGAGACATTGAGAGCTGATGATGGGTTGAAGTCGCAGCTCGAGGTCAGGAAACAAAACACTGCTGATAATGGAACTAAAGGTCAGTATTTGACAATAAAAAAAAGTGTTTATCCAACCTTGAACCTTTTTTGGTAGACTGAAATGTATAAGACTACAGATTTGTAGTCGTATATACTTAATCTTCAATTTCAGTTTGTGATTAGTCTATATCCACGACCTTTCACTTCCAGGATTGCTCCGTTGCCGCCGGTAATTCCGCCGTATGTTCTTCTTTTCGGCCGGATTTCCGTTACCTTACGCTTTCTTTGTGTTGGAATTTTAAACTCTTGTTGATTTAAGAGGACTATGGTTAACTGCTCCTCAGATCTCTGCAGGGTAAATCCAGACAGCTAGCTGTCACTAAAACAACTTTTGAACGTACACATATTCCACCAAAACAAGATCCTTCCCGAGGCTATTTTGCAGCAGCACAGGGGCTCCGGTGTCGCCCATGGCGATTGTGATTGGTTTAAAGAAATACCAAACCAGATCTCCCATCCCGGAATGCTGTGTGGACTAGTCAGACCCTCCACCACAGCGCTGTGGAGGAAGGTCTGGCAAAGCGAGACTAGTTTCTGATTGATCATGACAAATGGTCATTTTGCTAACCAAAGACTACTTATTTAGGCAAAGTTCTTATTCGAACTTAGGCTTCTACAGTTAAATATTCAGAAAGGGTTTCCTAGAAAAACATATTTGTATTCCTCAAAGTGAGGTACTGAAAAAAAACCATTGTTTTGGTATCTGCAGAGGATGTGTTTTGAGTGTGTATTCATCTGTGTCCGTGCATTGATTCTTATGGGTGTCATTATTAGTAGGTGGTCTGACACAGCGGAGTCTTGGACAGGTGAGACTGAGGGAGTTGCCTGAGTGGCTGGCCTGCAGAACGCCCAGCCATCCAAAAGATGTGGTGGAAATGGTGCAAAGAGGTGAATAACACACTCATCTCACACACAACAAATATATGTATCACTCAGAAAACACACCACTAGGCCTACTGTTTGTGTAAGCTAACCCGGCTGCTGGCTGTAGCTTCGTATTTAACAGACAGACATGTGAGTGGTATCAATCTTCTCATCTGACTCTCGGCAAGAAAAGAAATGTCAAACAATTTCTTTAAGTATTTAGTAAAGTGTAAGGTTTTTATGTATGTTTTTTTCTTTCCTCTTCTGTGCTTCCATCAGGCTGGCAGTGGTATTACAAGAGGTATATTGATGTGAAGAAAGGTGGTGTAGGTGGAGTGGGCATGTTGTTAGCAGGCTACTGCGTGCTCGGCTACATCTGGAGTTACCCTCATATAAGTAAGTGTGTGGATTCCTCTTAGTGTTGCTTTGTGTACTGGGCTGCATAGATTTGGAGCTAACTGAGCACGTTTGTGGCTGTTTTCTTTTTTTTTTTAGAGCGTGATCGCTGGAGGAAGTACCACTAATGTCAAGGGAAGATGTTTGGATAAGCGTGACTCTGTACGAGGGAACAGCAGCTTTGACAGAGGGAGGGTTCAGGACTTTAAGACATCCATCTCTTAATAATATCTTATTTATCCAGATCCAAACATTTCCACAGGGTTTATGTCCGAGAAATTGATTGAAATTGATTGGCGTCAAATCAAAAGTTAAACAATTTAGATAATGCACTTATTTGTTTGATTTAGATGACAAGATCCATATGACTGTCATGTCTGTCCGTTAAATATAAAGCCTCCGCCAGCAGCTGATTAGCTTAGCTTAGCTTAGCATAAAGACTGGAAACAAGGGAAACAGCTAGCCTGGCTCTGTCCAAAAGAAACAAAATTTTACCTACCTGCACCTTTTAAAGCTCACTGATTAACCCGTTCTTATAACTTGTTTTTCAAATCCGTACAATTTAATCAGGATACCATGACCAGTAACTTCCTGGTTTCTCCGCTGGTTGCCTGGTCACTGCTCAGAGTCAGTAGTCCTTGACAAATTGTCTTTTTTTTTTTACACTTCAGTTTTTGGTCCAGATTAAACAAACGAGCCATAATAAAGCCAAATTGGGTTACCCTTTGATAGAGCCAGAGTAGCTGTTTCCCTCGGTTTCCAGTCTTTATGCTAAGCTAAGCTAACCTGCTGCTGGCTGTAGCTTCATATTTAATGGACAGTTATGAGAGTATGGTGTCAATACCCAATATGAGTCGAGTGCAGATGTGAGTTGCGCATGCGTCACTTTGCGACAGCCCCACACAGGTAGGCTAGGCTAGACCCGTTCTCTTAATACATCCATGGCTAGACCAGATTTCATGCAGATCTGCTGTTTTGCTGTTAGCCACAGAATAATGAGATAGGTACATTACATAGCAGTAATTTATGATTTAGCGTAAGGCATCACATTTTCACGGCATGATCCCTGATGTCAGTTCTAGATTAAGGCTGAAGTAGCCTACAAGAACCTGCTAACGAGAGACTTCTGTAATGTCAATACAATAAAAATGGACCTACATAACGAAGTTCGTTCACTGCTGGCTACAAGTTAGCAATCAATCACAACAAAGGCTGTCACTAGAATGGCGTTTTGAACTAACAATCGCAATCAAACAATCATAGATAGCTAAAACGTTTGCCGGATCCGGATCCCTTGGCGTTATGCCGTAAACCGTTTAAATCTGAGCATGTGTAACTCACATCTGCACTCGACTCACATCGGGTAGTGACAATGGTATCTATCATCTTACTTAACTCTTTGCCATAAAGGAAATAAGCAAATTTCCCAAAATGTCTAACTTTTCTTTAACAACTGGAAGAGTTGTGATTCTGATACCAGCCGTTTCATTCTCAACTGATTTGCACCTGCATAGGGCATCTGAAATAAAAGCCTGTGGGCACTGCATTATTTATTTACTTATCTGTTTTTATATTATTTAGTTTACTTTGTATCTTAAGCCGCTTTCCGACTGGAGGGATTTTTGCAGTTCCTAGAACATAACATTCCTAGAACCCTTTTTTTCTCGTGTTCCGACTGGACCAATTTGGGGATTTTTAAGTTCCTCTGACCGCAGTTCCTGTAACTCTTTCAGCTCCTACTTCAGGGCAGGGTCTTTTCTCTTTTCCCTTTTCAGCATATGAACCTAGGTCAACGAGGGTCGGGTTTCCGGTACAGACAGACCAACAACGGGACAATTTTAACAATTTTCGCCATCTTATTCATCACTAAATTCACTTCTGACAACGTTTTAGGCAAGAAATGAAATGTTTCGATTTCGAATATAGGCAGTCTTGCGAAAACTGATGCCGAATTGACAATTTGCTTCAAAGTTTTCGAAGTTGAGAAGCTCCATGAAGTGAGGTGACAGCCAGCAGGCGCCTGCCCCGGCCGCTAGCTCGTCGCTCAGCCAGTCATGCTCAGAGACCCCGCTGTAAGCTGGAGGTCTCTCAGACCGGTCCCGTAAATAAGAGGCTTTTATTTCACCGTTGACGGTTTGTTTGTTTAAATATCACAACACATGTCCATCGTAAGATTAACGGGAACCTGTGGTTAACTGTCTTTTCGGAGTTAAACTCCACCTCGCTGGCCGCTGTTATGTCCCTACTGGTTTCCACACTAACTGGTTTCCGTATATTGTGTTTACCTAACAGCAGCAGTTGTTGCTGCCTCTCTCGCCAGATTCGTCACACAATCACAAACATATTACTTGAAATCTCTTCCCAGATCTACTGCGGCGAATATGATGGTATAAGTAAGTACTACATCACAGCCACATACAAAAAAGCAATTTAAGTTAATATAATGATTGCAAGATTGTGTCAGGTGGTTTCGATCTCACAAGGGCAAAAACATACCTGTTAACAGCAGCTCTACGCTGTGAGCTACGAAGTTCATGGATCTTCTGCTTTCCAGTCACGTATTAATTAACTACGTCAGCACCCAGGTAACATGTTGTCTTGAGTTGATCTGAAACAACTGGTTACCTGGGTTTAGTTTAGAAAATACCCAAACGTATTTCACGTTTCTTTCCTCGCGGCTACGGCTATATTGACCACTGTAGCCTACATTACAGCACCCTACGACACTACACAGGTCTAAAGGTAAAAAAAAGTGTTTTAAATAGTGACAATCTAACTCAGGTAAAACTGTAAACATACAGTTCGAGCCGAGCAAGCCACTGAGCCAGGAAATGTCGAATACAAGTGGTAATATTCTACCCACAAGTTCTGAAGGCATGGACGTAATGATTTACAGTAAAGCTTCATTTTGTGTAGCCTATATTGAATAGTAAAACATACCTCTGTGTTTGCAATACAGTGTTATTTGAGCTTGTGTGTCTATCGAATGATTCTATCCAAAGCGATGTTCTAATCATAGACTGTTAATATTTACAGTCTATGGTTCTAATCAAACTCCAACACAGCATATAACGTTATTTAAATTTTTAAGGAGCATTGAGCTCAGGCGATATATGTTTCTCTCTGGGTTCAATAAGTGCGCCCCTCGTGGACACAATAAAACACTGCCTAAGCCCAGGGTAACAAGTTGTTTTAGCTTTTCATGTGGCTCAGTGTTAGCTTGTCTGAGTTATATCGTTACTGTTTAAAAGTATTTATAATCATATGTGTAATGTTGTAGGGGCTGTAATGTAGTGGTAATATAGCCGTAGCCGCTAGAAAAGAATAGTGTATTTTCTAAGAGTAACGGTTTTCTACAGCCTATGGGAGTAACCAGTTGTTTCAGACAAAACCAAAACAAACTGTTACCTGGATGCTGACGTAGTTGAGTAATGCCTACTGGAAATAAAGGCCGACAGCGTTCGAGTATCTCGCAGTGTAGAGCTGCGGACACAAAGAGTATGTATTTTTGCTTTCGACAGTTCGAAACCAGCTCAACGCAAACTTGCAATTATTGTATTTTCTTAAATTTATTTTTTGTATGTGGCTGCAATGTAGTGCTCATTTATACAATCATATTCGCAGCAATAGATATGAGATGCCACCTGAAAATTGAAAATCGCCAGTAATGTGTTTGTGATTGTGTGATGAATCTGGTGATAGAGGCAGAAACAACTGCTGCTGTTAGGTAAACGCAATATATGGAAACCAGTTAGTGTGCAAACCAGTAGGGACATAACAGCGGCCGTCTCACACACACACACACACATGTCCACAGCGCAGCAGGCAGAGGCGGGGGAGAGAAAGATACCCGTTTCTCTCTGGAGACTTGTTTAAATTATGACAAATATGCTATATACATTAGATTTAGTATTTAGGTCATACTTTTTTTGGTGTATTTGTTTTCTGATTTTAACGCTATGAAGATCGTTGCCGTGCTTGCGTCACTCCCTTACCCCTCCTATGGCCACTTGGCCAGTGCGAATGCAAATGGAAAAAACGTATAACTACGTTCCTGTAACTACTTGGTCGGAAAGCTGCTTTAGTTTGAGAAGGGAAAATGTTCACAAGAGAACTACTGAAGTTTTAATTAGGATTTTTTTTGTTTAGAGTCCCACTGTTTCCCAAGGGCTCCACTAGGTGTCATTGTTGTGTTGTGTAACCAAAACCAAAGGGGCTGGGCAGCCAAATGTTAGAGTTTTCTTTGCTTCTTTGTGCAGAGGCATTGGTGCTGGGGTCCATGAGAGGATTAAAGGGAACCAACAGATTTTTTAACGTGATTAAAATCTTACTCTGGCAGCCTAGATGTAGAAAAAACATGGGAATCTAAATGTCCTGACTTCACTATCCGTGAAAAGATCATATCTGTGTAGCAGAGGGTTACAAATCTTGTTTTTCTTTTCCCTGTCACATGATGTTATTATGCATGCTCAGTCTGTCAGTGCCAGTATGTGAACAGTCACAGAATAGTAATGGAGGGACGCTGAAGGAGGTTCTGATCTGGACTGGAACAGTTTGTTATTGTATTCAAAATGAATTTATTGTTGACTCTCCTTGCTGCTGTAGTGAACACACATTAGCTACAAATGAAGAAATGACAGTATTTTTTGTAATGATTTTTCTTGACGCCACCGCTTCTTAGCCAACACAATAAAAAACAATTTCCTTTTTTTTGTTTTTTGTTTTTACATTCTTCTTATTTTCTCCATACAAAAATTATAAATATTTTGTGTTTCACTTTTCATTTTTGTACAAAACAACAAACAACAACAAATCAAGTGAGACAAAACAGTGAAAATGAAGACAGAAAAAACATCTCTGCACTGAAAACAGGAAAGAAAAAGCACAGTATGTTCCCACCAAGCCCTCAGACAATGATGTGCATCCAAATAACGCGTTTCACCAACACGTCCCTACTTTGTGCAAGTCCAAAACTAACTTTCTTGTGGATATAAGTGCTAAAGAGGCACAAAGTCTTGCAGCAACCACTTGAAGGAGCAAATAACAAATCTGACCCTTACATGTCATTAGAGAAGCAGGAGTTTTCTCAGTGTGCACTGGTAAATATAAGAGGTCTATAAGGGTTGAGGCAGAGATACAGGTGGGCTGCTGGCCACTGGCACTCAAACACAAAAATAGAAGACAGGTGTGTTCTCTATCACCTCATATAAAAGGCCTATAGTCTGCTCCTGTAGCCTATTGGCAAGCATATTTCATAGACACGTTTATAGGAGAAAGGTGACACTATCTAGAATCAACCCCAAGAGCATTTAACCTACGCTTTGGTTCTGTGTTGGCTTTGGCAGAAATCACCCTTTCTTGCTTATACCATAGATTTCTGTAGATTTGCATAAATGCCCTTCGAAAAACAGAAATACATAGCCAATATTTGGGATTAATTCTTTATCATGATGACATATCACAGTAAGTGAAGTTTGGGCTCTAAGAACTAAATGAAAACTCAACAATTCTCAGACAAAACCAGAACACAGTGGGAGCTTTAGGGGCACAGCTTCAGAGGAAACACTACAGAGCTGTTGTCACCAGCACAAAGACATAAAGATCTGACGGTGATTCTGGACAAGGCCACACTCTCTCCTGTCTTGAGTTTTGGTTGCGCTGCTGAGAGGGAAAGGAGAGGAAATGTGGGAAATGCTTCAAAAGAAACACGGGAAAGTGAGAAAAACATCATGGGGGACCCAGCCAACACTTGGGAATAAAGTCAAGAAGAGTATGGCATCAAACAACCAAACACGAAAACACATAGTCATAGACCAGTGTGTATGTTAAAGATTAACGCGCGCGCACGCACACACACACACACACACACACACACACTGAGAGACATGTCATGTCAAAGCATAGATAGCTGGATATGATCAATATAGAATTATATGCAGAAGGCAGACCAACATACGTACAATCAATGATCATCATTTGAACTAATGATGATATTGTCATCTTCACAAAGCCGGGGAACACATCATAACAAACAAAAA
Source organism: Sander lucioperca (assembly GCF_008315115.2). Lineage (NCBI taxonomy): Eukaryota > Metazoa > Chordata > Actinopteri > Perciformes > Percidae > Sander > Sander lucioperca. Next base: position 20,255,309 of record NC_050194.1, on the reverse strand, counting down.
ACAGTCATCTTTTTAAATGTCATTTCTAAAAACAAAAATAAAGAAATAAAAATCTAAATTAAAAAAAAGATACTGTAACATATCTTCCTCAATCTGAGGACTAAGCTCCCCTGACACAAACACACTGTGAAATGATAAAAGTGGTTGAGATCGAGTAGTTGTCTTGTGTCTGTGTCAGGGCTTGCATACCTTTAAGGTACAAAAGAAAAATGCCAAAGAAAATGTGACTTAAGCACAAGAAATAAAGCATTGCCGAGTACAGTAACACTACCATATATGTATATGTGACTAGTTTAAATGGTTTCTAGTGTGATTAAGAGGCTATCCTTGTTGCAGGCAAGTGAAAGCAGACAAATAGATTTTGGTTCTGTTCCAAATATTCACATTCTGTTTAGCCTAGCAGACACTGGATATCAACGACAGCCACATATTCATATAGTTCCTGAAATAAGCAACAGTACGTTTAGTGCAATTGGTCTATGTGAATGTGTCTCTACTGAAGCATGGATCTACTTAACACGTTGTACTAAAGCGTGGGTGTGTGTGTGTGTGTGTGTGTGTGTGTGTATGTTTGTAATGCAGGAAGGAACTATAAGTAAATGGGTATTTTCGAATAGAGCTCCTTCATGTAAACACTTCAAAATAAAAACCTAGAATTAGGCACAGAGTCGTCATTTTGTCCCTCCTCCCGCTCCCTGTTTTTCAGCATAGGTATTGGGGGTATTCAACAGGCACAAAATTAATGAGGCTTTGTGTGAAGAAAGGGACACTCTTATATTCAAGCTACTGGAATTGCAGACCCTACTCCTTTAAAATAATGTTGAAGTAAACAAAACAAGAACATTTTCCACCCGTGCGTACATTGCATTGCACACATTCCCGGTTCTTTATGGGTCATTTTAAGAGCCTGCATTCATCTGGCACCTTGATGCCTCAAAGCCCCCCCCCCCCCCAAAAAGTAAACCAAAACAAACTAAATACATGCTACATGGCCGGAGATCACAAAGATAATAGACCTGAAAGACGAGTCAACCTCTCTTCACACAGGGTTGTGGGGGAATTCAACAAATATTACAACAGGAGAGTGGGACAACGATGACAAAAACGTACACACACAAAAGGAGTCAAAACCATACATTGGGGGTGACATCAGTCTTAACATTCCAAGATGCTGTTGACTGCCGCCTCTAGAGCAGAGTCTGTGTCGGTGTGAGGGGGTGAGGTGAGCTGAGGGGGGTACTGGGGCTGGATCGGTTGAGAGGACAGGGGGTGAGACACCTGGTAGTGCGTCTGTCCTCTTGACGTTGCTGCCATAGGTGAGGGGTTACCTTGGGGAAAACTGTTGGCAGCGATGAGGCTGTTGTTGCTGGCGCTGCTGGGCCCGTAGTGTTGCTGGGATCTCTTCAGTTCCAGGACACTCTTGTTTTCTAAGAGTGAAGGGTGGAGTCTATCTGCCGCACCTGGTACTACAGCTCCACCCCCTCCCGGGTCCCCATACCCGGGCTTGGAGTCTGTCCTGTACGGCGGCTCCGTAGAGCCTCTGTCTGACTTGGACGACGACTGAGAGGGGAAGGGATCTTGGAAAAGTTTTGATTTCATCCCACAGCAGAAGTCTTCCAAGAAGGTGTCTAAAAAAAAAAACAGAAGAAGAGAGGGAGAGTTAAATAAAACGTCTGTGAGAAAATTATTTGCTTTACTCTTACTTTTTTATTTTATTTACCTGGATCCACTAATACCATGCGTTTGTCTTGTGTCAAGTTGCCACGCTCCTCTTGGTTGAAGGTCCTGTCAATCATCACCATTTCTGATGACGGACTGGAACGCTGCAGGGAAGGGAGAGGCAATCTGTTAGCCCGGTGCATGTCGTAACATGAAACGTGTGTATGAAAGTATTTGCTCATGTGTGTGCCTACCTCAGCTTCCACCAACAGTAGCCGTCTGTATTTGTTCACCATGGCATGGGTCCTCTTTAGCACTTGAGTTGCAACTACCTCAAATTCTTCATCCACTGTAAAAAATAAAATAAAAAATAAAATAACTTTTTGGAAGTACAAGTACTTTAATTCTGCAAAGGTACATGCATAAACATGCTTTACTTCAGGACTGCAGTTTTCTGCCTTGCCTGCAGATTTAGGGTGAAGCTAATCAATTTAAGGCTGTACCTTGTGAGAACTCCTCCTGGCTGGGTGGTGCCCCCTGGAACACGTGGTACGGGAGGAGTCTTTGCAGTGCATCATCGATTGAACTGAATCGACGCTGATCTAGGGTCTGAACTCGAGCATGATCCTTCCTCAACTGTTGTAAAATCCTACAGGAATGACAGGAAAAGGAGACAAGATCTTTCAATGGCCAAATGACAAACACAAGACAGCATTTGACATATGAAGAAATATATCTTTTTTTCTCACATTTCTCCTCTTGTAAGTGGCGGAAGGGCAGGTCTCTTCTGAGCACTGACCTATAAAGAGAAAGTGTACATAATAAATTTAAATACCATATTTACCCTATCAGCATAATCCAACTTAAATATACACCATATACATGAGTGCAAAACAAATACGGTGTAGGATGAGTGATATACCTGAGAGTTCAGCTTTGAATCTTGAGTCATGGTTGTCATGGCTAAAGGGAGATCATGCAGACAACAAGGCAATCTTATTTAGTGTGACAGACTACATTTAAATACGTCATACTTTGACAAAAAAATGTTATCAGTCTTTGTTACCATGGATGCCGCTGAGCTGTGCCTGTTTTAGGGCAGGTGATGAAGAATTCTGAAAATGTTTAATGAAAGGGATGTCAGATAAGAGTTTTCAGGAAAAAAAAAAAAAAAAGGAAACAGGTGAAAATGAATGAAATGCTACCAGTAACTTGTTGTGATTGTACCTGTCTGTAGTCTTGTTCCTGCGTCACAGTACCAGCTAAAGGGGACAGAGAAGTGCAATTCTGAGTTTGAGTCACTAGAAGGCGCTGAACGGGGCTCGATGACACTTGGCTTTGACCGCCGATCCCTGCCGCCGCTGGGCCAACGAGAGTCAGACGCCCAGGAGCGCACGATGTCTGCACAGGGTTCGCACAAGAAACTCCGGTCCATGTTTGAGTTACAACCCCTCCAACCTGACTCCTACTGACTGCTCCCTGATTAAAAATTAGCTGGCCTCCTGGTGGTGCAGAGAAGTTCTGCCCCGCAACAATCTGCACCGCGTTTTGACTGCTAATTAGGGCATTTGAGTTGGGGTCAGCGGGGCCATTGTGGATGGTGTTAGCTGGAGTGAGTGCCAAAGAGCTGGGCAGCAAGAACTGTCCCTGTGGTATATTTGTCTGGGCCTGTGCTTGTTGCTGCTCCAGGGGCGACTGCACTACAATGGACCCATTGGCTGTGTACTGTCCCCCAGGAGAAGCAGTGTTAGCGTTAACTACATTAGCCATGGTGGTGGGAGTGGCCTGAAGACCAAGGCTGTAGACAGTTTGAGCCCCAGCTTGAAGGGGTTTAGGCTGGATAGGTCTGACAAGAGTCTGGGTCCCTCCCGGGCCTCTCTGGATGATGATGTTTTGAAGGGGGATGTTTTTGAACGGTAAGCCAACTTGGCCTACCTGCCCTTGGTTAGGGGCAAACACCTGCCCCCCTGTAGCGGCCCCCGCTGCAGCTACAGGCGTACCCGGCCTCAGCACAAGCTGAGAAGTTCTCTCCAAGCTACTCAGAGTCATCACACCACCACCCGCCCCAAAGGAGCCCAACACCTGGATGTGCTGGGCGGAGCCATTTGGCAGCTGGGACACCCCTTGCAGGAATTGACCTGTGGGGAACGCAGCTGTCGCCGTTGTTACCACACCCACTCCCCCTCCATAACCTCCAGAGACCAGCTGGGAGGGGAAGGAAACAGGAGCCTGCACCAAAGTGGGAGCCGGCTGGGAATCTAGTAAGGCCTCCTGGGCCAATGTCTGCTCCGTGATGTCGGCCTCCATGAGAGACTTCTGTAGGATGTCAAAGGGCTGGTCCTCTCCACCGAAATCCACCCCTCCAGGGGAGCTCCCAGACCCCAATTCATCCTCGATAAATGAAAGGGTGCTGGAGAGCTGGAGGCCTGCCCCTGTTGAATCCTCACAGAATTCACCCATTGTTGAAGAGCCATCCTTGAGGCCAGAGTTGGAGCCAACCTAAATGAAGCATTTAGAGCAAATGAGCAGAAAGTGGAGAAAAAAACTGTTTGCATGTGAACTGCGTATAAGACAGCCTTGTAGTTCTGTCTCATAACACCCATGATGGTTTTTATCACCTGTACAAAACAGGTAACTATTCCATGAACTTTTTATAATATCATTTGTATCATGTAGTTTGTTTTGTTGGATCAAGGTAATCACAGGTACACTCACTGTGTCACTAGAAAAGAAAGATCCATCCGACCCATAAGCTGCATTTGTTACATCATCCTCCTCAATCTGCAGAAACAAAAGAGGTAGTTTAAAAGAGCTTCAGGGGATTCGTTATGCATTAAAATGAAGTATCCATTCAGAAAAACTTGGCAAGGAATGACTGTAAATACTGAAAGAGATACTAACAGACTTGCTGTTGCTGCCATGGAGATAGTCATTCAATGCATCCACATCTCTGAAAAGGGTACAGAACAGATTTTAACATAACATAAGTTTCTTTTCTCTTATGTATGGTTTAAAAATGGCTTAACTGGTCCTGGAGTAGAGTGACAGAAAATACTTTGGATCAGACATTGGATTATTAACTTTATCTAATTCAACAAAAGATGAAAAAATAAGTTTGCAGATACTTGTGCAAAACTTAAGGACAAATGTAAAAATGTGTGGCCACACTGTGAATTGCATGGTGAAGACAAAGGTCAGTGCATCCATTCATAAAGTGATGGTATGTCCATAACATAAATGCCAGTTTTATAAAGGGTTTTTTTACCCTAAAATATCCAGAAGATGGCGATCGTCCTCATCATCCATGACACCTGAAAGAGTATGGGGGGATAGAATGTACCAGGTGAGAAGATGGTATGGCTGGTATGAATTTTAGTATAGGTTATTCATGTTTAAATTTGCATTGAGCAATGGCTTCATTAATCATGACAATGAACCCCAATTGAACACTTTTTTTCTGAAGTAGTAGTGTATGAGCTGTAAAGCCTTAGCATATGTAGCATTATGTTAGTAGTAAGTACATCTCACTCACAGATTTCCAGCAGGAAGCATGAATTCAGTCATTTAACACCCTTTGCTTCCTGGGCTGCAGGGTGAGAAACTGCATTTAGTAATATTACGGAAATAAACATGCGAGATAGAGGGTGAGATAAAGTAAGAGATGAGTGTGTGAAATGGGGGAGTGGGGAGAAAGAGGCGGACAGATATGTTATTCAGTGCTATGGGAGTAAGTTAAGGGCAGGATGGCCTTCATCCCCTCCTACAGATGTTTGTCTGACACACAAACTCCCACCCATTACCCTCCTCTGCTGTCCCACATTGGTTGTCTGCCCAGACTGAAAATGGCCAATCGAGTGTAAATAACTCCACCCTGCTTCCTTTATACCTTGAATGGTTGTTTGAATTTCTACTAAGCGGTGTTGGCTTTATGTTATGTCAGCCAGCAAAAGTATGCAGCTATATTGGTGGTACATTATAAAAGGGGGACAAAACTAAACCCATGAGCACTAATTTGATTTGAACAGAGTAATGGGTTATGAGTGTTTGGATACCTATCAATTGACTTTGTCTATCGTAGCCTAATAGTTGTTTTAAGCAATGTGGAGCACATGGTGAGGGAATGTCAGAAATTCAAAATTCCTATAGTCAATTAATCCAGGATTTAAAATATATATGCTCTTTCAATCATAGGTTATGTTGTACTGTGTTGAAGTCATGGAGAAACGTAGGCTGTGTTCCTGGGTAAGTGCAAAAACGTTGCTGCAATGCTTACAAAATGGCTGTTACCATGACATAGGCTGTCTTTACAACAGAGCCACGTTCAGCCTCCATCTTTAGTTCAACGAGAACAAAGAACGACTGGGCTGCTGTACAAAATATGCTTTTTAAACGTACTGCATTGTGACTTTTTAATACCAAGAAACCTGCTATACGCTCATTATATTACCGAATATTGTTTTCTTTTTTTTCTTTTTTTTTTTAAATACCCACACCAAATAGACTACATTTTGTCGTCAGAGGGTATATGCTACCACAGGCAGTGAGGCTACTTTGTCCTTCAAAAGTGGACAATGCTTTGTAAAATGTGCGGAAGCAATGTCGACCTTTCCAAACAAAAAAAGTAATCCAAACGATTAACAAAGTAATAAGTTTATTTCACAACAAAGCTCCAAATGCGGACGGTTTATATGCAAAATAAACAATAACGCCCCAATCCTTTCTCTCAAAAATCCAAAAGAATCAAACCAAAAATGCAAATGTTAATACCAACATGTTACCAACGTTAACGTCAACAGTTGAGCACTTTATATTCCACTAAAAAAAGCTAAAGCATGCCTATTCTGACAGAAATTAGCGTTTTATGTAGCTCAAAAGCACTATTTGCACGTTAAGCGACAATATTGATCAGGGTTGTTAAAATAAACACAATCTTTTCTAGAAATGTGTTTGTTAGAGCTCAAATTCTTAAGTCTCCGAAATCCGCCCTAGCATGCATGTCTCGACGCAGAGCAAGCTAACGTTAGTCCCTGCTGTAGTCCTGCTACTGTATAGTGCCGTATGGTTGGTTTAGTAAGCCAGCTAATGTACAGCTTGCAAGTTTTATTTCCAAAAATAGACTGAATCGACAGAATGATAATCGCATTCAAGCAGCACAAAACGCCCGTCGCTGACGTGATCTTTCTTTCTCTGTTGGGGAGGCTTTCATTTGTCCTCTATGTGGCTCATCTGCCAGCATGAAAAACGTCACATTTGTCTCGATATACTGAACGGACGCGTTTCAATCGGGGGATTCTGTACCAGCCCGTGTTCTAGTCGGGTAGCTCTCCGGACTGGACGCTCCGCAACATTTTAACGATAAACACCGGCCTGTTCTGGTAAGCTAGCCGCGATGTCGACGACGCCTATTTTGGAAACGTCGGGTGGAATCCGTCGAAAATGCCAGGACTAAACCGTGTCGAGCCATACATATTTATCCCGATTTGCACAACATAAAGACGACTCAAAGAGGCAAACCCTTTACTCCTGTCTCACTCCTCTTGAAACCCAATATCTCCATTTGGCAACTTTTAATTTGCTCCCCCCTCCTTCTCCTCCTCCTCCTTCTTCTCCCTCTCCCACTCATATATTTTTCGCACTGTCCCTGTTCTGTCTCGGATAGATTTTTCTCTCCGCTCAAACTCTCTTCCCTCCCTGAAGGAAGGGAGGAAGGAGGTTGTGTGTGTTTTTTCCTTGAAATTTTTATCACAAAATTATAATACACTCAAAGGGAAACTCACCGTCATGAAAAAGCAGTGCCTTGTCAACGGGGTTTCCTCGCCATCACCGCACGGGTTGTTGGGGTAGTGCACAGAACAAGGCAACCCAAATCATCAGTCCACAACGGTGGCATTCAAGTCTCTAAATTTGAATAAGAAATATAAAAACAACGACAAGTTGTTAATAAACACATTTTTTTGTATTACTATGAATTATAATAGCATGATTCACTGGCCTAATGAATACCAGATGTACCAATACCAATGTTATTAGACTTAATTATTACCAACGGTAGAGGGCGGGCCTCTGATGTGTGCTTGTGCCACACCTTGACGTTTCTCAGGTATGATGAATATCTATATGAAAGGGCCTAGTTACCCACTAATTCACATATTTTATACTCGGACATAATTAAAAAAATAACCTATTACAGTAATCAATTTTGTGATTGTTATGAAGATTTTGCTTAAAATTATATTAATATGTGCTATTTTAGTTTTTACCTTCTGATATGAAACTACAGACTCTATATAAATATCAAATATTATAAATAAATATAAAATGTAACATGCCATACTGTAATAATGGCAGGTTTTAACAAGTATTATCAAAAGAGATAGCTTAAAAAGTATAAGTAAGTAAAATATAAACAAACAAAAAACTATAAAAAGCACATAACATATATATATATATATATATATATATATATATATATATATATATATATATATATAGATATATAGATAGATAGATAGATAGATAGATATTATGTCTAAAATTGAATTTTAGATTTTAAAAATACAAAAAGTACATAATATAGGCTAGATTTTGTATTTTGTACCAATCTCTCCTCTTTTAATTTCCTACCTGTTTTTCTAAACAACTTTAAAGGTTTGAACTACGCTGTATATCATCTAATAAGATGTTTCAAATCTTAGCTGCCAGCGCTCAAAATATTTAGATCCAAAAGAGCAATATCTAAATTTGGACTATGTTAATTACCTATAACACCTGCAAATATTCTGGTTAAAAAAATGTAGTGCAATCTGCAGGCGACCTTATTCATGCTTAAAGAGATTAAATCACATGCATTCAACTGTTGTTCTTGTCATTTATTCCTACTTACAGTAATACACAAAAACCCTTTACATTCATGTTTTCAATGTGTGTTTTATTGTATCTTGCTTCTTACTGTTCTAATCTCTTAGTTTCATAAACTGTATTGCATTCGCCATAAACACTATGATGCTTTCATCGGATAGCTGCTTTCAGTTTGTCTACATTCCATCTGTCCATATAAATAAACCATAAATAACTAATAATAAAACATTTTAGACAGGCACATTAACAATTACCAACAATTGCCAGATACATTTTGATTAAGTATTATATGTTGGTGGGTTGAAGGCATGTTACTAAAACATAAATAGATTTTAGGTTGTGTTTGGTTTTTAATGTTAATTTACAATCATTGTCCAAGTGATTCACTGCCATGACATGTCCGATACAATAGGGGGCAGTAAGCACCTTTAACTTTGGTCTACAATAGTCACGAAGAAGAAAGTGTCTGACGTTATCACTTCCGCAACAACGAACTGACAGTGCAACAACAACATGGATGTAGTGGCTGAAGTTAGCCAGGAAACTGGCTTTGCCGGCGAAAGCGGCGCAGACAAGATACAAGAGCGACTACAGAAGAGGCACCAGGCGAGGGTGGAGGATGCTGAGCGGAGGAAGGAAGCGAAAGAGAGCCAGTCTGTCGCGGAGGAAAAGGGCGAGTACTTCTACACCACTTTCAACAAAGAGCGGGCGTCCATCGAGGAGCTGCTGTCCAGTTGCTCCGGAGCTGACCGGGCTGCGGTGACTCAAACACTGGAGGAGGCGACGGCCAAAACGGTCCAGCTGCAGAAGTTTCTTAATGACAGCATGTTGTTTCTGAAGCAGTACGACCTGAGACAAGCCCAGGCCGCTCTCCAGAAACTCCAAACCTCCCTCACTGAGATCAGAGAGGAGGCTCTGCCCAAGAAGAAGTTTGGCTTTCGAGCTCGCACTAAAGCAACAGATCAAGTCTCTGCACCAGTGTCAGCCACACCTTTACCTGATGTCGGCACACCTGCAGATTCTGGTAGCACTAAGGTGGATGGAGCTGCAGCGCCTGAGCAGTGCAGCTTCTCCAACATGGACAATGTGAGTCTGACAAAGACAGCTGAGGAGATACAGAAACGAGACGTGCTGTTGACTCACCTGACTAACTGCAAGGTCCGTCTGTTTGGTGCCCCCAGCACGCTGCACCTGAAACACATCAACAGCTGTGAGATCCTGTGTGGGCCTGTGTCTAGTTCAGTATTCATCGATCACTGTACAAACAGCACTCTGGCTGTCCCCTGTCAGCAGCTGCGGACTCACAACACCACGGACACACGGGTGTATCTGCACGTCACCAGCCGAGCCATCATAGAGGACTGTCGTGGAGTGAGCTTCGCCCCGTTCTCCTGGTCTTATCCCACCCTAGAGGAGGACTTTACTGTGGCTGGCTTAGACCAGGACAGAAACAACTGGAACCAGGTGGATGACTTCAACTGGCTCGCTGCAGGAACACCTTCCCCTAACTGGACTGTCATTCCAGAAGTAGACCGGAAAACCAACTGGGACCCCTAGAATTAAACATTCAAAACCTTTTTATCTGCCAAAGTAACATGTCAGTCAAACCATCAAATGAAATGTTTTCAACCCAAATACACAAATATTATTTTGTCTGTTATTCCACAAAGATCAGTGGTTTTAGTGAAGTTTTTTTTTTTTATTAAGCCAGTGACTGTGGGTTTATTATTTTTTTGCTGTTGTTGGTAGGTGTCATCCACTGATTGCATTGCACTGCTACATAGAGCTGGAGAAAAGGGTAGTATGGATGCCAACCTTAAAACTGCACTGAGATAAAAAAGCAATCCACCAAATCACAATGGGACCTTTGGTACAGAAGAGCATCACATCTCAGCTGATTCGTTGCAGCCACTCTTTTGCCAAAATGAAACTGATTTGGAGACTTGTATTCTTCTGCTCATGCTTAGCGAACAATTGAAACTAAACAGCAAAATGCAAAACTCTTAAAAATAGCAGTTAAAGACGACTTCACACGTGGCCGGGTTGGGTCAGTGGGTAGAGCAGGCGCACATATATTTAGAGGTTTATGCCTTGACGCAGAGGTCCAGGGTTCGACTCTGACCTGTGACGATTTCCTGCATGTCTTCCCCCTCTCTCTCTCACCTGTACTGTCCATTAAAGGCAGAAAAGCCCAAAAAAAGACAACATCACACAGGGAAGGCTAATGTCTTTTTTTTTAGTAGTATTCAGAAATTGGTAGATGTTTGCAGTTTTTGTTTGTAGTTATCTCTGTATCACGCAAACATGAACTTCATAAATGTAGAATTTATTGCAGGAATGTTGTATTAGACTGCATGGCTAGGTGTACCTAACAAACTGGCACTGAGTGTAGTTAGCATAGAGCTGCAACTAACTAACATTTTTTTATTAATCTGCTGACCCCCCCGACCCTAAATTGCACTTGAATTCTTTAGTGGTGGTCTGATCTTACACAACGCAACTCCATCTAATCTGTTCTTTGTAATAAAATGTACTGGAATGGAAATGAGACACAAATAAAAGGCTTCCTGCTCAACGACATGTTTGTTTCTAGTGTTTGCATACAGATATACCCAGCCCACTTACAAAAACACAAATTAATATGAAGCAGATCCAGAATGCACTTCATAGAATTTTTAATGACGCTACAAAAAAGTAAACGTAATATTTCACTTTAACCCTCCCTATTTAGCATTTATAGTAACACTCCCTCACACACTTAACCCTTGTGATGTCTTCCCTTCAACCTTGAAAAAAAAACTTTTTTTCTGATATTTGTGACGCCTTTTTTTCACAATTTGTTTTTGCTTTTTCCAACGTTTTAAATTTTTTTATTTTTCTTCTACACATTTTCAGCGCTTATTTCTGATATAAAACTAAAATTTAAAATGGGGCTTATTTCTGATATAAAACTAAAATTTAAAATGGGTCAATGTGACCAGAAGTTAACACAAGGGTTAAAAGGTGACTTACGATTAAAAATAGACTGAGACGAGGCAAAGCAAGACATACATGACATTAAGAAAACAAAACAACGCAGTAACAGTGATGTAATGTCGTTATAAACGAGCAGAGAGGGGCTGTAAGTTGGATTTGATATCCTCTTAGATTTTGGATATCGTAATATCGCAAGTGTTGTCTTTTCCTGGATTTAAAGGGTGCGTTAGAGTAAATTGATGTAATTTTCTGAACTTACTAGACTGTTCTAGCAGGGTTTCATTTATTTGCCTTTACCCACTTAGTCATTTAGTTGACATTATTGATGATTATTTATCTGAAATCTCATTGGGAAAATATTTTGTTAAAGCACCATTTGTCAATCCTACAATATCGTTGCAATATCGACGTCGAGGTATTTGGTCAAGAATATTGTGATGTCTGATTTTCTCCATATCACCCAGCCCTACAAGAAAGTGTTGAGGGTTGGTTCTAAATTGACACTTAAGGCATCGTAGTATGTACAATACAGAGGAAACTTCTTAATTGTAAGTAATTGAGGACAAATATCAATAAACAACATGATTTTAAAAAGACACAAATGCAATTATTAAAACATTAAGAGAATAAATAGATGAAAGAGGGGGCTAAGCATTCAATACTCTTAATAGCATTTGGCTCGTGTTTGTCACAAACAGTGTTGATTCCAACTGCCAAGATGGCAAGTAACAATAAGATAATTGAGAGCACTTGAATGAATGTATTAGCTTGTAAGATTACATTTACTACTAAGTGTCTTAAAGGTGCATATTTATTGATGTGTGACCATGTGTTTTAACCATCCAATTTATCTCAGTTTTGTGTAGCATATATTTAGTCATACTAGGGGGGTTGATGTGTGAGCCTGAAAGCTCTTTTGTCTCTGTGAATGGGTTACTGGGGCTTGAGTAACATAGCACAAATTACTTTGCTCCACTGTGAAGACATCTGGTTTGAGTCGAACTTGTGAACCCCTAGCTGTGAATGAGTATGTTCCATTATTAGCTCCACTGTCATGTCCATGGTCTTTGTCAGGCTTCAGCTGATGCCATTACAGCTCCTGGTGTGTTCGATCAAGGCGACCATGACCACGTGCATGCTCAAACCAATTATTGCCCCTGGCAGAGGCTTACATTTAGGCTCATCTTGTGTAGAGGGATTTCTGCAAATGGGATCAGGCTGCTTACAGGGGCTTAGCATGACGTACTGCAACTTTGAGTTTGATCATGAGGATACTCGGCAATCCTCAACTTCTCCAGGAGAACGGAACATCACGATTAGCCTCACTTGTGTGTAAAGGAAGAAAAAACGGTAAAACTTGGGGGGGGGAAAGCCTTATGAAATTTTAAGTTTCTGTCACAATGGGAGAGGAGATAGCTTTGAAGAAATAACAATCCTGTGCTACTCCCAGGTCCTCCTGGGTGCTTCATCTCTGCTGTTTTGTCGTGGGATGGATTACAGGCTGAGCTGACTCTCCTGTCCCGTTGGACCAGCCAAGGAGACCTTGATAGCAAAGAGACGGATCGCACATTCAAGAACACCTTGAAGCTCCTGCTGTTCTAGATTATTATTTGACTCTCTTTTTCACAGGCAAGGACACATCCCAGGTTGAACAATGGTTTTGATGTCGGTCAAGTTTGACCTGAAGAAGCGAGTAAAGCTCGCTCAGACGGTCTGGTTCATGTACTGGTTCGCTGTAATGGGCGGCGTGCTGGTCTTCAGCATGGGCCTGTTCTTTAAGATCGAGCTGCGAAAGCGCTCAGAACTTATGGACAACAACGAGAGCCACTTCTTGCCCAACCTGCTTATATTAATGGGTCTAATAGCCTGCGGCATTAACGCCTTTGGAGGCAAAATCTGCTACGACTCACTAGACCCTAACAAGTTTGTAAAGTGGAAGTCCATGTTGAAGAGCTTCTTGGTGTTATGCATGGTACTCAACAGCCTACTGTTCATAACGGCCCTGCTGTGTTTCTTGACGAGGATTCCTCTGCAGTTCACCCTGGCTGAGGGGCTGAAGAACGGCATGAGGTACTACAAGGACACGGACACACCGGGACGCTGCTACATGAAGAGGACCCTGGACCTGATGCAGATGGAGTTCCGTTGCTGCGGAAATGAAAACTACAGAGATTGGTTTGAGATTCAGTGGGTTAGCAACCGCTACCTGGACTTCGGAGCAAAGGAAGTCAAAGAGTAAGTGACAGAACTAAATCCCTCATGATAACCTTTTTAAAAAAATTATCATTAATGTGTGACGTGACCGTGAAATGACTACAAGAGATGAGCCTGAGTGTATCAAGGTGGAGGGCTGTAGGGGTGGTCTACACAAAGTAAGAGTTCAGTATAAGTGGATTTGAGATGAAGGTAGGTCAGAGCAGGTGTATTATTCACTTTCATCCACTCAGGATTACCATCACAGAAATGGTGACAGCAACAGGGACGTGGCATTGGGTGCAGCGAGGGTGAAAGAGGTTACTAGGCAGTTTTATGGATAAAGTTATAGAGGAGGGACTTGAGGAGGTGATTAGGTACAGAAAAAGATACAAAGGTCAAAAAGGCACGAGCAGGATTAAAGGTACATTGTTCCAGTGTAGTGATATGTGGCCTCTTTGTGATAACCTGCTCATATCTGCACTGATTTTTGGGCAACAAGTAACAGTTGGGTTTGTGAGTGACGATTGTGAAGAGGACAATTTTGCGCATTGGCACATAGTTAGCATTTAATCTCAAGGATTACAGCGTCCATGTCCTTTAAGAATCAGTGTCCCGTTCAATCAGCAGAGAATCTGGCACCACTCCAGGAACAGCACTGCACAATAACACAATATGTAGTCGGGATTTTAAAATCAGTATGAACACTGGCTGTCTGATTACAATAATACTGGAGAGTAGGCCTAACGTAGAGAGGTGATTGATGAAAGCTCGTGATGCCATTACCGGACAGTAATCATGGAAAAGACCTTTATTAAATATCAGTACAGCAATCTTTCTAGTTCATCATTTTCGTCATTAGTATCCAGAATGTATACTTATCCTATATAGTGTAGTATTGCATATATGTTCTGTAGTATGGACCAAAAATGTTATCTGGGACATTATTTTAGGCTTGATTGATGTTTCTATAAATCACTAAACCAAATCTGGCCTTCTCAAGTCTTAGTGATCCAATCATTAGTGTCTTTCCATTGACGTACAACCATCAATGACAATTGACAGGATTTGGGTCGAGCTCTTTAAGTAAAAATTGTTTTCATATTTAGTGTACTTCTGTCATCCCGTGTAATGGAGATGTCATCACAGTACTTTACACCTTGACTGATTTACAGTTGATGATAAGTAGTCCTTGACTGCTGGTTGTACACCAGTGACCGTGTTGTTTAAGCTCCACACAGTGAAAACAATTAAATAAACTATTAACACAATAAAAGCAATACAAACCACAGCTCTGCAATAATGCTAAGTTTGTGAAGGGTTAAATGTTGATTTATGCTTAGCCTCTGTTAGGGACATGGTAAGAAGAGTTGGCAATAATGTGTGCTGTTGTATTGCATAATATTGTAACTATGGCCTCAAAGACTTTCTTCCTATGCTTATAAGCAGAATTTTATTCAATTAAATTGTAACCGAAAAGAAAAAGAAACCTCACACCTTATAATTATTTTGGTAGAAGAAAAGTTATAGCTAGTAGTACAAGTAAATTTAGCCCACACATACTACAAATATAGTTCCTGACCTTTAATCTCCCCTCACTTTCACCTCCAGCCCATCATAACATGGCATTAACGTGACACTTTGCCTCATCCTCTTAGCCGCATTGGGAGCAACGTGGACGGCCAGTATCTGATGGATGGAGTCCCGTTCAGCTGCTGTAACCCCAGCTCCCCCAGACCCTGCATCCAGAACCAGATGACCAACAACACTGCCCACTACAGTTACGACCACTACACGGAGGAGCTCAACGTGTGGAAACGCGGCTGCCGTGACGCCATGCTGTCCTACTATGGAGGCCTGATGAACACCATCGGAGCCCTGGTGCTGCTGGTCACTATACTGGAGGTCAGGGCCAGCGATGCATCAATACAAATATTCCCTGCTGATATATAAACTTACTTCAAAAATGATGTTTACTCCATCATGTTAAGTTTCGCTAGATTACCTACACCATCACTTAGCCTCATTGGGTACTGCTGATCCACTGTGTGGGAGACAATCCTGCTGCAGTTTAATGGAAGTGGAAATTAACCAGATGTGCATTTGACAAACCAACCTAGTCAGTCTTCACCCGTAAAGTCTTTTTTGTTGTAAAACCAAAAAATACAGTTTGAATGCACTTATGATAAAGCATGAATCTCGGATTTGTGTCACTTGTGTCACCAAAAAAAGTTTTCTAATGCGCCGTCTTCTTCACCTCATTATCATGTGCCAAGCCGTAATGGGCTTGGCACATTGTTGTTTTCCATCGAGGTCAAGGAAAAGTGGTTAGGACAAAACATAGGATGTAATTATTTTGACTATTCAGCCACAGCGGCCACAAGGGGAAACAGCCCATTCTATACTCCAAAAAACCCCGAAAAAGGTAAAATGTATGCTTTTCGGAAGTGTTTTCAACCCAAAGAGAAAAGAAACAAGGCTTTAAGGATGAGGACTAACTGAGCTTTTCTATGGAACCATCCAGGACTGTCTCCCACTGAAACAGGGCTTACCATCACTTTACTATGAAATGTGACTCTTAAAGGGTATATTTTAAGACATATAATACACATAGAAATACTCTGTTTTAACTAATATGTTTATATGATGGGGTTTTGGCATAAGGAAGCTCACATGCTTACTACATATACGTGCTGGATACTTCAGTGAAATGTCAATCAGCTGTGCTGGAGGTTAAAGTTCCCTCATGACTTCATATTGGACCATGATTGGTTTCATGATTGTACGTACACACCTTAAACTCAGATTTAATATGAACACAGAGAAACTTTCCTCCTTCAGCAGATGAAAGTGAAAACAGCCTTCTGGTGTAAAACTTCTGCACAAAGAAGCTCAAACATCCAAGTGAAGTAACAATAAGCAAAACCGATTGTTGAGTGGAGGGGGACATTAATGATTCAATCGATTGTTCAGCTATTTTGTAATAAATTCAGGGAGGGCAAAGAAGTCAGTTGAGGACTGTGATGGCCTAGCAGCAAGCAGTGAGGTGAGGAGCCTGTAAACATGCAAGGCCTTGAGCCAGTTGGCATGTCTGTCATCCATCACCTCCCTCCTTTCCTCTTCCCTCCTTTCCACACTCTGCCCCCGTCATCTACACTTGCTGCATCTTCCCAAACAACTCTATCCTCTTTGCCTACTGTCAGGTTACCCTACGCCACCTTTGGCATGTACGTACGTGCAGCTTACCTACAGCATCTTACCTGCTACTTTCTACCCAAATTGTAATCCTTCAGCAGCCAAATGGCACCTTGCCTCTCGTCAAATCTCCCCTGAGCCTCCATTGCCAACATCTGTTGTTGTTGTTGTTGTTGTTGTTGTTGTTGTTGTTAATGTTAATATCCAAGAATCTGAGCGCCATTACACGGAAAAGCAACATGTACAGATAAATCCTTGAAGTCAGTGAAAGTCAGTGAGACCCTGTATCACCTCAAGCAGACAGTACACAGCACCATTTAGATATCACCTCTGTCCCAGAAATCCAGCAGGCAACCCCTTGCTCTGAACACTTGGGCGACACCCTGGAAGCTGATCAGACGCACAGTTGGAGGAATCTCAGATTTAAGAGTAGTTACGCAAGCATCTCGATGCTGACACAGATATTGGGTTCAGAGGTGGAGTAATGGGTTAATCTGAGTGAGGTGACAAGGACAGACCCACTTCCTGGAGCTTGAGCTCTCAATCTGATCTAAAGTCACAGTCTTAAATTACTTCTTGACATTTCTAATGATAGACTCGACCTTTAGGCTGCAGATTACTACAATATCAATATGTACATGTACATTTTTATTTTTTCCACCACTTCACACATTTTCCTTACAATACACACTTTCACACATGGACAGAAATAAATACAATACATTAATATGTGTTTTTCTTTTTTACATATTATATATACATCAAACAAACAACTCATAACTTCTGCTTTATTTGCCCTTTTGTTGATGTCTGTACATTTTGTCAATTTATGCTGTCTCTTTGCGTTATGTAACAGAAGAAAAATAATTTCTAAGATTTTTAAAGGATAATCAAAATAGGGCTACAACTGCATTAATTAATCTGCTGATTATGTTCTGGATTTATAAGTTCATTGTTTTGGTCTACAGACCTCAGAAAATAGTGAAAATCCTTTCAGCTCAAGCTGCAGATATCATTAAATGTCTTGTTTTGTCTGACCAACAGTCCAAAGTCCCAACATATTCACTTTACTATAATGTAAGAAAACTAAAAGCAGCAAATTCTCACATTTTTAAAGCTGGAACAAGTTTGACATTTGTGCATGAAAAGGGACTGAAACGATTGATCCATTATCCAAATAGTTTCCAATTCATTTTCTGCAGATCTAATAATCGAGTAATCGTCGCAGCTCTTGTTACAAACTAATAACTAATAATATTACAGATTTGTATCTACTTTTTCTTTAAAAACTCTTATCTTGATGACAGTATGTTTCCTAAGTCAAACAACATTTGATCAATTTAAATGCAGTTAAACTAAGTTATTTTTCCACCTATCTGTTGCAATTCATTTTGTCCTATTGTGACATAAGCAGTTAATAATTTCCTGGAGTGTTATTGTTGCAAACAAAACCCCAAAACATGTACTCCTTGATCGTCCTTTTGTTCAGAAGATTCAGAAGGTTGATCTGATATGTGTTCCCGTCCGTTGCAGGTTGCTGTGACCATCGGCCTGCAGTATGTCAACAGCTCCCTGTCCACCCTGGCTAACCCGGAGGACCCAGAGAGTGAGAGCGAGGGCTGGATCCTGGAGAAGACTGTGAAGGAGACGTTCACCGACATCATGGCCACGATGAAGTCCATGGGCAAAGGCACAAAGGTGGAGGAGGGGGGTGAGGCAGCGGTCGCCACGGTCAGCTGAGCTAACCCCTCCTGCAAAAAACTGACATCACTCCCACCTGAAAAGGAGAGGAAGGGGACGTGTGAGATTGCTACGTTTTTCTACCAACCTTTATTATGTAGACACTACCACACACACAAACACATATTTGGGTATGAACTCCTTTTAAATGGACTCCTTTCAAATGGACTCCTTGCATAAATAATTATAAACGGTATATTCATACATAGAGAGAGATAATGTGTAGGACGAGTTATGTGATGGTTTTTCATTTTGGTAATCCCCAACCAAACCAGTCCATCTGAGGCTTCCAACTGTCTTTGTGAAGAGAGTTACTGTTTTGGTTTCCAACACTCGGTGGGGTTTGGATCTTTTCAAAAAATGATGAGTCAATTAAATGTGTTATGTATTGATAAATGGCAGATGCTTTGCAATCACAAGTAAATATGTAATTTTTTCCGTTGTATTGTTGTCGGATAGTTTGGCGGGGATGGTGGTTGCTATGCAACCCCCCCTCTCATGGAAGCCAGAGGTGCAGATGGAAGATATTTACAGCCCAAGAAACGCAGTGTTTTATTTTTGTTGACCTGTCTATAGTACTTTGGCTTGTAGCTGATACTGTATCTAAACAATGCAAACAAATTAACCGCCCCACACAGCTCTTTTGTACTCCAGTCCCCCGATGAAGACTGGATAAGCTCCTGAGATGGAGTAAAATTATGAATTGAATGAATCGGTATGAATTATGCTTGAATGTTCTGGCACACGGTCGAAGAGCGAGGCATGGGAACTGGGATGTGAGCCCTGTAGAGAGGCAGGGCCAACTCCAAACCTGTGGAGGATGACTGAATTTGGCAGCTAAATCTTGGCTCCTGACCCCTGTACTGTAATCTCAGATCCTCCAGTATCTGTATATTGACACACATGTATGTATATTCTAACAACTGGGTTGCTGTCTTTGTACATAGTGTAGAAATGATGACAAAATGTAACTTTTTTAAAAAACATGTATAATGTAATTAAGCTAAATCTTTTATTCAAATCCATGTACATTTTTTCCATTTTTTTTTGGCTTTATGTGTCTGTGTAGGAGAAGCGCTTATGCTGATTGTATAAACAAATAAAGGATTTTAGAGATGTGATTCGACAGTGAAATAAGAACGTTGTGTTGTCTCGACCTTGAGTCACACAAACCTGAGACGAGGCGTGCTGTGAGTACTGCAGGGTTCCTGATTAAGTCAATAGGATGAGGACAATTAGGGCATTACTGCTTTCACATGGACATCGGATGACTCTTCACATGGGGAGGGGGGGCGGGGGGGTTATACATGACATGCATTCACAAACAAAAGAGTGCATCTACATGTTTGCAAGTGACCTTTCTTTGTAAAATTAGTTTTTATTGATTTCAGCACAACCTGATATTTTTTTTTATTATATCAGCTCTAAAATAAGCTTTGACTTCTGAGGATGCAAGTCAACAATCCTTTGATCCCTTCAGTCCATATATTGATAAATAGCAATCAGTATGGTGCTGTTTATCCATTCTCTTTAAACACAATCCACTAAAAAAACATGTAAATCTGAACTGAGATCCACATATTCTGCAAACTCCACACATGAGGAGCCATGATGTTGAAGCCAGTGTGGCTTAGTTAGAGCTGTTAAGAGTCAGCGGGAACGGTAAAGAGGCCAACCCTGCGTGGTATTTTTGTTGGACCAAAGCACATAACAGCGCCTGAGTAGATAAGAAGCCTAATCGGCTTTAGATTAGCATGAGCCCCTCAGCCAGGTGAGCAGGTGATGTCCTGATGGCTCACGTCACGGAGACAGAGATAGAAAGACAAACAAGAGAAAGTCATGATCTGAGTGGGATAAAAGAGGCTGACTTGAGTAAAATAAGGAATGACTTTTCTACAAAAAACAGTGGTCGAAGAAGTAATCAGATCCTTTGCATAGGATGTAAAGTGACAGTCCTGCATAAACAATCTCACTTTAGTAAAAGTATATTTAGCTAAATATACTTATCAAAAGTAAAATCACTCATGCGCCGGCACAAATACTCACTGACAATGTTATATATTATGAAGTGATTTATATTGCTGATGCTTTACCTTGTAAACAGCTTCTTGGTGTAAATGTGAACAATGCATCATATTTAAAGTGTTCATAGGTTGATTTTGTATATATTTTTTTAATCTGTAAAGTAAAAGTAAATAGTATCTGAAGTTATTAAATAAATACAGAGTAAACAAAATGACAATATTTTCCTTAGAAATGTAATGGAGTAGCAGTATAAAGTAATATCAAATTACTTTTTAAAGTACTAGTAGTTACTTTGCACCACTGGTTTCGAATGTCCGTTTGGCTTCTAGGGGCAGACACTCAAAATAACTCTTATTGCATGTCAAAACTACTATCAGAGATACTTTTGTTTAATAGTAATACATTTGTAGAAGAAACTACCTTTAAAATACATAATTAACCAAAGAAAACCTTGCATCCAATGTTTTTTTCCCCAAACAATTCTTACTCCCAAAAAGACTGTAGCTTCTCCCACAGAGCCAACATCTGTTAACTATCCTGTAAGAGACGCAAACAAGCTGCAGACAGCATCCTGTGTGTCTTCTGTATTCTGCTGCTCTCTGTTGGTGACTGCAGGTCATCAAATTTGATAAAAAATCATATACAGAATGTGTGTGAATCTAATCCCTTAAAGACCTCCAACAGCAATGTTATAGTTGTAGTTAGGTTTCCAGCTCATTCAATTTCTTTTCCATGACAGTCTGATCTGTGATTTCACCAACACTCCCATTGTTTTGCTGATTGGTTGCAGCCAACTTTTATACTAAACTACTCTTCGGATGTGATTTATTTTGACTCCAAACGCCTTCCAAACTTCCTCTCTGTCTTTGACAAATGTGCTGGCATGCATCAACACATGCTTCTCACTCTGTAAGGTTTCAGTTACATTAAAAATCCACTAGAGGGTGTATTTCCATCAGTGATCATGTAACAAGGGTGGCGTCCCCACTGCTGGAATCCCTTAAAGGTGAAGAGAATCTATTACTTTTGGCGTGATGCTAATTAACATGAAACACATTGCAATACAGACCCTTTATTTGTAATGTTGTAAACCCCTTAATAAGACCCATTTTACTTACACTGAAGATGGAAGTACAAAACCTGACTCAGCAACAGAATTCTCCCTCGAAACAAAATGGAGTCAGGCTGGAGATAAAAAATAATTTTCAGCATTGATTGATGAGTTGATTGCTTTTCTGAAAATCGATTATGTTTAGTGTATCAAAAAGTGAAAGTGAAAAAATGTTCTTTCTTGTTGTTTTGTGCAACCAACAAACCAAAGGCCAGAAATTTAATTTATAATGAATAATGCAATTAAGATACTCAAAATGTGGCTGGCTGAAACACGGCTTACGGCTATTTATTATTTTTACTTCTGTTGATTATTTTTTTGATAATCATTCATTCTATAAGATGTCAGAAAGTAGTGAAAAATGAAGACAGCTGTAACTAACCATTACTGTATCTCCAGTATCAATTAATCTGCCAATGACACAGTATGGCTCTCTGTCCATCTCCAGCCACATGCCCTATTCCTCAAACCACATCTGTGACATTCTCCCTCCATCCACCAGGTGCCCTCAGATTTTCCCTCTTTTCTAGATCACCTGACTGCCACACCCATCCACACACCTGTTCCCACTTCACTAATCAGCTCTGCCTGGCCTTCCCCGCACACCTCCTCACCTGCATCTCATTCCCTCGTCAGCCACTGCACATATACTGGTCCATTTCCAGTTGTCCCTTTGTCGGTTCATCACTGTTGCGTTGATGTTTGGAGTTTTGTTACCTATTATGCCTGCCTGCGTTTTGCACCAGTCTGCTTGTCCTCGTCTGCATCTGGTGTCTTCCCTGCTGCCTGCTCTCCAACCCCTAACAGACAATTATTACTTTGATTAATCGATTAACTGATTAGTCTATAAAATATCAGAAAACGGTCAAAAAAAATATATCCATTCCAATCTCCCAGAATCCAAGGTAACATCTTTAGATCTTCCTTTATCTGACCAACACTCCAAAACCCTTAACTATTCTATTTAAAGTGATATATAATGGAACATTTTTGCTTGATAACTGACTTACAACGATTAATCAATTATCAAAATTGTTGCTGATTCATTTTCTGTCATTGACTAATCGTTACAGCTCTTAAAATGACCATCACAAGTTTTCAGAACCCAAAGTGGTCTTCAAATGACTTGTTTTGTCCTTAAAACAGTCCCAAACACCGAACATTTTATTTTAATCAGTAAAAACGGAGAAAAGCAGCAAATCCTCACATTTAAGAAGCTAAAACCAGAGAATTCCAGGCAATTTTTGTTTGATGAACGACTTAAACGGTTAATTGATTGTTGTCAACCAATTAATTAAAGGACGAATTGTTTCTGAGTTAATTTATGGAACGTAAACTTATACGTGAATGGAGTACATTAGATCAAATCAGTGATTGCTATATTCTCATCAGACAATTTGCATAACGCCATTATCATAATGTGTACAGCTTATCCCCTGTTTTTTACTTTTTTTTTAATTTTATTTTTAATTTTTTTATATTGTGTTACTGTACTACTCTGGGGAGCAGAGCATTCAGCCGCTCTGCTCCTCATCTCTGGAATTCATTACCACCCCAAATTAGAAACATCGATTCATTCCCCCATTTCAAATTGCAACTCAAAACACATCTGTTTAAAACTGCCTATTCCACTTGATGTCAATTGCTCTGCCTCTTTCTGTTGTTTTTATTGTTGTTGTAGTCTTTGCTTTTAATGTCTTATGTATCCCTGTACGGTGTCCTTGAGTGCCGAGAAAGGCCCCTTTAAATAAAATGTATTATTATTATTATTACTCTACATGCCTCTGCAAAGTGCCACCTATAGGGACAAATAAAGTATTTCAATTCGAATCAAATGAATGTGAGCTATTAATTATGCATAAAGGAGCTGCAGTGATGAATACATGCAACATTTGAGGCATTTATTAATTATGTAACGTGATAATGCACATGTAAGGTGTGAAGTCTTTCCGGTGACACATGCTCTCATATTAACTGGGGTTATGGGTTGACCTTGACGTTTCGTCCAAAGGTTAGGGAGGGTACTTTGTATCACATCTCACTCTACACTTCACTATGACTGAATAAATATGGCAGACAGAAAGAAAAGCAGAGGCAGAGAGAGAGAGGCCCGTGACTGGTAGATGTGTGGCCTGCTCAGAGGGGCATTGTTGAAGCTATGAGAGGACAATGCACTGCCCCCGCCCTGAATACTCGCCATACCAGCTGACCAGCCATTACCAACACTGCTGCCCCGTTACAATTCCTGCTGCTCACACACACACACACACACACACACACACACACACACACACACACACACACACACACACACACACAGCATCACACCCAGCATCAATCATAAGTTTAGTCTTAAGGCAAAAACACAGTGCATATAACAGTGGACAAAGAAGAGAAACCAGGTGGGAGGCCAGCGGAGTCTGACAAAAGGCTTAAGTCAAAGTATGCATGGGCACATGTTGCCTCGCCTGTGTGTGTGTGTGTGTGTGTGTGTGTGTGTGTGTGTGTGTGTGTGTGTGTGTGCACGTGCGCGCGCGTGTGTACACGTGTGTGATTTACAGCAAGTTAAGTTTAGCCACTAGCACCTATCTGTTCCTTCAGCAATAACATTTCCAAGCCTTGCAGCCACCCAGAGAGAACCAATGCACAGATCACACCTTCTTATTATTTCAGGATTCTTGACAAAAGTTCTCAAAGTGGAGGGTGTGAACAAGAGAGGGGCATTTCATGTTGTGTGAGAGGAAAGTAAGAGGCAGAAGTATTCAGATCACTTACTTCAGTAAAAGTAGCAATACCACACTGTAATAAATACTTTGTCACAAGTACAATTCCTGCATTTTAAATCTGAAGTAAAAGCACAAGACTATTATCCGCAAAACATACTTAAAATGTCAAAAGTAGCGGCCGGGTTGGCTCAGTTGGTAGAGCAGGCGGTTCCAGACCTTTTAGGCCTGTGGCCCCTTACAAAAAACACTTTAGATATAAGGAGTGTTTAATTTAAATCGCTGGAGGCCCAAATAAGTAAAATTCTCTAATATTTCAGAATAAAAGCACAGATGAGAGAAAAGTCCAGAAAAATGAATTTGTCAAATCAGATTTATCTGGTGACTCTTTGAAGGGGCCCCGACCCCTAGAATGGGAACAACCAGACGTTACCGTATAAAATAGTTAAACTAGCTCCACACCTCGACCAGCTACAACTGTATGTGGCTTGTAGATTGATGCATTCATATTAACAATCTTATAATTAAGTATATAACCATACATCAGTGGAATTTTGAGCAGAACTAGTACTTTTACTTTTGATACTTTTAGGCTATAGCCTAATTTGCTGATAATACTTTTTTACTTCAGCAGGATTTTGAATGCAGGACATTGTTGACTGTGGACAGTTTCTACATTTTTGTATTGGCACTTTACTTAAGTAAAGGATATGAATTGAATCCATCACTGATGGGTATCCTAGTTGCACTAATGGGTAGCAACAATTGCTGTCAAATAAATGTAGTGGAGTAAAAAGTAGGTATTTATAGGCTAAAGTTGCACAACATGGAAATACTAAGTACAAGTAGCCTACTTTAAAAATTGAACTTCGGTACAGTTCTTGAGGGCACCTGGACACACACACACACACACACACACACACACACACACACACACACACACACACACACACACACACACACACACACACACACACACACACTCCATTGTACAAGTGATGGACAGTAACAGGTGTGCATACATATGTAGAGCTGTTATATTGTTATACTGCGGGCGTAGGGTGTGTGTGTGCTTGCTTGTGCGCGTGAGAGAAAGGCGGGGGCTCTGAGGGGCTGCTGAGGGGACGAGCACGAGCCTCCTCCCCTGTGATAACGGCGACGCGCGGCGCGCTCCTGACAGCCCACTTGTGCAGTTGCTATACTGTAATCATATGATAGGGAGTCGATCCCCGCTGCAGAATACCGACACACCGGGCGGACACCAGCGGAGCAGCCAGGGCGGATGAGACCTGTTGTTGGTAGATTTTTTTTAATTTAGTCGTTAAAGAAGTGCTTCGAGTCCGTTAAAGTTTCGCCTGAAGTGTCAAAAAGAGCCAAACTTCCTCCATAAAGGAACTTTTTCAAACTCTGGAGAGAATTGGACACAGGGGGGAACCGTTTGGAAGAAGAAAGGGCACACAGACGAAACGTTAACCGAAGGACAGTCGATTTAACCAGAGCTGAGATTTAAGTTACAGAGAGGCGGTCAGCGGGTCGCGGCCGGTGGAAACCCTTGGGGTCCTCGCATCGCTTGTTGGGGCGTGTGTGTTTTTGTGGATTTCCCCACAAGTTTCTCAACTAGTATAGGTCACTTTACTGTAGAAGCTAAAGCCATGGTCGGGGAGACAGAGGTGAAGGAGAGACCCAAGTCCAACCCGGACTACCTAATGCAGCTGATGAACGACAGGAAGGTGATGAGCTCCCTGCCCAACTTCAGCGGCATCTTCACGCATCTGGAGCGGCTGCTGGATGAAGGTAACTCGGGCTTCCCTAACCCTTTCACTAGAGACTTTAACCACTTGTCACACTACAGAGAAAATGATCTTTTTCTTGGCTAGACACGTTCAGTTTAATGATGAGTGTTCATCATAAAACTGACCGTTATTGACTTACCTTATTGAATAGTCATTAAGTGCTTGAATTCCTCCCTGGCTCCTAGGAAACAAGTGTCATCCCATCCAACCCTGAAAGATGCTAATGATAAATCATTTAACACTTGCATTGTATTTAGGCCTATACTTTTTCACTGAATTCCTTAACAGAGCTGTGGTTCTAAATTTAAAATAAAAGTGATGTGATGTGAACTTTACCTTAAGTCCCATTTTTAATTTGTGGAGAGCAGCAGATGAACACGCACGCGCGCGCGCACACACACACACACACACACACACACACACACACACACACAGAGACGGGCAGTTGGTGATGGGAACAAACAGACAGTTGTTAGTCTTTCCCAGTGACCTAATGCGCAGGCTTATGTGAATGCTGCAGCCCATCCCTGAGCAGGAACGAGAGCATGTCACCATGTAAAATATTTGATTTGAGGCTGCTTACATGCTGTCTGTACAATGCACTGCACTTGTTGATGTCTAACATATTTTTGCAAGCAGTTTTAAAATAACAATAAAAGATAGGTATCACAGCATTGCAACAAATGCTTTAAAAGTGGCATCTTATGTTTTTAAATGTCCCCTTTTTTCAATGTCAGTTCCATATTGGAACAATATGCCAAGGCCTGTTGTTGCTACTGTTGTTGCACATCAGGATCACCGAGGTCCTGACTATGTGCACTCTGACAAGTCTCATGACGCAGCAAGGCTGTTCTCATACCAGATGACCTCTACGGCCTGACAAATAGGTCAACTTAACATCTCTAGTCGTGTTCCTGTTGAAGGCTGACAGCCGAGCACATTCATCTCTCACCCATGATAATGTGACACCCTCGGTTAGAATGAAAGGCATTGTACCGTGCTCATTTTCAGCCTGGCTGTATCTTCTGCCTGAGTAATGTGGACAAGGGCACAGTACCAAAAGTTTGTGCAGGGTAATAAGGAAGCCTGCCAGTCACAAATATTGTCAGGGTGAATGTTTGTGGCATATTTGGAAACACTGCGACGGTGTTCGGTCTATATATAAACCAATGACAGGTTGAAGTGTTAAGATAAGGCCTGCTACAGCTCCCCCTTTATCTCTCTCTCTCTCTCTCCTTTCGACTCTCTTGTTCTTCTTTCACTTCTCATTTTCCTCCCTGCTGTAACTGAAGTAGGACAAAAGCCCTGCTTGTCTGTGCAGATTTGTTTGTGTATGTGTGTGTTTTTTAATTGTCACTTTTGGTCTGTAACAGGTCAGAATGGGTTATTAGAGGATCATCATTGTCACTGTAGCTGTAGCTGTAATTATAGAGTCCTACTGTAGTTATTATGGTCGGACTTATCACTCTGAGAGCTGGAAGACATGCCTGTCAGCCTGCTTAGGTCAGATGATATTTGTGCCTCGAGGCAGTTATTCTGCTGTGTGTGTGTGTGTGTGTGTGTGTGTGTGTGTGTGTGTGTGTGTGTGTGTGCGTGTGTGTGTGTGTGTAGTGCAGTAGTCAGTTATTATTGTGCCAGCATGTCATTATAAAGGCATCAGAGGCTAGCATCGGTCATTGAGACAACACTAAACAATCACACAGGCAGACAATCATAGTCTCATTTATGATGGTGCTTCTGCACCAAACATAAGACAAAAACGTACCATTTAAGTAAGCAAAAATGCCAACAATTCCATGGTTGCAGCTTCTCCAGTGTGCTTTTCTCAGTATTATATCATTGTACACTTAATATCTTTGAGTTTTGGAATGTTGGTTAGACAAAAAAGACATTAGAAGACATCAACAAGGAGTCAGGGAAAATGTGATTGGCTTATTTTTTTTGGCATAATATAGGCCAGAAGATTTATTGATTAATCAAGAAAATGGTTTTAAAATATATTCTAGTTTCAGCCCTTGAATAACTGCCCTTTACTAGAACTTCATAAACACTGGCAGGTAAAGTAGGTTACTGTGACCCCCGCTGACATGTATGTTGTTTTTTCCTTGTATTATTTACAGAGTGAAAGGGGGAGCTCTGTGTGTGTGTGTGTGTGTGTGTGTGTGTGTGTGTGTGTGTTTAACACTGTTGCAGAAATAAATGGAAAGAGAGAATTGTCAGTAATAGAGGAGGCCTGATTGCAAAGCATTCAGTGGTTAGATTCTACTTTGTGTTGCAGAATGCTTGTGTCTGTCTGTATGTCTGTCTGTCTGTCTGCTGTCACACTCAGAGCCTCCTGTAATTCTGGTGACAGTGAGTCATCGTCCTAAGAAACGGGCGGCCTGAAGAAACGTGACACTTGTGGTAGCTCATTGACACTTTAATGAACGTCCTCAGTTAAATTTACTTGACTTTACACCCTCTTTCTGTCTCCCAGAAATCGGCAGGGTACGCAAGGACATGTACAACGACACGGTGAACGGTGGCATGTTTAACGGGCGCGACGTGGAGGAGCTTCCTGAAGCTATCGGTCCCGTGGCTCAGCTGCAGGAGAAGCTCTACGTGCCTGTCAAAGAGTACCCCGACGTGAGTGGACACATCCATGACCTATGACCTTTTAGAAGAGTTTCTGTTTACTTTATCAGGTCACTTTATCTCCTCTCAGTTAAAGAATGGCTGCCAAAGGCTTTAAATCACAGATTTACATTTTATCTCAAAGCTGATTTCCTTCTGAGATCATCTGTGCTCACACCCAATGATGTAATCTAGACTTGAAATAGATCAATAATGAACCTTGGCCTGTGTTTCTAATAAAATAAAAAAATTATCATTTACAGTAATATATTGACTCAGACACAAGTTTACACCATAATCATTTATAAGAGCTTAAAAATTTGCATAAACTCTTTTTTCTCCAAATATAAAGACAAGTGCACCGCAGCAAGAGACCTGTACATCCCTGCTCCCGCCAAGTACAGTTAAGCGCTGCCGTATGAGTTGCGTTGATCTAGATTGAATGACTCACATGATTTTCTCCACGCATCAGCTTGCCAATCACCGAATACAATGACAGGCTGTCCTCACTCACATGACAGGAGGCTAACAGGACACACACACACACACACACACACACACACACACACACTGGAAAACGGTTGAGATCAAGGTTAAATTTAGAGAGCAGTTCCTCTATCTGCATTTGTGTGTGTTGGTTAGAGTTGAGGCTCATTGTAGAGGCCGGAGCGAATATGTCGCAACTGGAGTGAACGTTAGGTTAAACTTCAGTGGAGTTAAAAAAAGTAGGAAAAGGCTGAATAAATGTTATGAAAGGCAAATGAAAGAAAGACAGATGGATAGTGGCAAAAAAAAAACACTCACTCAAACACATACACACAGAGGGGCAGCTGTCTACTTAATCACTCAGTCTTAGTGACAGATAAGGTTAAGAGAACGGCGCTGTCCTGTTATGCCACCAGCACCAGCCAGCACCCATATAATGAGCTATTTTTGTCTCTCTTAGTAACACATCACAGATGCACAAACACAAACTTGCAGCTCTTGCAAACACACACACACACACACACACACACACACACACACATTGTAAAAAGACAGTCTGTGATGTGAAATGTGTCTACACTCCTTCAGGCCTGTTTATTATTATTATCAATAAGTGATTTGCTCTTTTGTGTAGTTTAACTTTGTAGGGAGGATCCTGGGCCCACGGGGACTGACGGCCAAACAACTGGAGGCAGAGACCGGCTGCAAGATTATGGTGCGGGGAAAGGGCTCCATGAGAGACAAGAAGAAGGTATACACACAGATAAACACGCTCACAAAAACACACACGATACATGCTTTAATTTCAGGAATAGTTTGAAATTCTTCCTTTTTTGTCAAGAGAAGATTGATACCACTCTTTTGTGTCTATGCCAGATATGAAACTACAGCAAGGAATAGCAAACAGCTAGTCTGGCTCTGTCCAAAGGTAACAAAATCCTCAAAGTCTTGTCTTAACCGGGAGGTTGCCGGGCAACCCAGCAGAGACCCCAGCAATTCACTACATCCAGCCAAGAATAAATCCCGCACATAACCCCGTAAAACCACAACGTGTCATTTTTACACTGCAGTTTTTGTGTGGATATAAACAAACAAGATATAACGTGTTGTATAGATATGAGATTGGTATCAATCTTCTCATCAAACTCTCTGCAAGAATGAATAAGTAGCCACAAAATGTCAAACTATTCCTTTAAATAGCTTTTTTTACTTTGCTATTTATATGACATCTAGGCAGCAATTGATTTCTATTCATTTTAGCACATTCTAATAAGTCAACTTGTGGAAACTTTGGTTAAGACAGTTACTCCGTCACACTGCACATTATGTGTACTTTCATTACTGTCAAAGTTACATTCTCAATGTGCCCTCAAATTGAACTAATTTTGAGATGCAATACCATTCAGCAATAACAAACGATAAAGATGAGGAAATTATGTGTGAGAGGACTTTCAGCCGCTTTGACATGAATGGAATTCAGTAGCAACCTGAAAACTGAGAAAGATACAATTAGAGATGTAAAATAATCATGATTTGCTGGAAAATGTTCAGCAGTAATATGGAGCCTGTGTGACTGAAACATGCAAAGATCTGTTTTAGCTCGTGGTCATTTCTACACCAAAAACACTTTTTTTGCATAGAATTTCACAGGGTTAAAATAATAATCTAACAGATGCACAAAACACAGACACACAAAAAAAAACATGTCACAAAAAGCTTTAATAGTCTTCTTTACTAATGCTTCCTACTGATTGAGAAAGAGAGATTGAGAGTTGACTGCAAACACATGAGTGCAGCATTCTCCCACCTATCTATCTATCTATCTATCTATTCCTTCTCTCAAAATTAGTTTTTGGTTGTTAGTTTTTCTGTCCTGGTGTTCGGTCCATCTGTTCCCCCTTCCTCTCCCCTGGTGTCTGCTGTTGGACGGAGTCGGCTCAAGCTTTCCAAACGGCAGGTGGAGCAAGTCCAGCATTCCTCCCCCTCCCCTCTCTCTCTCTCTCTCTCTCTCTCTCTCTTTCTCTCTCTCTCTCTCTCTCTCTCTCTCTCTCTCTCTCTCTCTCTCTCTCTCTCTGTCTCTCTCTCTCTCTCTCTCCCTCTCTTTCTAGAACATTCCCTACCCCGCACGCCCCTCAGAGAGAGAGAGACACACACAGAGACAGAGAGGAAGGAAAACAGAGACACAGTGGGAGGCAACGGGGGAGAAGAGAGAAAGATGTTGACTTTTGGTGTTTTTCAAAATGATACATCTCACTTGACAAAACATCCACAGAGGATACAGTGTCCCAGCATGCAATACTGAGACAGAAGACTTCATAATTTTAAGTTTTAACTAGGGCTAACTATCAACTAACCATTCTTTTCTTAGAACAAGATTTTTTGATTAACTGATTCAGTTCAGGCTATACAATGTAAGACTGTACTTAAAGGAATGGTTCAGTATTTTGGGAAATATGTTTATTCGCTTTCTTGCAGATAGTTAGATGAGAAGATTGATACCACTCTCATATCTGTCTGTTGAATATGAAGCTGTATCCAGGAGTAGGTGGTTAGCTTAGCTTAGCATAAAGACTGGAAACAGGGGGAAACAGCTGGCCTGGCTAGGAAGTCACTGCTCCTAGCCAAGACATAGTTCCAGCACATAAGGGTCAGGTTATGCTTAAACATAACTAGTCAACAAAGTGTTGTCCCTCCACAATAAAAATTAAAAGCGATTAAAAGTTGTTTGGAGCAGCAACACTTGAAGGTGGAGTGAAAAGTCGTCTTAGAGAGCTAGCGTGCAATATCCTTTTAGTATGGGGATAACTCAGCACATTTCAGACAGTTGTCTCCTTGAAGACAGTCACTCCTGGAAGATGTTCATAGTGTTGCACTTGTACACATAATAAGTAACAGAAATAGTTGTATAACAAATGAAAAAAGAGAGACAAGTTCAAACCCAGCTTACTTTCTCACATCTGCACAGCTGGCCAATCACAGTGTGAAATGGGTGTGAATGTCATATTGTTGGTTTCCGAAAGTTACAGAAATTGTAGGACACAACCCTGCCTAATCTGATGTTGGAAAGGGGGAGGGGGTGCGGGTTTCCGAAGCTATTCGACTAGCCGACAAGTTGTTCTGGAGAAGCATACTGGCAGCTAAACCCGCCATAAAACCACAACAAATTAAAGGAACAAGATATGATTTGGTAACTTTTGAGCTTTAGAGATGCTATTAGATGGATTTTGTAACCTTTGGACAGAGCCAGGCAAGCTGTTCCAGTCTTTATGCTAAGCTAAACTTACCGTCTCCTGGCTGTAGCTTCATATTGAATGGCTATATGTGGTATCGATCTTCTCATTTAACTCTCAGCTAGAAAGCAAATAAGCAAATATCCCAAAATGTCTTAACTTTTCCTTCAAGCACAGCGGAACTTTCAGCTAAATGCTAATAGCAGCAATGACAATGCTAACCTGATGTTTACCAGGTAATGTTTACCATGGAAACCATCATACCTTCATGAGTTATCATGCTAACATTTAATTAGCACCAAACACAAAGTACAGCTGAGGCGGATGCTATTTATTTTGCAGGTATTTAAGACATGAATGTCAGAACCAAATGTCATTATTAGTTGCTTTTCAGGCCGCCAATGTAAATAAGAACTTGTTCTTAATGACCTGTCTTTAAAAATAAAAGTATGACAACCCGTTCAAAATTTGCTGAGATATTTCTGTCTGGACCAAAGAGTGATGGAATGACTGACCAAGTTATCATGGCTAAAAATAAAAACTAATGCATCACAAGTTCTGATGGATTTGAACCCTAGCCCCACCCCAAATATTTCAATAATCTGAAACAGAGAAAAGCAGCTAATCCATTTTGTGTTTGGTATTTTTTTAAACTATTTGGAACACAAAAGTTTTCCAAACCATATGCACCTGTTTCGTTATACAACGACATGGAAGGAGACCAACAGTGTCAACAGGGTCTGGAATTTTTTATTTGATAATGACTTACTAAACGGTCATTCAGTCATAAATGCTATTATTGTTATTGAATCAATATCAGAATATAAATAAATTGATCATCTGTTCAGCACTAGTTTAGATAAAGTGAATGAAAGAAGGAAGGGAATAGATAAGATTAAAAAAAGCAACATTAAACTTGTGGAACCACTGAGGAGCAACATGATTATTTCATGAGTTTGATAACGCTTCCAAAGCTGCATTACACAACCTTGAGCCTTGAGCGTGTTTGTGTGTGTGTAGTTTGAGGCCGATCCAAAACCCGAGCCAAACAAGAAGAAAAGTGAAATCCTGTTCCCTCTGTGCCAGTAATGGACCGAGCTTGTGTGGTGCATTCAAACGGAGCTTTTAAAAAAGTGTTTTTGTGTTTCAGGAGGAGATGAACAGAGGGAAGCCCAACTGGGAGCACCTCAGCGAGGACCTCCACGTCCTGATCACAGTGGAGGACACACACAACCGGGCCAAGATCAAACTCCAGCGGGCCATCAACGAGGTCAAGAAACTTCTCGTACCAGCTGTGAGTATCAGTCCGAACCCCTCTATGTCAAATATTATGGTCTGGACTGATGGAAGAACTGTGTGTGACTGGATGAGGGTTTACTGTGTTGGTATGCATGGAAGGGGGAAGGGGATTGTCAGTCCAAAAACTGTGTGTTTGTGTCTTTTTGTGTTTTTGTGTGTGTGTGTGTGTGTGAGAGTGTGTGTCTCTGTGCGTATGAGAGAGTATGTGTAAGGAGTTAGGGTAATTAGGGAACACGCATAAAGGGGTTTCCATGGTAACCCTGGGTTGTTTGAAAGGCTGGGGGAATGAATGGAGAGTCTGTTCACTTGTTCTCCCCACTCCATCACTCCTTTCACTCGTTCACAACTCACTTCATTCCCAACTACTGGCTACAGTATTCCTTTTTCTCTCTGTTTTTTTGTCATCCACACAAGAGGACATTTTGATTGCACTCCTCAACATTTCTCACATTCTCCAGCCCACCTACATCCCCCCTACAGACACACACGCGTGCATAAACATGACGACAAATCAGAAACACATTGGTTGCATATATAGACACAGGGACACACTCTCTCAAAGTTATCCCACACACAAGTGCAATAGCACATATTTTGAAAATCACAAGCTCCTTTCTTTTTTCCGTCCTTATTATTTGCAACAAAAGAAACAGATTGAAAAGACCAGCAGGGGGATTTCTATTGCGGCAATCAGCCGTCACTTCCGCTCTCAATCACAGCACAGTATCGGCCAACCCTAGAAGTTAAAAGATGTGAAGTGTCTATAAGCAATCAGGAGCTGGACACCTGTTAATCTCTGTTTGTGAATGTGCAAGTGTGTGGAGAGCAAAGTTATGTGTTAGTTTAACTCCGCCGACCTTGCCTTCTGACTGTAAATCAGTCGAGCTTTTCACCGAGCTGTAACTGGAGCTAAGAAGTTAAATATGTCCTGTGTGGTGGAGTGGCTGTGTACAAAGTATGGTCAACTAAATTTCAGACAATGTTTTTATTATAAAAAAAAACAAAACAAGTGCAAACTAAAAAAATGCATATTGTAACATTTGCTGACTTTTTAAACCAGAATCCCACAAAAGTTAATTCATTCACTTGTCGCTGAATGACAGTCCTCGCTAAGTAAGCTGATTGTGCTGCTCTGCCCTGGTGTAGGCTGAGGGGGAGGACAACCTGAAGAAAATGCAGTTGATGGAGCTGGCCATTCTCAATGGGACCTACAGAGACGCCAATGTCAAGACGCGTAAGGATGACATCATAGTTAACATGTGGAGGAGGGTTGGTGTGTGACAAAGGAGGGGTCTTGGTACAGGAGTCCACTGTATATATGAACAATGCCTCTGTTTCTACTGTTAAATAGACTGTTTGTCCTCTCCTCTTCTTCCCTGTCTATTGTATGTGTCTGCACTTTGTGTGTGCTCGCGTGTGGGTGTGCGCAAACTTGCATTATTGAATGTGTGCCGCACAGCCACCGCCGGATTCCCTCTAGGGACACCTCAGGCGCCTCGGATCATCACAGGCCCAACGCCCGTCCTGCCTCCATCCATGCGCAACCCCGCTCCCGTCAACACGCCGACCCTCATGCCTCTGATTCGTCAGATCCAGAGCTCCGCCCTCATGCAGGGAGGCAATCCGCATATGGTGCAGCAAGGGCCCGAATCTGGAATCATCTACACTCCCTACGAGTACCCATACACACTCACACCCTCCATATTGGAATACCCGATTGACTCAACTGGAGTATTAGGTATTTGGAAATCAAACGTTCATTATTTCTTACATGGTCAATGGATGTATTATGAGAACTGGATATTGGACTCCAATGGAAGTTGCTCACCAATCGCATATGTCAAAACACCTTTACCTTAGTCTTTCTGTCACCGCCCGCTTGTCCCATAGATGATCCCGCACAAAGAAATAGCATTTCTAGAGTCTAAGAAAGAAATACGCAAATTGAAATCCTTCATGGTCTAAAGATTCATAGTGCATCATAATTGGCCTTGTTTCCAGTTTTATAGACAAGCTTTATAATGGAAGTTTATGGAGAAAATGTTTTTGAGCAACAGTAAAGTTCCGCACTCAAGGTGGTCGAGACTTAACCCTGGCTTGTATCTGCATCTATAAAGGTGTGTTCAAACAGAAAGCAAAGCTTTTATTTTATTTTTTTTCATATTTGACGACTTGACTGTTTGTGCAGTCTGTGTTTATTCACCCCAAACAGCCAATGTACCAACTGTACAGACGGCACACAAGCAATGACCCTGTGTTTGTGTTCAGCTCAGCCTCTGACTGAACTTACAACTCACCAGAAACACCAGTTCTTTTTTGATTCAAGATGAAACATCTTAAGCGTATCCCTTGACTCGACTTAACCATACAGTCTATACACAAAACAGCCTGGTACTGCCTAATTTGAAAGCCAAATTTCATCCATTACTAACTGTTAGCTCGCCAGGCTAAAGCCACACATTGGCTTTCCTTCCTTCTTTATTTCTTTATTTCTTTCACTTTTATAAGAGACCTGGCCAACAGGGCGGCGTAGAGTAGTTAACACAGTCACCTTAAAGCACTAATTTACAACATGCACATATGACAGGACCTGAGAGACATGAAAGAATGGAGAAGCTTGAGAAGTGTGTATTTGTACTTGCAAAACATCACATACATAGATGCAGCGCTTAGTTAACTAGTTAACAAAACTGAGAAATTTCTTTACGAGCTGCTTTTAAAAATAGCCAAACCGAGAGAAGCCTGAAGCTTTGCGCGTCAAACAGTCCGAACACAACCTGATATTTTTTGTTATTGTCGGGTTAGGAAACAGAACTCGCGGCAACAGGTTTTTTTTTTTCTGTTGCAGTACCACGCTTTGCCACTGAGACAAATTGGCAGCCATATCCAGCTCTTGTAATACATCCACAACATATATTGATGAATGCTGAAGCTCATTGTTGGGCTAACAGTCCCTTCTTCCTGTGTTTTTGCAGGTATGGCTTTCCCAACCAAAGGCTAAGCGATAGCAACCCTTCCTAGCACACACATGGACTGGCTTGCAGAGAATCCCCCCCCACCCCCCACCCCCCCACATACTTGTCCCACAGAGCAAACACTCAAAGTTTGCTCATACTTTCGGATGACAGATTCCTCGACAGTCATTCTGTAGTCAAGTGTCCATTCCTGTTAATTTCCTCTTTGTATTAGCAGACTAGTGTTGTTGTGTGACAGCTATTTAACTTTTTTTAATAGTTCGGCTTCCGCTTGTAATTTTAACACATTTTAGTGAACCCATAGATATTTTTAGCGCCGCTGTTTGTGATTTAATATATGAAGCTTATTTTAATCACAGAGCTATAGAGTGACTTTGCTTACAGCTGATGTTGAATCTAATAGTGAAGCTTAGTGAGAAATTAGTGGTTTGGATTAATATTTTCTTCAGAGAACAGAAGACCACAAAACAAGAATTCTGACTCTTAGAAGTGAGATGTTTTTACTTATTTTCACCCTCAGCCTTGAACACTTTGTAAATTCCTGGTTTCACTGATGTTGGTGCCATGGGTGGACTGTTTGATGTCTTTCTGATGAGTAACCTTCTGTGTTCTGTTTTGGCGATGTCAATGGCTGTTAGCAGGTGCCATGACCACTAAGGTACGACGCCACGACAAGAGAATCCATCCTTACCAAAGGGTAGTGACCCCAGACAGAGGTTAGTTAGCTCACCAGCCACTTTATGTGTATGTGTATGTGTGTGTGTTGGTGTGCGTGCATGCAGACCAATGGACCAATTTCAGTTTACATGTGTCTGTAATACGGCATGCCTAAAAAAAGAAAAGAGGCAGGTCACACGCTGAAGCAGTTTCAGTGTAAAATGTGATTGTTGCAGTGAAATAAGTGAGCAGATTGGGAGGGACCACATGAGGGGTGACAGCTGCAGCGGTTATCTTTACTCTCCTGGTAGATAAACTGGACGGCTTGCAGGCCGGGACCCTCTCAATTAGAATGGATCGCTCCATTCATGTGACTCAGTCCTTGTGACTGTGGATTTGGAGTCCTCTCTCAGAAACCTTTTTGTTGTTGTTTTTATCTCTTCACTACTACTTTTGACCATACAAATAACTGTGGGAAATTTTATTTATACCCAACTTCATTCCAGTAGAATTCCACAAATGTTTTCTTTTCTTTTTTTTATTATTATTAATTAAATCCTGTGTTGTGCCCAATGACTATATGACACTTAAAGTAACAGTGATTGTCTTTTTTCTGAAGGTCATTCAATTCAATATGATCTTTGGTCTTTACTACTAAAACACAGCGTGTGATAACTACTGAAGTCTGTGTTACAAGCTCTTTTGTATGAAATACTGTTTGTGGTCTTATCAGTCGCCCACTGGACTTTATCATTGGGGCTGTTTACATCTTTCATATATTTCCTAGCCAGAGTGGTGCTGTTACCATGTATTTAGCTGCAAAATAAATTTGTATATAGGGATTTTAAGGATTTAAGTGCTTATATGAAGCTTATGGAACAAGATCGCTTTGGAAATACCTGTAGTATTTTTCTTTTTTTTTTTAAAGTTTTTATTAGTTTGTAAATCTTTATTTGTGTTTTTACGATATGCTTTTTATAGATGAAGTGTCTCCATGTAAACTTCAAACTTTTATTCAAGGTGTGTAGCTACTACTGTTTTAGTCACCAAGAAAGGTGGCAATGAAGGCAGTGTTTTGCTCTGTCTATTTAAGATGAGGTGACCTTCTCGATTCACAGGCCTCGTGACTGTTTTATGCAATAGAAATGGACTAGCTAGCTACAATATATGTGTGTGTGTGTGTGTGTGTGTGTGTGTGTGTGTGTGTGTGTGCGTGTGTTTGTGAGAGAGAGAGCGGTGGTGCTCTTGTTGTACACGATGGACAAAAAACACTAAAAGGCAATAAAGATGACTATTGAAAAAAATCTCTAAAGAAAACCAAAGCCTCTAAATTCTTGTAGTTAGTCTGTCTATTGTTAAATTGTGTCTTAAGTCCCTCTAAAATCACCATCTCTTAACCTTTCATCGCTATCTCTTATGGTGCCTCTTTGCTTACTGTAGTCATTAGGTGCTCTTCTAATACTTCATAGCAAATAGATCAAACCATAATCAAGTATCAGTTAATCACAACTGTTAATCATTCGGATCTTATGCCTGCTGCTAAACAATAGCTCTACTTGTCAGTAAGCGAAAGTATTTCTGAGGCCCAGACACTTTTCTTTGGACATAAAGGTCACTCTCTCACCCACATGAAACCATGCTGTCTCCCTCCCTGTCCATGGTTTCACTGTCTGTCCGTGCTAGACGTAGCCCAGCTAGCATGAGTAGTATCACTTTAGCAGCGATCACACGACAGGAGGGGCATCTCCTAAAACATATCCCTGCAAACACCTTCATGAGCACACGTGAGCATCACTAACCAGCCATTCCTCATGTCACCACCCGGTGGTTGATGTGAGTCCTTCTGAATGGTTATGCAGGGCTCATGAAGGTGTTGCGCAGCTCTTATGAAGTGCCCCTCATGCTGTGCGACTGCAGTAGATCTGCCTTGTTGTCATCCTGACGCCACTAGCTGACACTAATCTCTCTTCTATCTTTTTTTCTTTTTTATGTCCCCTTTTATGTGCCCTTTTTGTTTCCTTTCCACGTCTGTCCGTCTCTGTCTGTCTAACTCTAGCTGCCACGGCAACTAACCCATGACCCCTTGACCTTCTGACCTTTCCGCCCACTGATGACCCACCCATCTCTGCCTGCTGGCGTGCTCATTGGCCCACGGCCCCGTCACTCCCCCAGCTCAGCCAACCAGACCAGCACATTGGGAACAACCCGGCTGCTTCTGTCTAACCAGCCAACCAGACGACAGCGATCATGGGAATAGACCTCAGGACCCCGCCGTCACCAAGTCCTAACCTAAACTTTACCAAACGTGCCTTCCTTCCAAAAGTCCAAAGCCAGTCTAAGAATGTTAAAACAGTCGAAATCCCAATCTGTAACAGTTGTTGCCATGCATAACCAGTAGACTTTACTGGGGACGGGCCCCAAACTGGTGAAGGGCTCCTAAACCAATCCCACGCTGTGCCAAACCCTGCCCTCAGTCCATGTGATGCAATAATAATGACTCTATTAATAACTATAACTATAACTATACTGATAATAATGTTACTTATCCAGCAAAGAAACATTTTATAAACACTAAAACCTAAAGACATATGTTGACATTTTGAAGCATCTTTCCTCATTGGGCACCTCTTACTTAACTTTTACACACACTCTCACTCGACTGCTATTTTTCTGGGCCAACATACATTAATTAATTTACACATTATTGGTGTTATGTTATGCTTTGCCAGACCCTCCTCCAAAGCGCACTGGAGGAGAGTCTGGCTACTCCACATAGCATTCGGGGATGGGAGGAAAATGTGCTCTGGTTTATTGGCATTTCTTTAAACCAATCGCAATCGTCTTGGGCGGCGCAAAGCACCAGAGAAAAGCTGCGGTGCCGCTGCAAAATAGGCTCGGAAGGAACTTGTTTTGGTGGAACGTGTACGTTTAAAGGTTGTTTTAGTCGTGCAACAGAAAACTCAGATTGGACAGATAGTCTAGCTAGCTATCTGGATTTACCCTGCAGAGAGAAAAGGTTAACCATAGTCCTCATAAATCAACTGAAGTTTAAAATGCCAACACAAAGGAAGCCGCAGGCAACGGATATCCGGCCTAAATGAGTGAAATCCGGCGGATTTTCCGGCAGCAACGGAGCAATCCCAGAAGTGGAACGTCAAGGATATAGACTATTCATATATTAACACGCTTTCTCTTGAAATGTAACACCAATGATGTGTTCAAATTGTCACTTTTTTTTTTTCTAAAGAATAACAGTTCTCTTTCTCCTTTACACATTTGAACGAGGAAAACTAAAAAGAAAGCTGTCGTCCAGTGAAGTAAAATGCCAGCGTAGAACCTTTTTCGCCGTAAAGCAACAGGTGCTCAGTGAGGAAAAATAACAAACTGGAATCCAAAATGCCAAGTATCTTTTGAGTTTTTGTTAATAGCTAAAGAATCCCAATACTGAGTCAATATATGCAGTATAAATGTCAATTACCAAGTAATGTCTGTTCTGTACAGATGCACACACACACAGAGGGAAGGTTGCACTTCTTTTGTCTAAATGGAGAGGACTTACACAACGATGCCTTTGCCTTTTTCACACTACAGTATTGTATGAGTTTGAACAACAGTGCCTTTATTTATTTGAGAGCGATGGAACAATGTTACACCTAAATCTTTTACTACTACAACGTGGGTTTGTGCCTAGCATGAAATTATATCCTTTGGGATTTATGCAGATTAATTGTCATCATCTACATTTTATGGCTTTACATCCATAACTCTTCCAAATTCAGATTTCAGTGCCAAAAAAACAAAACAAAGAAGTGGCTCATTTGAATTGGAAGTGCAATGCAGTATTGAAGCAGCAGCTACGATGTCCGAAATGTTTATGTGTGAGGTTCGGATACCTCGAGAGAATAGTGTTATAGTTTATCTTTTTGTTTGTTTGATTGTTTTTGTTGGAGATGAAGTCGTCCATATCTATATTTCTGCATGTGTATC
This sequence comes from Sander lucioperca, assembly GCF_008315115.2. NCBI lineage: Eukaryota > Metazoa > Chordata > Actinopteri > Perciformes > Percidae > Sander > Sander lucioperca. Next base: position 20,213,789 of record NC_050194.1, on the reverse strand, counting down.
CGCTTTTTCAGAAGGTGTGGTACAGTTACACACACATATACACACAAATCAACTGATGCCTTGACATAAAAAAAAAGAAGAAAAAATCATGGAGCCGTAACATCTGTAACAAGTTTATAATGTATTTTTATATTCTATTTTGTACGTGAAAATAACATTAAATGACCTTTTCAGATAAGAACATTATGCCTTATTACGAAGAGTAATTTAATGAGTATAACTATCCTTCATGTGTCATTAGGAATCAATGTCCTGATAAACTGGAGTCTCTGATGTCCTCTGTATTAACTTGAGATCGACATTGCTTGCCGTTTGTGCCTTTTGTATACTATGAGTGTGACAATTAACAGTGTAGTACAACATTAATCTACTCTTCAAGTGTAGGTTACTAACGGTTACCACTTATGTGATTATTAACCACTTTAATGGTATCTGTCTCTGCTTTGGATTCCTTTAAAAAAAAAAATACATGTGTGTCTAAAAACGTGAAAAGAAAGATATGTGTTGAACTTTTAACTTTTAAAATGAGCAGGAATAACTCTTTGTACACTATTAAACTCATAGTTGTAAAACTAACAAACTTTGTTGCTTTTTCTCTGTAGCTCTTAATTATGCAAATCAGCTTCCTTTCTGCATACTAATCACCAAACACTCCTTTTAGATACTGAAGGAGGAAAAGAAACCCAGCAGATACTTGCAGACAAATGCAACGAAAAGGCCACAACATGTTTTTCCCACTTCTCCTTTTCTGTGCTCTTTCTCTTCTTCTCTATCTACTCCTGCTATTTAAGTAGACATTACACACATTGATCCGTGTAATAAGAGGGAACAAAACACACCCAGCTCACCATGGTTTCTCTGAGGTATGCACATGTATAACAGAAAAAAAGAAGGGGGGGGTTCAGGTTTGGAGGACTAGATGGCTGGGAAATTGATTGTGCAAGCTCGCCCTCAAACATCTGCAGAGTAAATATTACACAGGATCACAGTCTGTCCCTGAAGTCTCTGAAAACTCACCGCTAATATTGTGTCATGGTAGCTACATTTGTTCTAATTAGGCTCTTTTTGATACTCTCTAAGGGTGCACTTATTCAAATGAAAACATAAAGAGGGTTAAAAGAAATCCTGGGAAATTTGAGCCTTTGACACTTAAAGTTCCCTTCAAACTACGCATTTAAGGTTTCACACGCAAAAAAAAGGAGAAAATCACATGGAGGTTTTCTGTGGTGAATGCAGCAGTGGGTGGCTCATTCGTCCTCTCTCTGCCCTTCCTGCTTTCATTGTGGAGTTGAGGGGTGATATTGAACTTCAGGCTTGGAGTTGAGCCTGCTCTGTGGCCGCCAACCCCAACCCCCCTGATCACTGAGAGAGAAAGGACATAATGTGACTGCTGCTGACAATCCTCTGGACAGGAAGAAGCCGAGTGGAGATAGCACGAGAGAAAAAAGTACAAGAGAGACTGTGTGGATGTATAAATGGGTGGGGGTGCATGTGTGTGTTTGAATGGGTGTGTACTCTTGTCTCTGTTTTTCCTGTTTTTTCTCAAGTTCTGTGCTGTTTTTTTTCTTCCTCCTAGTCTGGTATGAAACACTCTTCAAGCATCTGGTAATGTATTCTGCAGTCAGCTCTACGCCATTGCCAACACTGGGGCCCAGAGCTCCCAGTGCTTACAATCAAAGTGTGGTTTTGTGTGTGTGTGTGTGTGTGTGTGTGTGTGTGTGTGTGTGTGTGTGGGGGTGTGTATGGGGAATAAAGCGAGAAAAGTGAGAGGAAAAGACAGGTTGATTTACATTACTATGTATGCACAGCATTCTCCACATAATGAACAGCTCCAGATTCCCTCTGCTTGGTAAATATTTGATGGCCGAGCAGCGGAATGATTTTTAGTTGAATAACAGGAGTCCTATAAGCTGCTCAAAAGTTGTATTTCAAACGCCTCTCTCTCCCTTGTCCTCTTCCCATGTAAATAAGGCCAACTCCCCCTAACTCCACACACCCCTCTGAGGCAGTTTAAAGACCCAACACTGTCTCCTTGTCTCCTTGACAACCAGCATACACTGGAGTCCTGTCGTGGCCTCTCTGTCTTTTGTGTTTGGGAGCTCAGAGAGACAGAAAGAAAGAAAAAGAGAGAGTGAGAGAAATAGGAAGAGAGGAAATGAAGGATGAAAACAAGGCTGAAAAAAGATAACAAAGATGACATCACAGATATTTGATCCCACAACTGAAAATTTGGTTTGTAGCTCGACGATGATGATGGTGATTATGATTATGATGATGATGATGATGATGATTGCCAGAGGCACAAAACGGGTGGCAGCTTAGTCTGAGAGAGTTTGAGCAGAGAGAGAGAGAGAGAGAGAGAGAGAGAGAGAGAGAGAGAGAGAGAGAGAGAGAGAGAGAGAGAGAGAGAGAGAGAGGGAGAGAGAGGCCCAGGGCTGAATGGAGCATTGTGGGAAAGACAGTGGGCACACTGGGCAGTAACACAGACAACACTAACTCACAGATCATGCCAGAGAGTCTGAAAACACCCACACTGGGCGACAATGGCAAACTTCATCGCTCCACTTGGCCCCGTCTGAATACACACATACAATGGCAGAATCCAAATAAGATGCTCTGTTATTCGTGAAATTTAACACACTAAATTCCTTCAGTGCCTCTGTCCTTTGACCGGCAGCAGATGGCCGGGGCTGTGCTGCATAAAAGTGCACGTACGTGTGCATGTGCTTGTGTTCTTGTCTTCCTGTTGCATCATGGGTGAGTATACCCTGTAGGTTTGAAATGTGAGAAACCGTGCATCTAAAAGCCAGACAGGTGTCCTATTTATTTAACTCAGCTCTGCCTCACTACATCAAGTGATGCCGGCAGTCCAACAAATCCAACTTGTATCTGTCATAACTGAGTACAAATTTAACCAAATCAGTCAATTAAATCAGGACTATTAGAGTGAGGACTGAGGAGTATACCAGAACCAACAGGTTTGACCCCTGGTCTGTATTTACTATCAGCTCTCTGCTGCCTCCCTGTGTATCTTGTGAGGAACTTTTCAGACTAGATTTACAATAAATGCAACAAGTGAGCAGCAAAAAACTATATGTGAGAGCTGAGACGATTGGTGGACAGAAAATTAATGCGGAAACGGCTTCTTATATGTGTTTTCTGTTTATTTTTTGAAGCCATTTTGTGCCTTTATTACGGATAGAAGAGAGATGACAGAAAACAAGGGGCAGGTCTAAGAAAGGCCCTTAGCTGGACTTAATAAAACAGTGACATTGTGGTTAATGATGTTTTTCAATTTTGAACTATTGTTCAGAAAACAATTAGCAATTTCAAGACGTCCCCTGAGAAATTGTGATGGGCATTTTTCACAACATTCTGACATTTATATAGTTGCTGCACTAGAAATGTAGGCTAATACATCTTTTTTTTAAAGATTATTTTCCCTTTATTCAATAGTGACAGTGGATAGACAGGAAAGGGGGGGGGGGGGGAAAGAGAGGGGATGACACGTTGCAAAGGGCCGCAGGTCGGATTCGAACCCTGGCCGCTGCAAAGGACTCAGCCTACATGGGGCACACGCTCCGGGTGAGCTAGAGGCCGCCCCAGAAATGTACTAAATCTTTAAATTACCCCATATTACCCAAGGCTAAAGAAACCCATTTCATAATAAATGATATCCATGCATATCTATCAAGTTTAAAATTCTGTTTCAACAATGTATATTTTTTCTTCTGCCAAACAAACGTTGAAACCACTGCACAGTTTGTTTCTTGTTGTCATTCCCAGAAATATTGTGAGCAAAAGAAAGATTGTAGAAAAAGTTTGTTTTCGGTTATACTGCAAGTCCATATGTTATAAGTAGAACTTTGAAAACTAAACTTAGTATTTTTTTTACTGTGATATAGTTACTTTACTTAATAGCCTACTTCTTCCATCACTGTTTATATGTCAAATGTTTCAGTAATATGATCAAATTATTGACTCCTCTCCTGGAGTCAGTTTTGTAACGTCCTGGCTGCGTTACAGTTTGCACTTGGGTTGAGTAAACAGATCCCAGATCTGTGGAGGTTTCGTAAAGTCGTAGGGCTTACAAACGTTATCAAAACAGTTTTGTTCCTTTACTTATCACGTCTAAACGAGGTATGTGATTGAAATCACGAGATGAAATTGATGTTGAGTGAGGACAGTATTATCTCTTCTTTAATGGTCGGGTTTGATGACGTAACGACAGCTCAGCGTCAGTGTAGTCGTTTTACGGCAGAGCGTGCTGCTGGAGGTCAGGGGTTTGAAAAGAAGCCTAGCAGTCTGTAACGAAAACCTTGTGTTTTCACTGGTAAAACTCACTTAGGGTTCAAAATACACATTGACAGGACAGCGTATGTTGGTGTCGGTGAATCCAGCAGCCCATCGTTTGTCTTGGATTTTCAGTATTGCGACATAGCTAGCCTTGCTAACGTTAGCCAGATCGGTTTGGCTAGCAGCTCCCTGCTAGCTTCAGTGCTTGACCCCTCGGATCTTTTACAGCCATGGACAACAGCTCACAAGGATCGGGAGGAATGAAAGGAGGTATCGGGGGTCTCTTTGGAGGCGGTGCACCTGAATACTCCAACACGGAGCTCGCCGGTGTTCCCTGTAAGCGTCTGTAATTTCACCATAACGCTAGCTTTCACGTTGCTTTGGTTAGCTTTAGCCGGGTAACAGCCATAGCAGCTGTAATATTAGTCAACTTCATGGCCTTTTAAATGTCTTAAATACAACTTTCTAAATATATATGTTGATTTATGTTAAAAGTGAGCTAATATTTCTGTTGTAATGTCATTTCAGTGACTGGAATGAGTCCTCTGTCCCCTTACCTCAATGTCGACCCTCGTTACCTGATTCAGGTAACGTTCAGCTAGAGCTAAATTAGCATTTTAGCTTATTTCGGTGTTAAATGTATGTGTTTTTGTGTATTTTTCGCACTGTAACAGCCGTTGATGTTGTGTTTCAGGACACAGATGAGTTCATTCTACCCACAGGTGCCAATAAAACAAGAGGGAGGTTTGAACTGGCTTTCTTTACCATTGGAGGATCCTGCATGACTGGTAAGAGATAATTAGCACTTCCTGTAACGTTTTCTTTCAACTGCTATCTTTCATTATGTATTGGCTGTCTTATCTGGGTTTGTCCTTGTGTGACTTGAAAGGCGCATATAAATAACATGTTATTATTCATTTTGTTGTTATTATAATAGTGTCACACAACTTCTTCAGATTGTACTTCAAACGTTATTCATTCTGTTCAATAGGATCAGTTTTTTGTTTTCTATAAATGTGAAAAGTAAAAATAGTACTGTACTTGTAATATATATGTCAGAAGTATGTGGACACTGCTGTTCACTTAATTTTTTGTACTTGTACTGCTCTGTGACTGTCTTCCATGTTTTGAGAGCGAGCTGTTTATCTGTATTTTAAGCCCCCAACGTCTACTTCCAGAGAAGTCGATTAGGCTATGGTTAGGGTAAGGTGCCTTGAAGTCAACGGTCGCAGCGCTGCCTGGAAGGAGACGTTGGGGGCTTAAAACACCATCGAGCTTCTTCCCCCTTGTTTAAATTAAGAGGATGGTACTTAGACAACAATGTGGTTTTGGGAGGGCCCTTAACTTTTTCAATTTGACAATGCCACCATGCACAAAGTCAGATCCATAAAGAACTGTTGGTTGTTTAAGTCTGGTGTGGAAGAACGTGACTGGTGCCTTGACCTTGGCATTCAACATCTTTGGGATGTATTTGGGCGCCCACTGCGAGCCAGGATTTATCACCCAACATCAGAGGCCGACCTCACTGGTGATCTTCTGGCTGAATGGGAGCAAATCCCTGCAGCCACGTTCCAAAGATCTTGTGGAAAGCCTTCTCTAGAAAAGTGGAGATGACATGTTATAGCAGCAGATTATGGCTCATAGTTGACATGTTTAACAATCAAGTTTGGGTGTCCACATAGCTTTTGGCGTATAGTTTACCTGGGGTACACATCATGGAAATAGCTGAATGTTTTCATTGTTTTTACCTAAAGCCTCACTCAGCCTTTCTGCCTTTTTGTTTTGACTTCAGGAGCAGCACTTGGAGCTGTAAATGGTCTCAGGGTGAGCCTGAAGGAGACTAGAGACATGGGATGGTCCAAACCTCGTAATGTGCAGTGAGTATGGAGTCAGAGTTCTGTTTACCAGTCACATTACCCCTAATATTATATCTGGATTACTTCACCTGGGGCCTGTTTCACAAAACCAAGATAAGGGATTAAGCCGGGATTTATCAGTTATCCTGGATGATTTAAGCCTTGACTCGGTTTCACGAAAGTGGAGGCACATAAATCACCATGGAGATTTATTCTGTGCAGCTAGCCTGCTCCCGACCAGGCTAACAGCCAGGATTTATTTAATCCTGGAGCCTTTTCTGATCACCCAGCAGTGGTTTTACCCTATTGTTATCAGCCTGGATTAAAATACAACAGGTGCATATTGCTGTTCATTTAAGTACTGTTATTATTTAAAGTTGTGACCATAATTGTTTTTAATAATTATTCATGTGACAGTCATTGTTACTGTTATATTGCTGTATGCAGACTGCTGTTCATATTGTTGTTAGAAGTTTGATGAATATATTATGACAGTTGTTGAGATAAGTAGAAAAGGCTGATAACATTTCAAATGTGTTTTAAATTACGTCTGTTACTAAGGGCAATACATACAATGCTGTACATTTCTATAGTTGACTAATGCACCTTGAATTATTTTAGTTGATTAATTTTTTTTTAATTCTTTAACAATAAGGATCATGTTTGTTCCTCTTCCATGTGCATGGTATTTGGCATTCTTAGCACACAAATTGTGTTGTCCAGTAAACTGGGACTATAATTTGGGAGGATTGTACAATTTAAAGAACATATCCTAATTGTACAATCCTCCCAAATTATAGTCTTAGTTCACTGGACCAGTAACTATCTAGTGATGTAGGCTACTGTACATTCATGTAACAACAGGGGAGAGGACACCTCAATGGTTTTTGACCTTATGTTTAGCTGGGGGGGAAATAACTGATGAATATACTCTGTTCCATTCATGTTTACAGTGTGCATGGGATTTATCACTTAATTATCTTTATAGTTTCTAGATTTTAGAGTCCAATTTCTTCAGTGTCTTTATTTTCTATGTCCACAAGGGAGCAAGGCATATAATATGTAGAGAAGAAACTCGTCCTCTATAAAAAATAAAAAAACCGCGAGAAAAAGCATGGCTGATAATAGCGGACCGACTGAATGATAGTCTAAAAATATACATTTATGAACTACTGCTCTTAACTGAATTTTTTTGCAAGAGCAAACAGTTGTACACTTTGCATTAAAAGCGAGCAGTGGAAGTTAATATGACTTAGGAAATTTATATTTTAGCCCATGAGAGAGAGGGAGGAACAGTGAAAGAGATATTTACGCATCATACTCTAGCAATTGATCTTCATGGTAAATTTTCTGAGTAACATTATCTTCTGCTTACTTTTAAGGCAAAGAGTACAACTGTTAATTTGTGCAAATGATTAGTAACCTAATCCTTGAATGGAATGATTATGACGGTTTCAGTTCAGAGCAGTGGTCAGTTAATGTATATATTTAGGCTACTTACGCATTCAGTCGGTCCGTGATCGTCTGCTACGCTTTCTCTCGCTGTTTCATTACAGCGGCCGTGTTTCTTTTCTTTTTATACAAAAAAATGTGTTTCACATCATCATACTTCCACAAGAAGCTGCTGCTCACTCTGTATAAAGTATGTACAATGCGTATTCTCCATTTTGGCATCAGTAAATCTGTGATCGACCTCGCGGTCTTTTGAGGAAAGCCGTGGACGCGCATCTATCTGAATTACTTCAGCCTGGCTCGACCTAGTCTCTCCTCCTCAGCCTGGCTTGGCCTTCGTGAAACGCACCAAGCCAGGATGCACAGATTAGACTAGGTCAAGCCTCGCTTTATCAGTTATCCTGGATTTATATATTCTGCTTTTGTGAAACAGGCCCCTGTCCTCTAAATGTTTGCTTTCTCTCTCCAGGATTCTCAACATGGTGACCAGACAGGGTGCTTCATGGGCCAACTCTTTAGGCTCAGTAGGTAAGACCATTATAATGTAACTCAAAAAACAAAACAAATGCCATGGATGATAATATACATATAAGAGAACATTACTTATTTAAATGTATAATATTAGTGTGCTTTTAGGGATTTTTTTTATGTTGGATATGTTGCTTTTCAAGTTTCCCTCTTTTGAAAGACTTGACTCTAGTGTAAGACAGATTGTTTTTTTTTGTTGCCACCTCTTGTGAAACTGTTTACTTTTCTTTGCCCTTGCAGCCTTGTTATATAGTGTTTTTGGTGTAGCGATAGAGAAGGCCAGAGGAGCAGAAGATGACATCAACACAATGGCTGCTGGGACGCTAACGGGGATGCTTTTCAAATCAGCCAGTAAGTGTCTTTTCTGCTTGTATATTTATGCGTAATGTTATTGACTTTAACCTAAGAGTATTTGCATGTGTTTTAATGAGATGAAGATAACTGAATTATATAACATGTATTGTCGCCATATAAAATCCTCCTGTTGAAATAGTGTGGGTTCACAAGTTCTCATCTAAATGAGTGATGGCTTTAATCTTACTGAACAACCACAGCATGCAAAATTTTGAGTACTATTAAGCTGCGACAAATTATTATTGTCATTGTGTATTAAGCTGGGAGTTATATCATTTTATTTATTGGTTAATCTATTAAATTGATGCCCCTTACAACTTGCCAGAGCCATAAATGAAGTCTTCAAAATTCAGTTTTTTGTTTGACCAACAGTCCAATTTCCAAAGATATTCATTTTACAACGATATAAAACAGAAAAGCAGCAAATCCTCATATTTAAGAAGCTGAAATTAGTGATAGACATTTTTGGCAGTGCTACTTTCACCACCTCTATATTTTTATTTATCTTATACCTTTTAAATACTCTGTAGGCATGTTGTGACGTTCAATGGGCACTACAATACATGCATAGATATTGAAATCAATATTGGAAAGCACCAATTGTTTTTGAGAGCTAATAAATGACACTGCCTGAAGTGAATCTGTTGAGCCCTAACCATCTGGCACTTTGGGTAAATTAAAATGAGAATTATTTCCTGACGTTGCTGTTTATTTTATGTTCACACACAGCTATTTTCAGTCGTTCTGCCACTACTGTGTGTTTGCAGGTGGCCTAAAGGGTGTGGCACGAGGAGGTCTGGCTGGTTTAGCCTTGTCTGGTGCCTACGCTCTTTACAACAACTGGGACCACCTCACCGGCTCCTCATCCTCCTCCTCCAGGCTATACTAACCCTCTCCCACACACATCTGCTTCTACATTAGGGCCAAATAACTCCCCAGGACACAGCCTTTAACCACAGCGCTAAGTGGAATTAGACTCTGGTCAAATGCAGTGTGCTTTTCAGGGAAGTATGGGTTGGTCCCAGTTCAATGGTTCCCCCCATAGTCACTTTCCTTTCCAGGAGCATTCTGGGGTTAAAAAAAAAAAAAAGGAGATTGGACTAAATTCCACTGGGAGTCCAGATGTAGACCGTCCAACAACACCCCTCTCTTCATTTGTTTTTATCCTCTGAGGTGTTCCTGTCCCTGATCTGATCAGTAATGAGAAGACTCTGTGAGGATGTTTTTATAGAGGTGTCTCATTTGTTATATCATTGTTTATCGGAGGCTTATTAGTCTTCATTGATGCTCGTTCTGAAATCAATGAACCCATGATATTTGGGTTAAAAAAGCCAATGTGTAAAATGACTTGTCACATCTGGTGTGTGTGGTTCACCGGATGAACGGCAGTGGATTCATGTACTGATTCTGGACTGAAAGACTCTTCTGTAGTAGAAGAGCAAAGAGATTTTCAACTATGATCTACAAACGCAGAACTAAGCCTTATGGTTCTACTCTATGTATTTATTGAAGCGTATAAGCAGTGGTCTCTGTTTAACTGTGCAAGAAGAAATCACTGTAAAGCAGTTTGTGTCTCCATCAAACCCACTGTATTAAATGCTATATTAAAGGAAATGGTAAATGTTGACAAAGATTTTGCTTTTAACCAATTTTATTGCTCAAATGTAGATGTCATGAGTAGTGTATACTATGCAGTGCTCTGCCACAACTTTCTGCCGTTTAAAATCAGAGCAGTGCATAGTGAAGACTTTAAAAAATGATGTGTAAGAAAACAATAATTTTACATTCAGAACACGTATTTACTTCTTGTTGAATGAACTGTTGCAATGAGACTTTTATGAAAAACGGATTGTAGTTGTCTGTAGACATGAAACAGAACAGAGCTTATATTTGCTGTCAGCGATGAGTCAGGCGGCCCGCTTAGTGCAGGAAGAAGTCCCTGACGCGTGTTGCCTCGATCCAGTGGATGTAGGCTGCGGTGCGGGTGAAAACGCTGGGTTTATTCTCCACGGTGCAGCCAATCGGGCCGAAGCTCACCACGCCGTGCACCTCCCAGCGATCCTGCCCCTGCTGGCACAGCAGAGGACCACCAGAGTCACCCTGGGGGAGGAAGAAAGAGAGATCTGTGGTAAGGAGATGTGCTTTTTTTAAATTTTATTTTGATTCATTCTCACTTCAAAATATAATCACAGTCCTACCTGACATGCAGCTGGTGGGCCCTCAGTGTCCCTGAACCCGGCACAGATCATGGAGTCTCGGACACGATCGCCCCAGAATTTCTTCTGCCGGCAGGTCTTGAAGTCAATGATGGGCAGGCGGGCTTGATTCAGGGCTTCTGCCAGAGACACATTCTCCTTCCCACCTGAAATGTGTTTAAGGAAAACAATTTAAACTGCATTTAGATTTTTTGAGTCCCATCGGTTTACTCCAGACTGAAATATCTGAAAACTGTTGGACATTTTGTACACACATTCTTGATCCCCAGAGGATGAATTATATTGATTCCCTGACTTTTCCTATAGCGCAACCAGCGGGTTGACAAAAGTTAATCAGTGGACCTAATGACTTCTTTCAGAGCTTTTCCCTTCTCATTTACATCCCCTCTCCTCTACTCACCCCGGGTGTCTCCCCAGCCTGTGACCCAGCAGTAGTGTCCCGGATTGAGGCTGGTCTGCTTGCGTGGCAGGCAGGCGTAGCGGATGAAGTTTGAAGGGACGATATCTGTGGCAGCCTTCACCAGGGCGATGTCGTAGTCCAGCTCGCTGTGAGTCGGGTAACGGAAGTTCTCGTGCCGGTAGATTCTCTTCACGGGGAAAATTCTCTCTGCTGTCTCTGAGCGCTTCAGCTGGTGTTTCCCCAGGACGATCCTCCAGCTCCCAGCATCCTCAGCTTTACCCCTAAAAGGCCAATAAACAGTTAAAGCAAGGCCTCTGTGGTTATCATATGGTTCTTATGTCACAAATATGTATTGACACATCAAACTACAACTAAATCTGCTACTGTTTCTTCTGTGTTAATGGTTTCTTACTTTTGGAAGCAGTGAGCAGCAGTAAGGACCCAGTTCTTGTGGATGAGAGTTCCTCCACAGACATGAATGTAATGTTTACTTCCCCTGGGACGAACCTACGAGAGACATCCAGACAGCCCCCTCAGTGATGTGCGATTATTTGTTAACACTTCATAATAAGGGTACAAAGCGTACATTTAAGTAGTGCTTAACTGATGTATGACTCATGATGTTTTAATGCATGAATTAATGCAGGATGTTTCATAAATTCCTGTTGCTCACACTTAAAGGTGCTCTAAGCGATGTCACCTGTTTTTTAGGCTACAACATTTTTTGTCACATACAGCAAACATCTCACTATCCATGAGCTGCCTGTCCCCTGAACACACTGTAAAAAAAAAAAAACACGGTCTCTGTAGACAGCCCAGGCTCCACAAACGGCAACTAAAACAAACTGCCAACCTGCACCACAAAACATAAGTCTTCCAGTGTTTCAGCCAATAACCGACAAGAAGGGGTGGGGGTTGGGGGGATTAGTGCACTGAAGGGAGGGAGAGGGGACGGGATGAGGATGAGGGAGGGACGAGCTAGCCTCCATTTTGTTTAAAAAAACTTTGAACGTCAACAAGAAGTGCCGTTACCCAACGTCACTTAGAGCACCTTTAATAGATCATCAATTAAGGAATGTTAATCAGAGTTACTGAAAATTAGCTGGATTTAGTCAAAAATGTAATTTCCGACCTGTGCAATTGCTCAGCCTCTCCAAAAGCAGAACACCTTTTATCTTATTAGTGCTATAGTACTAGTCCTATAGTACATGTCATCATATAAATACGCTATGAAACTATTTTTGGTTTCTTTCTTGGTGCAGAACATTGTGGCTGATATGCTGAGAAATCAAGACACAACTGCACCAACAGATCATGTTATGATCATGTATACAGTGACATGAGTAATAATGAAGGTTTCTCGTATATACACATTCCGAATGTGATCAAAACCAGGAAAAGGCTCAAAACTGACATACTAGAGCTACTAATGTAAACACACTTCTTGTTTATAAAAGATAATTTGTTTTTTACTAGACCTACAATTGTTGAAGTATAGGAAATAGTAATATGCCCAAATGATTAGTCAATTAATCCATAAGCGATTGACATAAAATTAACTGACAATAAATTTGAGTATTTGACAAATGTACACTGGTTCCTAATCCTAAAATGCTAGGATCTGCTCATTTTCTCTGTTTTACATTCATTTAAATTCAGCATATTTGATGGTTTCGTGTTAAGCAGTTGGTAAGACGAACAAGGAATTTAGAGACGTGGCTGTGGCAACATCTCATTGGCATTTTTCACTATATCCTGACATTTTATGCGCTAAAAGATTGAAAAAACACATAAACGGATCTAAAAATAATCTGTAGGGGCAGCCTCATACCAGCCCAAGAAGGGATATAAATTTGGCTGGAGGTAAGCTGTGGTGGAGGAAGTATTTAGATCTTTTGCTCAAGTAAAAGTAGTAATACCACAGTATGAAAATTACTCCATTACAAGTAAAAGTCCTGAATTCAAAATCCTACTCAGGTAATGTAAAGAAGTATTAGCATCGAAATGTACTTAAAGTATCAAAAGTAAAAGTACTCCTTATGCAAAATGACCCCACTGAGTTATATATATATATTCTATATATGTTATTGGAATATTATTATTGATGCATTCATGTAAGCAGCATTTTAATGTTGTCAAAGTAGGGCTTATTTTAACCACTTATGTTAATATACTCTTTTAGAGAATAGTTTTTAAGAATGCATAATGTTTTTTAAACTGATCATATGTTCTACAGTGGTCAGATAAATGCAGTGGAGTAAAAAGTACAATAATTCCCTCTGGAATGTAATGGAGTAGAAGTATAAAGTAGCAGAAAATGGAAATGTTCAAGTAAAGTACAATTACCTCAAAATTGTACGCTACATGAGTGAATGTACTTAGTTACATTCTACCACTGGTAGTAAGTGTACTGGTTTTGAGTTTTGTATTTTACTTTTTAATGCAGTCAAATCAAGATCTCTCAATACTGAACCACGTCAATACAAAGGCAGATTTACCTGTAGAGAGACCTGCCAGGGCCAAGAGTGAGGTCTGGCCTCGTTACCGGAGACAATCCTCTCAGCCATGTTGGGCTTAAAGTGAGCCATACCACAATCCTTAGGCCAGTCTAAGAGGATAGAAGAACAAGATAAGGCCCCAAAAAACAGAGAGCAGACATTCAAATCAAACACTTTTTTTAGTATGTTTTAACAGGTGTGTGTGTGTTTCTGTGTGTGTTTGCCCTCACCCAGGTGGAGGAGCTTGTGCTGTTGCTGTCGTCCGGGGGTGAGTGTGTATGCATCTGCTGGCAGAGATGCCTTGCTCAACAGCAGCGGCAGCAGTAGGGACAGAAAGAGGAGCAGAGGAGGTCCTGGTACAGCCATCGTCTATCACAGAGTCACCGGCCGGCACACATCCCACTATATTTATATCAGGCAGCAAGTGCACGCAGATGTATACACACAGGTACACACACACACACGCACACGCACACGCACACGCACACACACACACACACACACACACACAACAGCAGAGACAATGAGCTGTGTCACTACAAAGGCCAAGCGCTGGATCGTTCTCCTGTACAGCTAAAGTTTCCACTGCCGCTGAGAAAAAGGGGATTTCGGGGAGTCCCATCAGCACTTTCACATACATATAGTATGCACACAGTACACCAACATGCACACAGGACAAAGGCAATACAGCACTGTACACAAACAAACATCACATCATGCCACATGACTTACAGCAGTGACATAGTGACCTGGGCATGCCCTTTATCTCTGATATCCCACATCTCCACTATAGCTCATCCTGTGTAAACATGACTCAGTAGAAACAATGTTACCGTGTGTTTACCTGCTGAAAGATGGCTTGTATTAATATTTATACTTGTCAATCTGAACTGGGAGTTAGAGGAGTCAAATGAGAGAGGAAAGACCAGAAATTAAGTGGCAGTTCGAGATAAATCGGTTAGGCAGATATTAGATTATGACAGATATTATATGTTGGCTATACATTTACAGGGAATTACAATACAGAAAGACAGTTAAGAATAAATAGATTTCAATAAAGTTGAAGAATAAATTGTTTTGTTTTTTTATTATTCAGAGTGACAGCTACTCTGATTTGACCTTAAAGCCTGGGCAAATTAAATAAAAACTATCTCCGTGGCTAGATGGTAGGTCAGTGGATAAAAACACATATATTTATGTAATTTGGGTGCATTTACCATTTAAGACCAGATAATAAGAGTAAAGAAATGCCTGCTCTACACACCTCTAAATATGACAACAATAACTGCAGTGGAAGCCACTAGTGAGTTGATCTTTTTTCTATGGTGAATGAAAGAGAATGTGCCTGCTCATCCGAATGGCAGCGCCTGAGTGGTCAAACCTCACCACTGTGGTTCACCAAGTTTACATACAACTCAACGTTGTGTACCTTTTCCACAGTGAATGAGTTGAGCGAGTGTGGAAAGAGAGGGAGGGAGAGTTTATTGGGTTTTTGAGTTGGTGTTCATACTCAAACAACATGATTGAGCTGAGTCACATCCTGTGTAATGATCTGTGTGAATATTTGAGAGTAAACCTGACACATGCTTCCGCAGCGCTTCCCTCATTTGTCAGCTGTAAAGGGTCAGACATCTTGGCTGGGCTTTTTTTCCTATGTCTAAAAAAATAAGTCATCTCAGACTCAAAGATTTATGACAAAGACTAAAAAAAACTTATAAAGTGTACAAAAACAAAAAGTGGAGGTACTGTTGACTAATTTACATACTGCTTGGTAACGTTGGTAGTGCATTACATTTTATAAACAGATGTTTTGTGTTTATGCTTATGCTTATGTTTAAGCAAAGTAACAAGTAACTTTAAAATTGTTGTGGATTAAAATGTTTTTCCCTCTGAAATGTTGTGAAGTAGACATGCAAAGTATTATCGTCCGATGACAAGTACATCAAAACTGTACTTGATTATAATACAAGTTTTCCAACTGCCATCTAAATACAAAAAAAAAAGATTTTTAGAGCAACAAAGATACAAAGACCAAATTTGGTTTTATTGAACATTTACATGAACAAATGCATTACCTGGTAGTTGATTTAATGATTTATAGGTAACCCTTGACTTTTATGAAGACTTCACAAATGCATCTACCCACCATTAAACTGCAAGAATGTAGGTGTGTTGTCGCTGTTTAAAATGACGTAAAAAATAAATAAAGTAAATATGTATATATAGTCTTGATAGAAATGATAGATTATGTCATTGCATCTTTAACATTAATCAGTTACTGCCCTTTTTCTTGTTAGGAGAATATTAACTGTAAATAAAAAGATAGATAGCTCTCACAACCAACAAGTTAGGGAAGCCTGTATGGAGCATGTCCCTTCAGAGGAAATTAAGCGATCCAGTGGAAGGAACACATTTTCTAACATTGCATCTCCACATTTGACCAAATGACGAAAAGAAACAGCAGGATAAAACCACATGAAAGTGAGAAAATACTCCTAAAGTCAATGAGTTTATTAGTGGTGCTTTTGTGCAAATTGAGCTACGGATAATCAATAGCCCATGTAGTCTCCAGGATCAGTCGTCTGCCTTTCTGGAGCCTCCACACCACCCAGGCCTCCTCAGTGACCTGATCACACTCTTCTTGCGGCTGTGTCCACTCCCATGCAAGGGTGACTTAGGATGGCTGGTGCCTTCCTCTCCGTACACCTCATCCTCTTCTTTTGAATTAGCTCCCTCTGCTCTGCTTATTCTACGAGCAGCTTCTATCGTTTCCTCCTTTTTGCCTCCTTCTTCTCCTTCCTCCTCCACCTCCCTCTTCCCTCCGTCTGCTTCTGGTGGCCCCTCACTCTCGCCCTCCACCGTACAAGTCGAGGTTATTATCATCACAGGCGGCTGAAGTTCTAGGGTCATGGCCTTTACCACGTTCGATATAAGAGGAGACTTTGGTGCTTTCTTCTTGTTGGAGGTACGTCTTGGAGCCAGGGGGCTGTTCTGGAGCTCCAGGTGTTTCTGAATGGCTGTGCTCAGCACTTCCGGGTCCACAGATGCTCCGTGAACATCCCATGTCATCCCGTTCTCGTCCCACTGCACCTGCTTCATGCTGCCCCTCCTCCCCAAACCGTCCCTCTCCTCCCCGTGGTTCTTCAGACACGACCTCCTCCTCTCCAGATGGTGCGAGAAGGGAGAGTTAATGTCCAACGTCAGGTTGTCTCTTCGCCACTCCTCCTCCTCCACTTCCTCCTCTCCGCTGCTCACTGGGAACATGCTGGAGGACGGGGACACCAGATTGGAGTTGGACCCCACTGAGGACTTCAGGTCCAGCCTTGATCCAGGCGGCGAGCCCAAGAGGGAATGGGAGTCCATGTTGGAGTTGTTCGTCCTGAGGCCCCACAAGGAGCCGATGGGAGAGATCGTCTGCACCGCTGCGTCTACCAGCTCCAGCTGTGAGGTCATTGTACCTTCCTCCCTGAACACCTGAGCCTTTGTGTGGCCCTCTCTGGTTTTCAAGTGGCACTTGCAGCCCAAAAGCGAATCGCTCAAGGAAGAAACCAGGGGTGACCTCCAACCCCTGCCTGTCGGACAGCTTTGCCCCGGCTGCCATGGCAACTCAAGATGGCAAACGGAGGTTCCACTTTCCTGTCCATCTGCTGGAGAATTAGGCGCCAGGTAGCTTAACATTTGCACTGGGCTTCTCACTCCTCCACCCTCTGATAATTGTTGGCCTCCAGGATTGTGCAGCTCTTCTTTCACGTCATTGACAAGGCAGCCAGGATCTGATGACACACCTTCTTCTGCTAAGCTAACAGACAATGGGAGCGGGGATGGGAATGTAAAAGAAAGCGAGTTGTTCTCCAGGACGCCCTCATCCTCCGTGCTGGTGGGCTGGAGGAGATCGGAGGAGTTGGATGGCAACGGTGAGGAGGTGCGAGCCTGCAGAGGTGATTGCAGTGGAGAGGGTGTGGGTGTGGGTAAGGAAGCAAGTGAGTCTTCCTGCTGATGTGTGCTCAGTGTTGAAGAAGAAGAAGAAGTTAAAAGATCTTCATGTGGTAAAGTTGGTGCCTGCAGGGGGGGGATGCAGGGAGAGAGCGTGGACGGTGGAGAGGTTGGTTTGGACAGGGGAGAACACAGGGTTTCTTGGGTTAGACTCGAGGGGCGTGAGGTCCCACCTTTCCATACAACTGTATCTGGAGTGCTGCTACGGCTGTGTGTGCTGCCGCTACACTCGCTCCAGCGATGCATGTTGGTGATCCAGCGCTCGCCGAGGGCAGGAGGGCTGTGCACGTCTACGTGTTGGGCTGTGAGTGACAACTGGTTGCTGCTGGTGGAGTTGATGTGCTGCCACATGCGAGGGTGCAGCTGCTGCAGCGACACTGAGTTCTGCTCAGCGTGTGTGTTGGTGCTGGAGCTGCGTCTCAGGTCCAATTTGGTCCAGGCTGGGTCCCGCTTGTGCGGCGGCCCTGTCGCCATGACCACATCCATGGAGCTCTTAGATAGGGAGAAAATAGGCGCATGATCATCCCCATCCTCCGGCCCCACAGCCCTAGCTTCACTGGAGTAAGAGGCCGACTGACTGACTGAACAACAGACTGGCTGGTAGCTCTCAGACGCAGGGCGCCCGGGCCTCGCCATGGCAACAGCAACAGCCTGCGAATAAAAAAACCCCACCTTTGAGTGTTAATTCCATTTTCTTATTTGAGGGAAACCAGCACAACAAAGGAAAACAGCTCGCTCTTTAGCTGCTAAATGCTCCACTAGTTCACCAAATGTGCTTATTCTTGCAGCGAGTTAGATGAGAGGATCGATACCACTCTGAAATTGCTGTTTAATTTGGAATTGCAAGCGGTTAGATTAGCTAAGGTTTTAAACAGATTAAACAAAGAAAATAAAACATGTTAGTTAGTGATCTTTAGAAGTGCTATGATGTGAATTTTGTTACCTTTGGAATGAGTCGGGTTAGCCGTTCCCCCTTGTTCCCAGTCTTTATGTTAAGCTAAACTAAGATAACCGGCTGCCTGCTCAAACTTTTTTTTTAACTTGAATTTAATGAACAGACATGAGAGTGGTGTCAATCTTCTTATCTAACTCTCTGCAAGAAAGCAAATAAGCATATTTCCCTAAATGTTGGAACTATTCCTTTAATCTTTTCTTTCTTTCTGACTCTACAACACTTCAAGCCAGTACATACACACACACACACACACACACACACACACACACACGCGCACACACACCAGATTAGCCTAATGAGATTACACAATCCAGATTATTTGATTATTTAGACAAAATGGAGATTGATCGAGACAGTTTAAGAGAGCATTTGGCCTTCAATTGACCAAAGATAAAGAAAGACAGAGACAACAAGATTGGATGGTAAAAGAAGTTATAAGACATTTTCTTCCAATACCATTTTGTGCTTAATTTTATTCTTCTTTATATTAATTCTTTCAAAAATCAGAGTACACCAGTTCTTTAGTCCTTCACTTATTGAAAATCATTGCTGCTCTGCCTGAATTAGTATCATAAAAACATGAATCCATATTTATATAAAAACTAACTGCAAAACCAAATCCACCGCTGTCCCAAATTGACCTAGTAGTGTTTTGACCACATGACTACTACCTTATAATGTGTCTGTAGTTAAAGAACCAACAGCTAGTTAACCCACACTGTCTGTGTGCACAAAAATACAGTGCGACAAAAGTGCAACTTACCGTAAAGTTCACACCTTGTGTCCTGTTTTGCCCTCTTCCCTGGCACAGAGCAGGTAGCACTAAATGGCGTCTCTCCTTCCTCCCCTCATTCCTCTCTCTCTTTCTCCCTCACTTCTTAGGAAAATCGTCCGTGTTTCCAGCCGCTCTCGAGCCTCAAACACACACTGTTGTGACTTGTCTTCAGCTTGATCTTCTTCCCTGACTCTTCTCTCACACCTGAACCTCATGTGAAGTTGACATCAGCGTGAGTATGAGGATTTCTATTTGTAAATGTTTTGTACATGTACAAAATCACACACATATGCATGTGCATAAGAGAGAGGGCCATTACTCTACCTTTAGCTCTGAGGATTAGCTGTCATCTCGTTAGCTGCCGTCCAATCTCTGAACAGTCTGTGTGTGTGTGTGAGGGGGGATGTGTTGTGTGTGGATAAGTGGCTAATGAACATTTTGATTCCGAGTTAAAATCAGATCAGTTGTCGCAGCAGCCATATTACATGTATATTATTTAGTTACATAGGTGCTGCTTTAAATTCCATGGCAATCCATCCAACAGTTTGTGAGACAGTTCTCTAAAAACCATGAATGTTAACCTCATGAAGGCGCTAGAGGAAAGGTCAGAGGATCACCAAAGTCAGTAGGATTCCTCCTCTGGGTACCATGGATGTCTGTACCAAATGCCATGGCTATTCTTCACATAGTTTTTCAGATATTTCAGATTGGACCAAAGTGGTGCACCAACAGACCGAAATTGCTGTTCCTAGAGCCAATGCCGCCAGTGTGGCTAAACATAAAATGAAGTGAAGAGACAAAAATCTACATGACTACTGCATCAGTCTTTTGCTAATTTTAGCTCCTTAACTATAAATTACACAACAGCATAGTTTGCAAATGGTTGGCTGTAGTGTGAAGTATATGTCATTTGTAAATGGGCTCCTAAATCAGTGGTATGTTCCTTTTAATGCGCTACAAGTGTTGCCGCCAGATAACAGCATGACACAGTGAGAATCAGCCAGCTGTGGCATACTTTCTCTGCTCTCCAGGGTCACATCCAGTACACGTTTCACAGCTAAACAGGTCAACAACAAGAGACTCTCACATTAATAACTCATGCCAAAAGGTAGCTTCAGCTACAGAACTAACGAATAATGATGGCAGGTAAGCTGTAAACTGAATTAGACCCATACATTACTACCTTTGGATTTATTACCCTTGTAAATGTGCTTGTTTTATTAGACCAGGTGTTACTGTTGGCTGTCGGTCTGTCCGTGGCTCTCCTGCTGCTGCTGTGTCTGACGGTTTACTATCTGTGGAGGAGGAAGAAGAAGGGACAGAGTCAATACGAGGAGCTGCTCTCCACAGTGCCTTCAGTACCAGCATGCTCTGCCCCAGTGCTCCCGGTGTCTCAGGGCTCCTGCGCCACGTTAGTAAAACCTACATACCGTAGTGCTTTTCTCTTACTGTTTATTCATTCTTTCTTTCAAAGGTATATTTATTACATTTTGTGGAACAGTACAAAAGTTGTATTTGATCCCATTGAACTATTTCTTTTGCCTTTTTTATTAGAAATTGTACAGTAGAGAGCCAACAGGAATGAGATGAGAGGAGGTTTGAAATGCCAAAAAAGGTCCCCAGCTGGACTCAAACTGGAGATGTTGCAAATATATGGTCAACAACTTTACTGCTTAAAAAATACATAAACAATACTAATGGTTTTAAATCAGTTCTGGCCAACAGAGGCAAAGCAAGCTTTTATATCACATTTCAGACTTTACATGAAGATTGAGGAGAAAAATGGGGAAGAAGATGAAGAAGGAAGAGAGAGTTGAGTTTCTTCAGGTCAAATTATGTGATACACCTTGCTGGATTTCTTAAAGGCAAACGAAACCAGCAGTTGTTTTAAAAACAAAATGGACTGAAGCAATGACAAAAGTATGGAATGATCCTCTGAAACATGTTGCTACTTCTAAGAAAAAGTCCCTTTGCTGAAGAACATCATCCATTGCTTGGAAGCATCAGGGTTTACAGGACTTGTAGTCTTGATTTTAATATATATATATATATCACAATTAAGTTGATATTGAAAAAAGCTGCAAATAGCCACAATTAATAACATTTGTCTCTGTCTGTGTGGAAGGCCCTGTGAGATCCCTTTTACCTTGCCTCCTCGCTTCACGGCACAAAACCATGGTAACCTAAAAAATGAGGAGGAGAAAGAAGAAGAGGAGGACCGAAGGGACATACTAGCCCATCGTGGGTCACTCACAGTAAGGAGTAGGTCATTACTGCCTTTATTTGACAGCATGTGTAAATGGTTATAGTCCCTTTGAGTACATTTAAAGTAATTTAAAACCTTAATTCAAGAATAATACATGTACTAACTAATGTGATCTACTTTCTATATTGCTGTTACTGTCTCCATCAGGATGGTACCCAGTGGGGACGGTGCTGGCCGGTCTCTACTCAGTTCCTCCTCTGAACGAGGTGGTGGCACCTCCTCCCGGCATGGCCACCCGTCTCTGCTTCTCTGTGGAGTACCGACACAGCTGCGAGCAGCTCATGGTCTCCTTGCTCCGCCTCGGCAACCTCCCTCCCCGTTTTCATGGCAACATCATGCTGGTGGAGCTCCGGCTTCTCCCTGACGACCGGCGGCCCCGCCAGGCCAAGGCCCGGCGCACGGGGCCCGACCCCGAGTTCTGCGACTGCTTCGTTTTCCAGGCGAGGACACTTAAAAAAAGGTGCAACCTTAGAGACGAAAGAACAATTTGTATCTCAAATACTTCCTGTTTCCTTCTGCAGGTGTCAGGTGTGTGTGTGCCTCAGAGCACCCTGAGCGTGTGTGTGCTGAGTGTGGAGCAAGACGGCAAACGCCACGCGGTGGGCAGGGTGCTGTTTCCTCTGGAGGGGGAGCTCGGTCAGGCCGGCAGGGTGCTCTGGAGGGACCTGGAGACAGAGGACGACACACAGGTACCAGTGGTGGAATGTAACTAAGAGCATTTCCTCAAGTACTGTACTTGAGGACACATTGAGGTACTTGTACTTTACCTGAGTATTCCTTTTTATGCAACATACTTTTACTCCACTTGTCTGACAGCTTTATTTACTTTTCAGATTACAATATGATGCATTGCTGTAGATTAAACTACCCAACAGTAATGAAAGGAGTTAAAATGAGCACAACCTTAAACATCTAGAGCAGTAAAATGCAATATGCACATTAATGCATCAGGAATATTAATCCAGAATCATCGGATACAATAGTAAAACACTGACAGGGAACATTTTACTGCACAATGAGTACTTTTATTCTTACTTTAAATACATTATGTTTATGATACTTACTTTTGCTTTAACAAGGTTTTGAATGCAGGACTTGAAGTGAATTATTTTTACAGTGTAGTATTGTTACAGATATATTAACAGAAGTAAAGGATCTAAATACTTCTTCCACCACTGACAGGTGCAAACAGAAACACCGTAGACGTCTGCATGTGCACAAAATTGGCCATGAAAGCTCATAATCATTGCAATCTCTTTCAGTGTTCAGAGCTGGGTGACGTGCAGATATCACTCATGTACAGTCCGTGTCTGCAGCGCCTCTCTGTGGTTGTTCTGAGGGCTCGCGGCCTACAGCTGCTCACAGACGCAGGTAAGTCTTTCAGGTAAAAAAATCTGTGGATGTGTGTCCATGTAAGCATCGTTCAGCTGACGTCTTCACAGGAATGAAAATATGAGGTAAGTCTACATACGTCTGAAGCATTAGTAATACAGCATATGCGTGTTTCCCAGGTGTGTGCGTACAGGTGAGTTTACGGATTCACACTCAGGTGGTGAAGATTAAACGCAGCTTTGTGGCGAAATGTGAAAACGACCCCTATTTCGACCACAGGATGACGTTTAAACTGCACTCGCAGCACCTGGACGAGGCCTGTCTGAGATTTGAGCTGCAGCAGCCAAACAACGTCCACTCAGGTGAAAGGGTCAACTTAATGTGCATGTTATCTTATGTCCTGCTAACATGAACTTCAGTATTAGATCAGTTGTGTACTCACCTTGGCTTGGCTCTGTCTTTATTGTTCTCCCAGAGCCTCCGGCCCTGCTAGGAGTGCTGGTGTTGGGTCCCTTCATGTATGCCAGGGGCCCGCAGCTGCAGCACTGGATGGACATGGTTAACACGCCACAGGAGCCGGTCGAACTGTGGCACGGACTGGGCCGAGCCACTTAACACACACACGCACACACGCACACACACACACACACACACACACACACACACACACACACACACACACACACACGATGAATATATTCACAATGTTTGACATAATAAAATCAACATTTGCAATAAAGGAAATGAATCAGGAATTTGGGAATTATACAAACAGAAACAACATTAACAATAACTTCAATGATTTATCCAAATTCAGAATCCTTGTAACACACAGGAAACCAGAACCTTGTTTTGAGGGGGCAGAGATATCAGACAGTCCTCAGAAGCACCTTTAGGCCATAGCTTTTATTTCTGAAGTCATTATCGCTAATCTAGAACTAGATCCTTGACTAATAATCACCCTCACCTGAATCATATGTGAACTTTTTATAGCTCAGAACTTCTTTCTTTCTTATTCCCTAATAGCATAGAATAAAGTGACATAGTGAGATTATCTAGTGTCGGTGGATACCTTTATAACACATCCTACATCCTTTGGGTTCATAGTTGTTAAAACTAAATCAAAGGCATCTGTATATGTTTAAAGAACAATAAATAAGATAGTAGATTGGGCAGGAAACTGGGAATGGCCGTGGGGAAAAATATGATAAAATTGGTTATAAGAAAACAAATGCAGACAGTAAAAGCATGGTTAAATTTGATGGACACTACATAGTGACAGCTTTTGGAGCTGGGAGAAGCATACTTTATAACATATTTTTTTTATTTACACTATACTTTTTTATGTATACAGTATGTGTCTATGATTAATGGTGGAATGTAACTAAGTACATTTACTCAAGTACTGTACTTAATTACAATTTTGAGGTAGTATTTTCTGCTACTTTATACTACTCCACAACATTTCAGAGGAAAATATAATCCCCAGCTTTACCAGCTCAGCTGCCACATTAAAGTGGTATTAATCTAGCAATAATCGTAATCCAATAATATAATATATATTATTCTGAAAGGGCCATTGTGCATAATGAGTACTTTTACTTTTAGTACTTTAAATACATTTTCATACTAATATTTTTACTTGACTAAGATTTTGAATGTATCAGAATCATAATCAGGAAAAGATTTGTTGCCAGCTAAGTAGCACTTACTAGGAATTTGCTTTGGTAGATTGTGCATGCATAAAAACATATTTAAACATTAATATGAAACAAACAAACAATACAGAGACAAAGAACACATTCATATAACCAGGGTTAAAAATTAGCACCATCTTACCAAATGCTGGTAAAATATGCAAGTGAGCTGGTAAAATTTAAACATTCACTAGCCATTTGGCTGGCAGATGAACAAGTTCATTTTGAACCCTGCATATAACTATATAACATTAACAAAAAGAAAAAAAAATGACTTTCACTTGTAATGGTGTATTTTCTTATACTGTGGTATAACTATTTTGTATTTACTTGAGTAAAAAATCATTTTTAAAGACGGCATAATATCTCCCAGCTACACCCCACATCCCTGTATGCTAAACAACTACAGCGGATAGCTATGGCCATCTTAGAAGATAGCCTACACCCCTTTGAATAGGGAATTCCAGTATCCCCCCTCTGGACGGAGGCTAATAGTCCCTGGTTGTAGAACTACAAGATTTAAAAACAGTTTTGTCCCAGCGGCAATCACTCTGTTAAACAAACTGTAGGATTACTTGCACACAACACACAAGCACCTTGGTCATGTACTAGCTGTAGAATTTCTGCATACACAGTAACTGCACAAGTCATTGTGGTCATGTACTGTTTTTTTTTTTATCCATCTGTTTTATATATTTTAATGTTTTGTGTGTTGCATGTTATGTGGTGGTCTACAAAGTTTTAAGGATGTCCTGCCTCTTATTTAGACTGTAAACCTAGTTTACCTACGGGTACCAATAAAGTAACCTGACCTGACCTCACAGGCTCTTCAGTACTCTCTGATGTTGTCCAGCAGGTGGCGCCCACTGCCTGTGTATCAGTGAGCGCAGCCGCAGTTTGAACCACCGAGAGACAAAGCGGAAGTAGAGTTGAAATCGAAATGGACGTGAAGCTGATTTATTATTATTATTATTATTATTAGCCATATCGGTGGTTTGTGTCTGGTTTTAACACCATGAAGATAAATGAGAACACTTTACTGGAGGGACACAACGCCGTGTTGGTTCCATACAATGCAGAGCACGTGCCCAGGTAATACCAAAGGCCGTTAGGCACGAGAGCATCTCTGTCTGTTAATATTAATTCATTCAGTTTGTCTCTTTAATTCTCTTTTATGCTTATTCCTTTCATTTGTTCATCTGCTCGTGTCTTCTTGTTAGCAGTGAGTTTATTATGTCTTCATGTTTACATTTGGCTGATCTGGTTGCTAAATATAGTGTTAAATGAATTTTAATTTATATTTGGAAAAATGTATTAAATAGTTTATTACAGACCTTGTACTAAGAAATCGCCCCGTTAAAAAAATGTTTTCACCAATCTGAAACAGGCTTCTTAAAGATCTTTAGAACATGACGATTTGTTGTGGTGTAATAATCATCTGAGAAATATTTTTCATTATTTTTCTGTGATTTAGAAACCAACTTCAGTCCTTTCCGTGTCTTTTGTATCAGGTATCATGAGTGGATGAAGTCTCCTGAGCTGCAGCAGCTGACTGCTTCAGAGCCACTGACCCTGGAACAGGAGTACGACATGCAGAAGAGCTGGAGGGAAGATGATGACAGTAATGTGCACACAAATATCACTTTCAGTTCTTATAAATGCTCTGAAGAGTCGTCTTAATAGCTTCAGATCAGCCAAGATATATCAACAGAAATCCTGTATCATGATGCATCGCGATGCAGACCTGGATGATTCTGCATCGATGCAGTGACAGACCATAATCGATTATTGCCTAATGATGTTACGGGTTGATTTTCCGCTTGCGGCTTTTTTTGATTTTGCCTTTTGGTCTGATGTCTGCTTTGTTCAGACTCCACTACATTCAGTAAATGTCTTTTTAAAGGGCAGATACAATAAAAAGGGGAGTTCATATATATCTGGCTGCTTGAATTTGTTGATGAAAACCATGTGTAACAATATATAATAATATTGAGGATGTGACGCATCGGGATATCAATTCTAATCGTTGACAGGATAATCGTAATCGACTAGTGACACCAATGAAGATTCACACCCCTAATCATCTATATAACATATTTCAACCTTATGGAAAACCTGTTTCATTATCATTTTTCTTAAAATTTTGTCTTTCCAGAGTGCACGTTCATCATCTTGGACAAGCAGCGGTGGGCGGACACCAGTGTAGAAGAGGAGCAATGTATGGTGGGAGATGTCAACATCTTCCTGACTGACCCCACAGACCCATCCCTGGCTGAGTTGGAGGTCATGATAGCAGGTGACGCCCATGTCCAAAAGCAAAGGCTTATCAAACACGTACAATCTACCTGTGTTTTGGTTTTGACATGTTACTCTATTCCTGCATTTATCTTTCTATTATGACACTACAGTAGTTGTATTTTTCATTCCCTAATACTTATGAAGTTTCTTGTTTTTACAGAGCCCAGTCACAGAGGCAAGGGCATCGGGAAAGAGGTGACACGCATGATGATGAGCTACGGTGAGCAGCTTCTAAGATCTGTCAGAAGACATCTTTTTTTTTTTTTTTTTATTATTTCTTGGGCATTTTAGGCCTTTATTTCTATAGGACAGCTTAGACTTGAAAGGGGAGAGAGGGGGGAACGACATGCAGCTGTAGGTCGGAGTTGAATCCTCGGCCGCTGCGTTGAGGAGTATAGCTCTATATATGGGCGCCCACTTTACCAGATGAGCTACCCAGGCGCCCCTGTCAGAAGACATCTTAAGGCTTGTTAATGGGGCAAACGTTACTTAGAGCTGACTGACTTTGGCGACCCCTTGTCAGGTTCCAGACCTTTTGAATTGCTGCCCAATTTTCTTTTTGGTCACTTGCTACTGACTTGGTTAGGGCAAAACATCATCTTCTCAAACAGAAATGGTGGTTTTATAAAATAATGAGACTGCAGGGCCGAGAGCAATGACAGAAAACGACACAAACTGCACCAACTTCCACCAGAATTGTCATTTTTTCCAGCTAAAAAACTTACATTTTTCATAATAATTTGAAAGATTATATAATCAAATACAAATTCTACACACAGTGGCTTTGACTTAGTTTCAGGTGGGAAAATATATATTTTTTTCTGGGTTTTAAATCATGTATAGCAGAGAGCTGCTGCTGCTGCAATGCCCTATACTTTATTCATGTTTCACTTCAGACTACAGCCAGCACGGGGTAGTAAACCGGTTACCGTTTGTGAACAATAGTATGTGAATGGTGGTAATCTTGTCTTCCACCAGGAGTCACCAAACTCGGGGTCAAAAAGTTTGAAGTGAAAATTGGGCTGGACAACCAGGTCAGCGTCGCCATGTTCAAGAAACTCCACTTCCAGGAGGTAATAAGGTCACGATCTCACCGCGTGAAAAGGCCCCAGAATGTGAACGTTTTGCAAGTGAATCTAACCTTGGTCCTCGCGTCGGTTGCAGGTGTCTGTGTGTAAGGTGTTCAAAGAGGTGACCCTCGAGATGATGGTGGACGAGCCCGTCCGGGCGAGGCTGCTGGATGACACCGCCGACATGAAGGAGAGAGACTACAGACAGACCTGCAGCAACAGACAGGAACTGGTGTCACAGTGAAGGGCTGAGCTGCACTCACACGTCCGAAAGACTTCCAGCAGTGAGATCATTCTGCACACAGAGGAGGGGGAAGCTGAGCGGAAATCTAGCGTGTGCTTTTACCTTTTTAGACATTTACCCACATCTGGAGAGGTGGGAAGTACAGTACATTTATTCAAGTAAAGTTTTGAGGTACTGGTTCTTCATGTCAGTATTTTAATTTTGGGATATATTCTACTTTCCCACCACTACATTTCAGAAGGAAATATTTTACTTTTCACGTTAATATATTTATCTGACAGCTGGAGTTACACTCTATGGTCAAAAGTATGTTAAACCATGTCAAACCGTGGCTGTCAATCTGCTGCTATAACAGCCACGCTTCTGGGAAAGCTTCCCACAAAACTTATCATTCAGCCACAAAAGCATTAATGAGGGTGGGAATTGATGTTGGGTGATAGAGCCTGTTCATCCCAAAGGCGTTGGATGGGATTACAGTCAGGGCTCGTGTTTAGACCAGTCAATTTTTTTTTTTTTTTTATGGGCCTGACTATGTGTATATGGGCATTATCATGTTGAAACAGGAAAGACTGTTCCTCTAAAGTTGAAAGCACACTATTATCTGAAATATTATTGTATAGTGTAGCATTTAGATTCCCCTTCATTAAACTAAAGGGCCTAACCCAAACTATAAAACAACCCCTGTCTACTGTTGGCTATATAGTGTATATTACAGATTCAGATTTTACCTTCAACATGAGATGAATGTCTGTCTCATATTTTAAATCTTGTATCTCCATTTTTGAAAGTGTTCAGGAACCCTGAAAAAAGCCTTTCTTTCTTACTTTCTTTTTTGTCTCTCTTTTCCTCTTTTTCTCCTATTTTTTTCATTCCCCTTTTCTTTGGTGACATGAAATTCATCAGTACACTTATTGCTAACACTTCTTAACTTAAAGAGTAAAAATCTCCCTGTAAAACTTGTACCTGTGGAGTATTTTTCCGTTTCTGTGTCGCAATTTCTTCTGAATGCGTCTTTCACAACTGTACGGATTAAACAAACAAGATATAGCGTGTGTTAATTATTGAGCTTTAGTTGTGCTGGTAGGTGGATTTTGTTACCTTCTAACAGAGCCAGACTAGCTGTTTGCCCCTGTTTCCAGTCTTTATGCTAAGCTAAGCTAACCAGCTGCTGGCTGAGACATCATATTTGCGGTACAGACATGAGAGTGGTATCGATCTGCTCATCTAACTCTCTGCAAGAAAGTGAATAGCTGCTTTTGTGCTTTTCCCCGTGAAACGTTTTGTAGTTTTTAATGTGTTTGTTTCTAGTGGAAGTGGTTAGTCTATTGGGGTTGGCAGCATCTAAGTGACTCCTCATCAATTGAAAACAAAACCTATTTCGGGTAAACCATTTTAAGATTGTAATATCACAGGGCCCCCGGGCGCTTGTTTTGTAGCAGCATTACATACATAAAACAGAACTGTAAAATTTAAACAAAATAGAGGCGAAAGGCAACTTTGGGCCTCTTTACATTTGGGTGTTCGGTGTTTTAAGCCCCCAACTTCACCTTCCAGGCAGCGCTGCCTGGAAGGCACTAGGATTAGGCAATGGTTAGGGTTAGGTCAAGGGGTAAGCTTCTCCTCGGAACGCATAGCTCCTATGGCGCCATTTTGATGCTACCAAGCCATCACCTCCCGTTAGCATTCCATTGACTGCCATTCATTTTGGCGCCACTTTGACAGCGAATAACTTTACATCTGAAGCGTTTAAAGACTCTATTTGTCCATTGTTTATTTCTAAAGAAGCATGACAATGTATAAAAGGCTCCATTACCTTGTATCTCATGTAATGGTTTCCGTAGCAGACTTTTTGTAAAAATAGGCTAACGATTGTGTCATAACCACGCAACTTACTGTCGCATAGTAGAGGAATTACCATATAGTACAGGAGAAGCTCGCAGGTAGTTTGGTTTTCGTTAGCTGTTTAAGTTTAATTACTAATGTTAACTAGCATTTTAGTTATCAATAATTAGCCTGTGCCTATGTTATCTCCTTACATATACCTACGCTCTCCGCTCTCCGTCCGGAATGATTGAGATTTCTCTTGGCACAGCTACCAGAAGACTTCCAACTTTCAGACAGGTTGCTCACGTCACATTTACGTTGTCTCTCTCAGTTGGAGGCTGCTCAGTAACGCTCAGCCATCACCGGAAAAGTGCTTCTAATATACTTCACTGGTCTCCGTCCAGAGCAGCGGGATCTGTTGGTCCATTTTATATATGTCACTGAGTTAGGTGCCTTGAAGTCAACGGTCGCAGCGCTACCTTGAAGTTGACATTGGGGGCTTAAAACACCATCAAGCTTAGATTTGGTCCAATATAACTTCTGACTTTTTGTTTGTAAAATTCAAACAGTTGACTTTCAGAAGAGACCAAGATCATGCCTTTGTTCAAAATGGTTCAAGAACATCCCACTTAGTCTATTTGTGCACCAAAAACAGGGTGCTTTTTAGGGGGTTAAAAATGTTGTCTTTAAAATTTAAGTGCAGAATAAATCATGTAGGAAAGAGTAGCATTTCCATTTCCTGGTGCACAACCAGTAACCACTGAGGCCTAATTGGAGTGGAACACATCTCTTGTACATTACAACAAACATTTGTCTCATGTTCCTCCTAATTGCCCCATTAGTCTGCTGCATTTCTTAGAATTGTCTTGTGAACCGAAGGCTGGTTAAGATCAAATGCCAACTGCAGTAGCTTTAATGAACGCCTTTGTGACACCAAATGTAAAGTGGAAGCTTATCATTCGGACTTGTTGTATACTCTCAAACCTCAGTATGCTAGTCATGTAATTTTTGGCATCAAAAGAGATATTTATTTGAGGCATATAGATTTTTTTAAAGGTTCAATTTCTTTAACAGTTAGACTTCCCTCTACTGAGTGGACACATTAAAGGAGTTTCATCAGGCTAGTGGCAACAGTGGTTAATTGCTTTCAGGCTTTCAGACTGTTATATTCCTCATATGAGCTCATTCACATTAATGTTGAAGGTATTGACTGTGGAAGTTAATATGCAGTTAAAGTTATGATCGGGAAATGGATATTATCCATCAAGCAAACATATTTTATACAGTATATATTGCTAAAAGCAATAGTGCTTTACTAATTCCTTTTTACAATTAATATGACAAATGTATCTGTCAGTTTATTGTTTCAGAAGTGCAGAAAAGAATACTTTTTGCCACCTTCAAAATGTAACAATTTCATCTTCCAAACATTATTGGGGTTTAGAGTTCTTGGAAATTGCAGTTGATGAAACCACGACGTCCATGAAATAGCTATGATCATCATCAAGACGTCCTTTAGAGTGCAGATACAATATGGAAATTTGAACATCTACAGTTCTGTGACAACTGATGATCAAAAGCTCCAGAGTAGCTACTAATGGTTCTTTGTGGTGACATTTTCATGAACTATAAGTCATTATTTTTCTGTCATTAATAGCTTAAAGGTGCTGTAGGTAGGATTGTGAAGCTCCAGGACTTAGCCAAAGAATTTGAACATCAACAACTTCTCAGTCCCTCCCCCCTTTCTGCTAAAGCCAAAACGGTCTCCTAAGCCCCTCCCCCGGCAAGGGAGAACAAATGCATGTGTATGAGCAGTGATTGACACACAGTTAGACACCTCCCCTGGCATTAAGAAATTTGTGTCCGAGCCCGACCCGAGCCCGACACAGTTAAAATCTCATTTTTTCTCATATTAATGACACATGTAGCCTACGTTTGTTTGTGTGGAAAGCCCGCTTTTATTAAGCAGTTGTAGGAAGGCATTCAGAAATGTCAACAGATGAGGTCATCAGCGCACACGGGGCAACAAGGGCACGTTAATAAGCTGTTTAATTTAAAATGTTCAATGTGTTAACCTTTCCTGATTGCTTCTTTTCCGACTGTGATCAGAAAACCAGGGGAGACTCGTTACCTCCAGGGCCGACGTTATTCATTTTATAACGTCGGTTAAAATCCCGTTTCTGGAGAGCAGATGAATGAACTTGGCTTTCAGTCTGGAGTTTATCTCGGACACCACATACACTGTGTATAAAAACTTCAACTTATTCCACCAACTCTGCTCATAGACTGTATATAAGAATGGACCAACAGATCCCGTTGCTCTGGACGGAGACCAGTGAAGGCCGTTAGAAGCACTTTTCCGGTGAGCGCTGAGCGTTACTGCGCAGCCTCCAACTGAGAGAGACGACGTAAATGTGCCGTGAGCAACGTGTCTGAAAGTTGTAAGTCTTCTGGTAGCTGTGCCAAGAGAAATCTCAATCATTCCCAATCTTGCAGAGACGGAGAGCGTAGGTATATGTAAGGAGATAACATAGGCACAGGCTAATTATTGCTAACTAAAATGCTAGTTAACATTAGTAATTACACTTAAACAGCTAATGTGAGACGAAACTGCCTGCACGCTTCTCCTGTACTATACGGTAATTCCTCTACTATGCGACAGTAAGTCGCGTGGTTATGACACAATTGTTAGTCTATTTTTATAAAAACGTCTGCTACGGAGCCATAACGTGAAGTACAAGGTAATGGAGCCTTTTATACATTGTCGTGTTTCTTTAGAAATAAACAATGGACAAATAGAGTCTTTAAACGTTTCAGATGTAAAGTTATTCGCTGTCAAAGTGGCGCCAAAATGAATGGCAGTCAATGGAATGCTAACGGGGGGTGATCGCTTTGTAGCATTAAAATGGCGCCATAGGAGGTTCGCGGTCCGAGGAGAAGCTTACCCCCTTGACTCTGCTCCGGTCACATCTACACGTCTGCTTCCTCTTTCTCTATCTCTCTTCTGCCCACTTTACACACACACTGAGCTGTCTTAAAGGAGCCACAGCACCATTTTACAGCAAATGCCTTATCGCGCTGATGTGACCGAGCCCAACCCGAACCCGACCATAATTTCTAAATATCTGTCCGAACCCGGCCCGGTCCGACCTGGGACCCGTCAGGCTCGTGTCGGGTATCTATGCCTTAGCACGCACACACACACCCACACACACAGATAAATAATCCCTCCAGCATGTTCTGTGTTTACCCCATGGTCTCATACCAGTTGGACATGCCCAGAAAACCCCCAACGAATTAACAGTTAATGATTGGTTAACAAGCATTGGCTATTGGTCAGAAAAAAATTCTAAATTAGCATCCCTAGATATTCAACAAAGTTGATCATCGATCTTTGGTCTAAAGCCTCTTTCCGACCAAGTAGTTACAGGAACGTAGTTATAGGAACAGCCCAATTCTAAACAGTTCTACTAACTACTCTCCACCAAAACCGGTTTTGCCATTTGCATTCACACTGGCCAAGTGTGTGTAATATAATAATACTATGTAATAAATTAAATAATGAACAGTGTTTTTAGTCCAACATGTCTGATTTGATATTGATCCTTCAGAACACACACAGCTATTTAAAGGATCAATATAGTATTGATCATCTAATCCCAGACTTGACTGAAATCAGAAGCATGTTATTAATCTGTGTTGACATGAATATGTGTATGAATGTTGTGGTGACATTTGGATGATGTCTCTAGAAGGCTGACATTATAATGATCCACAAAAACACAATGACAAAGCTGCTCACTTTAGGTAAACACTCATTGATTAGGACAGCAATCATTTTCAACACACAAACATCTGATTGAATTGTATATATATTTTTTCCTATATCATTCTTTTTTCAGGTTGGTGGGCTGCAATTTGTCAGAGGTCGGCTGTGCTTCTCTGGGCGCAGCTATGAAATCCAACCCCTCCCATCTGAGAGAGCTGGAGCTGAGCTTCCTCCAGGTGGTGCGTTCAGGAGTGAAACATCTGTCTGCTGGACTGGAGAGTCCACAATGTAAACTGGAGACTCTGAGGTCAATTCACCGACCCTCTGTTACTATAATAGATATATAAGTTTGATGAACAATTTAACCTAATTTATGTACAAACATAACTTAAATCCACAAAGTTGTAAATGTCCATTTGTTCATATTTTCGTGTTTCTTGGACACAATTTTGTCTGCAGACACAAACGACTTGTGTTTGTTAAAGAAACTTTAGAATCAGCAGCATGCTAAAAAGCTGTGTTGACATGAATAGGTGTAGAAATTTTGTGGTGACACTTGGATGATGTCTGTAGAAGGTGGACATTATGATGATTCACAGTAACACAATGACAAAGCCACTCCACTCATTTTAATGAAAAGCTCATTGATTAGGACATAGTCATGTTAAGCTACACATTTAAAACCTGAACACATCTAATTGGATTATAAATGGATTTTTATCTACATTATTTTTTTCTTTATTCAGATTGAGTAAGGGCAGTTTGACAGAGTTCGACTGTATTCATCTGGCCTCAGCACTGAAGTCCAACCCCTCCCATCTGAAGCAGCTGGACCTGAGTGAAATCAGTCTGGGAGATTCTTGTGCAAAACTGCTGTGTGAGCTTGTGGAGAGTCAACATTGTAGACTGAAGACTCTGGGGTCAGACAACCTTTTTTACTTCTGTGCTGAGATTAATATGATGTGAAGGTTTTGGTGACACTAAACTGCAGACATAAGGCTGATAGTATACTGATACACACTGAGTCTTAATGCTAAAGTATTTTTTCAGTGGTTTAGTCCATTGACTGTAGCAGAGCAATGTTGAGCAACAAATTCAAAATCTTAACCTGCATCCTTTTAGGTGTTTGGAGTTTCCATTTGCTATACTTCTACATTACAAACCTTCAATCTGACCAAATTATTAAACATTAAATTATGTATTCTCTATTCAGATTGAGATGCTGCTATTTGTCAGAGATCAGCTGTGCTTCTCTGGCCTCAGCTCTGAATACCAACCCCTCCCATCTGAGCGAATTGGACCTGAGTCAAAACAAACTGCATGATTCAGGACTGAAGCTGCTGTGTGGTTTTCTGGAGAGACCATACTGTAGACTGAAGACTCTGAGGTCAGACACCATTTTTTACTTCTGTGCTGAGGTTGGGTGGATGAATGCTGTACATTGTAGCAGAATGACTACTTTAGAATTAAAGTTTTGCACTAATTAGTTTGGGGCACCACTTTCATTGGAACGGAATTAAATAAACCAAATCTAGATTTAAAATTAAAGATTTAAATTTAGATTAATCTTAATCTAAATTTATAAGCAGTTATCAGAGTTATTTTTGATACAGGAACCTCTGTCTTCTTATTCAAAAAACACACTGGCCGTTTTCGTAATCGCCTACTACATACTCCAGACGACTGCAGTATGCAGTATTAAGTACCTACTGCATACTGCGTTCATCAGTAGTATGCAGTATGAAACAGTTTGTTTTATTCTGCAGTATGCTAAGCCAGACTGAGCCTTTGACCAAGCCCTTAAAGCACTGGGCAAAACATTAACTCACACCACCATTGTAAATGAAAAAATATAACTTATTGAGCTTTGCATTTTTTTGTTTTGTTTACTTTATAAGATGCTGAAAATTTAAGAAACTGAAACTCAATTTCTAACATCTTTATGTGAAATAAGCAAATACACACACTTATTATGAACTAAAATATTAAATGTAATGTATATACATGTTATAATTTATTTACAAGACTGTCAAAGAGAGATGGTATCTCTCTGCCCTTTTTTTTCGCAAAAAAAAACAATTCGCAATTAGCCGCCAATTTTCGTAAACTGCCCATATTCCAGCTCTACATAGTTGATTTCCGCATAAAAAAGTCTCAGAAGTGAATTTAATGTTGAAATAGCAGACGAACATTGTAAAAAGTTCCCAGTTATTGGCTACAACGGCAATCCACGGTTGTTGTGATTGCGGCGCTTTGCATTGTGGGATACAGTAGGAGAGATATACTGGTCCAAGGGATACTGGAGATTTTCTCCGAATCAGTATGACATCCGGGTATTTTTGGCATTAAAGGAATGAAAATAAATTATACATAACTACAATAAATAATCTCTATTTCAACTATCAGACAATAACAAATGTATCAAATGTAACAAATGTATTCAAGCTACAGTACAGTATATGATGCTTGTACTGACTAAATAGTTTGAACTGAAGATCCTTTGATTTTAGGACTCCACCATTCCTAAAATAATATTGTAGATGTCGTTTCTTCATATTTCCCCCAAATTCATTATGAAATATTTGTTATCGTTGGAAACTTTTGGATGTTGAGTCAACCAGCCGTTGTGTTGGTTGAATGATTTCAAGCAGGAACATTGTCTTACATCACATACATACAAGTTACATCACTGATTCTTTATTCAGATTGTGGGACTGCTATTTGTCAGCGGTCAGCTGTTCTTCTCTGGCTTCAGCTCTGAAGTCCAACCCCTCCCATTTGAAGGAGCTGGAGCTGAGAAAAAACGAGCTAAAGGATTCTGGAGTGAAGCTGCTGTGTGGTTTTCTGGAGAGTCCACGCTGTAAACTGGAGACTCTGGGGTCGGTTTACTAACTCTGTTACTATTATAGATCTTATATGTTTAATTAACAATTTAACCTAATTATGCACATACATGACTTATATCCATAAAGTTGTTAATTTTACTTTTGTTCATATTTTCATGTTTCTCGTACAAAATTTACTAAATTAACTAGAGAATGTCATGTTCTTTAGTTTTCACATCTGTGTGTAGTCCAGTTCCTTATGTATTTTTGTTCAAAATTCTTGGGGAGTTAATAAACTAGCTATACATTTGGATGAGTTCTATAGAATGCTGACATTATGATGATGCACAACACAATGACAAAGGCACTCAAATCTGTCACTAATTTAAAAACCCTCAACACATATCATTGGATTATAAATTGTTATACCATGGTCTGGGTGAATACTCGATTCTGATTGGCTGCAGGGTGTCCATAAAAAAGTGATATAGGACACCTACTAAAGGAGTTCCGGTGAAACTGACTGTTTACTGTTCTAAATGAATGCGCTACATTAAATCAAAAAGGAAATGTGGATTTATTATTTCCAACTCGTCTTCTGAACACCACAGGATGGCACTAAAACACACAGGCTGCAAGAAGTAAGTTATACTGCCCCGCAGGACTGACTTTGTTTCACAGAGAATAACGTTATCTCTCACATCCCGTTCACTGTTCAGATTGCTACTTCAGGCCGTGCAGCTGCAGCCGACAGTAACGTTACACATTGCGGATCAAATTCTTCGTAAAAGTCGTTATATTGTTTTGGGGACAATGACATGGCTGGATAGCTAGCTTGTCTTGTTGTTCAACATACTGTGAAATTATTTTTACTGATTGCCAACTGTACACAATGTTATTGACTTTGGATCTTGCTAGCATAACGTTAGCTTTCTGGCTCATAGCTAAACTGAAGGGTTCTATGGGTTCTATCAGCTGAGCGGACTATATAAATATCTCCGGTTGCTAAGGGAGGCAAGTCGTATCTAAGGTCCTTCCTAATTCCTGGGGGAGTCTACAACGTTTGCATTGCATAAGAACCTGATGGATGGGAATGATTGTTCCAGGTATTAGTCAAACCATCAGGCGTAACCAGGGAAACGGAGTTATTGTTTGGATAAACTTTAGATTTCGATTGGAAAACTAATTAAAATATGAACTAATGTTTTAAAAATATGTTATTTGGCAAGTGACCATGGTATAAGCGGGTTAATGCCCTTCGAGGTGTCCATTGTCAGGTATTAATGGACTTCGGCGGAGGCAACCGCTGTGCGTCGGACGGTTCACGCCTCGCTGTCGTCCATTAATACCTGACAATGGACACCTCGTCGGGCATTAACCCTTACATATTTATCTTTTTCATGTATTCCTTTTTCAGATTGAGTTCCTGCAGTTTGTCAGAGATCAGCTGTGCTTATCTGGCCTCAGCTCTGAAGTCTAACCCCTCCCATCTAAGAGAGCTGGATCTGAGAGGAAACATGCTGCAGGATTTAGGAGTTAAGCTACTGAGTGATCTGAAGAAGAGTTTGCACAGTAAACTGGAGACTCTGAGGTCAGTAGAGGGTTGGAGTCATTGTCACTGTATTGCATTGTACTGACATTTGCACAGTCAACAGAATTAATGTCCAACGTCTCTGCAGGTCTGTGAGCTTGAAGCTCACAGACCTGCAGAGACCTGGTCTCATGTTAAATGTTAACATGAGACCAGAAAGGAAGCTACACAGCCGTTCCCCTTATGGTCTAAACCGGACTGAAGTCCCTGCTGGTCTTTATACTGAATGTGCTGCATCACTGACTGACAGCTGATGAAGGGAGTCTCTATAAACACTTATTTATCACTT
The DNA here is from genome assembly GCF_008315115.2 of Sander lucioperca. Taxonomy (NCBI): domain Eukaryota; kingdom Metazoa; phylum Chordata; class Actinopteri; order Perciformes; family Percidae; genus Sander; species Sander lucioperca. The sequence goes on along the minus strand of NC_050194.1, from coordinate 20,175,261 downwards.
TTGTTGTTTCCTTCTTTCATCAGATGTAAGTTTACTGACTAACAGTGATCAGAAAGGTGGATGTGTTGAGAGGCTAAGCTGTGTCCTGATGATCCAGAGAGGTTAAGCAGCCTCAGCTCTGACTGGGACATTATATTGGGATGACTCTTAGTGATGCAGTCTTAAACTGCTCTGAGATGAGCTCCACTGTCCACCACCACCACCACCACCATCATCATCATCATCATCATCAGCATCATCATCATCATCATCATCATCATCATCATCATCATCATCATCATCATCATCATCATCATCCCTGTGTGTTCCTCTGGATCTGTATCATCAGTGTATTTGGACTGCTCTGCTGCTGCTCTGTCCTTCTATACAGTCTCTGCAGACACACTAAGACTCTTCCAATTCTTCTGCTCCACACTCATTCAACTCCTCCACCTGGACAAGAAGATAAAACATGTAGAAAGTGTGGATTTAATCAAAGCTCACTTAAGTCTAAAAACTACAACATCATTCTGTCTCCTGTTTTTGTAAAAACACTGAGTATCAGCAGACTTTTAATAATATAATTGGTTAAGAATAAGAAAAAGTCAGTGAAAAGTACAGACTCCAAACATGTATCATTGTTATTAGTGAAAGATTCTATTTCTATTTGCGTTTTTGTTTTGTTTTTACAAAAAATGCCTGCAGTCTGTTGATAAGTATCCAAGGCTTTGTCACTGTGAACAACCCATTTCATTTCCACATTGTCATTTGAACCATTGTTAATATAAACATTTTGATCAGAGTAGCTTTTAGTCACTAAAGTATCTCTGGATTTTGAAAATCCTCCGTTGCAGTCTTAAAGCTGAACATTTTTACAACTTGTTGCACACGTTTTCAAATGAATCAGCAAAAAATAATATTAAACTTTAAACTCTAGTGTCTTAGTGTAGTAGTCTAAGTGTATTAGTGTAATGTCATGTACATTTGTTAGGGCTGTGTATTGGCAGGGGATTCAATTCAATATAGATTCAATATTAAGCATGAAATCAATATTCATATATGTAGGTAACTGAAATACCCAGATAATTCATCAGAGTACCTTCTGATATTTGTGATATAATACCATGTGCATTATTGATGTGGTTTAGAACAAATTGTACTAACAAAACTTATTTTACCATTTCATTATTCTTGATTAAGCAAAAATAATAAACTATTCCCAGCACTGTATGCTGTAATGCATTGAAATAAAATGGTAATGCACACACTTATTATTTTGTGCCTTGCAGCACAATGTAAATAATGTACCCAGCCCTAAAGTTTATGTTTGGACAGTTTGTATTAATGCAGAAAATCAATAAATCCTAATATTTAAATCCCATCTTACTTCTCATTTGATTTCAATTCCACAATCCATCCTCTATAAATATAAATGTCCTGCATGTTGGTGTAAATGAGGCCCATTTTGTACATACATAATGTATACTACATAATCTAAATAATTTAATCAGTTTTAAGGACATACAAAAAAACCTTAGATTTCTTCTTTGTTTGTTTTCCATGAAGGAGGCAGCTTTTTGTGTGTTTAGTTTGCAGAGTCACTAACACACACCCTCGCTCTACCTCGGCTGGTTTATTTCGAAACAGCCGTATCTCCTCCTCAGACTCTAACCGTTCAGCAGGACAGACAACACACAGGTCAGTCATCATCACGCTTCCTTTTTTACAGCCTTTAAGCCAGCAGGTCATTCTGTGGCTCATGGGCACTTGGGCAGTGCAGGTTATTCAGCATGAATATTTACAGTCAGAATCTGATCAAAGTTGCTCATGTGGGATGATCCAGAATGTGACTAAAATGACTCAAGTCATTGACCAAAATAATTCATTTGTTTGCATTTCTTACTCTGAGTGTAAAGCACTTTGAGTTGTATTACCTAATTAATTTTTTTCCAATATTGTGACTTCTTCACACAACGTGAATTGGCAGATATTTGCTTAAAACGTGTATATCTTGTTTGTTAAATCACTTTTTATGTGATAATTGATTGCACAATTTGCTCATTTTCTTTCTTGAAAAATTATTCATATAACATATAGGTTAGTTTTACTACATCTAGTTTCTGACATAGGTGCTTTTCTGTGAGCCATTTAGGTAAAATGTAATATGTTAAGACTCAAATACTGAAACCCTAGTTCTTATTACATTATTGCCAAATCAACAACTTTAAATATTCTAACATTAAATAAAATCAATAAATGCATGTGTCTTGACTCTCAGATGGCAGAGCCAGAATCTCAGTGGCCAGCTGAGGTTTCACAGAGGGAACAGTCGCCCTTTGTTCCATCAGCTGGCAGCTCTGAACCTCGGCTGAACCGCTGTGCTCCTTCCCCGTTAATTAACATGTATCTATTTTTTTAATCCATAGAGAAACAGAAGTGCAAAAACGACCTTTGGACCAAGCCGGGCTGGCTGTTTCCAGTCCTAATGCTAAGCTAAGAAGCTAACATGAGAGTAGTATTTATCTTCTTATGAATACTACTACAACTATTTTCCTAATTGACAAATTATTCCTATTAGTGTGTCATGGAGCTTCTGTCTGTCTGTCTGTCTGTCATCTATCTTATCTCTGTCACTCTATCACCATCCTTATTAAGGCTGGTTGTTGTCAATGGTTTTGGTAACCAACCAAATTGTGAAGCGAGTATTGTAAACGTGAAAAAGTTTAATGCCTGGTTAGATTTTCAGTCTTGTTTACTTATTCATTAATAAGATATTATATATATATATGTATATATATATATATAAGTTATTGTTAACCATTTTGGCCCCAAATCCTAACTCAAAGTGTATTCACCACCATTCTTCTTCCGTAACAAAAACAGGCACAATGTTAAAGTATATTTTGCAGTGCATAGCCATTTATTAATGTTTAAGAGCACGGACAAAGCTGTACAAAAACCACAGCAGAAAGGCAGTTTTTTGCATGAAGACAAATTAAAACAAGTTGCATTACAAAAGTCACTAGTTAAACTTAAAGAACCCTTTTATTTTTTTAGTTAACAGATAGCAAGATGAAAGTCATTTCAGATTTTGGACTGTTAGATCAATATCAACTCTTGGTCCTTATTATACCAGATGACTTGGGAATTCTGAGCTATAGTGAAGTTAAATACTGTAACCACCATAAAGGACCATATCACTGTTTTTACAAGCAATATCCCCTTAACAACAATGTATGCTTTATATTACAGTTAACCCTTTTGCAAATGTTGCTGCTGTTTTTCTTTACAATTCCTACCTTCCATTCAGTCACTGATTTCCATTTTGTCCGTGCAGTAAATCAATTCTCTTGAAACTTGGTACAGGTGTGTAATCTATCCATCACAGTGAACATCAGGTCTAGATATATTTTTGTTGAAGTTCTAGTATTTTTTGTGTAGTTATGCCGTTTAAGTGCAGATTTGAGTTGAAATGTCTCGTTAAAGTAATTGGACTTTGACTTTTCAGACTGTAATGGAAATGAATGGAAATCAATGAATGTAGTAACAGTATGTTTAATACTTCCAAAGGTCTAAAACACAACAGCATGATTTTCAAAATGCATATCTGTGACATAGACCGGATTACTAGCAAAAGGGGTAACACAAGCCAAATTGTCAGTGTGGTATTTTTTAATAGTTTGTGCACTGGGTAGGGTGTACATTAGAGCCTGACTGATACCGGATTTTTGAGGCCCATATAGATTTATCTTTATTGATATATATATATATATATTTTTTTTAACATAAATTAGAGCCAAAATGATTAGTTAATCGATCAACAGAAAAATAATGAATAATTATATTTTTAAATCGCTTAATCATTACAAGGAGGGGGGTAATTTGATCTCTGCTGGAAAAACTATGCAATGATTTTTTAATGACCACAAACATATCTTTGGCATTTCTGGCATTTCTGTAGTACCTTTACGCCTTACACTGTTATCTGATATTATAAAAATCCATTCATATATCAGTTGGGCTCTAGTTTGCATGCCAGACATTGTGTATTAGTTGTGAGATTGAGCTGGTTTGACTGATGTAAGACTATAGACAGAGGAGGCCACCGACGAGTGAGCTCTACATTCACACCTTCACTGCACATGCTCAGACTGCCACGTCTAACACCGGCTTATGCACAGGTCTGACTGGCAATTATCATGGCATTGACACTCCAGTGCAGCACAGACAGGGCCACCTGACATGTCACTGAACATCTCTCAAATACACCCCACGCTCCATGTAATGCACTGAAACGCAAACCTGGTTCTAAGTGCAAAACATGGTCCATTGAGACATTTAAGATGATTTATTTTTAAACAGGCTGTAGTACAAAGAGAGTACACAAGCAACAACAATTCCATAGGAATCTAAGATGATTTTAAAACATCTGTCCACCCCACTTTGTTCATTTGTACAAACTCTTCACTTCCCAGCACCACAAACAGGGTGAGGGGATGAAGGGCTGCTCATCTTAATGATATTCATGATTTCAGCATATATCTAAATAAAAAAAATCCCAGTTGGAGTGGAAAACCCACAGCTCTGGAAGTTGGAAGTTGGTTAGTTCTTAGACGTTTGTGTGGATTCAAGAAACTCCTTTGCTGCAGAAGACAGATTTTGCACAAGTTGTCTGACCACGCCCTCCTGCTCCTTGGCCCAGGATAAGCTGTCATCCACGAAGATGTTGACCGGCACACACACGGTTTCCTTCTGCAGGTCGGTCAGGCGGCAGGTGGCAGCGACGCCGGCCAATCCTAGTAGTAGCAGGAGGAGGAGCTTGAACATCAGGCCAATGAGAGAACGTCGAGGTTTAGGCGTCAATTCCACAACAACCTTTTTATCTGCTGAGATGAAGCAAGAATGGGTGGTGTTAGAACAACTCCTAAAACAACTAAGAAAAGAACTATGCTAACTCTGCACTACCAAATAATCAACTACATTAATTAGGAACACAAAAAAAGTCCTGGGATCAAGGACCAACCATATCAGTGCAAGAAATAACAAAATTATCATTGTGTTTCTCACAAAATGCATCTTTGCTTACCTATTGTTTTTTAGGTTTGATTTTTCAACAACTACCTCAAGACTTCTTTTCAACATACTATAGTAGGACTTTTTTATTAATTTGTTTATGAGTATTTTTCCGACAATCTATACTTTGACTTTTTTCAACATACCATGACTTTTTTATGAGCTTTTATGACTTTTTTTTATGACTTTTTTCAACATATTATGCTATGACTTTTTTTTCGACATACTATACTCTGACCTTTTTGACTTTTTTCAAAACACTACAATATGACCTTTTTTTCGACGTAATATATACAATGACTTTTTCTTTACTTTTTTGGACATACTATATACTATGACGTTTTTTCGACATACAATAATAAGACCTTTTTTTTTTCGACCTTTTTTTTTCATGACTTTTTTTTAGACACACTATACTATGACTTTTTATGTTTTTTCTCAACATACTATACTTTGACTTTTTTTTCAACATACTATACTAAGTTTTTCGACATTACTTTTTTTTTTACATAATATACTATGACTTTTTTCGACACACTATACTATTACTTTTTCATGACTTTTTTTGACATACTCTACTATGACCTTTTTATTACTTTTTTTTTAAATACTATACTATGACTTTTTCGTGACTTCTTTCGACATACTATAATATGACCTTTTAATTACTTTTTAAAACAAACTGACTATTTTCAACATACTACACTATGACTTTTTTTCAATCTACTATAATATGATTTTTTCGAAATTTTATACTATGACTTTCAATGACTTTCTTCGATATATACTTACTATACTATGACTTTTTTCAAAATACTATACTATGACCTTTTTTCGACACTTTACTAGGACTTTTTCATGACTTTTTTCAACATACTATACTATGACCTTTTATTACTTTTTTCGACACGCTATACTATTACTTTTTCAAGACCTTTTTATGACTTTTTTGACATACTTTACCATGACTTTTTTCAACATACTATGACATTTTATCAAATTTTTTGAAATATTATACTATGACTTTTTTATGACTTTTTTCATGACATTTTATACTATGACAGATTTTTTTGACATACTACACTTTTACATTTCTATGACTTTCATTACTTTTTCAACATACTATAGTATGACTTTTGAATTGAAATTGAACGCAATTCTTACCAGTGTATCTTGATTGGGAATCAAATGAATGCAAAGAAAGTTGCTTTATGAACTTGATTTTAACATTTGTAATTGTTTATTATTTATTTAATCTAGTCACACATTTGAATCTAGAGTCAATATTAGGGTTGGGTATTGTTTGGTTTGGATACCGGTGCTAAAGCGGTACTTTTAAAATGGTACCGGTGCCTTAACCGATACTTTTTAAGAAAGTTAAAAAAAAGAAGGGTATGGAATGGCTTGTTTATTGCCAAGGCCATATCGTCAAAATTAAATGTTTAATAATAATGTAATCACTATAACAATAACTTATTTCACTAGTAAACAGCTGTTGAATGACAAAACAACCACCAGATGGGAAAAGGGCATTTAACAACAACTTTGAATGCACCACGAGGCTGTAAATTACCAGTTTCATTGAACTCATTGAACTTCATTGATCTGTGTTTTTCCGACAACAGCAGTTGCAGACTGTTACATCCCAGTGTTGGAATCCTCTACAGTGAGATACAGTCACACTTTACACCATTTAGCGTTAGCTGTCAGCATTGTAACCGTGTTTAATCCAGCTACTAGCTAGCGGTAGGCTAACGTTAGCTGCTGTCGAGTATAGTGTTAACTAGCGTCACGTGCAGCAATGTTTCTGTTGCCTGTAACGTCTGTTTCAGAGCATCAGAGAAAAGTGCAGACATATCAGTGGCACCAGAATGAGGCACCAAAATGCAGCAGCAGGATGTGTTACGAGGAAGTACGGCAAAATAGTAGCCTGTTAGGCACGACGCAAAGCCGAGTGAAGTGAAAATAAATTAATAAATGGTGGCATGTGATTAATACAATTTAACAAAAATGAACGCATTATGCTCGACCCTTAATCGCAACGCAATTAACGCGTTAATGCTGACAGCCCTAAAAAAAAAAAAAAAAAAAAAATCACAAAAAAGTCATAGTATAGCATGTGGAAAAAAAGTCATGAAGTCATAGTATAGTATGTCAAAAAAAAAAAAAAAAAAAAAAAAAATCACAAAAAAGTTATAGTATAACATGTCGAAAAAAGTTATATGTCGAAAAAAGTCATAGTATAGTATGTTGGAAAAAAATGTCATACAAGTCATTAAAGTCATAGTATAGCATGTCGTAAAAAAGTAATAAAAAGTCACGGTATAGTATTTCGAAAAAAGTCATAGTATAGTATGTCGACAAAAAGTTAAAAAAAAGTCATAGTATGTCAAAGAAAAATCACAAAAATGTTATAGTATGTTGAAAACAAGTCATAAAAAGTAATAGTATAGTGTGTCAAAAAAAAAAAAAAATAATCACAAAAAAGTCATAGTATAACATGTCGAAAAAAGGCATAGTATAGTATATTGAAAAAAGTCATAAAAAAGTCATGGTGTATTACTTCAAAAAAAGTCATAGTAGCATTTCGACAAAAGTCACAGTATAGTTTGTCGAAAAAAAGAAAAAAGTCATAGTATAACATGTCGAAAAAAGTCACAGTATAGTTTGTCGAAAAAATTTAAAAAAGGTCATAGTACAGTATATTGAAAAAAAGTCATGAAGCCATAGTATCGTATGTCGAAAAAAAAAAGGCATAAAAAGAAATAGTATAGCATGTAAAAAAAGTTATAAAAGTCAAAGTATAGTATGTCGTAAAAAAGTCATAATATAGCATGTCGAAAAAAAAAAATCACAAAAAAGGTCACAGTTTAGTATATCGAAAAAAAGTCATGCATGTTGAAAAAAAAAAATCACGAAAGAAGTCATAGTATAGTACGTTGAAAAAAAAGGTCATATTATAGTATGTTGAAAAAAGTCATAAAAAAGTTATAGTATAAAAAAAGTCATAACAAAGTGATAGTATAGTATTACACAAGAATCACTGGTTCCATCCTACCCTCCATTCATTACTTATACATATCCAGAGTCAGAATATGGGCAGGAAACATCACTGCAGACCATCACACCCTGGACAAAACCTGTTCCAACTTCTCCCCTTTGGAAGGCGCTACAGAAGACTACACCAAAACAACCAGACGCAAGAACAGTTTCTTTCCGCAAACTGTCCCTATGATGAACATTAACACCAGTCACGTAGTGGCAGGATCAATCACTCTGCAATGACGCTGTAACAATGCACACTACTTTACTATTACTTTTTGCACTTTACATCCCACTCCATGTGTACATGTGTGTCTTGATATTATGTCTTATTTGTATATTTGTATTTTTGTATATTATGTTGATATGTGCCTATATGTATATTGTTGTCTCTATTGTACAGTATGTGTTTATATTACTATTTGTCTACTGAATGTTTACTGCTACTACATGTCGAAAAAAAGTATTTGTATGGCATGTCGACTAAAGTCACAGTATAGTAAGTCGAAAAAAAAAAAAAAAAAAAAAAAATCACAAAAAGTCATAGTATAGCATGTCAAAAAAAAAGTCATGCATGTTGAAAAAATAGATAAATCACAAAAGAAGTCATAGTATAGTAAGGTCATATTATAGTATATTGAAAAAGTCATAAAAAAGGCAATTTATATTTGTATATTATGTTGATATGTGCCTATATGTATATTGTTGTCTCTATTGTACAGTATGTGTTTATATTACTATTTGTCTACTGAATGTTTACTGCTACATGTCTATTTGTTGGATGTATAGAGAGTTAACACCTACCAAACTCAAATTCCTTGTGTATGTAAGTATACTTGGTCAATAAAACTGATTCTGACAATAACCATCTACTGTACCTGTAAATCTTATGTATTTTCGTTTTTTTTTTTTTACATGTACACATCACCGTCAAATATGAATAAATGCACACTGTGCACTGTGTATACTGTCGCAACTACCTTACTCATCATGTATATAAAGCAACAGTTTACCTTAATCATTGCATATTTATTCCAGCAACCTTTACACTCTACACCATTCATAGCATAGTGTGTCATGAAAACGTCACAAAAGGTCATAGTATGTCTAAAAAAAGTGATAAAAAAGTTATAGTGTGTCAAAAAAAGTGATAAAAAAGTCATAGTATAATGTGTTGAAAACAAGTAATAAAAAGTCATATATAGTATGTCAAAGAAAATCTCAAAAAAGTCATTATATAGCATGTAGAAAAAAAATCACAAAAAAAGTCATAGTATAGTATGTTGAAAAAAGTCTGGTATAGTACGTCGAAAAACAAACAAAAAAGGTCATAGTAAAGTATGTCAAAAAAAAAAAAATAATTCACAAAAAAGTCAGAGTATAGTACTGGTATGGCGAAATAAAATTCATAGTATAGTATGTCGAAAAAAAAATCACAAAAAAAGTTATAGTAAAGTATTTTGAAAAAAGACGAACAATAAAGTCATAGTATATTATGTCAAAAAAAAATCACAGAAGTCATGTATAGTATATCGAAAAAAAAGTTATAGTATAGCGTGTCAAAAAGTAATCCTAGTAGAGTATGCCAAAAAAACACAAAAAATGTATAGTAGTGTATGTAATGTATAAGTATAGTATGTTAAAAAAAAAGTCATAGTAGTAATAGTATAACATGTCGACAAAAGCCATATGTCGGAAAAAGAAAAAAAAGGCATAGTATAACTACGTCGAAAAAAGAAAAAAAAGGTCATGTGGAAAAAAGTTATAAAAAAGTCATAGTACAGTATGTTGAAAAAAAGTAATTAATTCTTAGTATCGAATGTGAAAAAAAAGGCATAAAAAGAAATAGTATAGTATGTAAAAAAAAAGTCATAAAAGTCATAGTATAGCATGTCGACAAAAGTCACAGTATAGTATGTCGAAAAAATAAAAAAGAAAATCACAAAAAGGTCATAGTATAGCATGTCGAAAAAAGTCAGAAAAATATGTCGAAAAAAATCATAAAAAAGTCTTGGCATAATATGTTGAAAAAAGTCATAGTATAACATGTCGAAAAAAAGTATTTGTATGGCATGTCGACTAAAGTCACAGTATAGTAAGTCGAAAAACAAAAAAAAAAAAAAATCACAAAAAGTCATAGTATAGCATGTCGAAAAAAAGTCATGCATGTTGAAAAAAATAAATAAATCACAAAAGAAGTCATAGTATAGTAAGGTCATATTATAGTATATTGAAAAAGTCATAAAAAAGGTAATTTTATAGTATGTCGAAAAAAGTCATAAAAAAGTTATAGTATTTAAAAAAGGTCATAACAAAGTGATAGTATAGTATTACACAAGAATCATTGGTTCCATCCTACCCTCCATTCATTACTTATACATATCCAGAGTCAGAATATGGGCAGGAAACATCACTGCAGACCATCAAACCCTGGACAAAACCTGTTCCAACTTCTCCCCTTTGGAAGGCGCTACAGAAGACTACACCAAAACAACCAGACGCAAGAACAGTTTCTTTCCGCAAACTGTCCCTATGATGAACATTAACACCAGTCACGTAGTGGCAGGATCAATCACTCTGCAATGACGCTGTAACAATCAACCATCCACTGTACCTGTAAATCTTATGTAATTTCATTTTTTTTAACATGTACACATCACCACCAAATATGAATAAATGGGCACTGTGTATACTGTCATAGCTACCTTACTCATCATGTATATAAAGCAACAGTTTACCTTAATCATTGCATATTTATTCCAGCAACCTTTGTACTCTACACCATTCATAGCATAGTGTGTAATAAAAACGCTATAAAAAGTCATAGTATAGTATGTCATAAAAAAGTCATAGGATGTTGGAACAAAATCATAAATAAGTCATAGTATGTCGAAAAAAGTCAAAAGCAATAGTATAGTATGTCAATAAAAGTCATATGTCGACAAAGGTTACTGTATGTCATAACAAAACTCATAAAAAGTCAGTAAAGTAAGTTAAAAAAAAATCATAGCATAGTATATCAAAAAAAGTAATAAAGAAGTCATAGTATAGTAGGTCAAAAAAGGCATAGTATAGTATAGTCTAAAAAAATCATAAAGTCAAAGTATATTATGTCATAAAAAAATCATGAAAAGTAATAGTACAGTATGTAAAAAAAGTCATAAAAAGTATAGTAGGAAGAAAAATGACATAAAAAGTAATGTATGTCATAAAGTCATGAAAACATCATAGTATAGCATGTCTAAAAAAATTGTCAGTACAGTATGGCATAAAAAGTCAAAAAAGTCATAGTGTAGTATGTTAAAAAAAAAGTCATAATATAGTACAGTATGTCATAAAATTGACATAAAAAGTCGTAGCATAGTAAAAAAAAAATAGTGAAAAAACTGATTAAAAAGTAATAGTATAGAATGACATAAAGGGTCTTAAAAAGCCACAGTGTAGTGTGTCAAAAAATCTGAGTATAGAATATCTAAAAAAGTCACAGTATAGTATGTAAAAAAAAAAGTCATAGTATTCTGTACAAGTGATAAAAACATCATAATAAGTCGTAAAAAGTGACAGTATAGTATTTCGAAAAAAAATCCTAAAAGTCATAGTATATAGTATGTGGACAAAAAAAAAATCATAAAGCAGTCATAGTGTAGTTTGTCATAAAGCAGCATAAAAAGTCATAGTATGTATGTAGTATATAGTATGTGGAAAAAAGGCAAACCGTCAATCATAAAAAAGTATATAAAATTAGAGATGCACCGATTACAATTTTTAGGCCGATTCCGATTTTTCATTGAGTTTGACCAGCCGATACCGATTTTGGCCGATTCCGATTTAATTTTTTCTAACCACTATACAGCACACACAAATATTTATTATTTATCTTTTCTTTAATAGAAAATTTTACATTTTGCATAGAACATTTTTTGAATAGATAATCGATCACTATAAAATAGAACTATATAAATTACTCCTGGTGTGGGACATTCACACACATCTAAAGTGCAATGTTATGGAAGAACCATTTCCTTCTTTTCACATCCAATATCCAACTAAAAAAATGTGATATATTTAGCAAACTAAACTTCTGTATGTATGAAAACAGGGAAAACAGGTAATGGCAATAAAATAATATATAAATTACAAATAAAAATAAATATAGCCTTGCAGTATAAAGATATTCTGAAAACACGTCAACATTAAGGTTACCCGAAAACAGCGTGTAGTTCCTTTTTTAGCAAGTTTGCTTTATTTGTCATTGTGCATAAATATTAACACTACCGTTGCTGTGAACGGGCTTATCTGCTAACATTAGCAGGTAACATTAACATTACCGGCGGTTACCTCAGAACAATCCAGCAAATAGACGGTACCCTAGAGTGCCGTTACCTGAAACAGATGATTTACCGTCACCGCTCATTTTACACACAGTTTAGCAACAAAACTAAACGCTGAGGGAAGATTACTACGTTTTTAATGTTGGTGTTGAGTGGTATGCATCCCCACTAGCCTGGAAAGCGTTTTAAACAGTAACGTTAATACAGCGTGTTGGAGGAATACAGCGTCTTTTTTTTTTTTTTTTTTTTTTTTTTTTTTTAAATACAGCGGCCAGCGGGGCGTCAGAGGCAAAGGGACCACAGCGTTCGCTAACGTTAGCTTCTTGTCTCAGCTGGGGTCTGATAAACAGTAAATTCATCAAAGTCAGTGTGCCCAACGCTATTTTCCGATAAACTGTAGCTGTCATATTTCACGGGACCCGCGTGAGTGCGGTTTTCATGTTCCAGTTTTTCAGCCTCAGAGGGGAGAGAGAGCAGCTGACTGTTCGCCTGAGATCAGTAGAGCAGACGACTCTGCAGAGCCGTGTATCATTACAACTTCATGACATTTCATAAACAGCTGATGGAGCGGCAGTGCCCCGCTGCTACATGCATATAGCGGAAACCCTGCATGTGCATGTGTGGTGCTGATGTTGCGCGATGTAAATCATGCGGCGCTCAAGTGAATTTGACCGGCATAAAATTGGCATAAGTCAGACGGACCGGCAGGTCGCCGCTCATGGTCGATGACGTGAAAATTGGCCAATTCTGGTCACCAGCCGGTCAATCGGTGCATCTCTATATAAAATAGTATAGTTTTACAGAAAAGGTCATAAAAAAGTCACACTATATAGTATGTTGTAAAAAGTCAAAGTATAGTGTGTCAAAAAATCATAAAAAGTCATCCTATAGTATGTCGAAAAAAGCTGGAACAAAGTTATAGTATAGTATGACGGAAAAAAAATTAAAAAGTCATAGTACGTCAACATTTTTTTTAAAAGTCATAGAATAGTATGTCAGAAAAATGACATAAAAAGTAATTGTATAATATGTCGAAAAAAAGTCAGAAAAACTTATAGTATAGTATGTCGTAAAAATTACATAAAAGGTCATAATATAGTATGTCATTTAAATGTCATAGTATAGTATATCATAAAAAGTCATAGTATATGTGAAAAAACATAAAAAGTCATAAAAGTCGTATAGTAGTATAGTATTTCGCAGCGGTACGAAAAAAATTAAAACTTTTTTTTACAGGATCATTAATATCCTCTGCTACTTCTACATTAAACATCTCAAAAAGCCTCTAATTGACTGAATTAGCTGTCAGTGGAAGTTTAACTTGGTAAAAGAAAAACATGAAATATCCCTTTCAGAGGTGCATCATCCAGACCTGCTGCCTGTCCGTTCTTTTTCTTCTTTTCCTCGCTCTTCTTCTTCTGTTGTTCCCGTGCAGCTACGGCCGCCATCTGAGCGTTGTACTCTCTCCTCCTCTTCTCCTTCTCCTCCGCCTTCTCCTGTTTACGAGCCTCCTTGTCTCTGGCCTCCCGCTCCCTCTGCTTCACCTCCCTCTTCCTCTCCAGCTCTGATAAAGAACGGAAGAAAAATGTGTTTTGAGGAGATGTAGACAGACAGATCAGTGTCACATTTGTTCATAACATAAAATGAGCATAACTGTCAGTTTTTTTCTTATTTCCTACCACAAATAATCACAACCTCTTTACCTACAGTTAAATGCTGCTTACAAGTTAATTTAGTATTTACAACCTAATAATGTCATATATAATAATATATCTGTCATAGAGATTGAACAATTGATGTATTGATACTTTTAGTTAAGTAGAGGATCTGGGTACTTCTTCCAGCACTTTGACATGCTACTTGAGTTTCAGCTATTTTGTTATTTAAATCAGGAACTATCTGACCAAAGAGTAAGAAAGCAAGACTACAAATCTGACCAGACATTCAATGCCAGTTTAAAGTACTATACCAAAAAAGCATTGAGCGTCATAATGTAGCTCTATGATCAAATTGCAGTTGATCTGCTGAAATTAATTTGAGGTTCAAATAAAAAGATTTCCTGATACCTTTTTCCCTCAAAAGGCGTTTCTCTCGTGCACGATCAACCTCATCCTGAAGACCATTCATGTGCTCCAGAACCTGGAAGAAAATGTCCTTTAGTTTTAGATACTGAGGGCTGCTCAGTTGATCTTTTGTCAATCTTTCTCTCTCACCTTGGAGGCACACTGTTTGCACTGCTTCTCATCCAGACAGTCTCCTGCTGCCTTGGCCAGGCCAGCCTCCAGCGGGTTATCCTTCAGATCCAACCACTTCAGACTCTGAGAACAAACACACAGACTGAGTTAAATAAATATGGTCAGAGATCAAAACAAAGCCAGAGTCTGCACCCATATTCATTTCTTACAACAGACACAAGTGCAGAGTACTTAAATATCGGTGAAGGTTAGCACTTGCAGAGAGTTTGATGAGAAGATCGATACTACTCTCATGTCTGTATGCTAAATATGGAGCTACAGCTAGCTGCCGGGTTAGCATAGCTTAGCATAAAGACTGTAAACAGCTAGCAAAATCCTGTCCAAAAGTAAAAACCCCTCTAAAGCTCACAAATTAGCAGGTTTTTGTACAGATTAAACAAATAACTAGTGAGCTTTAGAGGTGCTGGTAGACAGATATTTTACCTTTAGACAGAGCGAGGCTAGCTGTTTCCCCCTGCTTCCAGTCTTTATGCTAAGCTAAGATAAACTAATTAGTTGCAGGTGTTAGCTTAAAATTTAACACAGTGGTATCAATCTTCTCATCAAACTCTCTGGAAGAAAGTCAATAAGCGTATAGAAATTAAACCCACCCTGAGCTGAGAGAAGCTGACAGGCAGGACAGTCAGTTTGTTGTTGTACAGGTCCAGATGTTGAAGGTTGACCAGGTTACCCACATCTTCTGGCAGACAGGTCAGCTGGTTTTTACTCAGATCCACCTTCACTAGGTGGGTAAGGTTGCAGAACTCTGGCTACAAGAAGTAACCAAAGCCAAAGAAATAAGAACTCAAGTCCTAATATTCATACTTTGTTAGTGACAACGTTGACAAATCTGCAGGTAAAGATTAAGGTTAGCAAGCTAAGTGCTCTAAGGAGGGTTAAGAACCAAGTAAATAGAGGATATTAGTATCACCCTGTAATCCCAGAGTTTGTTGAGGTAAGAAGATGTCAGAGACCGATTCCTCTGTTAACCCTTACCTTATTTAGGCTAAACCCTCTTACTTTAGTGTTATAAATGAAGGAATAGAGAACACATACATTCATTTTGCAATAATTGAGACCATATTTAACAACTTGTGAATTTGTAACAACAACAAAAAAGCCAGGAAGACAAAACGTACACTAATTGACTCATTTAAAACTGCCTCTATCCCTTATCCCTTAAAAAAATCAATTTATTAAGTGCCATCATGATTTGGCACATTAATTTATCCTTTAAAAATCCACAATAGAAAACCTTAGGCTACTTCTTTAATTTGTGAAATTTTGATTTTAAATAAAAAATATTTTTAAAATTGAAATTAAAAAATACTTTTAAAGGCAGTAGTTCCCAATCTAGGGTCCACTGGGTCACAAGATACATATAAAGGGGTTACGAAATAATTAAAAGGGATTAAAAAAATAAAAATGAGGATTTAGTGGCACGTTTTCTTCTGAGTTATGTCTGTATATTTTGATCTCCTCTGGCCTCTAAAGATCCTTAAAATTAAACAATCAGAAAGGATAATATCACTTGATGGTTGAACTGCTTACAACTCATGTCCACCCTGAGTATATGTATGTGTATATGTATATACTTCTTATATACAAAGTTAGATCTGTAAATAGTAGTCCAATGTTTTTTAGCGGAATGTCTATTTCAGTGTACTTTGACAGCAACAAAAAGCCAAATTCACATTCCTTGTATGTGTTCACATTTACTTGTTTTAGTGTAGAAGGAGTGTTTTTTGTACTTACAGGAAGGGAGGTAATGTTGTTGCAAGACAAGTCCACCACAGTTGCTTTGGTGAATAAAGCCTGTTGGGATAAACCATAGCATGGGTCAATTTAATTTTAGCAGTAACTCTAGGCCTACATAATAACCATTTCAAACATGCAACCACAGCATGGTAGCCTTATGTTTAACGTTACAGCACATTCATATAATGCAATGAATGTTTAATTTATTCAACATTTTCATACACAAACAGAGACGATGAGTAACGCTAACTCACCAGCTCTCTGACTGGCACCTCGGTGAGGTTACACAGACTCAGGTCCACTTCATTACCACTGATTTTATCCTTCAGGTTCAACACTTTGCTGTTTTTACTCATTCTGGAGTCTGTGGTAAGGTCAGCAAGAATACACTGGAGCGTTATTGTGAAAAACAAACACTGACAGGAAGAGATTTTGAACACATGTTAACAGTTTGTAACGTTACTGAAGATACTTTTGACTAGCAGAGAGCAGGAAAGCCCATCTAACGTTTTACACGGTTTGCTCACCTGTTATGAAAGCGGTGACAAAACTGTGTTGAAGTGGGACAAACGAATGAAATAAAATGAGTGGTCACAATTTCTAAATGTAAAGAAAGTTAGTTGAAAAGCTCAGCGACGTTAGAAATCTGTGTTTTTGGCAGCAATGACTGCCTCAAATGAAAATCCACGTCACTGAATGAAAGACAGCGCGCCGCGGAGACGTTGAAGCGAACAGCGCCACCTGCAGAACCGGAGGACCCAACACACATCACAGGACTTAAAGAGGCCCTATTGTGCCTTTGGTTGTTGTTTTTTACAGTCTTTTGGAGTGTTATTTACTCTTTTGTGCAGGTAATGGATGGATAATATAAATAGGAAATGATTGAATTAATTAATTCATAATTAAAAAAAAATTGTATTTTTGACATTATGTATATTTTGGATTTTTACCTTATTTATAATTTGTAGTTCCACTTGTTATGGTTTTAGGTTATTTCTGTTACCTGTTTGTTCATTTCTGTTGTCTTTATTGTTTATTTGTTCATGTTTCCTGTGTTTGTATATTCTGTATATTTCTGTTTAGTTATCTCCTCGTTTATTGTGTATTGTGTGGTTTATTCCTGTGTTCTGTGTTCTGTGTGGTCAAGTTTCTGTGTTTAGTTGATTTCTGGTTTTTGTCAGTGGTTCCTGTTTCCTGTTTTATTTTGATAGTCTGTTTTCTGTCCTGTCATGTCTAGTTTTACTTTTTGCCTTTGTTGATTGTCCTGCCCCACCCTGATGTGTTTCACCTGTCGTGTCACCTGTCCCTCATTTGTTCATTACCTCTTGTATTTAACCCCTGTGTTCCCTTTGTCTTGTGTCAGATTGTTTTGTATCCCCCCCCCGGTCAGTTTGTGTGTTCCTGTGCCTGTCTCGGCTCCCTGGATTCCCTGTTCTTGTTTTTTTTGTACTTTGGACCTTTTTGCCTGTTGCCTTCAGGACTTCCTTTGTTGTTTGCTCCCCTCATTGTTGTCCAATAAATCTTTGAGTTTCAACGCTGCTCCTGCCTGCCTCCCTCTCTCTGCGTTTGGGTCCACCATTCCTCACTATCACGACACCACTAGCCTATATCTGTTTACACTCTTTCCGTTTTTTGCTGCTGCACAACAATTTCATGAAGTTCTATTAAATCCTATATTTTTCTTTAAATATCTGATTGCATTTTAAGCCTCATTTTGAGATAGGTCTGGCAATGTGAGACAAATGAATAAAAATTATGTAATATGAAAATGGAATATACAGTAATGGGCATGAATAGCCTACACTAGATACTGTGTACAGTATTATCAGTTTGAACAGTATTTACAGTGTGTAAGAACACACACAGATTATATATATACCACGTAAAGCGCAGACTGCCTCTTCATGATGAACTGTAAAATGAAATGGGTCAGGTGGTTGATCTATACTTTATACTACTATTAAAGTATGTATGTAGGTATGTAGTACACAACAAGTGCAACAACAAGGTAATCTGTCCCAACCTGCCCAGTCTACAGTGGTGCGAGAAGCACTCAAGTCATTAGGTAAAAGTGGTAATGAGAAAGGGTAGAAATTATACATTCAGATTTTCGCTCAAGAAAATGTGGTAGTAAAATGTACTTCAGTTCCCAAAGTAAAATTACTCTTTCAGATGAAGAGCAGAGTCACCGGAAACCATGTATCTTTAGGAATTTTCATATTTTCAGATCAATTCAAGTAAAAGAAGGAAAGAACAAAAAAGAGAAAACAAAAGATTTATATATTTATTTCTGTAACGGATGAAATGTTGTTGAAATGATGAAATGTAGCGAAGTAAGACACTTTTGATAAAAAAGAAGTACTTAAGGAAAAGCAAAATGAAAGTTTTTTTTAAAAAAATAAGTAAGTAAGTACTTACAAATAAGTACAAACAAAAAAAATGATGAGGTGGAGTTGGTGCAGAAGTTGTTGTTGTACCAAAGTGATATAGGTGGGCTCACCTCTACACACAGCATCGGCTCTGCAACTTTACTCCTAGATAGGAGCTGGATTATTCTCTGGAAATGTTCAGGGTGAGAGGACCTGAGCAGATGTGAGGAGTGCTGCTATGCTGCTGACTGTTGTCTGGCCTTACGCGTCCATAAACAGCTTTTTGGATTCTCTGGGTGGAGGCCCGGAGAGGGTGCCACCTGAATCAAAACTTATTTACTCTTATCTATCACTCACTTTTTCCCCCCTTTATTTATATATATATATATATATTAATCAAAGGCAAATGTTACAAGAACTGTATAATACAACCAGATTGATGTCATAGACAAATACAAAGTATATGTGTTAGATTAGCATTGTCTTAATCCTGTTTTTACACTTTGCCACTACTCGTCTGATGCATGGTTCCATTTTGAAAAGATAACAACTAAAAACAGACTGGCCACTGTGACATAGAAAATGAAGAAAACTTTGTTGATTGTTTTAGTCACTCTGGTCCAGTAGCCGGGCTTCCCATCTTCCTTCCTGCTGTTGAGGATCAGGACCAGTGTTTTCTCCACCTCCCTCAGCTCATTTGAGACCTTCTCCAAGGCATTGGACTCATCCGTCAGTTGGCTGCTGTTGCCCTGCAGAAGTGGTTTAGTTGACTGGTAATTAACAAGATGATGGACCATACAGGATTGCAAGCTGCTACATTTAACATTCATGTTTTTGTGTCCATTGTGATGAGAATAAAAGGGTTGATTCATCTTAATAACATGACTCACTCCTTCTGTTATCTTGTTGTGCAGATAGTTTTGGGGTTGTTTTTGAGATATCCATCCCTGAGATTTCTGTCTTCTTCCCAAACAATGTTTTTCAATGAATTTAAAACTCTCAACTAAAGAAATTCAACAGCAACAACCCCCTTCTTTGTCACAGAAGAACATACTGCCGAAATGTTTTATACTTTTCATTGATCTATAAATGTTGGGTTTTTTTTATTTGGGTGAACCAACCCTTTAAAGTGCAACCGATCCTAACCTCTCTAGCCAATGACAGCAGTTCAGATGGAGGTTCATCAGCAGACACATCACAAACACAAGCACAGTGAGTCCATTTCTTCATCTCTGAAAGTATAAGTTTGACACAATAAAGACAGTTGTAGCATCAACATTATGTATTGTAAGTTGTAATTGTGTCTGTGAGTATTCAAATCATAGCAGTGAATATAAGTAGCACTAGCAAACAATCGGAGATTAAGGTGAGATCCAGAGGTTTGTAGAATTTATGTTTATTCTCACCTCCATCATGGTTGTGGAAGCTGACTTTGCCCTGTTTGTTACAGTCCTCACTCAGGCTTTGGTCTTTATCTGCCTCATTGTCTTGGGATGCAGAGTCTTTCTCCATTAGATACATCACCAAAATTGTCTCCAAGAGGCTTAGCATCATCAAACCAAACATCCCAATGCAGTAGACCACTAAAGGGAGACGGCAGCATCATTAATGTGGACGAATAACCACAAATTGACTCAGTTTATGTGATGTTCCTGCTCATATGAAGTACAGTCAAATAAAGGCAAAACTCTGAGCTTCTTTACCTATAAGAGGAATCCTGTCTGACGACGAAGGCAGAATCTCATTGAGAAGAAGCTGCATCACAGTGACAGCAAGCAGCACAGTGACCTTGAAGCTGAGCTTCTCCCCCCCGCTGTCCGAGATCAGGAATGAGGCCAAGTCCAGACAAAAGAAGAACATGATGGGTACCAAGAAGTTGGCGATGTAGAGGATAGACCGCCTCCTCATCTTGATCTAGTAAGGATTAGGTGGTTCAAATACTTTAGTCAAAGGAAACTCTGTGGTGCCCAGGTTGCAACAACAAGGTATCTGCTCACATCTGTGGTGGTTGAGGAAGCTTTTAAATTATTTACTTAAAGCCACTGTCTCTAGGTTATATAGGACCTGCGGCATCCTGGTAGTTTGGAGGATCCCTCTCCCCTGGTACCACTTTGTGTTACTTTGGGAGTTTTTGACCTTCCATATAAATTATTTAGTATTATCTTAGCTTGGCAGAATGTCTTATTTGTTCAGAATCAAACATTTTGTTACATCTGTCAAACAGCCTCCCGTGCCATTCACAAAATCAAAGACAAATCTGGCAAGTTAGTTACCTCACAACAGGCGAGGAAGGTCAGATTGTAGGCCGAAACACTGTGTGCCTTACTAAAGTATTTTTCGGAGCATTGAGCCGTTGTGCGGACTTTACCTTCTTTCCACATTTACTTTTTTGTCCTACATTAGCAACTACTTGGATATTCATTACATCATATTTTTCTGAAGTTAATTACCTCCCCAGAAGAGGTTGTTCAATTCTATCAGAAGAAATTATGTTAGAGCTCATTTCCCAGGCTACGAAAACAAACCTAAAAACACCATCCTCACCTGCCTTAATTGTCAACAACGCTTAACAGCAAGGGGTCAATCTCGTTTCTATACTTACTTTTGCTAGCCCATGTAACCCTATCTGATGCTAACATAAGGAAGAAGAAATGGGAGCTGAAATTACTGATGATGCTTGGAGTGCAAGATATCGGCTTATACAGTTCAAGATCATGCACAAAATCTCTAAGTGCAATCAGGACACAGGTACGTTACTCCACCAGCTGTGGCTTTGCCCTAAGCTCCACGCCTTGTGATCACTAATATTTGACTACATTTCTAAGGCTTATGACAAACCTATTAGACCAGACCAATTTCTCGCCTTGTTGGGCTTTTCTGTGACTTCCACTCGGGATAATCACATTGTCCAAGCCATCTCACTTTGTACTTTGCTAGTGAAACACCTCATTTTACAACAATGGAAATCTGAATCCATCCCACATTCCACCGATGGCTGAGACAACTCGACAATGTAATCCACATAGAAGGCCTTCTATATAAGCTTGCCAATCAAGAGTCTTTCTAAATATAAGGAACCCGCTTCTTGACAAATGGTCGATAACCCAGCAGTCATGAATTGATTTACAAACCTCATGTGCCTGACCAGTCGTGTCAAGTTGTAATCCATAGTGTACCGCTACTGTTGTTGCCATGTTAGTTCCTTTTTTGTTCTTTTTTTTTTAACCTCTTTTCTGCCATTCTCTCTCACGCCCAGTATAACGTCCATTAGTTCTGTGTCAGTGCATGTGTGTGCGTGAGTGTGTGTGTGTGTGTGTGTGTCTATGCATGTACTGTATGTGTACATTTATAGGGGAGGGGGCCTTCCCGTCACAATTTAATTACTCCTTTAAGGTTTCAGTTGCTGCCTGTTCCATTACTAGTTCTGTAAGGGTTTGCTTGCTTATCTGGACATTTCTTGCATTGCCACCTTGTATTACATGGGGTGCTGCTGGTGCAATGCATTTGGTGCATGTCCTGGAAAAACTCTATCTATCTCTATCTCTATAAAGAGATTTAAAAAAAAAAGAAGAAATAAAGTACACACATTGATTTTTTCTGAAAGAAAACGTTTTAGCAGTAACGTTTTCTCAATACTTACAGTGTAAACAATCATGCTTTGGTTGTCGATAAGATTGCTGACAGTTTTGTTGTTAACTGTCATGGATATGAACAACCACTCGTACTGGGCCCGCATCAACTTCTGAGTCCACTCTGTGTTTTTGAAACCATCTTCAATGGTTTCAAACTTTATTTCGTCATCTGAGGTAGAAAATAAAAATAAAAGTTTATCAGGTCAACAAAGAAGGAATGTATGTGGTGGTGACAAACTGTTCAGTGTGATCAAAGTGATCACAGCACACATGCATTTAAACGCAAAACACACGTTTAAGATGAATGTCTAGAACTTTTAAAATTGGTTACAAGCTCACCAGAATATGTGGCAGACTTAAAAGAGAGGTTGCAGCTCTGAACGTCAAAGGGAAATTTGTAAACTTGCATCCTGCACATGCTGACTATCATCAGGTCGTTCCTCAGGGTGACGTAGCCGTCCCAGTCAATGGTAAGATAAGGACTCGGAGAGGCCTTGTCCTTCTCTGTCCTGAATAACAAACATTTGTTTTTTATCTAATGACTTTCTAAACAGTCTGATGCTCTTTCACTAATAACCATTGAGTGTTATGTGGATTTGTGAGTGTGAGAGCATGCACATAACTTCAAACTTACATCTCTTCAATACTTAGATCTGGCTTCCACAGTAATTTAGTAGGAACAACCACCTGTTCAATTCCACAAAAATCAGGTGCATGCCACCTAATGTGTTCATTTTGCCATTTCTACACAGGAAAACATGGGGGGGATCAAGAAGAAAGGAAGAAGAAGTGAAAGAATGAAAAGAAATAATTTCAGTTTCCACTCTGATGAACAGGTACGAATGATCAGAAAACTGATGTCGATCTCAGAGAGAACTCACCATATAAATCCAAACGTAAGGAACGAAAGTCTGGTCAATCTCTCTCTATGAGTAAAGAAAAAAGTATGTGTGAAAGTCTTTCCTGCTGCACAATTCAATGAATATTGTGGCTGACCATACAGCAAAACTGTCATTAAACACAGCACTATGCCGCTTTTAATATAAAATACAGCCCTCAAACATAAGACTTTATATAACACAGGGACAAGGACAAACAACAAACACATGCCAAATCTAAGCACAAGCTCAACTGTTTAAAGCTCCATTGTGTAATTTTTTTGAGTTAATTCTTAGCAAAAACCCATTTGTTCTTTCACAAATATGTGCTCATTCATGTGTAATTACTTCCACCAACTAATCAAAGTATTCTCGTAAGCGTAGAATCTGCCATTCAGAATCATTTAGAATACATAGGAGCGACCCGCTCCTATGTATTCTACCATGTTGCGCCTCCATCTTTAAAATACTTTAGCCAAAGAGGGACATACCTCCGCGTTTCACGCTTTTACACTCAGTGGCAGCGCGACGAATGCCAGGGAGGGAGGGGGAGAAGATTTGTCCGCGACTGCCAGCAGATTTGAAAGCCTGTTGAAGATGGAGCATCACACCTATTCTCTAGGACATGTAACGGAGTCGCCAAGGAGGTTGAAAAGAGAATTAAAACGACAACGCGGCAGGCAAAGCAACAAGACCAAAGTTAATATTGGAGTGGAAAGAGCTCATAAGGAGCAAGGATTTTAAAATGGATGCCGAAGTTGCCTGCTTTCTTCTCAAAAGGTAATTCTGCCTATTGTGTAAATTCGAAGTTTTATAGTTGCTTGGCTAACTATAGCATGGTTGTGCATAACGCTAGAACGACGTCTAGGTTACTTTTCCTTGCGTCAATGATGAAAAAGGATTGTCTACCTTGTAACATAAATCATATGTGTCGTGATTTCCCTGGACTCACGTAATGGAGTTGTAACATAGACTAGCTACAGCTAGAACAGCTGCGTGTAAACGATGGAGATACTAAGAGCTCTTTTCGGTTTCATTGACATTGTTCATACTGCTCAGAGAAATATATTAAACACACAAACCTCCATTGCTTCTCTCCTACGCTGTAAACATTGCCTTACACTATTAATCTAATACAATATACAGAATAACAATAGCACTGATACTTTACTAACATTAGCTTGCATATGCTTGGGAACCTGATAGCTGATGTTAGCAATGAAATGGTACCAAAATAACGTAAAACTATTATTACGCTGGAAGGAACACTCACGGGCAAAGTCGTACTTCTTGGAATAATACGGCCACCGTAGGACTTAGAACGCGCTCGGAATGGTGGTGGGGTTAGAAAGTAATATTCAGTTGGTTGTCATATACAATTTCACTAGATCGCTAGATGGGAGAAATTCTTACACAATGTAGCTTTAAGGAAAACCATTGGCTTCAGGTGCTACTTTTGCCAGACAAGTTGGAATAGATTACATAGGGGGGGGTTCATTTGTCCGGCATTTGAGTATCAACAATCATCCCACAGATGATCAAAAGCTAATCACGTGTTGCTAAGCACATGGTCTTGAGAGAGTTCAATGAAAAAAAAAAAAAAAACATACCCTCATTAGCAAAAGGAAATAATCCTTATCATTAAAAAGAAAATTACGAAAATTTAAAGCTTAATTTAAAACTTACCACATCTAGGATGCCATAGATCACAATTTGCAGGTGTACCCGTGTAGGCTTTTTAAAGTTTTTAACAGGTCGAGTCATGGTGTACGTATCGTTGTTTTTGTTCAGTTTCAGGTAGTCTAAAACATCCTGATAACCACAGGATTCTCCAGAGCCCGGATCTATTGGGAGATTTTAAGACACAATCTCAGTCAAAGAGTTTTTTCTTAAAAAAAAAAAGAAATGCTTCAATGTTCTTATTTTTGTCTGGACATCAGATACACTGTATGTATTCATGATTACTTATAATTTAGAAGAAATGACAAACAACAGGCAAACAATAAGCTCTGTGGGTAGGTATCTACTGCGTCTGAATTTATTATCAATCCTTGGAAAACACCAGCTGACAAATATCTGCAGTAATATCCAGGGATTGTGGTCAGTGAAAGGCTATTATGAGATGGGCGTTGGCGGGTGTTTATGTCATCAGCCCACTAATGATTTTTAAATCTGAGCTTTTGCAGTCATTTATAGGTTTAAAAGGCCTCTCTATGGCTACGTTCAGACTGCAGGCAAAAGTGGACCAAATCCGATTTTTTTGGACTTTTACGTCAATAACCCTCGCTGCACCCTCTCTCCCTACGGGGAAGGACGGTATGAAGGTAAATATGGTGCAAAATGGGAGAGCTTGTAGAATACAATGTGAGAACTTGCAGAACAAAAAATCTGAACTTGTATGTTAAAATTTGCACTTGTAAAAATTTAATTTGCACTTGTAAAAATAAAATTTGCACTTGTAAAAAATATTCACACACATGTGATCTGAATTTGAAGTCATACAAAGAAAAAAAACATGAGAGCTTGTAAAAAAAATCTGAACTTGTAAATTGAAATTTGCACTTGTAGAAAATGTTCACACACCTGTATTCTGAATGTGAAGTTACAGAAAAAATATTCACAAATGTGTATATTGATATTTACATGAACACAATGACAGCTGCAAACTTATAATGCAACATTTACTCGTATACTTTTTTTTTTTACTCTGGTTCATTTTCCATCACAACCACAACTCAGTGATTACAACCTCTCGAATCTGTCACTGCAACTTCACAAATGTGCTCTCTCGCATCACAAAGTGGCGAATCTGCGCACCTCGACTTTCACAACACTCTTGACGATACATTTGGTGCAAAACTAATTTGTACCTGTGGACTTAGGCTGTGGAGCTCTGAGCTAACAGAACGGGAAAATCAGGGTTTCTATCGCCAGATGAGGGACAACTCTGTCTGGCTTATTTATGTAGCATGGAAACTTGGTGGAATAGCATGCTAGCGTTAGCTAACTAGCAGCCAGCCCGCTTCTAAATAAATAAGTGCAAATTAAATTTTTACAAGTGCAAATTTTAACATACAAGTTCAGATTTTTTGTTCTGCAAGTTCTCACATTGTATTCTACAAGCTCTCCCTTTTTGCACCATATTTACCTTCATAGGACGGGGCCCCCTGCTCCCGGTGCGGCTGTCAACCGGGGCGGACTGTCTTCAGTGCGCCCCAACCGTGTCGTGTCGCCAGGGCAGGGATCGGCTCATGTAAAAGGCATCAGGTGTCTGCGGAGATGTCGGCAACCCACACGACCCGTCTTGAAACACGGACCAAGGAGTCAATGTGCGCGCGAGTCAGAGGGTCACACCGTGGCGCAATGAAAGTGAGGTGGGATCTCGGCCCCTCTGGGTCGGGCGCACCATTGGGGGGTGGAGCGTGAGCGAGTGCGATAGGACCCAAAAGATGGTGAACTATGCCTGGGCAGGGCGAAGCCAGAGGAAACTCTGGTGGAGGCCCATAGCGGTCCTGATGTGCAAAACTCTGTAGTGAATTTGCAGCCATAACCCCGCAAAAGGCCAAAATAGCCAATTTGGTTCTCTTTCTCTTCATTCTTCTCCTCCTCAGCACCTGCTCATTAATGTTACGGCTGCCATTACACAAACATTTTGAAATAAAAGTGAAAATGCTTACTTCCTCCATAACCTCCCTAACTTTAGTGCAACAGCATGCTGCATCTAATGTCATTGTTATTGTTCTTCTGCGCATGCGGGTCAGTTCAAAACCGTTAACAGTTCACACTGGAATCTGATATAGGCCACATTTTAAAAGGTAATGTGAACAGCCTAACAAAAAATCAGATCTGAGCAAAAAATCTGAATTAAGCATTAAGACTTGCGGTGTGAACGTAGCCTATTTGAGATCCATCCGGTACACATTGTCCAAATGCATCGTCGACCATACCACTTTACTGTTTACACCAGTATAATATCTTTTTTGTTTTTATTATTACAAACAGAAACTCAATAATTAAAAACAGACTTAAGTTACCCTGATTCAATCACAGCTGTTTAAGGGGAGACACTGCAGGTGAAGAGGGATAAAAAATAGAGAGACATCACCATTAAATTTAAATTTCCCCACATTAAGACTATACTGTTTGTATTAGAAGTTTTTTCTAATGTTATGTGTATATATACAAATTATCTTGTTAAATATGTTAGTTGCTAGTTTGCATACATTTCCAAAACAGAATTCTGAACATTGGATAAAGTTTAAATTATTGTTTCCTGTGATTAACATAATAGAATCTAAGGTTTTTACAGAGGGAATTTTATCTCTTTCATCACTTCATAAATCAGAAAATACTAAAGTCAATTTTCACCACGGTTTTAGGTGTAAAATGTTACATATATCAGGCTACGAATAACATAAGAACAAACCCCTCTGCAATGTACTTTAGAAGATAGATAGGAATGAACGTTTGATGTATGTGTTACTGAAGTTGAGATTTCTGGCTCAGAGTCTGAGAAAAACTAAATTTGGAGAAAACAGCCTTTAAAGATATCCAGACATTCTACAAGACACTACAGGTGAACAGGGTAAGACATTTTAACAAACAGATATCATAATGAAACTTCCCTAATTGATTACCTAAGACCATTGTTTTTTGTGTCAAAGGTTTTCTAAAAATGTGTATGTTTAAATATGCAAATGATGCATGAACTATTGCTAACATGTATTTAAAATGTGATTTGAAATAGGGTCAGTACCAAATTTGCTAAATAAATACTTTCCCCCTTAGTTCTGGTTGGTTTTAACTGTCTTTGAGATTCTGTAATTAAGACTACAGGAATAAATAATAATACATATAATTACTGTGCACTTTTGAAGTGTTTGATTTCTGTACATACTTTCCTTAACGCTGTAATTGGACGTCTGTTGATCGCCAGAAAGCTCTGCTTGGTCTGCGAAACTAAGGGGACTTCCACCTGACAGAAAAGAGTATACAGCTATTTGGATTCAATATTACTTTTTTTTTTGCAAGCATAAAAATGAATTGCAACAAATATTTTCCAGGAAGTGTCCCCATTACTCTAAATTATCCACTTACCACACTGAAAGTTTTTGGAAATATATATTGAAGGTAGTGTTAAACTCCATTCACCTTAATTGTATTGGGCTGACAACAGAAGTTTCACACCTGCATGCATCATACAGAATTGTTCCAGCTTACCTGTGAGGAGGAGCAGAAAGAGGAAACCTGCAAGCATCATGACTCTAAGAGGTCTGAACAGTTAATGAGCATCACGGTCCTCTCTGTGCTTCCTGAAAATGATTCTGTCAGTAATAATATCACTGCTTTGTACTAGAAGAGGGACGGGCAAAGTTTATAACCAATCCTTTATTTATTTAACTGGGGCATATAGCCTTTTGTGATAAGCTTTGACAGCCATGCATTCCTGAATGGCAAGTATTCCCACACTGCACGTGCACATCCGTGTGTTGTCTGTTGTTATATGAAAGATATTTCTATTATTGTAGACATGATTATAGAATATTAGCAGTTAAAGTTATATTTGTGCACGTTGCAAAAGAAGTTGTGTGCAGTCAGAGGAAATGGCTGTACTCCGGGAGACCTTTGATGCACAGAGAGTTAAGCTAAGTCATAAAAAAAGTTTAGGACTTGATGGCTTAAGGATGCAGATAAGCAAGAACAAAGAAAAGGTAATTAAAGTTGCAGAACAGATCACGACACAGGACACAGGGTCACAACAGTGTGTGTGTGTGTGTGTGTGTGTGTCTGATGATAACAGTTTCTGTTTAGTGTTAAGTATCTCATGTGCTTATCTGTGTGATGTTGTGCATTCTGTGGGAAAGGTTTTGTTGCAACATTAATGTCAGGACTAGCTGGTAGAAATATATGTGTTTATGCCTGGTCAAAAAGGTCACGAAGAGAGGTCATGAAGGGGGAGGAAGGAAGGCAAGGGGTATCCATCAACCCCATTTGGAGAATGAACAGACACCCTGCCATCCTGGGGTGGCAATGGAGCATCCCCCCCACATCCTGATGACAAGAGAAGGACGACACCCAGAAAGGATGAATAGAAAGTGGAACTTTGTAACAATTGCTCATTTGACTCAGTTTGTGAGCCTGCATGCACATGTTTATTTGTAAACTTATAATACTGTTTACTTAGTCTCAGTATTTTATTTCAGTCCACTAGTTTAGTGATCATCAAACGAATACGTTTAAGAGGGATGGTTTAGGAAAGTAATAAGAAAAGGTTGTTTGACAGGACAGGATGGGGAAAGGAAGGAAAAAATAAAGAAAGAAAAAGTAAAAAGGAAGAAAAATGTGTTTTGAGGAGATGTAGACAGACAGATCAGCGTCACATTTGTTCATAACATAAAATGAGCATAACTGTCAGTTTTTTTCTTGAATAATCACAACCTCTTTACCTATAGTTAAATGTTGCTTACAAATGAATTTAGTATTTACAATTAATAATGTCATATACCATAATATATCTGTCATAGAGATTGAACAAGTACTTTTTTACTCAGGAGTATTTTCACATTGATGGACTGATACTTTTAGTTAAGTAGAGGATCTGGGTACTTCTTCCAGCACTTTGACATGCTACTTGAGTTTCAGCTATTTTGTTATTTAAATCAGGAACTATCTGACCAAAGAGTAAGAAAGCAAGACTACAAATCTGACCAGACATTCAATGCCAGCTTTCAGTACTGTACCAAAAAAAAAAAAACATTGAGCGTCATAATCTAGCTCTATTGATCAAATTGCAATTGATCTGCTGAAATTAATTTGAGGCTCAAATAAAAAGATTTCCTGATACCTTTTTCCCTCAAAAGGCGTTTCTCTCGTGCACGATCAACCTCATCCTGAAGACCATTCATGTGCTCCAGAACCTGGAAGAAAATGTCCTTTAGTTTTAGATACTGAGGGCTGCTCAGTTGATCTTTTGTCAATCTTTCTCTCTCACCTTGGAGGCACACTGTTTGCACTGCTTCTCATCCAGACAGTCTCCTGCTGCCTTGGCCAGGCCAGCCTCCAGCGGGTTATCCTTCAGATCCAACCACTTCAGACTCTGAGAACAAACACACAGACTGAGTTAAATAAATATGGTCAGAGATCAAAACAAAGCCAGAGTCTGCACCCATATTCATTTCATACAACAGACACAAGTGCAGAGTACTTAAATATCGGTGAAGGTTAGCACTTGCAGAGAGTTTGATGAGAAGATCGATACTACTCTCATGTCTGTATGCTAAATATGGAGCTACAGCTAGCTGCTGGGTTAGCATAGCTTAGGATAAAGACTGTAAACAGCTAGCAAAATCCTGTCCAAAAGTAAAAACCCCTCTAAAGCTCACAAATTAGCAGGTTTTTGTACAGATTAAACAAATAACTAGTGAGCTTTAGAGGTGCTGGTAGGCAGATATTTTACCTTTAGACAGAGCGAGGCTAGCTGTTTCCCCCTGCTTCCAGTCTTTATGCTAAGCTAAGATAAATGAATTAGTTGCAGGTGTTAGCTTAAAATTTAACACAGTGGTATCAATCTTCTCATCAAACTCTCTGGAAGAAAGTCAATAAGCGTATAGAAATTAAACCCACCCTGAGCTGAGAGAAGCTGACAGGCAGAGATGGGGACTCAAGTCCGAGAGACTCAGACTCCAGTCACAAACAGCTGACTTCAGACTTGACTCGGACTCGACCCAAAAGACTTCAGACTTGACTCGGACTCGAGCTTCGAGAGATTTTCATGCAATTATTGCTTTTTAAATCTAAATTTATTCATGTATTTCTATTTTCTTTTATTGGCGCATATACGTTGGGGAAACGTATGACGAGCTGCATGTCCCCTGCCCTTTGCAATAATGTGCAACGTAACGCATGCGTTATGCCTTGTGTGCGCGCACTTACATATAAAAAAAAATACATTGATGATGGCGACACCAAGTCCTCCCGGAGTTACATTACATTACATGTCATTTTGCTGGCTTTTATCCAAAGTGACTTACAATTGCTGTATATCAGAGGTCGCACGCCTCTGGAGCAACTAGGGGTTAAGTGTCTTGCTCAGGGACACATTGGTTGATGTATCGCAGTGGGAATCAAAACCAGGTCTCCCACGCCAAAGGTGTGTGTCATATCCACTGCGCAATCACCACCCGAGTTGTGCCTTTTGTCATTAGTTTTGCATTCAACAACTTTGTAAACAGTGGCAGTAAGCGAACAGCTACATCTAGGATCTCCCTCGCGCTGGATTCAGTTTCACTGAGCGTAGGCTACTAACATTTAGAAAATAAATGGCATTACATCAGTGAGTTCAAACTGCTTATTGTGCGTAATTTGGACTGACACTGAGATGCATGTTGTTCTGTAACTGGTGTGGCGCTGCCACTATTCTCTTGATTTCCACTTCGACATTAGACATTTTTTTCAGTGAAAGAGACGTTACATTTAGCATATATCGTCACAGACCTGCTAACCATCGCAAAGTGTTGTGCTAATGCTGAGAACAGGCAAATTGTATCTTTATAGTTGTATCCGTATGATGTGACAGACTTAGGTTAATATTTCACCAGGTCCGAGGGCTAGAGGGATGTGTTAAGACCCCATAAAGTTATCCTACAACTGATTTTGATACTGTACTGTCTGGATGGTAGCTATAGGACATTCTTTGAATTCGTAAGATTTAACAATACAGTGTTAGGGACAGATCAGATGGTTAGAGACTTGACTTGGACTTGCCCCTTAAAGACTTAAGACTTGACTTGGACTCAAGCTCAAAGACTTGAAAGGTTGAAAGGTTAGCAAGCTAAGTGCTCTAAGGAGGGTTAAGAACCAAGTAAATACAGGATATTAATATAATACATATAATTAATAATAAATAGTTGTATTTTTGGCATTGTGTATATTTTGGATTTTTACCTTATTTATACTTATAAATAACTTATTTAAACAAATTCAATTTGAAGAATTAAAGAGCATTCTTAGAAACACACATACATCTTACTCTTCCATTATAATGTTTTTTCAAAGTATTTAGCGAAACAGACAATCGAACAATCATGCCCACTTCAAGGTTAATGTGTTAATGTAAGCTTTCGTTTAAACAAACGAGTGCACCACCATGAACGCTTTTTTTAGACAAAATATTCTCAAAGCTCCCCATTTGTACGATTCATCCCTTTAAAACCACAAAAAGAGATAGGCCTAAGGGCATTCAGGGTCAGCCGAGGTTCTCCACTGAGGATTTAAGGTGCACTCTCACCGCCCTCACACACATATACAAAGAAAATACAGAGAGAATTGTTTTAGTTGTTATTGTTTATTACAGCGTCTGATAGCTATCTCTTCAGAACCGGTAAAGAAAACACATATCAGGACTGTTCCATTATGAATACATAAAGCAGAGTAATAAAGCTGTGAAAGAAAACCACAGGTAACGATAACTGATATAATAACTGAACCCATGTAAAACACATTTAGCTTCAGAATATTATAGATGTGTTTCAAATTGTTATCAACACTAGACCAGTTTTAAACATCAAAGTCACTACGCAGCCTTTTAGAAATATTGTAGATTGACTTCTTTGGCTCTGGAGAAGCCAAGTCAAAGATTACTCAAATTACTACACATTTTTAAAAGAAAGCATGCGTTACAAACTAAGGGATTTGTTTAAGTTATGTTAGCACATTGGTTAAAAGGAATGTAATTTTGTGAAAAGAGCTTAGATAGGAATCCTGCAGGAACAAAACAAAGCTGTGAGAACATGTATGATACGAAATTCCATGCACTTGATTGCATATTTACAATTGTACACACTTTAATATTTTTTGGGGTGAATTAGAATAATTGCCCATATAAAGATTAGGAAAACATGTGATTTTGACCTGCATGCTTGATAACAAAAAGTTTATATTTCATTACATAGCCAAGACATACATCTACCCATTGATTGCAGATTAGTGTATTAGAATATGACAAGACAACATGTGTGTTTGATATGAACCACTGTGTGTGAAACATGCAAATGGCAGCTGCAATACCACTGAAGGACTAAATACTACCTGAACAGCCAAGTACACCTTTGATCATTAGCTTTGCTCATGTAGAAGAAGGTTGTGGTTAGTGACACCAAAGTTGGGGGCAGAGACATTTTGTTCAGCACAGCTTCACCTCTGCCCAAATTAACCTGCAGCATGACTTGTTGTCGGTCATCTGAATTATTATCACTTGTTCTCTTACCAAATGAAAAACAAACAGAGTAAAAACACACTGGCAGCTATGACATAGAAAATGAAGAAAACTTTGTTGATTGTTTTAGCCACTCTGGTCCAGTAGCCAGGCATCTTCTCTTCCTCCCTGTTGCTGAGGAGCAGAGTCAGAGCTTTCACCGCCTCACTTAGCTCATCTGAGGCATGGGACTCCTCCGTCAGATGGCGGCTGCTACCCTGAAAACACAGAAAGGAGGTATTTTATTTATCTGGTGGAAAACATTTTTTTTCTTAAATCTTTTGACAATTTTTTTTTATCCTAACCTCTTTGGCCACCGGCAGCAGTCCAGATGGCGTTTCACCAGGAAACACATCACAGATATGACAGACGTGAGTCAATTTCTTAACCTCTAAAAAGTTGCATTAGGCACAATGGTTAATGCATATATTTAAGCGATTAAAGGCTTAGTATTACACATGCCAGTTTCAAAGAATTCTAAGGTTCTGACTTTGTCTTTTATCATAAATATATACAAACTTCCATATTTGTTGTAGTAAATCTCACCTCTACAACAGTTGTGGAAGCTGACTTTGCCCTGTTTGTCCCCACAGTAATCACTCAGGCTTTGATCTTTAGAGTCTTTTTCCATTAGATGCATCACCAAAATCGTCTCCATTAGGCTTAGCATCATCAATCCAAACATCCCAATGCAGTAGACCGCTTTGGGTTGAAGGCAGCATCATTAATGTGGACAAATAACCAAGCATTGACTCAGTTTATGTGCTGTTCCATTGCAGTTTGATAAAGGCAAAACTCTCAGCTTCTTTACCTATAAGAGGAATCCTGTCTGACGAGGAAGGCAGAATCTCATTGAGAATAAGCTGCATCACAGTGACAGCAAGCAGCACAGTGACCTTGAAGCTGAGCTTCTCCCCCCCGCTGTCCGAGATCAGGAATGAGGCCAAGTCCAGACATAAGAAGAACAGGATAGGTACCAAGAAGTTAACCACGTAAAGTGCAGACCGCCTCTTCATGTTGATCTGTAAAATTAAATGGGTTGATCTATACATTGTACAAAAGGCTAAACTAAAGCAACAATAGGTATTAAAGGTATGTAGTACACAACAAGTGCAACAACAAGGTAATCTGTCCCAACCTGCCCAGTCTACAGTGGTGCGAGAAGCACTCAAGTCATTAGGTAAAAGTGGTAATGAGAAAGGGTAGAAATTATACATTCAGATTTTTGCTCAAGAAAATGTGGTAGTAAAATGTACTTCAGTTCCCAAAGTAAAATTACTCTTTCAGAAGAAGAGCAGAGTCACTGGAAACCATGTATCTTTAGGAATTTTCATATTTTCAGATCAATTCAAGTAAGAAAGGAAGGAAAGAACAAAAAAGAGAAAACAAACTTTATATATTTATTTCTCTAACGGATGTGACTTGAAATGTAGTGAGGTACCACACTTTTGATAGAAAAGAAGTACTTAAGGAAAAGTAAAAAAGTAAAAAATAAATAAATAAATAAATAAATAAATAAATAAATAAATAAATAAATAAATAAATAAATAAGTACTTACAAATAAGTTAAAAAAAATACGAGAGGTGGAGTTGGTGCTGAAATTGTTGTTGTAACAAAGTGATATAGGTGGGCTCACCTCTACACACAGCATCAGCTCTGCAACTTTCTCCTAGATAGGAGCTGGATTATTCTCTGGAAATGTTCAGGGTGAGAGGAGCTGAGCAGGTGTGAGGAGTGCTGCTATGCGACTGAGGTTTGTTAAGTGGACGGCTCTGACTGTCTGGCCTTATGCGTCCAAAAACAGCTTTTTGGAGTCTCTGGGTGGAGGCCCGGAGAGGGTGCCACCTGAATCTAAACTTATTTACTCTTCTATTTATCTATCACTCGATTTTTCCCCTTTTTTATTTTAGCAAACATTTAATGACTTATCTATTCTCTATATTTCCCCATGCAACATTTCCAATTTTGTGCTTGATGTGACTCCTATTGTTTTAGCTTGGCCAAATTTTAAATCTGCAAAATATAGCAGTCATTTATCTTTTGTGGAGTGACAGAACAATGCTCCCCTCTGTAATGTAGTGAGTTCCAGTAAAGTACTTATACTTACGAAAGACACGCAGAGGTGGAATTTAAAATAGAATGTTTACTTTCCACCTCTGCGTGCCTGTTTCCAGAAATACTTACAGTGTAAACCAACATGCTTTGGTTTATGCCAAAATTGTTGGCAGTTTTGTTGTCGATTGTCATGTTGAGAAACAGCCACTCGGACTGGGTCCGCATCATCTCCTTAGACCACCTTGTGTTCCAGTCAGATTCAGCTTGCTTTGCAAGCATTATATGCCTGTCTGATGTGGGAGATACAAATAAAACTGTGAGGTTTCCTTGCAGGTAAACAAAGAATATGTGATTGGTATGTGAGTTCACATGACAATAAACTTAAAGTCATTAAAGCACACACATGAATTCAAACTCATACAGACATGAGAACACATAAACAACATACAGGACTTTATAAAACAGGTTACTGGCTCACCAGAGTGTATGATAGACTTGAATGAGAGGTTACAGCTCTGATAGTCGAAGGGAAATCTGTAAACTTCCATTGTGCAGGTGCTGACCACCAACATGTCATCCCTGCGCCAGATGTTACCGTTCGAATAAATGAGGAGATATGGACTCGGAAGGGCCTTGTCCTTTTCTGTCCTGTAGAAGAACAAACACATAAATGCTTTTAACTGAATTTTACGTTATGTATTATCTATAGTACCATACAACATATCTTCATGTAAAATACACTGAAAAGTATGCAATGAACTACCCACCATACCATATAACTGCAATATCTTTGGTCCAATACTGGCTGGGGACATTTGTTGCATGTCAAAAAAGGACAAAGTCCTAATTTTTCCCATTGTTTCTTTAAATAGAAAACACTATTCACACTTGATAATATCACATGTCTGCTTGTTTCCACATTTGTACAACTAGTGCAGTGCCCCTACAAAACATGCCTGTTGGGAACAGGCTGACTGTTGTGAATATGTTACATTCTATTCTGTAAAAACTCTAAGCAAAGCCTCTCTCATCTGTTTCTGTTAGTGTCATAAATTTCTATCATAAACTGTGACACTTGTTTTCCTGCCTGAAGATTTATCTGCGTAAACCTACCTTGAACCAATCCTCCTTTCCTGTGGAGCCTCTTTCTTTTCTATCTACTCTCACTTCATCTAAGTGAATAGAGCGATTGTTAATGAAATGTATATATCCTTGTGTGTCTCATTAAATCTTAAATCTTTCCTATCCCAAAATCTCATTCAGGAACCTCAAATCCATGAATTCATCTGCTCTCTCAGCTTCTCTCTCAAATTCAATATCTGCCTCCCCCTCCTCAGTGTCTATTGATCCAAACCACCTTGTGGACTACTACAACAACACTCTGTCCTCCTGTCTCGACCTACTGGCTCCCATCATTGCTAAAACTGTCTCCTTCACACACTCAGCCCCCTGGTACACTCCTGAACTTCACCAAATGAAGTCCCGCAAACGTCAGCTGGAAAGACTCTACAATAAAACCGGTTTAACAGTTCACCTCCAGGCATATACAGACTACCTTCACCAATACTAAAAGGCCCCAAACACTGCCCTGTCCTACTACCACTCACAGCTCATACACTCCGGCTCCAACAACCCCAAGACTCTCTTCTCTACAATAAACAAACTTCTTAACCCCCCTGACAACATTTTTACAACCTTCACAGTGGACAAATGCAACTCTTTTCTCTCATTTTTTCAATCCAAAATCAACACAATTTACCACAACTTGACCACCTCCCCTGCTCCTTCAACCACCACACCTGCCTCCCCCCCTCCACCTTCTCAGTCACTTTCTCATTTCTCTCTGCTGTCCCCTGTGGAGCTTTCACATTTCACCACAGGTATGAACAGCTCCACCTATAGCATTGATCCCATCCCATCAGCTTTCATTAAGACCTGTCTACCATCCATCGCCCCGTTCATTACCACAATCATCAATTCCTCTCTCAGTTCCGGATCAGTCCCCACAACACTCAAGCTTGCATCAGTCACCCCCATCCTCAAGAAACCTGGTCTAAACCCAGACACCATGTCCAACTTCCAACCAATATCCAACCTCCCCTTCCTATCAAATATCCTGGAACGTGTTGTCGCTGCCCAAATCAAAACCCACCTCTCCTCCAATAACCAGTTTGAACCATTTTAATCTGGATTCCACTCACAACACAGCGCTGAAACAGCCCTCCTAAAAGTCACCAATGACCTCCTCCTCTCCACTGACTCTGGCCACCTCACCATTCTTATCATGCTTGACCTCACTGCAGCCTTCGACACCATCAACCACTCCATCCTCCTGTCCCAACTGGAAACCTACTGCAATATCAGTGGCACCGCACTCACTTGGCTCCGTTCCTATCTCACCAACAGACAACAGTTCATACACATCAACAACTGCACCTCCTCTATTGCTCCTCTGTTACAAGGCGTCCCCCAAGGTTCGGTGCTTGGTCCTCTCCTTTTCATCCTTTACATCCTGCCACTTGGAAATATCATACGCAAACATGGTCTTCACTTCCAATGTTACGCCAATGATGTCCAGATCTACATCTCTACCAAATTCATCACCACAGCTATATCCTCCACCCTGACCAACTGCCTCACCGATATTCAAACCTGGATGCAAACCAACTTCCTCCAACTCAACTACAATAAATCTGACTTGATGCTCATCGGTCTGAAATCCCTCACAAAGAACACCGATAACTTTGGTCTCACTGTCAACAACTCCCGTCCATCAGAACCTCCAATGGCTCCCTGTTTCCCAACGCATCCAGTTTAAAGTCCTCCTCCTCACCCACAAAGCCCTCAATAACCAGGCTCCTTCCTACCCAGGGTTCGAGTTATGATTTCATCTTTGTGGGGGTCTCTTTAAAAAAACAAAAATAAACAAAGTAGTCTATGAGTAGCAAATTTTGAGCATTAAACATTTCATTTCCTGAATTCTGGTGAATTTTTATGCACCTATTTACCTTTTTCTGAATCAATGTATGCTGGAAATATCTTTATGTAAAGGGAAACATAGATTACAATCCAAATACAAAAACATAATGGAATATATTACAATAAGGCTCTCAGGCATTCTGTATTGCTATTTATTCTCCTGTAGATCGACTTCTAATTATATCTGAGTCACCAAACATGTAGCCTAGCATCATTTACTCTTCCCTCCTCTTTTGCGTCTTTTGTTGAGGAAGTAACCTTCTTAAATGTGCATATGACAATTATTCACCTCAATGATACATTAATTCATTTTAATTTATTAATAAACCCCTGAACTGTAATATTTCAGATGTGTTTGAGCAAGATTACTGCTCATGTTCAAAACTTTGTGCATATTCAAAATATATCCCATCTGTGCTCTCTGAGATTTGGAGGAGTCGTGATATTTTGAGAAAAATAAAGTGATAATAGGCTATTACAAGAAATATAAAGTCACTATATTTCAGAAAATAATCTACCTGCACCATAGTCTGCTGTGCATTACGTGATTGCTCTGCTGATACGGTAGATCTCAGACCTTCTGACAGACACTGAGCCCCGTTTGGGTCTCTGGTCTCTGAATGAGAGAAAGTTTAGGGAAGTGGCTGTACGTGTACGCTGCTCTACATCGGAGGTGGAAAACCAAAACTACGGCAGAATTACACGGAGCACAAACGGGACACATCTGTCGCAGCATGTCGACAGCAGAGCGCATCCTTTATAAACCTGAAGCTGCACAGACCACGGAAGGCTTGCTGCAGCAGCTTCGTGGTCTGTGCCGCTGCTCATCTCTAGTTTTACAGCGAGAGTTGACACTAAGCAACGCACAGGTCTGCTTCAGAGCTCCGTGTGTTTGGGAAAATTGCTTTGTTTGTGATTTAAACAATGGTGCTGATGATTTTTAGAGACCCCCACAGGTGTATGATTTTACTGCTTTCATGGGAGCTCATCCTCTCTCTATGGGAGCTCAGCTCCCACTGGCTCCCACGTAATTCGAACCCTGTTCCTACCTCACAGACCTGCTCCACCACCCAATTTTAAATTACAGTATTAATTATACAAAAAAAAAAAAAAAAAAAAATATATATATATATATATATATATATATATATATATATATATATATATATATATATATATATACATAAAGCTCCTAGTGTTTTAGTGTTTAAAATGGTTAAAACTATGTAATTCATGGGGAATAAAACAAAATTGGGAAAAGCGTATTCAACATTGTGAAATATGTGTAGCTAATGTTTTTGAACTTATTGAAATTCTGTGGTATATGGCTACAGTATTGTTGTGGGGAAGGAAGACAGTTAATAGTTACAAGTATAGTTTCAGGGCAATTTGCTAAAAAGACAATAGGCGATTACAACTGGGAGAAGAAGTGGAACACCTATATGTCTCTTTACAATAGCCATGTCATGAAAAGGAGCCAAACTATGTGTGGAAACTTTCACTTAGTAAAACAAAAAAGTCTTTATTGAGGCTTAATGGACAAAACACAGTGAAAAATTTGATATATTAACTTCCATTGTGCACACACATGAAAAGGGGAAAGTATAGTAGTGACAGAAATCTTCTTGCCATCCAACCCCCCCCCCCCCCCCCCCCCCCCTCCCCCCTCCACCAAGTATCAGTGAGATTCAATGAGATGTTATCTGTTTCTATTATAGATTCTAATTTTTCTGATCTATTTATTTTCATTGTAAATAAAAAAAAAAAGTTTGGGCATCTAAATATTTCAATGTTTTTGTGTCATTTCTAAACAGTAACATGATCTTCTATCACCAGTTAGTGTTGTGGGCAAATCTGGATTTCTACGTGTGAGTGTGAGAGCATCAACATACATTCAAACTTACATCTCTTGAATAGTTAGATCTGGCTTCCACACTTTTTCAGCAGGAATATAAATATCCCATATACCACAGAATTCATGTGGATTCCAAGAAATGTCTTCCTTCCAAAACTACAGAGGAAAACAAGGATGGAACACAAAATGAATTAGTTTCCTCAACAGAGTGAGAGGTGGGAATTAATTCAATCAAAATGTGCTTTCTTCCTCAGAGAGAACTCACCACATCAATCCAAATGTATGAAACAAATTTCTGGTCCTTCTCATTCTATAAAAAAAAAAAAAATGTGTAAAAATCTTTCCAGCCAGACATCTTGAAACTTCCATCAAAATGAGCACAAAGTCTGTGTTAATACAAGTTTCTGAACGTTTGCACACATCAGAATTCATATGACACAGGTTTGAACAGGCACACACAGATCAGTCAAATACTATGAGTAAACAAACAGCAACGTGTCAAATTTAACCTAGAAAGCACGCAGAGTGCACAAACCTCCACCAATGCTGCACAAAATATATCTAGTTTTTTTCTTATTTGTTACAATGTATGTCATACATAGAACAAGGTGGAAAACAGTAAAACTGGAAAGAACAGCATCAGCTGCATGGCCCAATGGTGTTCCATACGGGGGTTTAATCCCGGGAGACGGTAAGACTAGGCCTATTTCCCGATTCCCAGGAAAGGTTATGATGGGAAATGGGAAATAAAATAAAATTAAAAACGCAAAGAGTGCGCGTCTATTGTTGTCATACGGTAACGTTGATGCAGGCGATGGTGCTGTACCGTAGCAACGGTAATACAGGCTCACTAAAAAAAGAAAGAAGGGCAGGGTGAAAATGCACTGTAAACTATAAGAAATATATAGACTAAGTTGTCACGAGTTCAATGCAATGCTGATATAGAATAGAATAGAATGCCATTTATTGTCATTATACACATGTACAACGAGATTAAAAGCAACTCCTTTCCAGTGTCAGCAATGTAATAAAATAAGTAGTGCAAAAGAAGAAAAAGGGCAGAGTGTTTAGGCTTTTCAATTCAATTTTACATAGGCCTATGGTCTTTTTGCAGTGTACAGTTGTACATTTCTGTGGGTCGTTTTCTTTAATTTAGTTGAACTTGTATGTGTTTAAAAGAGAAATATGTCTGCCCTGCCCTAATAAAGAAATATTTGGGAGTGATTATTCCTGTTTTCAGCCGCTTACAAATCTCAACAGCCACAGAATGGATTTCGTTTAACAGTATCCTGGTTTAGGAATCATTCAATGGTTTACTTTAGCATATTTCGTTAGTTTTTATAATGGAGCTCTGTAAAATATTGCTTTTATAAGGGTTGCCTAGATTTTCAGAAGACAAGTCACAGACATTCCACCTGGCATTTCATAATTAGCGCTGCAGATGTCACTCACGCAGCTCACTTGATCACGCAGCAGAATTGATCATTGCAAACTGTGTTGATGATGGACATAAACTGTGTTCTTTTGCCCTAATAATGATACAAACAATATAAAAAATGTCAGTTTGGGATTTGGGAACGCATATTTGAATGACATCGATACATTACTTGGGCTAAAAACATTCCCGGTTCCCTAAAAACATTCCCGGGATCCGATTCATCTAATTTTCGGGAAAAATATTAAACCCTAATACAGACTCCATATATGAACACCCCCAGCCTGCTGAAATACCTCTGGAAGCTAATGAAAGTGGGATGGGGGAAAGGAATCATATCTATGGCATGGCAAAGGGCGGGAGGGATCCTAATTCCCAAAGGAAAGAACTCCTCAACCATCAGCCAATTCTGCCTTCTGTCTTCTGAATGTGGAAGGAAAGATTTTCTTTGGTGTTTTTGCCTCTTAGCATTTTTGCAGAGCAACAACTTTGTTGACACATCCGTGCTGAAAACAGGAGTATGTGGTTTCTCAAGATGTATGGAACATGCACATGTTATCTCGCACCAGATACAAACGGCCAAGAACAAGAGAGACCTGCATGTGGTTTTCTTAGATTCTGCTAATGCCTTTGGGTCAGTGCCCCACAAGACTGACTCTGTGCACGGCTTTCAACTTCTTCCAAGTCCCAGAGGTCATCACAAACCTGGTCAAAGCTTACTTCCAGGATCTCCAATTCTGAGTCACTCACACACTTGAGGCAGTGGTGGCCTAAAGGTTAGAGAAGAAAGCTTGTGAGGAGGTACGAGGTCATCAGTTCAATCCCCAGACCAACAGGATAAAAATCTGGGTGGGGAAAGTGAAAGAGCAGCACTTGTCCCTCCCTCATTACCACCACTGAGGTGCCCTTGAGCAAGGCCCTTAACCTCCAACCGCTCCAGTGGAGCTGCTCAGTGGCCAGCAGATCAGACTGTGATTGTACTGGGCAGCTTTCAGGTATGAATGTGTGCAACTGTGTGAATGTGATCAGGGCGTTCCTGCAAAAGAGAGGCTGCCTATAAATAAAGGTTAAATAAAAAAATAAAAAAAATAAAAACAACACAAGACAACACCACCTTCTGGCAACACCTTGAGGTAGGGATAATGGCGGGCTGTACCATTTCTCCCCTGGTATTCACCATGGCAATGGAGCTCATCATCCGAGCATCACAATGGGTGGTCGGAAGGGAACGCTTGATCATATGATCAGGGCATAGATAGACGACATGACCACAATAACAACAATGAA
Source organism: Sander lucioperca (assembly GCF_008315115.2). Taxonomy (NCBI): domain Eukaryota; kingdom Metazoa; phylum Chordata; class Actinopteri; order Perciformes; family Percidae; genus Sander; species Sander lucioperca. The sequence goes on along the minus strand of NC_050194.1, from coordinate 20,132,101 downwards.
AGCATGCACTAAATACCTGCTGGATAAACTCCAGGAAAACATAAAATGGGCAAGAATAGATATTAAACACAGCAAAGCTAACAGTACGTTCATTGTCAAATGCCAGCTCACAGATGAAAGGTTCCACATCAACGATGAGACAAAAGCAACCATCCTGCAGAAGTCTATCAAAAGCCTCACGTGATGGTACAACGCAGACCTCAAAGACACTGAGCAGGTGGGACAACTCCAACAGGATACAATATGTGGCATAAAGCAAATTAATAGCACTGCTCTCCCAGGGAAGCTGATGCTTTGGTGCTTTTAATTCTATCTGCTGCCCCAACTCCATTAGGTCACTCTGATATATTGGGTCATGTCCAAAAAGGCAGAGGGGGCTTTGGCCTGGGAGCAATAAAACCTACCTGACGAAGGCTACTCCAACTGAACACCGACACATGGTGGTGAAGGTTGTGTGCCATCAAGAAAAAGCCAGGTGTGCTAAAGCCATATGTCAAGCCCAGAAAAGCCACAGGATGGTGTTCAGACGAGGATAGCACATGGAGTGAGCTGTGGAGCATTGAGTCAAATATGTTGATCTTTGTCATCATGGGCCACATATGACTTCCTTCCCTCTCCCACAAATCTAAATCCTTGACTGGAAAAGGATCCAGCCTGCCCCCAGTGTGCTGTTTTGGCAACGCTTAAGCACATCTTGGTTGGTTGTAAGATCAGCTGGGCAGATGCACCTGGCAACACAACCAAGAATGACAAGTAAAACATTTTAAGCTAATTGGATAAAAGCGCAAAATAAATTCATCAATTTGGCAACCAATTCTAGGGAAACTATGAAATATCAATATTAAAATGTATTAAAAATGAATTACTCTGAGATATCCTGCTAATAACGGACAAATTAAAACATACCCTCTTTGGCAGAGTGATTTATAATTCCCTTTGAAAAATAAAAGATATATATATAAAATAACCTAAAAAGTTTATACCTTCTAGAACTTCCAGGGTTACTGATGCATACTAATGGTCTAATGGTCAATACACCACACTTTTTGTCTGTATGGACAGTATTCAACTTTAACTGAAACTTTTCTTCAAGTCTTTACTAGTGTCTATGTATAGTTAAGGGACTGTTCATTATTTATATAAAGTGCCACCAGAGGAATTTTGGGTTCTTTAGTAAAATTAGACTTCCCTTTGCCAGTAAATTTTTTTCTATGGCCCTCCAAAATGATTGTGAAAAGAGGTATGAACCTCCCTATCAACTTATGGATGCCTACTGTACTGGTTAGCACTTGGCAAAGATGTGCAGACACCCATTATTTTTTATAGCCAAAACTTACATGATTTAACCTCTGCCTTCTCATCTTATACATCACACTCCTCTATTATGGTGTGGTGGACATTTCAGTAGATTTACTCACTAACATTGTTGTGGAAACACAATAAGCATGGAAACTAAATGCACACTTCCTGCATTACTACATTACTTCAAATACTAAGTTACTCTTCTAATTAACTAGTATTCACTTGAAATAAAACAATAAAACATTGAGACCATTCAGCAAAGCACACTGGGTAATTAATTCAACACACAAACTGGTTGCTATGGACTCGTCACTAGGCTTCCTCAGTCATTGTATATTTTTGTTATATAGGTAAAGCTGCCAAAGCTGAATATTATCCAAAACATTATCCAAAACATATTATATGTTTATTTTTAAAGCAGATTTTAAATGACATTGTAACAATTCAACAATTCGTCCTTATGAAATCCAATTGCGGCACGGCTGTCTTGGAACGCAATAGACAGACGGTGGCGGAATGCCCCGACACTTAAATTCAACTAAAATATAACAGTGAACACTCAGTGTTCGACCTACATTCTGTTGAGATGCCTCTCCAAACGCAGAAACAAAGTGCAATCACACCATAAAACGTTAAGACACGTTGAGAAAAAAAATCCGTATTGCTGTAATCCAATGACACGAAAAGCTCCAAACAGGTGAACGAGGTGAACTTCGCCGTTTAAACAAAGTGGAATAAACGTATAAAAGTCCAAATCTACACAAAACCTGTAATCAATTAGTAAGCTGACATCACATTTATATACATGACATTTAGGAAACCTTTATTGCAACGTTGGCATGGCAAGATGTCCAGACTAGTGCAACAGTAATTTAAAAAAAAAATATTTATAAAATGTCTGGTTATGCCAAACATAATTATTCCACTCATTTTTTAAACGATGCAATTACCCGTCTCAGCCACCAGGGGGACAGTGCTCCCCTGCCCCCCCCGCAAACTCATGGGTCAGACCCATCTGGTAGCGAAGGAGGGTCCAGACTGAGAGCTACATGAAAAATATGCACCAAACAAGCCACTTTGAAATGTTGCTGTTTCATGAATACAAAAGTTGTGTGACCCCCCCCTCCTAGACTAAAAAAATGTGGGTGACCCTCCCCTCAACAAAGAATAAAAAGACATGACCCTCCCCTATTTTCCTCCGGTGGTCCATTCCATAAATATCGAACGGTCCCTAAGTAATGATTATTCTATTTTTGATATATTGTGTTGCCTGTTGTACTTATAGAATTTGCACTGACACTATCTTGCACTATGATACCATTGCACATTTCTGCATTTTTTCAACACCGCTCCTTTAAACAAGCCTGGTTGACACCAGACCCTTCTCAGTTGTAACTGAGAGTGGGTCTGGGCAAGCTTCACTCACAGCTCATTTCCAAAGGGGCGTCACCAACGGACGCCGCTCAAATGCCTCTGGGCGCAATTGGATAGTCCTTCAACCAATCAGACCAACAATACGGGTGACATAGCAGCGACAGCAGCATCAACGGGTTGCTGATTGCTGGCCGTCATGTTGAATGTACACAAAAAGCTGCTTGCCATCGCTGCACTATTGTCATTGCGTAAAGCCCGCCTCAATGGTTGTGATTGGTGCCTCGATTTGGAAAAATTGGAAATGGGCTTGAATGGGCTCTTGGCCAGACTGACTTGCAGAGCAAATCTCAAATTTGCCAGAAGTTCGTCAGGGTTTACCCAGGCTACTTTAAACATGCTACAACCAAACTTTACTGTACTGTAAGGGCACACTATTGATATCTTCCTTTGTATTTTTGTAGTATGTGTGCATGGATGTCATATGTCTGTTTGCCTATGTGTATGTATGTTGTTTATAAGCTATTGGACACCGTAATTTCCTTCAGGATAAATAAAGTATCTCTATCCATCTATCTCTAATGAAAGGCAAACTTATAAAGTTCCTCATAAATGGCCACAAGGAGGTGCTGTAAACACCTAAAACAAATCACTTGTTCCTTGGACCATGGACTAACTTTCGAGCAGATACAATGTGATTTTGTGATGTCCTGTTATGTCACAGACAAACAGAGAATTGGAACCAATATAACCTTCTCAACACGAAATCATTATTGTAATTCATAATTATAATCAACCACTTACCACATCTAGAATGGCATAGAGTAGTAGATCCAGTTCTACTGTTGTGGGTGATTTATCACCACCAGGCTGAGTCATGGAGTTCTCATTTTCTTTCAAGTTCAAGTGATTTAAAATATCCCGATAAGTGCAGTTACTCTTGGAGGACTCCCCACTTACTGCAAAAACATTAAGACAGATTCTCTATGAGAGATTTCTCTTAAAAGGAAAGAAATCAAGAAATGTGATGATCTCAACTTTACCTTTAAATAAGAATAAGAACTATGTTTGAGTTATGTTTTCTCAGTTTAAAGTGATTAAAAAAACAAAAACATTGTATGTATCCACTGCTTCTTAATTAATCATATGAACTTGATCATTTTTATAGTAATGTCGATCTGTCAGTTGATCAATCAAAATTGGACCAAAGTTGGCCCAAAAATATTTCAACTGATGCATGGATTACCATTAAATTTGGTTCAGACATTTATGTCACCTAGACGATTAATTGTAATTACTCTGGTGATCTCTTAATCTTTCCTCTAGTGCAAGGGTCTTCAACATTTTTTAAGCCAAAGACCCTTTAACTGACAGAGAGATGGAGCAGGGACCCCCTACTACATATATTGTATAAAGTGAAGTAGCATATTAAACTGGGCCTACAATAACGTGTAGGGCGGCCTAAAGCCTTTATACATACCATTTTTGCATAGAATACTAAGCTATTTAAATAGCCTTATAATTGTTGCCATGATTTTATAAATCATGTTTTCATTTTAAAACATACATGTGGCACAGTGGAATCTTTAGGATTAACTGTATCTTTGGATGGCTACCTTAGTGACTATACCTTACCTATAGGCCAGTAAGCCTATCTTCAGTGGGGATTTATATTTACTAATAATATGTTGGATTAATTGAAAAAACTTTCAAAAATCAACAATAACTTGGAGGCCCCCCTGCATTGACTCTGAGGACCCCTAGGGGTCCCAGACCCCCTGTTGAAGATTCCTGCTCTAGTGCATTTATTAAGTCAAACTTTGAATGTGAGCATTAATTAATATACCTATTATACATCCATGATAGCATTTAGCTCAAAGCACCGATGGGCCTAAATGCAACTTCACAGACCTGTTAGCATGGCTGTAGACAGTCTCATTTTTCAGTCATTTAATATTAATACAGCCCACAAATATCTGCAGTATTATCATAGACTGTTTATAGTGTTTGAGTAATTTGCCTATTATACATCCATGATAATGTTCAGTAATTGTGGTCACACAAAGGCCATCAAGAGATGGGCGTTGGCTGCATGTGGACCAGCCCTTCTCGACCATAAAAGGATTTTTAAATGTGATAATTTTTACAGTACGCCTAGACTAAATAGGCTCTCCATTTGAGATCCATCCATGCTATATGGCACCAAATGCATGTTGATAAAATCATGACCAGCAGCACTCCGAACTGTTCCTGAAAGCCTGATTCAGTTGCAGTTGCATACAGTATGTGGTTCATTTGCAAAAACAGATATCGCTGTTTTTATTTACTAAATCATATTTTTGTGTCCAATCCCCGGAATATAAATCCAATTGGTGTAGGATTGTTTTGATAAGAGATTTAAAATAAAAAATATAAAAATGTAATGTCACAGTGTTGGTTTGTTCAATTTTAGAGAAGCTGTGTTTACAAATATGTGTATATAGCGGTATAAGAACAATAGGAACAATTGCACTGAGACATACAAACATTTTCTTTTGTTTTCTCCCCAGAAGTTGTTCTTCCAAGAATATAAAAGTCAGGTCTGCCTTTCTGTGTGATAATGATCACATATTTCATTTAGCCTACATTATTTTTTATATTTGCTGTTTACACCAATAACATGTTTTACTTAAATATGGTATTACTAAATACTAATACTAAATAATATATATCTTGTGTTTGAAGACTTAATAGCTTAAAAAGTATTTATACAATTACTGTGCGCTTGTGTAGTATTTGTTTGTACATACCGTTCTTAAGGCTCTGATTGGAGTTTTCTTGAAGCTCTGGTTGCAATGTTGCAGTGTAATTTAAGGTACTTCCACCTGACAGAAAAGAATATAAAAGTCTTAACTAGGGTTGGGTACCGAAACCCGGTTCCACTATGGAACCGGTTCCTACGCAAACGGTAGTATTCGGACCGGATTAGAACGCAAATTTCGGTTCCTCATTTCGGTTCCGACTGAAATATTTTCCCTCTGTCGCTCCAGACAGCGGCAGACTCTTTTTTCTTTCTACCTTTACGCCGAGTGGCGCACGTGCCCGCTCGCGACTCGCGGTGTGAAGCGCGTGTCCGCGCGCTATTCCCCCTACTTGCACTCTACAATCACAATCAAATGGCATATTTTCCCTCTGGGCTCACCAAAACGGACGTAAAGGCATATTAACCATTCACTGCACGTGATCGCTAGTAAACATTTTACGCTCTGCTAGTCTATCGTTCAGGACAAGACCCCAAGACCCTGTAGCCTGGTGGTATTGTCTGCCCTTTCAAACTCCTACCTGTGTGTACAGGCCTCTTGGACACCACCTGAGAGAGTTTTCTCCTGTGCAGGACATGCCATAAATCAGGAGAGGTGTAGTATCTCACCAGAGAAGGAAAATATGGTCATTTTTCTGCAAAAGAACTGCTAAAGTTTGAAGCTGGTTGGCATACCAACTCAACAACATTTATTTAGTTCTTACTTGTTAATAGTGTAACTGTTATTTGTTAAATCATTGTAGTTATGTGTTAGGTATTGTAATTTCCCCTTGCAGGATTAATAAAGTATATATTATTATTATTATTATTATTATTATTATTATTATTATTATTATTATTATTATTATTATTATTATTATTAGGTGACTTAGGTTTACTTATTATATATTTAAGTACTTTAAAACGTTAATATATTGTTAAATTTAAATAATTTTCAATTTAAAAAAAACTCCATAAAAGAGCCTTTCTTTGATGTCATTTTTCAGTTTCTCAAGAATCGGTTTAGGAATCGGTTAGGAATCGGAATCGTTTTAAAAGTACCGGTTTGGCATCGGAATCGTAAAAATAAAACGGTACCCAACCCTAGTCTTAACCTTAAACTGCAGCAGTTTAAAGTGTTTTTAACTGTTAGCAAAAGCTCTCTCAGAACACAATTTTGAAATCCTATCAATCTTATCTATTGACATTCTAAAATGTGATTAAAAAAATGATATGGTCAATAAACAAAATGTACTGAATGAACATGTTCTCACTTTGCGCTGGAGAGTTTTAACTAGTTTTGAGAAATCCGTAATTAAGGTTAAAGGGTTCTTTATTGTCATTTCTAAGCATACGCAGAGAAATTAAATTTGTCCTCTGCATTTAACCCATGCTATACATAGAAGCACAGTACATGTTTTTGGTAGTGGGAGGAAAAGAGCACGCCAGAGAAAACCCACATGAACACAGGGAGAACATGCAAACTCCACACAGAAAAGCCCTGCCCGGACCGGGGATTGGACCTAAGTACTCAGCAGTACTGTAGTATGTAAGTATATTGTATGTTTGTACATTTAATAAAGTTCACTTTTGGAGTGTTTGTTTCCTGTACATACTTTCCTCAAAGCTGTAATTGAACATCTGTCGAACGCCAGGAAGCTCAGGTCGCTCTGTGTAACTGGAGGTACTTCCACCTGACAGAAAATAATTTACAGGTCTTATCCTGATTCAATTGCAGCGGTTTAAAGTGTTGTTAAACTGTTAGCAAAAGTTCTTTCAGAACACAATTTTTAAATCCTATCGTTTGACATGAAGAAAGAACAATGAGAAATGTTAAAAACCAGTAAACAAAATGTACCAAATGAGTATCTTCTCACTTAGTTTTGGTGGGTGTAAACTGGTTTGAAGAAATCCATCAACCAGATTTTTGCCTCTACCCTAAAACAATGGAGGTGAATGGGATTTTGTTTGTGGATTTCACAGACCTGTAAAATGGCAATTTAAAATGTCAACAGCAACATTTCTTTCCAGGAACAGTGTCACTGTTACTCTGAATTATCCACGTACCACACTGAGAACAGTTTTTAAAAATAGATATTGCCTTTAGAAATATTGTTTGTAGTTTCATTCTTTTGCTGTATCACAAAAAAACACCATTCACCTCCATTGTATTGGAAACAGAAATTTCACACAGACAAAACTTATACTATCTGCACACCAGTGAAGGTTTGTTAATAATTATATGAACTGAACCATTAACATTCATATTCATTTATTCTTTTACAATTCTGATGACACTGTTTAAAATAAAATGATGCTGTTTAATTAAACTAACAAGCAGCAGGATTGATCCTATGGGCAGAAATATGTTTAGCTAAACTGAATTTAAATTACACAATTTGAATTTGTATTGTTTAATTTGACTAATGCATTGGAAATCTGAATCTGAATAGCATTATTTGAAATTGAATTTATTAGTGTTTATTAACTTGTTAAACTTTCAAATTATGCTATTTAAATTTAGTTTTATTCCAATTATTCAAGCTGAGCCATTCAAATTTAAATGATTCAAATTCACTATCAAGTGAAACATATTTCTGGCCATATGATCTGGAAATAATATTTTAGCCCCACTGCAGCACATTTCTCAGATTATACCTGCATGCATCGTACTGAATTGTTCCAGCTTACCTGTGACGAGGAGCAGAAAGATGAAACCTGCAAGCATCATGACTCTAAGAGGTCTGAACAGTTAATGAGCATCACGGTCCTCTGTGTTGTCTGCAAGGCAATAATAACATCACTACCTTGTACTGGAAAAGGGGTGGGGAAATATTACGACAAACACTTTCTTTTTATTTTTAAATCTCATTAGTCTAACACGCCTAATGCAACTAAGCTCCCAGGAACGGCCAACCCCCTCGACACTTTGCCCTCTGTGGGCAGATCAATTTTGTTATCAAACCAACAAGCAATATACTTCTCTCCGCCACTTTTGTTGCTGTTTAGTTTCTCAAGTTAGTTCAATGTAGGAGCTGCGTCTGAAAGGAAACAAACTACAATTTAGATTTATTTACAATAAATATAAAACTAATCTCAGGTGTGACTGGTTACTGCCCCATGCCTTTCCATCCCTTTCAGGGCACAGTTAATTTGTTTTCTTTTACCAAAAACCATTGTGTTCCTCACAATCAGTAGTTTTGATACAGTCGGGAAGTTAAAGGAGCCACTGGTTCTATAATTCTCCTTTTGGGGACACTCTCCCAAATAATTTAACATAACCTTGGGTTTGTTTTTTTGAGGTCATTAGTTTCATTTATTTCAACTTTGTTTCTGAGAAATCAAGTATTTTTTCCATTTTGGTATGGACAGCTCTAAATACTACGATACCCATGAGCCTGAGCCACTGTTGCAAGAGCCAGTGGCAAATTTTGAATCCTTTGTATTTGTCAAAATTAGAAAAAGGAAAGGCTAAGAGTCCACAGCTATTTTAGCGGCTCTCTGATGCTGTGTTTAGGCAGCTTTGAGCTAAATGCTACCATGCGCACAATGACAACTGGTCTTTACTAAGCATAGTCCTAACTGCTAAGTCAGTCTTTGTCTACTATACCTGCTTAGTGATGGACTGGAGGAGGAGGACAGAGCGCTGGTGGACAACTTTGTGGAGTGGGCTGGTACGAATCATCTGCTGCTGAATGTGAATAAGACCAGAGAGATGGGTGTTGACTTCAGGAGGAGGGGAACAGTATAGCAGCCCCCCTGTGCATTATAGTTGGAGATGTGGACATTTCTTTCCTGGAAGAACGTGTGCAGCAGAATGTTGGAGATGTTCTATCAGGTTCAGGTTCAGGTTATTTTATTGGTACCCGTAGGTAAACTAGGTTTACAGTCTAAGAGGCAGGACATCCTTAAAACTTGTAGACCACCACATAACATGCAACAGACAAAACATTAAAACATATAAAACAGACAGTATAACACGGCCTCCACCATCTGCTGGGGAAGCAGCATCGGAGCCAGCGACACAAACAGACTGAACAAACTGTTATTGGGTGCAAACAGGAAACATTCGAAGCTGTGTTGGAGAGGAAGTCACTGAACAAACTGTTATCTATCATGGACAACCTTGACCACCCTCTCAAACTGTGTAAATAATTCACAGCTGAGAGTGTAAGCTAAGACTCTCATTACCTCACCTCATGCATTGCACTATAATGCTTGCACATTGTTTAGACCTACTTCATATTTAATATTGCAATACATATTTTATTTTGTTATCTATGTAGATTGTCAGATATTCCTCTGAGTATATTTTTGAGTAGGTGTTCTTGGTATTGCTTATCTTATTTTTATGTTATTTATTATTTGTATTTACTGCATGTGTGTGTCCTTGTAACTAGCTGCTGTAACAGTAATTTCCCAATTTGAGATTAATAAAGTGCATCTATCTATCTATCTATCTATCTATCTATCTATCTATCTATCTATCTATCTATCTATCTATCTATCCATGATCAGGCACCAGTTTACAGCAGATCTTTGAGGTCCTCAGATTAGGGTTTCTGGCAGTTCCTCATACAGAGCTGAAAACTAAGGGTGACAGAACTTTTGAAACAATGGCTCCTAGACGGTGGAACTCTTTGCCTCATGTTTTAAGATCGGCGGCCTCTGATGATATTTTTTTTAAAAGCAGCTAAAGATATATCTCTTTTGGTCAGGCGTTTGGTTAGCTGCATTGTTGAATCAACAAACAATGTATTTCATGTTTTTGTGATTTACTGTGATTTATTGTGATCAACTTATTTTAATGTATTTATTTATTTGGCCAGTGAAGCACTTTGTGACTCTATCTGTGATAAGTGCTATATAAATAAACTTTACTTAGTTACTTATTAACCAGAACACATCATATATCTTGCAGTTTTTCTCAATCACTTTGGCACAATCGTCAAATGACTACTAAACTTTGTCAAACTATATGACTATTTATATGAACATTAGCTCAGTTGTTCACATGACTATAGTCATTTATCATTGCTTTGGCACTTAATGCATTGAGTATGCCTCAAACAAGTTTGCATTCATTTGCTATTGAATCATATTACTCTCAAAGGTAATTATACATGTTTGTTGTGTAAATCCCTTCATGCAAAATAGAGCAAATGACCACCACAATGACCTGTCACACGTATATTAGATACATAATTGTTATGTTATATTGTTGTAAAAGTTGTGAGATGGCTAGAGATAGGCTTGATGGGGAACAATACAACTTCCTCACAATTAGACCAACCAAACAGGTGACAGTTGAGAATATCCCAACACATTGTTGTAGGGGGTGGCTGCGTCATGCCAAAAGATGTTTCCCTCATTGCATTGCAAGGGAGGATATCAGGTGTGATGTTGATTAAATGTTGTGGCCAAACAGAGAGGAGCGTGGATGTAGCCTGAGGATGATACATTTGCAGCATATTCTCTTTTTTCTTGCACATATTGTATAGCATTGCCTGATAATTTTGCTGTTATATGTTTTTTTTCTGTACAAGCATTCTCTATGTATTTGTGGTTGACTGGTGTGTACATACAATGAGAAAGTATAGTGTGTGCCATGGCTGACATCAGTATATCTCAATATATATATCAATATCACAGAGTTGGTAACTATCACCCTTTTAGAGTACACTGTCATCACAAGATGTCTTTGCATTTTGACTGTCATGGTCTAAGTAATGATAAAGGAACCTTTTGTGTTGATGACAGTGATTTATTCATTGATTGATTTATTTACATTTGAAACAGGAGTTAATTCTTTCTTTGAGTAATCCCCTTTTGCAAGTCACATAAAGTGGTGTGCTGAATGTACCACGTGGCGTAAGGATTGTAATTAGAGTTTTGACAATTGTGAAAACTATTGTTAATGCATTTATATGTATATAGGTTTTTCTTTGTCACACACACACACACATACACACGCACACACGCACACACACACACACACACACACACACACACACACACACACACACACACACACACACACACACACAAAGACTCTTGTCTTTATTGTTTATTTAAGCAGTATCTAATGCATTTTTCAGAACCAGATGAAATGACTATTATTACATCACATGAATACATAATGTAGCTTAATGCAAATGCATTACTCTAACCATAAAATAAAAAAACACATTTACACGTCTACAGAAGCACACTTGGTATATAGTATACATGCTTAATATTCTGGATGAGCAAGCAAAACACTTAAACAGTAGGCACTGATTACATTGCATTTCATTAGAAGATAACTTGATAAGGATCTTTAAAGAGCTACACCCAAATTTTAATGTATTCAATTATGTATTTGATGGATATATTAAACATTATAATTGTTCATATATATAGATATATATATATCTATATATATCTATATATAGACAAATATTACAAGAACTGTATAATACAACCAGATTGATGTCATGGGCTAATACAGAGTATATGTGTTAGATTAGCATTGTCTTAATCCTGTTTTTACACTTTGCCACTACTCGTCTGATGCATTGTTCCATTTTAAAAAGATAACAACTAAAAACAGACTGGCCACTGTGACATAGAAAATGAAGAAGACTTTGTTGATTGTTTTAGTCACTCTGGTCCAGTAGCCGGGCTTCCCTTCTTCCTTCCTGCTGTTGAGAAGCAGGAGCACCTCCCTCAGCTCATCTGAGACCTTCTCCAAGGCATTGGACTCATCCGTCAGTTGGCTGCTGTTGCCCTGCAGAAGTGGTTTAGTTGACTTCAAATTAATACGATTATGTACCATACAGGTACATATTGCAAGCTGCTACATTTTACATTCATGTTTTTGTGTCCATTGTGATGAGAATAAAAGGGTTGATTCATCTTAATAACAAACAAACATTTTCTGACTCACTCCTTCTGTTATCTTGTTGTGCAGATAGTTTTGGGGTTGTTTTTGAGATATCCATCCCTGAGATTTCTGTCTTCTTCCCAAACAATGTTTTTCAATTTTGTTTATCGTGCTCAATGAATTTAAAAATCTCAACTAAAGAAATTCAACAGCAACCTTTTGTCACAGAACAACATACTGCTGAAATGTTTTATACTTTTTTTTTATACTTGATCTATAATTTTTTTTTTTTTTTTTTATTTGGGTGAACCAACCCTTTAAAGTGCAACTGATCCTAACCTCTCTAGCCACCGACAGCAGTTCAGATGGAGGTTCATCAGCAGACACATCACAAACACAAGCACAGTGAGTCCATTTCTTCAACTCTGAAAGTATAAGTTTGACACAATAAAGACAGTTGTAGCATCAACATTATGTATTGTAAGTTGTAATTGTGTCTGTGAGTATTCAAATCATAGCAGTGAATATAAGTAGCACTAGCAAACAAGCAGAGATTAAGGTTAGATCCAGAGGTTTGTAGAATTTATGTTTATTCTCACCTCCATCATGGTTGTGGAAGCTGACTTTGCCCTGTTTGTTACAGTCCTCACTCAGGCTTTGGTCTTTATCTGCCTCATTGTCTTGGGATGCAGAGTCTTTCTCCATTAGATACATCACCAAAATTGTCTCCAGGAGGCTTAGCATCATCAAACTAAACATCCCAATGCAGTAGACCGCTAAAGGGAGAAGGCAGCATCATTAATGTGGACGAATAACCACACATTGACTCAGTTTATGTGATGTTCCTGCTCATATGAAGTACAGTCAAATAAAGGCAAAACTCTGAGCTTCTTTACCTATAAGAGGAATCCTGTCTGACGACGAAGGCAGAATCTCATTGAGAAGAAGCTGCATCACAGTGACAGCAAGCAGCACAGTGACCTTGAAGCCGAGCTTCTCCCCCCCGCTGTCTGAGATCAGGAATGAGGCCAAGTCCAGACAAAAGAAGAACATGATGGGCACCAAGAAGTTGGCGATGTAGAGGACAGACCGCCTCCTCATCTTGATCTAGTAAGGATTAGGTGGTTCAAATACTTTAGTCAAAGGAAACTCTGTGGTGCCCAGGTTGCAACAACAAGGTATCTGCTCACATCTGTGGTGGTTGAGGAAGCTTTTAAATGATTTACTTAAAGTGGCAATCATTGACATATACCTGTAAGTTAACAATGTATCAAATGATAACGTAAAACAACATAGCTTTGTTGCTGCTGTGCTGTGAGTGTGTTGTCTTTAAGCGTTGCAGGTTCCTGGTTGGGTAGAGCAGGAGGTAATCAAGGAACTAAAGACAGCTGGCCAGTGGCCACTGTCTCTAGGTTATATAGGACCTGCGGCATCCTGGTAGTTTGGAGGATCCCTCTCCCCTGGTATCACTTTGTATTACTTTGGGAGTTTTTGACTTTCTGTATAAATTATTTAGGATTATTTTAGCTTGGCAGAATGTCTTATTTGTTCAGAATTACACATTTGTTACATCTGTTAAACATGCCTCCCGTGCCATTCACAAAATCAAAGACAAATCTGGCAAGTTAATTACCTCACAACAGGTGAGGAAGGCCAGATTGTGGGCCGAAACGTTGTCCGCCTTACTAAAGTATTTTTCGGAGCATTGAGCCATTGTGCTGACTTTACCTTCTTTCCACATTTACTTTTTTGTCCTACACCAGCAGCTACTTGGATGTGCATTACATCGTCTTTTTCTGAAGTTAAACGCCTCATTTCACAACAATGGAAATCTGAATCCATCCCACATTCCACCGATGGCTGAGACAACTTGACAATGTAATCCACATAGAAGGTCTTTATAAGGCCTATATAAGCTTGCCAATCAAGAGTATTTCTAAATATAAGGAACCCGCTTCTTGACAAATGGTCGATAACCCAGCAGTCATGAATTGATTTACAAACCTCATGTGCCTGACCAGTCGTGTCAAGTTGTAATCCATAGTGTACCGCTACTTTTTCCTGAATCACTGTTGTTGCCATGTTAGTTCCTTTTTTGTTCTTATTTTTTTAATCTCTTTTTCTCTCTCACGCCCAGTATATCCAATAGTTTTGTGTCAGTGTGTGTGTGTGTGTGTGTGTGTCTATGCATGTACTGTATGTGTACATTTATAGGGGAGGGGGCCTTCCCGTCACAATTTAATTACTCCTTTAAGGTTTCAGTTGCTGCCTGTTCCATTACTAGTTCTGTAAGGGTTTGCTTGCTTATCTGGACATTTCTTGCATTGCCACCTTGTATTACATGGTGTGCTGCTGGTGCAATGCATTTGGTGCATGTCCTGGAAAAACTCAATAAAGAGATTTAAAAAAAAAAAAAAAGAAGAAGAAAAAAGTACACACATTGATTTTTTCTGAAAGAAAACGTTTTAGCAGTAACATTTTCTCAATACTTACAGTGTAAACAATCATGCTTTGGTTGTTGGTAAGATCACTGACAGTTTTGTTGTTAACTGTCATGGATATGAACAACCACTCGTACTGGGTCCGCATCAACTTCTGAGTCCACTCTGTGTTTTTGAAACCATCTTCAATGGTTTCAAACTTTATTTCGTCATCTGAGGTAGAAAATAAAAATAAAACTTTTTTCCTTATCAGGTCAACAAAGAAGGAATGTATGTGGTGGTGACAAACTGTTCAGTGTGATCAAAGTGATCACAGCACACATGCATTTAAATGCAAAACATACATTTAAGATGAATGTCTAGAACTTTTAAAATTGGTTACAAGCTCACCAGAATATGTGGCAGACTTAAAAGAGAGGTTGCAGCTCTGAATGTCAAAGGGAAATTTGTAAACTTGCATCCTGCAAGTGCTAACTATCATCAGGTCGTTCCTCAGGGTGACGTAGCCGTCCCAGTCAATGGTAAGATAAGGACTCGGAGGGGCCTTGTCCTTCTCTGTCCTGAATAACAAACATTTATGTTTTTTTTTTAATCTAATGACTTTCTAAACAGTCTGACGCTCTATCACTAATAACCATTGTGAGTGTTATGTGCATTTGTGAGTGTGAGAGCATGCACATAACTTCAAACTTACATCTCTTCAATACTTAGATCTGGCTTCCACAATAATTCAGTAGGAACAACCACCTTTTGAAGTCCACAAAATGTAGTTGCATCCCACCTAATGTGTTCATTTTGCCATTTCTACACAGGAAAACATGGAGGGGATCAAGAAGAAAGGAAGAAGAAGAGAAAGAATGAAAAGAAATAATTTCAGTTTCCACTCTGATGAACAGGTATGAATGATCAGAAAACTGATGTCGATCTCAGAGAGAACTCACCATATAAATCCAAACGTAAGGAACGAAAGTCTGGTCAATCTCTCTCTATGAGTAAAGAAAAACGTAGGTGTGTAAGTCTTTCCTGCTGCACAATTCAATGAATATTGTGGCTGACCATACAGCAAAACTGTCATTAAACACAGCACTATGCCGGTTTTAATATAAAATACAGCTCTCAAACATAGGACTTTATATAACAGGGAAAAGAACAAACAACATTTCAGTTAATACATGCCAAATCTAAGCACAACTCAAATGTTTAAGCAAAACCATTGGCTTCAGGTGCTACTTTTGCCAGACAAGTTGGAATAGATGACATGCACCTGTGTAAACCCAATTTAGAACAGTAACCTGATAAGACTATAAAGCTGCATTTATTCATCTGAGGCAAACGGTTACGCCACACCTACGGTGGCTACGTTTCCTGGTATTTGATGTTGTGTGCCTTTCAGGCGCCCAGACTGCAGAGCACACTAACATGATATGCTGCAGTTCGGCATCTACAGGAAGTGTCGAGGGCAGCGAGTATGTACAGTATTAGAGCTGGTCAGCAGCAGCTAAGTTGATTTGAATATACAGATTTGTACTGAACGGTCTCAGCAGGGTAAACAAACATTTATTAGTCAGTCGCCACCCGCACTGCTTGAAGCAAGCATCACTTTGTCACACAGTTCTGAGTGATATTCAAACATAATTTCAGGTTGTATATGCTTCTATGATGTGCCAGTTAGTTTGTTAACATATAAACACAGTGGCAGACATTAAAGTGAAAGCTTTGATCTATTTCTTGGAGGCAGTACGTATACCAGCTTAGACCCGGTATAAGCAGCAGTAAAAAAGAATTGCATTTTTAGAACTAGAAAATGCATTTCCTGCAGAAAATGCGTGGGAATGCTGAATAGCTGAATTGCTAAAGCTAAACTGGATGAATAGCTTAAATCAGTAAGAAGAAGTTGAAGTAGTGAGCATAGTTGAACACGTGGAAATCAGTAGAATGAGTATGAATTTCATTAAAAAGTTGAATAACACCACTATTGTATAAAATAATTTATTTTTATTTTATCTGAAATTATGAATCAGTATGGAAGACTTACAAATGCTGTGATAAACATTGATGAAAATGCAGAAATATGGAACAAATTGTTTGAAAAATCTCAAATGCATGGCACTACACTGCTGAAAACCTTGGAAGTTGGAAGCTGAACTGCACATAAGTTAAGAGCTGAAATACATTTTAGAAAAGCTGGAAGCTAAACTGTAATACTGTCAAAAGTGGAAGTTTCAATAAATTGACTAAAAAGACTTATTATCAGCCATATCCATTGCATAGAACAAACAAGCAGAAAGATAAAGGGAAGCAACTTTCAATTGCTATATATGTCAGTGGTAACACACCTTTGAGGCGAGTATGGGTTAAGTGTTTACCTCAGGGACACATTGCTTGATGTACCTCAGTGGGATTTGAACCCAGCTCTCCCACACGACAGCCATGTGTCATATCCACTACACCATCCAATACCTGGATGACGTTCCTTCAGCTCTAATGTGTGTGTGTGTATATATGTGTGTGTGTGTGTGTGTGTGTGTGTGTGTGTGCGTGTGCGTGTGCGTGTGTGTGTGTGTGTGTGTGTGTGTGTGTGTGTGTGAGTATGTGTGAAAATTGTCAGAGTTGGAAGCTAAACTGCATTACCTAAATAAGTGAAGAGCTAAAATACATTGTTAGAAAAGCTGGAAGCTAAACTGTAATACTGCCAAAGATGAAAGTTGAAATGAATTGCCTGAAAAGGCTGAAAGACTGCTGATGCTGTCTCTGAAAGTGTTGTCATGGTGACGAGTATTTATAAACATCCTTTGATCAGTTAACGACCGTGTCACCTGCTGTTAAACTGCACCACACCTGCTAATGCTAATGAGTGAGAGACAGTGTGAGAGAACTCTACAAACAAGCCTTAATAAATCCACAACAGTACATGCTATCGGAACAACGACTTCACCATTAGAGACACACAACCTTTGTGAACGTATTCATGTAAAATTTATGTTGATAAACTTAAAAATGTGGCCAATCAGCGATTTAAAAAAGTGGTTCGCTCTGTGTTTCACTAGGAAATGTGGAGGATGTTTAACATGGCAGCGAATGGAGGGAGATGTGGAACTCTTGTCATTTGGAAGCTCATTGAGCCAACAGTATAAGGCATATCACATAACTGAGCACTGTCTGAAACTAGACAAAAATACCTACGTTTTGATGTATAAATTGTGTATGACAAGTAGATATTGTGGGCGTGAGAGCAATTTATAGAGAGGGGACAAAGATATTTTTTTTAAGGCTCTGTGCTCTAGCGATGACATCATCCACTCTGACAGACGCCACACACACTCACTAGAAATGCAGAAAAATCCTGAAATAATCACTAAACTTAAACAGCTTTTTCACAAAAACTGTAAAAGATATCAAACTGAAAAGCCATAGCCTAATACCTGAAGTTTTTGTGGAAGTTTGTTTGGGGTCTGTAGGTGAAAGTATGGAGGGGCTGAAAATTTTGGGAGCGGAAGAAGATTTGAAGGATTTGAAGCATGCTCTCATTGACTTCAATGTTAAAAAAAGTGTTAAAAAGCTTAATATTTAAAAAAAGTATAAATAGTAGAAAAAAAGTTGAAGAAGTCCCATCATTAGCTGAAAGAACTTAACATTTTAAAAGTTGAATGGTTTTAATAGCTGAATGTATGCAGAAGTTACAGAGAGCCAAAAAACGTACGGAAGAGGGATTAAGAATAAGAAAAATAAAGAAAATGGCCGACAGGAATAACAATAGTTGGAATGCTGCTGAATCAGCATTCCCACTAATTAAAGGTATAGTATAGTATAGTAAAAATGTTAATCCAATACAATTTTCATAAAGTTCAGTGAATATTTCCTCACAGTCATCTAGCTCTCTATGTTCTGTGTGCGCTGAAAACAAATCTGGTGTTATGTGTAAATGCAAAACAAACAGAAAGGAGCGCACAAGTAAGATAACACTATTCCAGCCAATCATCACCAGGAGGTTGCTCTTGTTATTATGGACAAGTCAGTAATAACGCTAGCTTCGCTGTTTCACTGTTTGCTGTTTTCAATTCATACTTTGCACGTGACGTCACAACTACTGGCTGGCGGGCAAGAACATCATTCTCCTAGCAACAAAACCTCACCAGTTTTACTGTTATATACTGTCTATGAGTTTTACCATACGAAAGTTATTGTTTTGAGGTGAAAACGATGCCAGATAGTTGTTGTGCGATTGGTTGCACTAACCACCGAGGAGAGAAGCCGGGGTTATGTTTTTACCGGATCCCATCTGATAAGGAGAATCCAGAGAGAAGACAACTATGGATACAGGCTATCAGACGTGCAACCGTTTCAGGAAATGGGACCTGGCAACCTTCACAGTATACACGTCTGTGCAGTGATCATTTCATCAAAGGTATGTCGTTTTGAGGTTTGTAATATCTGATATAGGGTGACCAGACGTCCCGGTTTGACCGGGACAGTCCCGAGTCCCGACAAAAGCTGTGTTGGGATGCTAAAATGTCCCGGTTTACACCAACCACTATGAAATAGTGTCAGCGATTAGCTACATAACCGACGTGGTCTTATTATAGCCCGATCATTAACTAAACCCATGTAGAAAGACTAATAAAGCGTCCAGCGTATGATTTTAACTGTGTGTGTGTGTGTGTGTGTGTGTGTGTGTGTGTGTGTGTGTGTGTGTGTGTGTGTGTGTGTGTCAGTCAATCGTAGCGGTCTGCGTCTGCATAATATGTGCCGCCAGCGTTACAATGTATATTTGTAAACATTGTTGCAACGCCTCTTCTTATCTGTCTCATTTTAACCAGTCTTTTGCTGACACCTGTGTTCAATTTAAATTTATTGTTGTTATTTGTATGTCACTTTGGACAAAAGCGTCTGCTAAATACCATAACCATAACCATTATTTCAGGTGCCAAATCTGATGACCTGCTGTCCCCTGACTGGGTTCCATCTGTCTTCTCTCACACCCCTGTCACCAAAAAGAGGAAAAGGGAGAAAGACATGGAAAGGTTTGACTTTGAATGTTGTATAATAAGGCTGTGTCTGAAATGTTTTGCTGCATCTAGTGTTGTTTTTTTCTATTATGCGTCACTCTCGTATTGAATTAGTTCTTAACAGTTAATCATTAGTTTATCTCCCTGCACAGTAAAGTATAACCAAATGTAATACATATTTTACAATAGTAGTTCTATATATGTGATAAAAAAAATCTCATTGTGTCCTTGAAAACAAAAGGTACGAGCAGCACAGTAGAATCCAAATCAAGAGGATGGAGGCAGAAAAGAAACAAGATGCTATAGATGTCCTCTTGGAACTGTCGTCAGGAGAGCCTGTGCCACAACAGTGTTTCAGCAATCACTGCAAAGATGCCATTGCAAAGCTACAGCAGGAGTGTGACGACCTCAGGGAGGAAAACCGCAGGCTGAAAACCAATCTAGGAACACTGGACGAACAGGCTTTAGCAAATGACGATCTAAAAGTGAAAGCACTGACTGGACTCCCCACGTTTGCCCAGCTGCAAGTAGTTTTATGTAGTGTTATTTTATGTCTTCCGACACACACAACCCTCTCTCCTTTCCAACAACTTCTTTTAACTCTTATGAGGATGAAAATTAACCTGTCCCTTGCTCTACTTAGTGTTCGCTTCCAAATCTCGATAGCGACAGCAAGCAGAACTTTTAGAACTACCCTTGACATGCTACATGCAAAGCTTGTTCCAGCATTTTTATTTTGGCCACAGAGAGAAGAGCTTCGGCTGTCAATGCCCATGATATTTCGACAAACTTCACATCCTAGATGTGCCTGCATAATTGACTGTTTTGAAATTGTTATAGAAAAACCCAAAGACTTCAAAGCAAGAGCACAGACATATTCGACCTATAAACATCATCACACCATGAAATACCTAATAGGCATATCCCCACAAGGAACAGTCATATTCATATCTAAGGGATGGGGAGGCAGAACATCAGACAGACGTGTCACAGAAAATTCTGGGTTTCTGGAATGCATCAGGGCAGGTGATGTAATACTGGCTGATCGAGGGTTTAACGTGGCAGAGTCTATTAGTTTGTATAATGCTGAGCTGAAGATCCCAGCTTTCACTAAAGGAAGGAAACAATTTAGCCCAGTAGAGCTGGAGTCCACACGTGGACTTGCCTCAGTAAGAATCCATGTAGAAAGAGTTATCGGTGAAACAAGAAACCGATACACTATACTACAAAGTACTATTGGTATCCAGATGTGTGAAGCTGAACACCCCAAAGGGTTTACAGTTTTAGACAAAGTAGTCCATGTGTGTTGTGCCCTTACAAATGTGGCACCCTCAATTATTCCTTCTGGTTAAACACTACTGAATACAGTACAACATTAATACAATGTAAATATACAATGATTTATTTACACAAACTACACACACACACACACACAAAAAAAAGCATGTATGTACACACATTATTTACATAAATGTATTACATTTTCATTTTGATTACTTATGTGCATTGTCAATTTATTAATCTTTGTATGTGTATACGTATGTGTATGCATATATCTGTGCACGTCTGTGTACGTATGTATGTATATATATATATATAAGAAAAAAAGAATTAAGAAAAAAAAAACTATCAGCACAGATTCCTGATGTACACTCTATTTTGTCATCAGTATCCAGAACAGGCATACCACAGTAACAGCCTTCAGACGATTTGGTGGCATCATGTGATATTGCTTGAACAGGTGCTGTAAATTTTTTTGACACATGTTCGGATAAAAGTGTGAACCTTTCCATGCATAGCTTCAAAGAAGACTGTATCCGGTATAATTCTCTCAATGTGAACTTCTCCTTTGCCATCTATCCCTGGCCCCCAAACAACAAAGTCACAGTAGCTTGCCTCTGCTAAGTGAATTTGTGTCTGCACTTGGTAAAAGTACTGGTGGTCCCTCTTTAGTGAAAATGTACCCTCTACCTCATTGAGACAAAATGTGCCATCCTGTTTAATTTTGTCAACTAAACTGCTGTTCTCAAGACTACTTGGTGCCTTCACTTCTAACACACCCATCCCATGGCAGTCACACATTAACATGCCATCTGGGGATGCCCCTAACCATGGGTATTTAGGATTAATGACCAGTCCTGCCCTCCTGACATTGAGGTTGGTGTGGTGTTGCTTCATGATCTTGGAGTACTCCTCCACGGCCCTTCCCTCATGTTCTATGCCCCATCTGAAACAAACAATATTTAAGTATCAAAAATGATAGATTATGATAACCTCCATAATGTGCATATCTTGGTAAAGAAAATGAAAAGCCCTCAATTATTTTTTGTGGAAGTTATCTGATTGTTAATTGAAGGCATTGTTTAGTACCTGAGAGAATGTGGTATGTTTCGAGCTTTGTAGGCCACGGGGTAGCAAAGCTTTTTCAGCAGGGACACAGCTGGTTTTTCTGAGTTAGTGTGGCAGGCTGCTCGGATGTTAGATGCAGTGACCCTTCCTGCTTTCTGGTCGTACCACATAGTGGATTTGGATTGAAGTCTTGTCTCACTTTCTATTGCACAGCACTAAAATGTAAAAAGCTGAGTGAAATTCATGTTGCAAATCACCAGTAATACATTTACATTTTAACAATTTTGTGAAAACTGATCCTGCACTCAAAATGTCCTTTTCCTAAGACATAACTGACATACATACTTTAAACCACACTCACTGATGTATAAATAAAAGTACTTGTCCCTCTGTTATGCTCAATCCTGCAAAGACCTCTTCACTCTTTGAGTACAGTTCTGCGTGTGAGAGTGCCCTGTTCAATGGCGTGTATATTTTGCTAAGGGATTTAGGGATATTAATTTGTACAGCCCGAGGTATATATCTGTGTGCATGGCCAGGAACTAAAGCTAGAATGGCACTCCTTACTGGTTCCTTCTCACTCTTCTCGGAAAGGTGTAGCATGTTGTACAGTGCTGCACGTTCAGCAGGAGTTGGAAGTGGAATTTTAGCAGGAGGAAGGTCACCACACCCATCTGCTGCTCTCTTTCTCTGGGCCTTAGAAAAAACTATCTGGCTCCCCTCTGCACACTCTATTTTTCTACTGGCTGCTATACTAGGCTCATTCCAGGTACAGGCCTCGTCAGTGGAAGTAGTGCCGCGCAGTTTATTGACAGCTGTCTGCAATGTGTACAGAATGGCACCTACATGTGAGCACACTTCGCCTAACCCGGCCATACAGGTGCAGTGGCCAAATCGAACCAGTCCCTCCTTTTCCACAGCAACCCAAGCTGTCAGAGGCGGTTCATTCAAGCTATACGAATGATGTACCTAACATAGAAAAAAATGGTTTTAGTTAGATAAAGTCTATATTAAATAATTCACAAGCACAGTAGACTGATATTTTTAAAGCGACACATTTCTTTCCTTTTTTAAATTAGGCTACCATATACGTTTACATGTGGTGTGTGGTTATTCTAACCAACAACACACACACACACACACACACACACACACACACACACACACACACACACACACACACACGTAATGTCATTTGATAGCTTCCCTATTCATTGTAAACATTAATTTCGTATATTTGTTAGAGGAGTGAATTTGCTCAAGAATCAATTTGTTGGCTGAAAGCCTACTGTGAAATTTAACACAGGTGTCAGCAAAAGACTGGTTAAAACGAGACAGATAAGAAGAGGCGTTGCAACAATGTTTACAAATATACATTGTAACACTGGCTGCACAGATTATGCAGACGCAGACCGCTATGATTGACTGACACACACACACACACACACAGTTAAAATCATACGCTGGACGCTTTATTAGTCTTTCTACATGGGTTTAGTTAATGATCGGGCTATAAGACCACGTCGGTTATGTAGCTAATCACTGACAACCGGGAACTGTAAACTGGGATATTTTAGCGTCCCGACACAGCTTTTGTCGGGACTCGGGACTGTCCCGGTCAAACCGGGACGTCTGGTCACCCTACATGATACATAGCCTAGTGTTGGCAGAAGGTTTAAAAAAAAAAAAAAAAAAAAAAAATACTTATCAAGCTGTCATTCGCCGGCAGGCAGTGTGTACGTATTCAGATGAAGACTTCATCACACAACGGAACAGATTAGCAAACGTTAGCGGGTAGCTAGCTAACTAGTAACACTCACCTTTGCTTCGATTATGAAGATATTCCTGTTTTTCACCTCCCATACGACAGCGTTGTTAACCCATCCACTCTTGAAAAAAAGATAGCTATCTGTACTTTTGTAGGCTTTCATTTTTTGTGCGGTGTAAGGTGACGGATTCTCTATAAGATATATGTAAATATCTCCAAACTCCAAGTCTGGTAGAGACTTGGCCAGCTTCAAAGCAATGAAAACATCAGCGGGTGCTGTGTATGGATCACAAGTTCCGAGTATGTTAATCTTTTCATGATATCTAATTTTAACATTTGGTGACATATGGTCTAAATAGTTGATTGATTGTAGTATTGGAAATCTGCAAGGCTGCAATTCCCCTGGCTGGCCACTGTTCATCGCCATTCTATCGGCGTTTCTTGCCCGCCAGGTATCCATGGTAATGACGTCACTGCAAATTATGAATAGGTCAGTTTAACCTCGCCTGTTTGCTATTGTTTGTGATGGCTGCTCCCAACTGGTTGGCTTTACAGCAGTAGTGATAGTTTGCTAATCTACAACCTAACATGACCTAATATCGACTCTGCCGTATTTCGTTTAGTCAGCTGAGACAATTGCAGAAGTGGTCGCTATGGATATGTGCGTCAATAAATCTGGGGGGGTGGAGATTCTGAAGGGAGAGGGGGAGGGGGGTTGGTCCATTTGTCCGGCAACTGAGTATCAACAATCATCGCACAGCATCGCTAACTGCGATAAGATTTTTTAACATATATGTTAAAAACATACCCTCATTAGCAAAAGGAAATAATCCTTATCATCAAAAAGAAAATTAAGAGAATTAAAGCTTAATTTAAAACTTACCACATCTAGGATGCCATAGATCACAATTTGCAGGTGTACCCGTGTAGGCTTTGTAAAGTTTTTAACAGGTCGAGTCATGGTGTACGTATCGTTGTTTTTGGTCAGTTTCAGGTAGTCTAAAACATCCTGATAACCACAGGATTTCCCAGAACCTTCTCCAGAGCCCGGATCTATTGGGAGATTTTAAGACACAATCTCAGTCAAAGAGTTTTTTCTTAAAAAATAAAGAAATGCTTCAATGCTCTTATTTTTGTCTGGACGTATGTATTCATGATTACTTATAATTTAGAAGAAATTACAAATAATAGGCAAACAATAAGCTCTCTGGGTAGGTATCTACTGCTTCTGAATTTATTATCAATCCTTGGAAAACACCAGCTGACAAATATCTGCAGTAATATCCAGGGATTGTGGTCAGTGAAAGGCTATTATGAGATGGGCGTTGGCAGGACTGTGGGTGTTTATGTCATCAGCCCACTAATGATTTTTAAATGTGAGCTTTCGCAGTCATTTAAAGGCCTCTCTATTTGAGATCTATATCCGGTACACACTGTCCAAATGCATCGTCAACGAGACCACTTTACTGTTTACACCAGTATAATATTTTTTTGTTTTATTATTATGAACAGAAACTCAATAGTTAAAAACAGACTTAAGTTTCAGGATGTATAACATATACATAATTAAGGCTACAGTAAAATATATATATATATATATATATATATATATATATATATATATTCATACCTATAATACTGTGTAGTTTGTACATACGTTCGACATCTGTGAAGTTGAGTCGAGCCTCTGTGTTATTGTAGGTATCTCCACCTGATAGAAAAGAGTATACAGGTCTTACCCTGATTCAATCACAGCTGTTTAAGGGGAGACACTGCAGGTGAAGAGGGAAAATATTTGGGTACACTTTACTTGAAGGTATCTACATAAGAGTGACATGACACTGTCATGAACGTGTTATAAACATTATAAACAAATCATAAACTTTATGACATAACGCTTCTTTTAGTAAGTGTCATTCGGTTTTTGTCATGACAAGTTGGGGTTAGGTTTGGGTTAAAGGGGCACGGGCACAAGGGGACCACTGGTGTGAATAAAACACTTAAACACCTCCTTAAAAAGTATTTAAGTAATATTTTAACTAAGAGATATCACCATTACATTTTTTATTTAAATTTGCTAGTTGCTAGTTTGATTAAAAATAATTGTTTCATAATAGAGTCTAAGGTTTTTACAGAGGGAATTTTATCTCTTTTCATCACTTCTGAAATCAGAAAATACTAGTCAATTTTCACCACGTTTTTAGGTGTAAAATGTTACATATATCAGGCTATGAATAGCATATGAACAACCCCCCCCTGCAACATACTTTAGAAGATGGATAGGAATGAAAGTGGAACGTTTGATGTACTGTATGTGAAGTTGAGATTTCTGGCTGAGAGTCGAATTTTCTTTTGAGAAAACAGCCTTTAAAGATATTGTAAAAATCCAGACATTCTACAAGACACTACAGGTGAACAGGGTAATACATTTTAACAAACAGATATCATAATTAAACTTCCCTAATTGATAACCTAAGACAATTGTTTTTTGTGTCAAAAGTTTTCAAAAAATGTGTATGTTTGAAAATGCAAATGATGCATGAACTATTGCTAACGTGTATTTAAAATGTGATTTGAAATAGGGTCAGTACCAAATTTGCTAATTAAATACTTCCCCCCTTAGTTTTGGTAGGTTTTAACTGTCTTTGAGATTCTGTAATTAAGACTACAGGAATAAATAATAATACATATAATTACTGTGCACTTTTGGAGTGTTTGATTTCTGTACATACTTTCCTTAACGCTGTAATTGGACGTCTGCTGATTGCCAGAAATCTCTTCGTCTGCGAAACTAAGGGGACTTATACCTGACAGAAAAGAGTATACAGCTATTTGGATTCAATATTATTTTCATGCACACATAAAAATGAATTACAACATATCTTTCCAGGAAGTGTCCCCATTACTCTAAATTATCCACTTACCACACTGTGAAAGTTTTTGGAAATATATATTGAAGGTAGTGTTAAACTACAACTCCATTCACCTTAATCGTATTGGGCTGACAACAGAAGTTTCACACCTGCATGCATCATACAGAATTGTTCCAGCTTACCTGTGAGGAGGAGCAGAAAGAGGAAACCTGCAAGCATCATGACTCTAAGAGGTCTGAACAATAAATGAGCATCACGGTCCTCTCTGTGCTGGCTGAAAATGATTCTGTCAGTAATAATATCACTGCCTTGTACTAGAAGAGGGACGGGCAAAGTTCATAACCAATCCTTTATTTATTTATTTATTTTTAAATCTCATTATTATAACGATAGAAACATGCCTAATGCAATAAAGCTCCCAGGAACTGCCAACACCCTTGACACTTAGTGGGCAAATCAATTTTGCTATAATACCAAAAGCAGTTTAATTCTCACTTCCTGCACTGTTGTTGCTGTTTGGTTTCCCAAGTTGAGTAGTTTAATGTCTGCTCTGCATCTGAAAGGACTCTTATGGCAAGCATTTACATTTATTTACAAAAAATGTACAACTAATCTCAGGTGTGATTGAGGGTTACAGCGCCAAGCTTTCTCATCCCTTCCAGGGCACAGTTCATTTCTTGCCCTCTTTTTTTCCACCTAACATCATGTTCTTCACAATCTTCACAATCAGCGCTTTTGATACATTGGGAGCAGTGGCGGATCTAGAAAATTTTAAATGGGGTGGCAAAGCGGTAGCAAGAGATCTTGGCAGGGTGGCAGGGGAAGACGGTACATGGGAACCCCCATATGTAAACAATTCAATTCAATTCAATTTTATTTATAGTATCAAATCATAACAAGAGTTATCTCAAGACACTTTACAGATAGAGTAGGTCTAGACCACACTCTATAATTTACAAAGACCCAACAATTCCAGTAATTCCCCCAAGAGCAAGCATTTAGTGCGACAGTGGCGAGGAAAACTCCCTTTTAGGAAGAAACCTCGGACAGACCCAGGCTCTTGGTAGGCGGTGTCTGACGGTGCCGGTTGGCGTGTGATGAACAGTGGCAATAATAGTCACAATAAAGATAATGGAACAGTGACTAGAAATAGTAGTCGTAGTAGTTCATGGCATAGCAGGGCACTGCATGGCGTTACAGGATGTAGCATGGCACAGCAGAGTACAGCAGGACATAGCAGGATGCAGCAGGACACAGCAGGGCACTGCAGAGCATAGCAGGGAGTGCAGCAGGACCAAGGTGACAGCTGCAATCATGATTTTGGTGGCGCCCTAATCCAAGGAAACATGCTGGATGAAAAAAAAAAAAACTCGGGGGAATAACCTTCCCAGAGCTAGTTTAGTAACGAGCATTTCTGGGACATGGATGCACACAAATGGAAAGAGAGAGGAGAGAGAAGCTGAGTGTGTCTAAGGAAGTTCCCCGGCAGTCTAAAACTATAACAGCATAATTAAGAGAGACAGGTTAAGGAGAGGAGCCTGGTCGGGCTAGAACTCTCCCCAAACGGATCAGGCTGTACTGACCTGCCTCCCTCTATTTTTATTATATTATTGATTATATGGTAAATGAATCTGACGACTATGAATAGAGAAGGTGGGCCGGGTTAGGCGGACGCTGCAACTCCTCACTCCCTAACTATAAGCTTTATCGAAGAGTAGAGCTTTTAGTTTACTCTTAAATGTGGTGACAGTGTCTGCCCCCCGAACCCAGACTGGGAGCTGGTTCCACAGGAGAGGAGCCTGATAGCTGAAGGCTCTGGCTCCCATTCTACTTTTAGAGACTCTAGGAACCACAAGTAACTCTCTGCATTCTGGGAGCGCAGTGCTCTAGTGGGACAATAAGATACTATGAGCTCTTCAAGATATGATGGTGCTTGACCATTTAGAGCTTTCTAGGTCAGGAGAAGGATTTTAAATTCAATCCTGGGTTTTACAGGAAGCCAATGCAGAGACGCTAATACAGGAGAAATATGATCTCTTTTGTTAGTTCTTGTCAGAACACTCGCTGCGGCATTCTGGATCAGCTGGAGAGTCTTAAGGGACTTATTTGGGGAACCTGATATTAAGGGATTACAGTAGTCCAGCCTGGAAGTAACAAATGCATGGACTAGTTTTTCAGCATCGTTTTGAGACAGGATCTCCCTAATTTTGGCAATGTTACGAAGATGAAAAAAAGCTGTTCTTGAGGTTTGTTTTAAGTGGGTGTTAAAGGATATATCCTGATCAAAAATAACTCCAAGATTTCTGACAGTAGTGCTGGAGGCCAGGGCAATACCATCCAGAGTAATTATATCTTTGGATAATGAGGTTCGGAGGTGTTTAGGGCCCAGCACAATAACAATACAATAACAATAACTCTACATTTTGTTTGAGTTTAACATCAGAAAATTGTAGGTCATCCATGATTTTATATCTTTAATGCATACTTGAAGTTTAGCTAACTGACTGGTTTCGTCTGGCTTGATTGATAAATATAATTGGGTGTCATCCGCATAACAGTGAAAGTTAATTGAGTGTTTCCTAATAATATTGCCTAGAGGAAGCATATATAAGGAGAATAGAATTGGTCCAAGCACTGAGCCTTGTGGAACGCAATGACTAACTTTAGCGTACCTGGAGGATTTATTGTTAACATTAACAAATTGAGATTGATCAGAGAAATAGGACTTAAACCAGCTTAGTGCTATTCCTTTAATGCCAACTAAATGTTCAAATCTCTGTAACAGGATGGTACGGTCAATAGTGTCAAATGCAGCACTAAGATCTAATAAGACAAGTACGGAGGCAAGTCTTTTGTCAGCAGCAGTTAGAAGATCGTTAGTAATTTTCACCAGTGCCGTGTCTGTGCTATGATGCATTCTAAATCCTGACTGAAAGTCCTCGAATAAACTATTGCTATGTAGAAAATCACATAACTGATTAGCGACTACTTTCTCAAGGATCTTGGAGAGCAAGGGGAGATTAGATATAGGTCTATAGTTGGCTAAGACATCAGGATCGAGGGTGGGTTTTTTCATAAGAGGTTTTATCACAGCTACTTTAAAGACATAGGCCTAGCCTATTGATCATATCTAGTAATGAAGTGTTAACCATGGGTAACGCTTCTTTAAATAGCATCGTTGGGATGGGGTCTAAGAGACAGGTAGATGGCTTAGCTGAAGAGACCTTTAACATTAATTGTTGAAGGTCTATTGGATAAAAGCAGTCTAAGTATATGTCAGATCTTGTTGTTCTTTCTAGCAGTCCTGCGTTTAAAGGTGAACCGTTAGTTGAGGGCAAAAGGTGATGAATTGTATCTCTAATTGTTTTAATTTTATCATTAAAGAAGCTCATGAAGTCATCACTACTCAGAGCTATAGGAATAGATGGTTCAATAGAGCTGTGACTATCTGTCGGCCTGGCTACAGTGCTGAAAAGAAACCTTGGGTTGTTCTTATTTTCTTCTATTAGTGATGAGTAATAGTCTGATCTGGCATTTCTGAGTGTATAGCAGTAGTATAGCACCTTGAGTTTTAGGCCTACTTCCTATTGCCACTAGGGGGCGCTATGACTTTAAGTAAATATCGGCCTTTATTTGTCCTTACGGTTGGACTCGTATGAATCCTGAAAAGTTTTGAGTCAATGGGACAATGTGCACTCAAGTTACAGCCACTTCCTGTTTTGATGGTGAAACGCACAAAATGGCCGCCCCGCCACGGCCATGCCCTATGACGAAAAGTTTTTCTTTTAATAACTTTTCATCTTTAATGTCTTAAGATGGTACATACCAAATTTGAAGTTGATCGGATGAAATCTCTAGGAGGAGTTCGTTAAAGTACGACATGTGGAAATGGCCAAAATCCCTCTAATTTCGAACTTTGAAATCAACATGGCGGACCTCCTGTTGGGTTTAGGGTATGGCTCCAATGAAGTTTTTTGTACATCTTCACATGTTACATATGTCTATCAAGTTTCGTGAGTCTACGTTAAACGCACTGCAGGGGCTACATTTTTTTTACTTTGTAGGGGGCGCTAGCGAGCCATTTTTGTGCGCCTATTCCCGAAACCCATAAAATATGTAGATTTTCACCAGACTTGATGCAACCACCAATTTTGGTGAGTTTTTGAATATGTTAAGCCCCGCAAAAAGGCGATTCATTTGCAGAAAATAATAATTCCTTCAGTTTCAATAGGGCCTTCGCCGCTGTCGGCGCTCGGGCCCTAATTAAGAAGTACATGTGCAAAGGCATGCATAGTGTATCTACTGAATGTAACTAAATGAGTTTTGTGCGTGTGACAGTGTGTGCACACTCGTGGGTTGCTTGTATGAAGGAGGGAGTGTGTGTGTGCGTACATCCACGAAAGTACGGTAAGTGAGTGAGTGTGGGGGGGTACATATGCATGTGTAGTTATGTGTGCATTTAAAGTGATACTCCAGTGTACTTCCAAACATAGCCCTGTTGATGGAGCTCTCTGAGTGCTGGTGGTAGGAAGTAGAACGAAAAGATTTGGAACAACAAAGACGTAATAACTAACTGGCACACTAGCTCAACTGTTATGTAAAACACAACTGTCTATGCTGTACCGAATTCTCTCGTTCTTCTACCTACCAACAGCACTCAGTGAGCTCCACCAACAGGGTTATTGTCGGAAGTACAGTCTGAGTTAGCGTAAATATATGTGTGCAAATGGATGTGTTGTGTGCGTGTGTGTGTGTGTGTGTGTGTGTGTGTGTGTGTGTGTGTGTGTGTGCAACCTAGTCTCACGGCAGTTCGGTAATAGTCACGTTATTTAATCTATTGATTTGTGTACACGGACACGTTTTTCTCGGTTTTTACGTGTTGGAGAGTACGTTTCCTAACTACTGTATTTCAATTGGAAGCATTATTTCGTGTTTCCATCACTTTTTTTTCTCAGTCTTTCAGTCGGGGCTGAAGCCACATGGCTTTGTTATGATTTAGCTATATTTTTCAAACTGCAACTGCTACTTTATTCAGCATTTATTTACGAGATGTTTTCATGGGTTTATGTATTTATTCTATTGTTATTAGGCCTACATGTGTCCATGTTAATACCAAGAAAGCTGTATTGCTTTATTGTTGTTATTGCTATTTTAGGACCACAACGCTTTAATCAACATGTATTCACGAGATGCTATCATGGCTTTATTTACTTATTTTAATGTTATTATGTCCATCTAATTTCCATATAATTATTACAGTATATTATATTAAAGGACCCTATAAGCGGAGTGCATTCACAGCGTATATCCCACAATGCAATGCGGTCATTCATATCAGACA
This sequence comes from Sander lucioperca, assembly GCF_008315115.2. NCBI lineage: Eukaryota > Metazoa > Chordata > Actinopteri > Perciformes > Percidae > Sander > Sander lucioperca. Next base: position 20,100,006 of record NC_050194.1, on the reverse strand, counting down.
ATCGGACAGCGACCAGGCAGCTCTGTAACGCCAATATAGCTTCAATTTATACATTTAACGAGTGATTTTGTCACCATCAACCGTTGTACTATTTGCTTAGTTTTTCTCATAATTTACGATCCATGGCTACACAGTCTCTGACCTGCAGGGCTCACAGGAAGTGACGTACAGCTCCGCGCATCTGAAATAAATTAATACATAATATAATATTGATTAATTTATCAAATGTTGTATATGATGTTTTGAAGTTAGGAATAAACGTTTTTATTTTAGGTAAGGCTGACACTGTACACTTGCATTATTCTAATTACCCGCAGCACCGCCTGGTGGCGAAAGCTCGTTTCGCAACTGCCACCGTTTTTTTCCTCATTGCGATCAAACCACTCAACAGGTAAGCCGTAACTCATAATAGTTTGCTGCATGTTTTTGCTTAAATGTTATAATTGATGCCTTTCTTTGTCATTACTCACATTATTTACATATTAGGGCAACGATTTAGCTATAGTTTGACTGTTGGTTTCAACATTATCAGCAAAGAAAGAAAAAAAGCTGCAAGCTTGGTGGCTGGCTAACGTTAGCTTTAACCAGCATAAGCTAACACTACGTAGCTAACGTTACTAGCTAGTTTTATCATATAGCTAACGTTAAATGTCTTCAAAACGCATAGACAAATTTGGATGTATCGGGGAACTGTGAGCTCCGCTAGACTTTGCCGTTTTCTCTGCCACTTAGGTTCATGCACACAGTAATGTATGAGTAATAACACAATAACATTACTAGCTAGGCCTACTGCAAAGACCTTTAAATCCCCTGATGCATGTTACGCGCAGTTACGCGCCTTTGAACATGTGTTACAGGAAATAGAAGAAACGTAAATTTCTATTTGTCTTAAGTATTTATGACAAGAATTGTATCCTTTCATTTCAATATAAATGTATCCTGTCAAGATAAATATAAACATAGAAAGACTACATTACATGATTAAGTTTTTTTTCCGTTCTCCCTGCAGCTCCTGTACATTTACCCAGCTACCCAACTTCCCTGTCCTGATTTATTTAAAACAAAGGCACTTTTAAGAGCCAACCTCTTTCCATCTCTTACTTTAATCTGTATCTCTCTCTCTTAATATTTATCCATCTTGTTTAATCCTTATCTCTATTTATCTCTCAACCTCTGTCTTTTTGTCTCTCAATCTTAATATCTCTGTCTCTTTTATATACTGCATCTGTCTTTTTGTATATCTGTTGTACCTGTCTGTCCCGCTGTCTGTTTGTCTCTGTTTCTGTCTGTCTCTCTGTATTTGTCTGCGTTGCAATGGCCAAAAAAAATACTAATGACCCCCAGGACCCCAAGTTCCAAGAGGGGAGAAACATGGCTCTTGAACTGAAGCATGACCATATGCTTGCTGAAGCCAAGATTAGTGTTCTTATATCCATTATTCATTGTGTCCTTGAATATACACAGACAGGTGAATGATTGGACAATTGTGAGTGCAGGAGATTCCATGCAGGTGTATTACAGGTTGCAATTAAGCAAAACATAATAACATGCCAATCTGGCATATCTAAAAATGCTGAGTATGCCTAGAATACCTTTATTTTGGATCAATATGGCAGGAGAGATCTAAGTCCCATTAAAAATGGTTCATTATGAGCATGGGTGGAAGGAGCTCACAAAAATAGTTCAACTGACCAACAGTGACAAAAAACTTTTTAGATCTAATACATTGACTTTTAGAATCAATGCAAAGGCTCACTTAAGCTGATTAACACCTTATTAACACACTATGTTGGGGTTTCAGTACCTTTAAAAACATCAGTCTTCCAAAATTTTCACTTCAACACACAGAGAGCAGCTGAGGAGAAAAAAACGAGCGCTTTCTGGAGGAGACCCTCAACAGGGCTCTAAAAGGGGCCATGTGGGCCAAGGCAAGGCGAGAGGGAGGCATGGAGGGCGACGCCAAGCCTCAGCTACAGGTTAATTTCTGAAATATTTGACATTTGTATACATTTATACATCCATCCATCCATCTTCTTCCGCTTATCCGGTAACGGGTCGCGGGGGTAGCAGCTCCAGCAGGGGACCCCAAACTTCCTTTTCCCGAGCCACATTAACCAGCTCCGACTGGGGGATCCCGAGGCGTTCCCAGACCAGGTTGGAGATATAATCCCTCCACCTAGTCCTGGGTCTTCCCCGAGGCCTCCTCCCAGCTGGACGTGCCTGGAAAACCTCCCTAGGGAGGCGCCCAGGGGGCATCCTTACCAGATGCCCGAACCACCTCAACTGGCTCCTTTCGACGCGAAGGAGCAGCGGCTCTACTCCGAGCTCCTCACGGATGACTGAGCTTCTCACCATATCTCTAAGGGAGACGCCAGCCACCCTCCTGAGGAAACCCATTTCGGCCGCTTGTACCCTGGATCTCGTTCTTTCGGTCATGACCCAGCCTTCATGACCATAGGTGAGGGTAGGAACGAAAACTGACCGGTAGATTGAGAGCTTTGCCTTCTGGCTCAGCTCTCTTTTCGTCACAACGGTGCGATAAATTGAGTGTAATACCGCACCCGCTGCGCCGATTCTCCGACCAATCTCCCGCTCCATTGTTCCCTCACTCGCGAACAAGACTCCAAGGTACTTGAACTCCTTCACTTGGGGTAAAGACTCATTCCCTACCTGGAGAAGGCACTCCATCGGTTTCCTGCTGAGAACCATGGCCTCAGATTTAGAGGTGCTGATCCTCATCCCAGCCGCTTCACACTCGGCTGCGAACCGATCCAGTGAGTGCTGAAGGTCACAGGCCGACGATGCCATCAGGACCACATCATCTGCAAAAAGCAGCGATGAGATCCCCAGCTCACCAAACTGCAACCCCTCTCCACCCCGACTACGCCTCGATATCCTGTCCATAAATACTACAAACAGGATTGGTGACAAAGCGCAGCCCTGGCGGAGGCCAACTCTCACCTGAAACGAGTCCGACTTACTGCCGAGAACCCGGACACAGCTCTCGCTTTGGTCGTACAGAGATTGGATGGCCCTGAGAAGGGACCCCCTCACCCCATACTCCCGCAGCACCTCCCACAGTGTCTCCCGGGGGACCCGGTCATACGCCTTCTCCAGATCCACAAAGCACATGTAGACCGGTTGGGCATACTCCCAGGCTCCCTCCAGGATCCTTGCGAAAGCAAAGATCTGGTCCATTGTTCCACGACCAGGACGGAATCCGCATTGTTCCTCTTCAACCTGAGGTTCGACTATCGACCGAACCCTCCTTTCCAGCACCTTGGAGTAGACTTTACCGGGGAGGCTGAGAAGTATGATACCCCTGTAATTGGCACACACCCTCTGGTCCCCCTTTTTGAAAAGGGGAACCACCACCCCGGTCTGCCACTCCTTAGGCACCGTCCCCGACTTCCACGCAATGTTGAAGAGGCGTGTCAACCAAGACAACCCCTCCACACCCAGAGCTTTAAGCATTTCTGGACGGATCTCATCAATCCCTGGGGCTTTGCCACTGTGGAGTTGTTTAACTACCTCAGCAACTTCCACCAGGGAAATTGACGACAATCCCCCATCATCCTCCAGCTCTGCCTCTACCATAGAGGGCGTATTAGTCGGATTTAGGAGTTCCTCAAAGTGCTCCTTCCACCGCCCTATTACCTCCTCAGTTGAGGTCAGCAGCGTCCCATCCTTACTGTACACAGCTTGGATGGTTCCCCGCTTCCCCCTCCTGAGGTGGCGAACGGTTTTCCAGAAGCACCTTGGTGCCGACCGAAAGTCCTTCTCCATGTCTTCTCCGAACTTCTCTCACACCCACTGCTTTGCCTCTTTCACGGCAGAGGCTGCAGCCCTTCGGGCCCTTCGGTACCTTGTAACTGCCTCCGGAGTCCCCTGGGATAACATATCCCAGAAAGACTCCTTCTTCAGTCGGACGGCTTCCCTGACCACCGGTGTCCACCACGGTGTTCGTGGGTTGCCGCCCCTTGAGGCACCTAAGACCCTAAGACCACAGCTCCCCGCCGCAGCTTCAGCAATGGAAACTTTGAACATTGTCCACTCGGGTTCAATGCCCCCAGCCTCCACAGGGATGCACGAAAAGCTCCGCCGGAGGTGTGAGTTGAAAGTCTGTCGGACAGGGGCCTCCTCCAGACGTTCCCAGTTCACCCGCACTACCCGTTTGGGTTTACCAGGTCTGTCCAGAGTCTTCCCCCACCCTCTGACCCAACTCACCACCAGATGGTGATCAGTTGACAGCTCTGCCCCTCTCTTCACCCGAGTGTCCAAAACATACGGCCTCAGATCAGATGAAACGATTATAAAATCGATCATTGACCTTTGGCCTAGGGTGCTCTGGTACCAAGTACACTTATGAGCATCCCTATGTTCGAACATGGTGTTCGTTATAGACAATCCATGACTAGCACAGAAGTCCAACAACAAACAACCACTCTGGTTTAGATCAGGGAGGCCGTTCCTCCCAATCACGCCTCTCCATGTGTCTCCATCATTGCCCACGTGCGCGTTGAAGTCCCCCAGCAGAACTATGGAGTCCCCTACTGGAGCCCCATACAGGACTCCATTCAAGGTCTCCAAGAAGGCCGAATACTCCGAGCTCTTGTTTGGTGCATACGCACAAACAACAGTCAGAGTTTTCCCCCCCACAACCCGCAGGCGTAGGGAGGCGACCCTCTCGTCCACCGGGGTAAACTCCAACGTAGCGGCGCTCAGCCGGGGGCTTGTGAGTATCCCCACACCCGCCCGGCGCCTCACACCCTGGGCAACTCCGGAGAAGAAAAGAGTCCAACCCCTATCCAGGAGTATGGTTCCAGAACCGAGACTGTGCGTAGAGGTAAGCCCCACCAGATCCAACTGGTAGCGCTCCACCTCCCGCACAAGTTCCGGTTCCTTTCCCGACAGAGAGGTGACGTTCCACGTCCCCAGAGCCAGCGTCTGCTGCCCGGGTCTGGTCCGTCGAGGCCCCTGACCTTCACTGCCACCCATGTGGCAGCGCACCCGACCCCAGCGGTTCCTCCCACAGGTGGTGGGCCCATGGGTTGGAGAGAGAGGTGCCACGTAGCTTTTTCGGGCTGTGCCCGGCCGGGCTCCGTGGCAAACCCGGCCACCAGGCGCTCGCTGACGGGCCCTCCATCTGGGCCTGGCTCCAGACGGGGGCCCCGGGCTTCCTCCGGGCAGGGTCACATCATCTCTACCTCGTTTTTTCATAGGGTTTTTGAACCATTCTTTGTCTGGCCCCTCACCTCACCTCACATTTATACAAATATGTGTAAATAAATGGTGGACCAAATTATATTTGAAAACTGTAATTCATTGTTGATAGTTTAAAAATATCCCAATTTCCAAGACATTACCAGTTGTTAACAGGAATATATTAAGTCTGATTTAATAAATTGTTAATCAGCAATAACAATATTTTACCTATCAATATTCTTCTATGTACTGTTTTCCAGTCTCACATCCCCCTGCTGAGTGTTCCAAATCTTCTAATATGGAGGTTCCACTCACTGTACCCTCACAACAACTTAATCCTCAAGAGGAATTTGGTAAATCTTAGAGATGGATTTAAGTTTAGATTACAGAATACATACAGTTACAGTTCATCAGTTGACCTTTAATTGTCCTCATCTAAATTGCTCTTTATAGCTTGAGTTCAAATTTCTTTGCAGAAAAAAATATGGAGAGGATCTCTGCTATTTTAGCTTCATGTCCCTCTGCTGAGCCACAAAGAAGCTCTGCATCGTCATGGTCTTTTTGGCAGCAGAAAGCCTCAGAGCGCTGGAAAGAAGCAAGACCATACCACCTAAAGTGCCTTCTTGAAGCAGAGGCTGTTGGTCATCCCCTGTGTTGTCTCTGCTCAGAGCCTGCTGTCATTAGGTTGGGTCTCCTAATATTAGACTTTATTTACCCAGGGTAGTCTTGCTGAGCATGCACTGCTATATAGGCTATTTTTTTGTGGGTTGGAAAAAATTGGATACCCAAAGTTAACCTATATGAATGTATAAAGTAAATCTATTTATTTGAAGCAATTGCATGGTGGCTCAGTGTTAAGCACTATCAGGTACTAGATTTATTTAAAAACCTAGTTTCTGACTTAGTAATTCAGTGCATCTTAAATTGAGTGTATAGTACTTTATGAAAGTTACTCACCTGAAACTATTTATTTTGTTAGAAATATTCTGTATTTCCTCCTCAGGTGCAGAGAGTGTCTTCGGGAGGAGTGGTTCTGTGGGGACTGTGATGTACATCATCACAAAAAACAGCCTCTCCACAACAGGGAATGCTTAATCAATGTTTTTTTTAAAGCCATACCTCCAACCATCTGTGTCATTAGAGGAGAGGGTGGATATTGCACCCATGAGCAAGGTACGGTCTCACGAAACCTTCATTTTGTTGTTCACTTGTATGCAAAGTTATTTGGACCTACAGTAACTCAATTAAAACTTAAAATAATGTTGCTTGACTTGCATGAGGTTGTGCAATATCTTCATGATATGACACAAAGGGTGTATAATAGGTTGCTATTATCACTGTTTGTGAAAGCAATATATAGAATAAAATATACTTTATTGTCCCCTAGGGGGAATTTGTCATGGACTCAAAAATGCGTAGTGCATATTAGTAGCTGCTATTACAGACAATAAATACACGTAAAAAAAAAAAAAAAAAAAAAAATGCAGAACACCTGTACATTATTGCACACTTCTCAGGCCTATCATTACAAATCGTACAAATCTATTTAAAATTTTGATTTGATATGTAAATTGTGATAGTAATGTGCTTCAGTACATGTTGCTTTTGTTTATTTATTTTTTATTGTAAGTACTATGTCAGCTGTATGATAAGACAATATTTAATGTGTTATGTGTGGAGCATTTGAGTCAAAGGCAAATATACCATATGTGGACAATACAATAGACTATCACCTGCAAAGTGGTGTTCATGAAATGTTAAAATTAAAACTTTGTCAGTGGACTAAACTAAACACATCGTTGGAAGGGTCTCAACCTGGACAATAACATATGTCAGTCTGAAGAGGATACATTACTCCTGCTTTGAAATATTGACCTTTGAACCTTGAACCCAGTACATGTTTGAAGACTTGTCATTTAGCAACAGAAGGAGCTACACACATATGACCAGCTGTTATAGAAAGCTCTGGACCTTAGCTGTCATGTAGATATGGTCACCAAAGTTTACCCACTGTAAGCACTGTCAAATATGGTAATAAGCTATTTTCAACTATTTAACGGTTGGATTTTTAAAATCTGATGAAACCAGTGTGTTCCCCATCCCAAAAAAACCTAGGGTGTATCCAAAATTCTACACTGCCAACTTCTAATTATGAGAAATATACCAATATACTTTAAAACTACAATTCCCACTAGAACCGCACAACGGAACATATGTTATTTTATTTTGTGTGTTTGGTTAAAGTCTGTGATTAGGAAACATGGTTGTAGTATGCAGCGTCCTGATTGGTGGAAAATGCTTGCAGAAAGAAATGGCTGTAGTCAGGTAAGAATGTCACTGTCAAAGAGGCTGAAGCGAAAAGTTGACGTGGAAAAGCCCAGCTTTAATGATGAATGGACAGAATAGCAGGCTATGCATTCGTCATGTATGCCTCATTTGCAATGAAACGATGTTGTTGCAAAGTAATACAACCAGCATCATCATCAAGAATGAAGAACGCAAACATAATGGTCGCGTCATTCACGTGCATATTAAGTAGTAATCTGTTTTAGTCTTAATACATCCATAGATTTACCGCTCCAGCGGAGAGGATGGTTTGCTCAGTCAGCAGTTAAGTTCATAAGAATTTGTCCAAATTTCAAGATTCCCGGCAAACTAAGAAACAGTTAGACTACAAACCGACAGCTTTTGTTTTAGCTTGTTTGTAAAAATTCGCTATTTGCAGAGTAGAGCTGTGTTTGCATAAAACAGCGCGGTGGACAAGAGTGGACTGAGCAGACAGAGTAGATTGTGTGAAGTGTTGACTTTTTACTCACAAAGGTTTTATTGTAGCCTACTTACAGTAGCGAGACTAGTGTGAGTTCATTTGCCCCAGCGGCCGTTGGTAATCTTCTTTGTATCATTACCAGTCAGATACTGTGTGTTTTAACGCACACACATCTCGGCTCAGCTATGTGTGGAGCGCAGGCATTGCTGTACAGAATCCCGGCATGTGAATAGAGATGCAAATACAGGGGGCTGGGTTTGTGCTCTACCTGTGTAATGTTACCTGCTGTAAATGCTTGAAATGCTAAATAACAGAACGCATTTTTTCCTTTTTACATTTTCTGAATTCGTGATTATTCTGCGGGCCAGACTAAACGCTTTGGCGGGCTGGATCTGGCCCGTGGGCCGCCAGTTGACGATGGCTGGCGTAGAGTCTTGTGTGAGGTATTATTGAACTCAGCATAGAGTTCCTTTTTGATTGTGATGGTTTGACTCGCCTACTATGCGTTAGCCACGCCCCTTTTCATAACTATTGACCCGTTTGATGTAGAGTCTTGTGTGAGGTGTCAATGAACTCAGCAGAGAGGTTTTTTTTGTCATTGGTCATGGTTTGGCCCGCCCCTATGTTGAAGCCACGCCCCTTTTCATAACATTTAAGGTAAAGTCTTGTGTGAGGTATCATTGAACTCAACAGAGAGTTCTGTTTTCATTGGTCATGGTTTGGCCCGCCCCCTAAGATTTACCCACGCCCCTTTCACAGCTAATTAACTGTATGATGTAGAGTCTTGTGTGAGGTATCATTGAACTCACCATAGAGTTCCCTTTTCATTGGTGACGATTTGCCCCGCCCCATATGCTTAAGCCATGCCCCCTTTAATAACTAATGACTCATTTCTTGTACACTATTGTGTGAGGTATCATTGAACTCAACAGAGAGTTCCGTTTTCATTAGTCATGGTTTGGCCCACTCCCCATGATTTAGCCACGCCCCTTTCACAGCTAATGAACTGTACGACGTAGGGTCTTGTGTGAGGTATCATTGAACTCAGCAGGGAGTTCCCTTTTCATTGGTGACGATTTGCGGTGTCTGAGTGCCGCGCAAATGCACAGTGGCAAAGAGCGGCGTCCGCCACCCCAATGTGCGCAGAGGCGCGAGGGCCCGTCCAACGCTGCTTGCAGCTTTAATTAATATTGCAATACATAATTTATTTTGTTATCTATGTAGATTGTACTGTATATTTTTGTTCTACACTTTGTACATTCTTTTCATTCCTCTGAGTATATTTTTTAAGTAGGTGTTCTTGGTATTGCTTATCTTATTTTTATGTTATTATTTGTATTTACTGCATATGTGTGTCGTCGTAACTAGCCGCTGTAACACAGTCATTTCCCAATTTGGGATTAATAAAGTGCATCTATCTATCTCTCTATCTCTATCTAACTCTATATCTAATCTATCTCTATCTATATCTAATCTATATCTAATCTATCTCTAGCTCTATCTATCTCTCTATATTCTCTATCTATATCTAATCTATCTGTATCAGTCTATCTATCTATCTATCTCTATCTCTCTATCTCTATTATCTAACTCTATCTATCTCTATCTCTATTATCTAAATCTATCTACCTCTATCGCTATCGCTATCTATATATAATCTATCTCTATCTAATCTACCTCTATCTCTATATCTATCTATCTATCTCCATCTCTATTATCTAACTCTATATCTCTATCTAATCTATCTCTATCTCTCTATTATCTATCTATCTAGCTCTATCTATCTCTATTTCTATCTATCTCTATCTCTATTATCTATCTATATCTCTATATAATATATCTCTATCTCTATATATATCTATCTATCTCTATCTCTATTATCTATATCTATCTCTATCTCTACTGATATATATCTCATCTATCTATCTATCTATTTATCGCTATAGTATATCTCTATCAATCTCTATATATCTCTATCTCTATCTATTTATCTCTATCTATCAGAAGTGGCCAGAAAATGCAATATCTGAACTGAGAGACTGCCTACAAACAACCGACATGGATGTGTTCCGGGTTCCACAGATAACATTCACAAGTATACACTGTGACTGTGAGATGTTACATTAGCTGGTGTACATCCATCTGTGTGCCCTCTATGTATGAAGGTAAATATGGTGCAAAATGGGAGAGCTTGTAGAATACGATGTGAGAACTTGCAGAACAAAAAATCTGAACTTGTATGTTAAAATTTGCACTTGTAAAAATAAAATTTGCACTTGTAAAAAATATTCACACACATGTGATCTGAATTTGAAGTCATACAAAGAAAAAAAACATGAGAGCTTGTAAAAAAAATCTGAACTTGTAAGTTGAAATTTGCACTTGTAGAAAATGTTCACACACCTGTATTCTGAATGTGAAGTTACAGAAAAAATATTCACAAATGTGTCGATTGATATTTACATGAACACAATGACAGCTGCAAACTTATAATGCAAAATTTACTTGTATACTTTTTTTTTTTACTCTGGTTCATTTTCCATCACAACCACAACTCAGTGATTACAACCTCTCGAATCTGTCACTGCAACTTCACATATGTGCTCTCTCGCATCACAAAGTGGCCAATCTGCGCACCTCGACTTTCACAACACTCTTGACGATACATTTGGTGCAAAACTAATTTGTACCTGTGGACTTAGGCTGTGGAGCTCTGAGCTAACAGAACGGGAAAAGCAGGGTTTCTATCGCCAGATGAGGGACAACTCTGTCTGGCTTATTTATGTAGCATGGAAACTTGGTGGAATAGCATGCTAGCGTTAGCTAACTAGCAGCCAGCCCGCTTCTAAATAAATACCTTTTAATTATCTAAACACTTTTTAACAGTCAAACTAAAACACTGGCGGTGAGCTCCAGGGCCTGCAGCCGCAGACGGACTGTCATCAGTGGGGATCGACCAGCGTAGCAACACTGCTTTTGCCAGAAAGCTTCGCTGCCGACCTCGACCTGCAGTCGGAGCTCCAGCGGGACACGGAGAGCCCCACATCCGGTAGCAGCGGCCCATCCCCCGGCCATGACCAGAGCTTGCTTTGCTGATGTTGTGCATCCCTGCTAAGAATTGCACCCGCTTGGGCAGAAACAATCATTTCTGCAGAATTCATTGCTGCCGAAAATTGCATCTAGGTAGCAAGGAAATGCTACTACAGAGTCTGATAAAACATTGATGTCTCTAAACCTTCTAAAATTCTAATCATTATTGATGAACATGACAAAGAGATTTACTATTGCCTAGTTTTTAAACAGTACTTTGCCTTATAAAATCATTATTTTCCCTAGTGGATGCAATTCTCGGCAGGGATGCGAAACTTGGCACCTGTTCCCAATGATGACAGTCCGTCTGCGGCTGCAGGTCCTGGAGCTCACCGCCAGTGTTTTAGTTTGACTGTTAAAAAGTGTTTAGACAATTAAAAGGTATTTATTTAGAAGCGGGCTGACTGCTAGTTAGCTAACGCTAGCATGCTATTCCACCAAGTTTCCATGCTACATAAATAAGCCAGACAGAGTTGTCCCTGATCTGGCGATAGAAACCCTGCTTTTCCCATAGACTGTATATAAGAAGGCTTTTCCCGTTCTGTTAGCTCAGAGCTCCACAGCCTAAGTCCACAGGTACAAATTAGTTTTGCACCAAATGTATCGTCAAGAGTGTTGTGAAAGTCGAGGTGCGCAGATTCACCACTTTGTGATGCGAGAGAGCACATATGTGAAGTTGCAGTGACAGATTCGAGAGGTTGTAATCACTGAGTTGTGGTTGTGATGGAAAATGAACCAGAGTAAAAAAAAAAGTATACGAGTAAATTTTGCATTATAAGTTTGCAGCTGTCATTGTGTTCATGTAAATATCAATCTACACATTTGTGAATATTTTTTCTGTAACTTCACATTCAGAATACAGGTGTGTGAACATTTTCTACAAGTGCAAATTTCAACTTACAAGTTTTTTTTACAAGCTCTCATGTTTTTTTTCTTTGTATGACTTCAAATTCAGATCACATGTGTGTGAATATTTTTTACAAGTGCAAATTTTAACATACAAGTTCAGATTTTTTTGTTCTGCAAGTTCTCACATTGTATTCTACAAGCTCTCCCGGTTTGCACCATATTTACCTTCATATCTAGGAGTTATCGAGTATTTCCAAATCAGAAACCGTGGTTTAACCAGGACATCCGAGCCAAGATCAGGGAACAGAACGTGGCTTTCCTGTCTGGAAGTGAACAACAGTACAGGATGGCCCAATACGCTCTGCTCAAATCAATCAGAGCTGCAAAAAAGTTGCACGCAGAAAAACTGGAGAACTGCTACACAGGCACTGACTCCCATAGGATGTGGCAGGGCATCCAGGCCTGGGGGAGAGTAGTCTCCAGGTAACACAGGCAGAAGTTGTAAGATCTCTGCAGCAGGTCAGCCCCCGCAAGGCAGCAGGGCTGGATGGGGTATCATCAAGAGTACTGAAAGCCTGTGCAGCAGAGCTGGCTGATGTGTACACCGACATCTTAAACACCTTGCTAGTTCAGGCTGTTGTCCCACTGCTCTTCAAAAGATCCATAATCATTAGGGCTGTCAGCATTAACGCGTTAATCGCGATGCGATTAAGGGTCGAGGATAATGCGTTAATTTTTTTTAATCGCATTAATCGCATGCCGCCATTTATTAATTTATTTTCACTTCACTCGGCTTTGCGTCTTGCCTAACAGGCTACTATTTTGCCGTACTTCCTCGTAACACATCCTGCTGCTGCAGGAATAGCAACGCGGATTTCGGTGCCTCATTCTGGTGCCACTGATATGCCTGCACTTCTCTCTGATGCTCTGAAACAGACGTTACAGGCAACAGAAACATGACGCTAGTTAACACTACACTCGACAGCAGCTAACGTTAGCCTACCGCTAGCTAGTAGCTGGATTAAACACGGTTACAATGCTGACAGCTAACGCTAAACGGTGTAAAGTTTGTCTGTATTTCACTGTAGAGGATTCAACACCGGCATGTAACAATCTGCAGCTGCCGTTGTCGGAAAAACACAGACGGTGCGTTCAATGAAACTGGTAATTTACAGCCTTGTGGCGCATTCAAAGTTGTTGTTAAATTCAAATGTGTGACTAGATTAAATATATAATAAACAAATACAAATCTTAAAATCAAGTTCATAAAGTCACTTTCTTTGCATTCATTTGATTCCCAATCAAGATACACTGGTAAGAATGGCTTTCCATTGTTAATATGTACTTAAAAACTGTTCTGAAATGCTAAATAATAGAATTTTAATCATGTGATAAAACATGCGATTAATCGCAATTAACTATAGAAATTCAACGATTAATCGCGATTAAGAATATTTAATCGTTTGACAACCCTAATAATCATACCGGTTCCTAAGAAGCCACATACAACCTGTATGAATGATTTCCATCCAGTGGCACTCACTTCAGTTGCCATGAAGTGCCTGGAGAAACTGGTGATGAAGGCTATGGACACTATCATTCCCGTAACCACTGACCCCCTTCAATTCGCTTATAGGCAAAATAGATCAGTGGACGATACTGTGGCCCTAGCCCTGCACTCAGTCTTGGAGCATCTTGACAAACCCAACACATATGTCCAAATGCTTTTTCTGGACTACAGTTCAGTGTTTAATACTGTTCATCCCACTAAGCTAGTGGCTAAATTGGAAGGCCTTGGACTGCCCTCTCCCACCTGTAGTTGGACACTTGACTTCCTAACCAAAAGCTTGCAGGTGGTTCGAGTGGGAAACAGGGTATCAACAGCACTGACCATCAGCACTGGGACCCCTCAGGGCTGCTGCCTTAGCCCCAGACTGTTCACACTATACGCCCATGACTGTCTATCCTCACAGAAACTCTGCCGGATTTAAAAATGTGCAGACGACACATCCATCCTGGGACTCATCGGGGGAAATGATGAGACGCAGTATAGGCAGCAGGTGGACAGAATACTGGCCTATGGGAAGGAAAACTGCCTTGTCTTAAACACTGATAAGACCAAGGAACTCATTCTGGATTTCCGGAAGAAAGCTCCCCCCTACAACCCCTGGAAATTAAAGGTGCTGTGGTGGAGCGTGTTCACAACTTCAAGTTCCTGGGCCTGCACATCACCAACACTCTCAGCTGGTCAGAGAACACCATGGTCACTGTGAAAAAGGCTCAGTAGAGGCTGTACTTTATCAGTTTGCACTTTGCACTTCTGTATTTATTGTACTTATTGTTATTTAGTAGTATGTGGACTTTTTTATCTGCTGTGTCTTTTTTTAATTGCTGTGTCTTCTTTTTAATTGAGTGTTTTTTTACTGACTGAGTGATCCGCACAAGTATTCCAATGCACCTGTACGTTGTACTTGAGGAAATGGCAAAAATAAACACTTGAACTTGATCAATCTATCTATCTATCTGGTGGCCCGAACCTTAGAGGGCTACGCCTATATGCATAGAATCTGGAGTTACAATACGTAACTATCGTTCTAGTTCGTATAGGCTTCGCCCTCTAAGGGCTGTCGCTATTGGGTTAGGGCGAAGCTGATGTAGTCAATGCCACCTGCGACACAAGGTCCACAAGCAGAACACAGACTAATTTGTCTTTCCATTCCCACTGAACAAGAGTTTAATGAATCAAAACACACATTATTTTGATGAGAAAACCCTGTCATCATCATGAGTAGGCCTACTGATCGTGAGGCCCATGTCATGTGGATTGTGAAAATGTTTTATGGTGTTTACACAGTGCGAGAGTGATTGGGCTCCGCCAATGGCACCAGTCAGAGACGTTATCTGAACTCGAGTTAGCATGATAGCTTTTACCACGCCGGTAGGGGCCGGGGGAAGGCTGGCAAATTGAGGCTTAAAGCCGTGTGTTGTTTGTTGCCATAGCAACAGAGAGCGCTGAGCCTTCCCGTGCTGTGGAGTGCCCGGTTATCACAGCCCATGGTAGAGCGTGAACAAGAGAGCGTCATGCGCATAATGTGTGTCGGCTGTTTACACAGCAGTGAGTATCGCGATTCTCACAAGCCATTCACTCAACATTCTCACCATTCCGCGTAATCAGCTGGGAGGCGGAGAAAAAACTGAGTAGGCTATAAACACGCACTCTGAGTGGGTGAGTGAGCCTGTCAATCCTGACACAGTGAGGCTGGCTCCGATCTCATACTGCACGTGGGAGTGGCGGCGAGCCTGTCTGCATGTGTGTGAGGTGAAACATGAGGTCCAGCGGACGCAAGATTCTCAGGAGGGACAAGGCGGACTGACTGAGAGGGAAAAACTGCTTTTTTTAAATTTTATTTTAAGGGAACTATGTGGCCCTTAAAAACGTTGTTATGTTTCCAACTCTAGCTGGAGTGAGACACGCGTTCCCGGTGCCCCGTCACTGTCACTGCCACCGCCACCGCCATTGCGGATTGGCGAATGGGATGGTAAAGGTGGGTGCTGTCTGCCGGACCTCATGGCCGCGCCGCCGTAGCTGGAGCCAGGGCTTGGAGAGTCGCAGACCGCAGCCCGCGGGGCGTCTCCTTGAGCCAACACCTTGGTGCCGCCGTTATGGCCGAAGCGCTGCTCTCTAGGAGGTGTGTTACCACATCCCCTCCACTACCTACAGCTCGTGGCTGCCCCAGCCTCAGCGGGGAACAGCCAAAGCTTAGCGGTCATGGCGAAGACAGCAGAGCTAGCGGTCATGCTAGAAAAACGGTATTGTTCAGCGCCGCGGCCACCTAGGCGGTACACTGGTATGCGCAGTCAGTGAAGCGAGCATGGACCTGGTTTCGGGGAGATGGCAGTGTGGGCTTCCGTCGGTCGAAAAAAGGGGCTGTCGGAAGGGCGATGGAGGCCAAGCTCCACTGCCGTGGTGTTGAAAAAATGGGAGCAGATCTCTGGTCGCGCCACTGTAATATACAGTATCTGCGGACGTAAGAGAGGCCTGTGCGGGGCACAGGGCGCAAAAGAAATCTTCACAACTGATCACGCGCAAAGGGATTAATCCAATAGCGACAGCCCTCAGAGGGCAAAGCCTATACGAAATAGAAGCACTTGGACAATATCTCAGAGTGGGTAACTATCACCTTTTTAGAGTACACAGTCATATCACAAGATGTCTTTGCATTTTGACTGTCTTGGTCGAAGTAATGATAAAGGAACCTTTTGTGTTGATGGATTTATTTACATTTGAAACAGGAGTTAATTCTTTCATTGAGTAAGGGACCGTTCGGTATTTATGGAATGGACCACGGAAAATAGGGGAGGGTCATGTCTTTTTATTCTTTGTTGATGGGAGGGTCATCCAATTTTTTTTAGTCTCGGGGGGAGGGTCACCCAACTTTTGTATTCATGAAAACAGCAAAATTTCAAAGTGGCTTGTTTGGTGCATATTTATCCATGTAGCTCCATGTAGCTCTCTCAGTCTCAGCCCCTATCGCTAGCAGATGGGTCCCTGCTTGTTTAGTCAGCCAGACAATTTGAGCTGTAGCTTTGACCGTGGGATTTCCCAAACTGAATAAATCCCGCTCGCACATATAAACACAAAACTGCTTTGCTAGCTTCCATCGTGTTGTAACTAAGACATCTGCTGAAAAAAAATATTTTATTCATTAGCATGATTGCTGAGAAGTAACTTAGTCTTTGAAGTAATGCAGTAATGCAGGAAGTGTGCATTTAGTTTCCATGCTTATTGTGTTTCCACAATGTTAGTGAGTAAATCTACTGAAATGGCCACCATAACAGAGGAGTGTGATGCGTCAGATGAGAATGCAGAGGTTAAGTCATGTATGACATGGCTGTTAAAAAACAATGGGTATCTGTACATCTTTGCCAAGTGCAAACCAGTACAGAAGGCATCAATAAGTAGTCAGGGAGGGTCATCCCTTTTTTCCATATCATTTTGGAGGGTCATCCAAAAATAATTTCTGGTGAAGGGAGAGTCAGGTCTATTTTGACTGAAGATCCTAAAACTCCTCCGGTGGCCCCTGAAATAAATAACACTCCCTAATCCCTTTTTGCAGGTCAAATAAAGTGGTGTGCTGAATGTACTACGTGGTGCAAGGATTTTAATTAAAGTTTTGACAATTGTGAGTTTGTTTCAGTAAATGTGCCAAATCGATTGAGAGAAACTGTAAATGTTCTTAATGAACCCAAATAAAAATTGATTATAAAATATTCTACAGGTCTATAAGATTTTTTTGGAATTAAAACTATTGTTAATGTTAATTGTTAATGTTAATTTATATGTATATAGGTTTTTCTTTGACACACACACACACACACACACACACTGTCTTTATTGTTTATTTTAGCAGTATGAAGTTTAATACATGCATTTTTCAGAACCAGATGAAAGGACTATTATTCCATCACATGACTACATAATGTAGCTTAATGCAAATGCATTACTCTAACCATAAAATAAAAAAACACATTTACACGTCTACAGAAGCACACTTGGTATATAGTATACATGCTTAATATTCTGGATGAGCAAGCAAAACACTTAAACAGTAGGCACTGATTACATTGCATTTCAATAGAAGATAACTTGATATGGATCTTTAAACCCGAATATACCTGAATTTTAATATATTCGATTATGTATTTGATGGACATATTAAACATTAGAATTGTTCATATATATCAAAGGCAAATACTACAAGAACTGTATAATACAACCAGATTGATGTCATGGGCTAATACAGAGCATACAGGGCAGTTTCCCGGTGGGCCGACGCACTTTTGGGCTGAATCGCCGATATAATTGATAGGCTTTATTTATTTTTATTTTTTTGACTGCGCCGGCCCATAAAGAACTGACAGCAGCCCATTGGTTAATTTTCTTTATTGGCCTGACCCAATCAAATCCAGGAACCCCCTTCCCCACTCCCGGCCCTTAGACACAAGCTGTAATAGTTATGCTTATGCTGGAAGTTTAGCATCCACGTTAAAATGGACAAACGACTACCAAAGCGCAAGGGTGATGCAGAGAAATTACGGGAGAAAAAGATTAAGAATCTACAGGCGGATGCCTCAAAATGTGTCAACATTTCTGACATGTTTGGGGCTGTAGTGTGTGTTAGATTAGCATTGTCTTAATCCTGTTTTTACACTTTGCCACTACTCGTCTGATGCATGGTTCCATTTTGAAAAGATAACAACTAAAAACAGACTGGCCACTGTGACATAGAAAATGAAGAAAACTTTGTTGATTGTTTTAGTCACTCTGGTCCAGTAGCCGGGCTTCCCTTCTTCCTTCCTGCTGTTGAGGATCAGGACCAGTGTTTTCTCCATCTCCCTCAGCTCATCTGAGACCTTCTCCAAGGCATTGGACTCATCCGTCAGTTGGCTGCTGTTGCCCTGCAGAAGTGGTTTAGTTGACTTCAAATTAATACGATTATGTACCATACAGGTACATATTGCAAGCTGCTACATTTTACATTCATGTTTTTGTGTCCATTGTGATGAGAATAAAAGGGTTGATTCATCTTAATAACAAACAAACATTTTCTGACTCACTCCTTCTGTTATCTTGTTGTGCAGTCTTTGGTGTTTTTTTGCCCCCAGCGTCTCCTCCCAGGCAGCGCGGCAATGGTTACGTTTAGGGTTAAGGTTAGGGTTAGCAGCCTGGAAGGCGCCGTTGGAGGCAAAAAAATACCATTGAGCTTGTTGTGCAGATAGTTTTGGGGTTGTTTTTGAGATATTCATTCCTGAGATTTCTGTCTTCTTCCCAAACAATGTTTTTCAATTTTGTTTATCGTGCTAAATTAATTTAAAAATCTCATCTAAAGAAATTCAACAGCAACAACCCTTTCCCAAAAACATAATCTTTGTCACAGAAGAACATACTGCCGAAATGTTTTATACTTTTCGTTGATCTATAAATGTTTTTATTTTTTATTTGGGTGAACCAACCCTTTAAAGTGCAACCGATCCTAACCTCTCTAGCCACCGACAGCAGTTCAGATGGAGGTTCATCAGCAGACACATCACAAACACAAGCACAGTGAGTCCATTTCTTCATCTCTGAAAGTATATGTTTGACACAATAAAGACAGTTGTAGCATCAACATTATGTATTGTAAGTTGTAAACAATAACAACAACAAGCAGAGATTAAGGTGAGATCCAGAGGTTTGTAGAATTTATGTTTATTCTCACCTCCATCATGGTTGTGCAAGCTGACTTTGCCCTGTTTGTTACAGTCCTCACTCAGGCTTTGGTCTTTATCTGCCTCATTGTCTTGGGATGCAGCGTCTTTCTCCATTAGATACATCACCAAAATTGTCTCCAGGAGGCTTAGCATCATCAAACCAAACATCCCAATGCAGTAGACCGCTAAAGGGAGAAGGCAGCATCATTAATGTGGACGAATAACCACACATTGACTCAGTTTATGTGCTGTTCCTGCTCATATGAAGTACAGTCAAATAAAGGCAAAACTCTGAGCTTCTTTACCTATAAGAGGAATCCTGTCTGACGACGAAGGCAGAATCTCATTGAGAAGAAGCTGCATCACAGTGACAGCAAGCAGCACAGTGACCTTGAAGCCGAGCTTCTTCCCCCCGCTGTCTGAGATCAGGAATGAGGCCAAGTCCAGACAAAAGAAGAACATGATGGGTACCAAGAAGTTGGCGATGTAGAGGACAGACCGCCTCCTCATCTTGATCTAGTAAGGATTAGGTGGTTCAAATACTTTAGTCAAAGGAAACTCTGTGGTGCCCAGGTTGCAACAACAAGGTATCTGCTCACATCTGTGGTGGTTGAGGAAGCTTTTAAATGATTTACTTAAAGTGGCAATCATTGACATATACCAGTAAATTAACAATGTATCAAATGATAACGTAAAACAACATAGCTTTGTTGCTGCTGTGCTGTGAGTGTGTTGTCTTTAAGCGTTGCAGGTTCCTAGTTGGGTAGAGCAGGAGGTAATCAAGGAACTAAAGGCAGCTGGCCAGTGGCCACTGTCTCTAGGTTATATAGGACCTGCGGCATCCTGGTAGTTTGGAGGATCCCTCTCCCCTGGTACCACTTTGTGTTACTTTGGGAGTTTTTGACTTTCTGTATAAATTATTTAGTATTATCTTAGCTTGGCAGAAGGTCTTATTTGTTCAGAATCAAACATTTTGTTACATCTGTCAAACAGCCTCCCGTGCCATTCACAAAATCAAAGACAAATCTGGCAAGTTAATTACCTCACAACAGGCGAGGAAGGCCAGATTGTGGGCCGAACATGGTGTGCCTTATTAAAGTATTTTTCGGAGCATTGAGCTGTTGTGTGGACTTTACCTTCTTTCCACATTTACTTTTTTGTCATGCACCAGCAACTACTTGGATGTGCATTACATCGTCTTTTTCTGAAGTTAATTACCTCCTCAGAAGAGATTAATAAATGTTTTGTTAAATTTTATCAGATAAGAAAATGTTAGAGCTCATTTCCCAGGCCACGAAAACAAACCTAAAAACACCATCATCACCTGCCTTAATCGTCACGTCAATCGTTAACGCTAACAGCAAGGGGTCAATATCGTTTCTATACTTACTTTTGCTAGCCCATGTAATCCTATCTGATGCTATCATAAGGAAGAAGAAATGGGAGCTGAAATTACTGATGATGCTTGGAGTGCAGTTCTTGCAATGGTATCCAAAAGTTCCATAAATGCCAGACATCGGCTTATACAATTCAAGATCATGCACACTCCACCTTACAAAATCAAGACTCCGTACTACATACACTAACGTCTCCCCCCTGTGTGATAAGGCCAAACAGGACACAAGTACACTACTCCACCAGCTGTGGCTTTGCTCTAAGCTCCATGTCTTATGATCACTAATATTCAGTGCTGGAAGAAGTACTGAATCTCGGTGGTTCAGAATTTTGGACATAGGACCTCATTTCCAAGTTAGCCAGTGTGTTATTAATCAGTGGAGACAGTTTTCAACACTTTTCATCCAGTCCTTCCAGTTGCAGAGTTCGCTGGTGCTAGGCTAGCGCAAGTCAACAGTATCTGCTAGCCCTGCCACTAAAAACAGTCTTACCCACTCCACAGTACACCCGAGGCAAATAAATTATAACGCCAGACTATCAATGTAAATGTCTGTTGATAAAATAATGTTAGAAATAAAACTACCCTTGCATCTCAATGATCGCATTACATTTTGAGGGACTAGTTTCTCAGCAGCGGCGGAATTTTACTTAGCTCCGGTTAGTAGTACTGTGCCATAAAGTAAACAGAGGAGTGCACTCCAGCCGGGACACCTAGTAGCTGCTGGCTTGGACATCAAGATACCGGCGGAGACTCTACTCAACTGGCAAATGTGTAGTGATCATTTTAGACCAGACGACTTTAAAAAACACCGCAATCTAAAGGACCACAAGTCACTGACAACGAATGCGGTTCCATCCATCTTTCCAGATGCACCAACAGCTACTGATAAACAGGTAATAACTTTTTGTAGGCTACGCTAGCTAATAAAGCTAGCCCCTTCCATAACGTTAGCCTAGCTGCTACTGATAGATTGAGACTGATAACGTTAGTGGAACGTTACTGTTCAATGCATTGTGGAGAGTGACAACGTTAGCTAACGGTATAGCTACACTCTTGGTAGATACCTGGCTGGGCTAACCGCTAACTTTAGGTAATTGCTGACAGAAACATCATGTAAACTCGGACAGTTGGTGTGAGGATGACCAGGAGTGTTTTTAAGCTAGATATACGGGTTGTATATTAACCCTATGTGAACGGATGCGTCACATATGACCAAGCAGAGTATCGGGAGCAGCAGCATTAACAGGAGCAGCGGTAGTAGCGGGAGCGGGAGCGGGAGCGGTACGCGCCTGGCCAATAAATGCTATTGAAGGGCGGGTCTTGGCGTGGCCATAGTGGGATTCGTAATAACGCGAGCGGCACCGGGAGCTGGACGGACGCTGCTGAAGGCTTCCCTGCGGACTACAAACGTGTGACGGTCAGAAGACGTTTTGGCAGGTGGAAAAACTGATCTGAAATGTAACGAAAATGTAACAGAACGTTGTAGAAATGTAGTGGAGTAGAAAGTATAGATAATTGCTGCAAAATGTAACAAAGTAAAAGTCAAAAGTTTTGAAGAAAAAAAATTTCAAAGGCGTATGATAAACCTATGCCAATCAAGAGAGAGTCTTTCTAAATATAAGGAACCCGCTTATTGACAAATGGTTGATAACCCAGCAGTCATGAATTGATTTACAAACCTCATGTGCCTGACAAGTCGGGTCAATTTGTAATCCATACCAACAATCCAACCTCTTTTCTCCCCTTCTCTCTCACGGCCAGTATAACAACCATTAGTTTTGTGTGTGTGTGTGTGTGTGTGTGTGTGTGTGCGTGTGTGTGTCTGTCTGCATGTATGTACAAGTGTACAGTATACCGTATGTATATGTGTGTGTACGTATGTATGTACATTTGTATCATATACCTTGTATTACATGGTGTGCTGCTGGTGCAATGCATTTGGTGCATGTCCTGGAAAAACTCAATAAAGAGATTTCAAAAAAAAGAAGAAGAAAAAAGTACACACATTGATTTCTTTCTGAAAGAAAACATTTAGCAGTAACATTTTCTCAATACTTACAGTGTAAACAATCATGCTTTGGTTGTCGATAAGATTGCTGACAGTTTTGTTGTTAACTGTCATGGATAGGAACAACCACTCGTACTGGGTCAGCATCAATTTCTGAGTCCACTCTGTGTTTTTGAAACCATCTTCAATGGTTTCAAACTTTATTTCGTCATCTGAGGTAGAAAATAAAAATAAAACTTTTTTCCTTATCAGGTCAACAATAAAGGAATGTATCACTGTAAAAACGAGAACTTGAAATTGCTCATCTTACTTTGATTTTCAATTAAACAGAACAAAAAATACATAATGGCATTGTAAACTTTGTTAAAGTAGTTACTTCAACTCAATGAATTAAGTTTATTGTGATAAGTTGGTCTCAATTCAAAATGTATGGTGGCGCCACTTTGAAATTGTAGTTAGACTAACCTGAAGCACTTAAATTCAGGTTGAGAATCTTACAAGTAACGTTTTTATAACTGTTTGTATGTTTAAAATAAACATGTTAATTGAAGTGTCTTTGTTTATCTTTACAAAATAATTAGTTGGCACAAATTTCTTTTTTTGAATTCTTAGTGTATGCACTGTAAAACATTACAGACCCATTTAATTATGTCCACTTATTTCTTATTTTTAACTGAACGAGCTTATACAAGTTGTGGATTTTGAACTCCACCTTATTGGTTTTTGAAAGTTAAACTTGCATTTATTCATTGGGTCGACGATTTTAATTTTTTGTCAGATATGTATGTGTTGATTGAACTTGGGTATGTAAGTTAAGTTATCAGTTGAAAAAAAAGCGGGTGTGTTTGTTGCAACAAAAAAGAATTGCCTTTCAAGTTTAAAATAACTTCTTTCAAGGAAAAGTTAAAGCATGGACACAATAAATTAATTATACACCGCAGATAAGTGATGTAGCCTATTGCAATTTCAACTAAAATATAACACGTGTTGTGGCAAACAAGAAAGCACTAGTGCCACCGGCAGATGGAGTACCTGTCAACAACTTGGGAATTGTGAATTTCGCATTTCACTCTTCTCAAATTGAAATGGAAAGTACTTTTAAAATGTCAAACGTTTAGCTCCGCCCACATTTAGCCCAACCCCGATCTGCGTACTGCAGTCAGGTGCAATTGGTTCATTGGCTGGTCAATTCCCATGATGCAAGGCGGTAAATAGAGTTGTGTTAAAATTTGCTGAAAAGTTTGTAGTAACTTTATGAATTCCGTTTATTAAACGTGTCTGCTTAGAATGTAGTGTTTTGTTGCCTGGTAATTGTCATTGTTGGTTTACATTTGTAACCATGAGTTAAGTGACTGTTACCTTTGGTAAGATGAGCTAGAGTATTGCATCGTTAAACTTTGTGCAGTAATAGGCTTCCTTCAGCCATTAATCTGTGGCGTGGCACTTCACTAGCGCCCCTTTTATGTCAAGTGATACAAGATCAGAGGAGCATCTCGCTGCGGTCTGCGGGAAGGCGGGGCTTGACATCAAGCCCCACCCACATCCAAGTCGGTCATTTTTTTTAATTTTTTTTTCTTAACCTACGTCGTCTCCCCATACGCTCGAACGGACCAAGACGGTAGCAAACCTCATATCCTCTTGTTTCACATTAGATGACAGAAACTAATGTAAGCTAAACACAAACGACATTTCATGCAACAACAGTGAACTGTAATTGGGCCCGTGTACTTTTTCGTTCATTTGATTTCCGACTTTGAAACGAAAAGAGTGGTTCGGAAATAACGTAAGACTGCTCCGGTGAAAGCCTTGTTTTCATGACCTTCTGGGGCTAGCTGCTAGCTAGCCTGAAAGCTACATCTGATGGAAGGCAGGTTGCTAATTAGCCAATGCTAAAAGGTATGGAAGTAGCCTACTAGTTTCCCCTGCTTTCTATCAATATTCCTCAGTATTTGTCTTTTGGTGTAGTTTGCTAACATGCTCGTAGACATGTAAATTAACTTTGCGTGCTAGCTAAGTCAACGGTCAACACCTTTTATATTGTAACGTGAAAGCTCAGGCTGCGTTAGCTTCAGCTAAACCACAGCCGCAACTTGCACTGCCCCGTTAAAATGCAACTTCAACCCTCGGATATAACGGTAATCACGTAGCGATTTTACTGTATCTAGACATCTGTGTGTGTGTTCGACCTTTTGAAATACTTAGATTAGGTGTGTTACTGTGCAGTATGTAAAACTTAAGATGTTAAGTTTGTGTATGTATGAAAGATTAATTATTTAAACAAAACATTAGTTGGCACAACATATGAAAGTTAATTATTTGAACAAAACATTAGTTGGCAAAACGTAGGAGTTTGAGTTGGCCTCAAAACTCAAAAATCTAGTGCAGTAAATTGCCTTGAAATTTTGAGTTTTCACAACATTTTTGTTTTTACAGTGTGGTGGTGACAAACTGTTCAGTGTGATCAAAGTAATCACAGCACACATGCATTTAAATGCAAAACACACATTTAAGATGAATGTCTAGAACTTTTAAAATTGGTTACAAGCTCACCAGAATATGTGGCAGACTTAAAAGAGAGTTTGCAGCTCTGAACGTCAAAGGGAAATTTGTAAACTTGCATCCTGCACGTGCTGACTATCATCAGGTCGTTCCTCAGGGTGACGTAGCCGTCCCAGTCAATGGTAAGATAAGGACTCGGAGGGGCCTTGTCCTTCTCTGTCCTGAATAACAAACATTTATGTTTTTTTATCTAACGACTTTCTAAACGGTCTGATGCTCTATCACTAATAACCATTGTGAGTGTATGTGGATTTGTGAGTGTGAGAGCATGCACATAACTTCAGACTTACATCTCTTCAATACTTAGATCTGGCTTCCACAATAATTCAGTAGGAACAACCACCTGTTCAATTCCACAAAAATCAGGTGCATGCCACCTAATGTGTTCATTTTGCCATTTCTACACAGGAAAACATGGAGGGGATCAAGAAGAAAGGAAGAAGAAGAAGAGAAAGAATGAAAAGAACTAATTTCAGTTTCCACTCTAATGAACAGGTACGAATGATCAGAAAACTGATGTCGATCTCAGAGAGAACTCACCATATAAATCCAAACGTAAGCAACGAAAGTCTGGTCAATCTCTCTCTATGAGTAAAGAAAAAAGTATGTGTGAAAGTCTTTCCTGCTGCACAATTCAATGAATATTGTGGCTGACCATACAGCAAAACTGTCATTAAACACAGCACTATGCCGGTTTTAATATAAAATACAGCCCTCAAACATAAGACTTTATATAACACAGGGACAAGAACAAACAACATTTCAGTTAATACATGCCAAATCTAAGCACAACTCAAATGTTTAAGGAAAACCATCGGCTTCAGGTGCTACTTTTGCCAGACAAGTTGGAATAGATGACATGCACCTGTGTAAACCCAATTTAGAACAGTAACCTGATAAGACTATAAAGCTGCATTTATTCATCTGAGGCAAACGGTTACGCCACACCTACGGTGGCTACGTTTCCTGGTATTTGATGTTGTGTGCCTTTCAGGCCCCCAGACTGCAGAGCACACTAACATGATATGCTGCAGTTCGGCATCTACAGGAAGTGTCGAGGGCAGCGAGTATGTACAGTATTAGAGCTGGTCAGCAGCAGCTAAGTTGATTTGAATATACAGATTTGTACTGAACGGTCTCAGCAGGGTAAACAAACATTTATTAGTCAGTCGCCACCCGCACTGCTTAAAGAAAGCAACACTTTGTCACACAGTTCTGAGTGATATTCTAAAATAATTTCAGGTTGTATATGCTTCTATTAATATGGTGTGCCAGTTAGTTTGTTAACATATAAACACAGTGTCAGACATTAAAGTGAAAGCTTTGATCTATTTCTTGGAGGCAGTACGTATACCAGTTTAGACCCGGTATAAGCAGCAGTAAAAAAGAATTGCATTTTTAGAATTAAAGGTATAGTATAGTAAGCAATGTTAATCCAATACAATTTTTTTCAAAAGCTAATCACGTGTTCCTGGGCACATGATCTTGATTTCCACATAATGTCTCTAGTTCCGAGAGTTCAATGAAAAAAAAACATCCTTAGCAAAAGAAAATAATCCTTATCATTGAAAAGAAAATTCAGAAAATGTAAAGCTTAATTTAAAACTTACCACATCTAGGATGCCATAGATCGCCATTTGCAGGTGTACCCGTGTAGGCTTTTTAAAGTCTTTAACAGGTCGAAACATGGTGTACTTATCCTTGTTTTTGGTCAGATTCAGGTAGTCAGAAACATCCTGATAACCACAGGATTTCCCAGAACTTTCTCCAGAGCCCGGATCTATTGGGAGATTTTAAGACACAATCTCAGTCAAGAGTTTTTTTCTTAAAAAATAAAGAAATGCTTCAATGCTCTTATTTTTGTCTGGACATCAGATACACTGTATGTATTCATGATTACTTATAATTTAGAAGAAATGACAAACAATAAGCTCTCTGGGTAGGTATCCACTGCTTCTGAATTTATTATCAATCCTTGGAAAACACCAGCTGGCAAATATCTGCAGTAATATCCAGGGATTGTGGTCAGTGAAAGGCTATTATGAGATGGGCGTTGGCAGGACTGTGGGTGTTTATGTCATCAGCCCACTAATGATTTGTAAATGTGAGCTTTCACAGTCATTTAAAGGCCTCTCTATTTAAGATCCATCCGGTACACATTGTCCAAATGCATAGTCAACGAGACCACTTTACTGTTTACACCAGTATAATATCTTTTTGTTTTATTATTATGAACAGAAACTCAATAGTTAAAAACAGACTTAAGTTTCAGGATGTATAACTGTCATAATTAAGGCTACAGTAAAAACAAAGATATTCATACCTATAATACTGTGTAGTTTGTACATACCTTTGTCATCTGCGAAGTTGAGTCGAGCCTCTGTGTTATTGTAGGTATCTCCACCTGACAGAAAAGAGTATACAGGTCTTACCCTGATTCAATCACAGCTGTTTAAGGGGAGACACTGCAGGTGAAGAGGGAAAATATTTTAACTAAGAGATATCACCATTACATTTTAAATTTAAATGTCCCCACATTAAGACTATATTGTTTGTATTAGAAGTTTTTTTCTAATGTTATGTGTATATACAAATGATCTTGTTAAATATGTTAGTTGCTAGTTTGCATACATTTCCAAAACAGAATTCTGAACATTGGATAAAGACAGGTTCAAAATTATTGTTTCCTGTGGTTAACATAATGGAGTCTACAGTTTTTACAGAGGGAATTTTATCAGTTTTCATCACTTCATGAATCAGAAAATACTAAAGTCGTATTTTTTATATATATATATATATATATATATATATATATAGGAATTTATGTCGTATATGAATGCGTATTTGGAAACGTTCATTAAGGTACATCAAAATAGCTCAGAGTGTCCATTGATAATATGGGACACGCTTAAGGCCTACATAAGAGGGTGTGTGATAGCCTTTTCATCATCATTGAAAAAGAAAACAAAAAATGAGTTGAAATGCATTGAAAACGATATAATTAATCTGGAGAAGCAACACTATGTAAGTAATGACTAATATTTTATTGCTGATAGATGAACTTAAGTTGAAGTATAATTCTATTAATACTCATATAGATATACAATATGTATAATAAATGTAGTGTACTGTATATAGTATAGTGCGTATAGTGGGCATTTGGTGCAACGGTGTTGATGAAAAGCTTCTTTAATCATACAGAAACCTTAAACAAAACCTGGCTCTATGTGGGTGACTATAAGTTTGGACTAGATTGCTGAGAGAACCTGATAAATATGATAACCTGATGTTTTTTTAAATATGTCATTAGTTACTTAGCTGTTTTAGATTAAGTGGTTACGTAGTGTATTGTTTACTTACTGTATATAGCATACATGTTTGTCAAAGTTATGACTTAGAAAACAAAAATATATTGTAATGTGATATAGTAAATATAAAATAGACAAGAATATCAGTAACTGTAATTGTTTCCAACCATGCAGTTATGCTGCTGCAGCTGATATTGAGGGATATTTAAACAGCACAACTAAAAACTATAGTTTAAACATGATAGAGAAAACATATAGGTAAGGGAAATTAAATGTTGATTAAGTAATATGCATCAAGATGCCTTTCTGTAATCCTTCAGAACAGTGAGTTTCACCTGCAGACCTACATTAATGTGAAAGTGGAATCCAAATGCGAAATCCATAGTAGTTTGGCTGAGGCAATAGGAAGTATCACATGTGTGAGCTATATTTTTTGTAGTAAATTCCCATCACATATTTCTCATTTACATTCATGGAGTTATAGGTTAAACTGCATCTATGTTGATTATAGTTGCTACTAATGTACACCTCCAGTTGGAAAGAGCTTATTCTCCTATTAATAACAGGACAAATGTTTTATTTTGAAGTAAGGGAAGGACAGTGTTATGTGCGTCCATTCCAGGACCTTTAGTGTGTTTTTAATGGGGGACTGACTTTTCCCAAGTGTCTTTCTCAAATGGTTTACCTTCTAGTTCAGGAATACATGGTGATGGCAGGTCAAAATATGACAATTCTAGTACGAGTCTGAGTGCCGGGCAAATGCACGGCTGCAAAGATTGGCGTCCGCCAGTACCCCGACCTGCAAGAGGCGAGGGCCCGTTCATCGCTGCTTGCAGCTTTAATTATTATTATTTTTTGTCATCTCAGCTCAAACTGATAAAATCATGGTTTTTAGATACAACATGTTTAGAATAGAATCCTTGAACATTGGGCCATATAACTCGGGATATTTACCATACATGGATCTTAAAGAAGTGGTTAAAATCACTAGAAATCCTGTTATACTGTGGTAAGTGGTCTCATAAATTGTTAGGATATAAAAATACTCTCTCCCCGTTTTCCCCAATTTGGAGAAATCCAGGTATTTCTTGTTGTGGGGATGATACTTTTAAACTTTGGTGTGTATATATATATATATATATATATATATATATATATATATTATATATATATATATATATATATATATATATATATATATATATATATATATATATATATATATATATACATATATATATGTGTGTGTATATGTGTATGTATGTATGTATGTATATATATGTATGTATGTATATATATGTATGTATATGTATGTGTTACATATATCAGGCTACAAATAACATATGAACAAACCCCTCTGCAACGTACTTTAGAAGATAGATAGGAATGAAAGTGGAACGTTGTGATGTATGTGTTACTGAAGTTGAGATTTCTAGCTTAGAGTCTGAGAAAAACTAGATTTTGAGAAAAAAGCCTTTAAAGATATTCAGACATTCTACAAGACACTACAGGTGAACAGGGTAAGACATTTTAACAAACGGATATAATGAAACTTCCCTAATTGATTACCTAAGACCATTGTTTTTTGTATCAAAAGTTTTCTAAAAATGTGTATGTTTAAATATGCAAATGATGCATTCATTATTGCTAACGTGTATTTAAAATGTGACTTGAAATAGGGTCAGTACCAAATTTGCTAAATAAATACTCCCCCCCCTTAGTTCTGGTTGGTTTTAACTGTCTTTGAGATTCTGTAATTAAGACTACAGGAATAAATAATAATACATATAATTACTGTGTACTTTTGAAGTGTTTGATTTCTGTACATACTTTCCTTAACGCTGTAATTGGACGTCTGTTGATCGTCAGAAAGCTCTGCTTGGTCTGCGAAGCTAAGGGGACTTCCACCTGACAGAAAAGAGTATACAGCTATTTGGATTCAATATTATTTTCATGCACACATAAAAATGAATTACAACATATCTTTCCAGGAAGTGTCCCCATTACTCTAAATTATCCACTTACCACACTGTGAAAGTGAAAAATATATATTGAAGGTAGTGTTAAACTACAACTCCATTCACCTTAATCGTATTGGGCTGACAACAGAAGTTTCACACCTGCATGCATCATACAGAATTGTTCCAGCTTACCTGTGAGGAGGAGCAGAAAGAGGAAACCTGCAAGCATCATGACTCTAAGATGTCTCAACAGTTAATGAGCATCACGGTCCTCTCTGTGCTTCCTGAAAATGATTCTGTCAGTAATAATATCACTGCCTTGTACTAGAAGAGGGATGGGCAAAGTTTATAACCAATCCTTTATTTATTTTTTAATCTCATTATTATAACGATAGAAACATGCCTAATGCAATAAAGCTCCCAGGAACTGCCAACACCCTTTACACTTAGTGGGCAAATCAATTTAGCTATAATACCAAAAGCAGTTTAATTCTCACTTCCTGCACTGTTGTTGCTCTTTGGTTTCCCCAGTTGAGTAGTTTAATGTCTGCGCTGCATCTGAAAGGACTCTAGGCTTACGTTTCCGTGACTTGCGAGAACAGGATGATTGAGTTTAGGAAAAGGTCGTGGGTGGGCTTACACTTATATGACACGCGGGAATAACAGGTTGGTTAAAGAAGAAAGCGGCTTCTGTGACACGTGGCAATAACGGGACGGTTAAAGACACATGTGGGACACAATCCCCTGTCTCCTGGGTGAAGGTCCTGTGTTTGATCCATCCACCACCCCGACCAACCTCCCTTCATGGAATTTCCCCCTTACATACTACTCGCCAAACCCTGTGTAGTTGCTGCTCTCCCCGGTAGCCTACGTTATACAAACAGACCATCGTTAACAGGACTGGGCTAACCCACGAATAAGTTCACCAGTAACGTTAGCTGTATATATCTATATTAGCTGTATATATATATATATATTGTGTAGAACTTTTGAAACAATGGCACCTAGACTGTGGAACTCTTTGCCTCATGTTTTAAGATCGGCGGCCTCTGATGATATTTTCTTTTAAAACAGCTAAAGATATATCTCTTTTGGTCAGGCGTTCATTTAGCTGCATTGTTGAATCTACAAGCAATGTATTTTATGTTTTTGTGATTTATTGTGATTTACTGTGATTCATTGTGATAAATGTATTTTAATGTATTTATTTATTTGGCCAGTGAAGCACTTTGTGACTCTATCAGTGATAAGTGCTATATAAATAAACTTTACTTAGTTACTTATTAACCAGAACACATCATATATCTTGCAGTTTTTCTCAATCGATTTGGCACAATCGTCAAATGACTACTAAACTTTGTCAAACTATATGACTATTTATATGAACATTAGCTCAGTTGTTCACATGACTATAGTCATTTGACACGAAATGCATTGAGTATGCCTCAAAAAAGATTGCATTCATTTGCTATTGAATCATATTACTCTCAAAGGTAATTATACATGTTTGTTGTGTAAATCCCTTCATGCAAACTAGAGCAACTGACCACCACAATGACCTGTCACATATATTAGATACATAATTGTTATGTTACATTGTTGTATAAGTTGTCAGATGGCTAGAGATAGGCTTGATGGGGAACAATACAACTTCCTCACAATTAGACCAACCAAACAGGTGACAGTTGAGAATATCTGAATGTAAAAAAATAAAAAATATATAGATTATAAAATATTCTACAGGTCTATAAGATTTTTTGGAAGAAAAACTATTGTTAATGCATTTATATGTATATAGGTTTTTCTTTGTCACACATACACACACACACACACACACACACACACACACACAGACTCTTTGTCTTTATTGTTTATTTAAGCAGTATGAAGTCTAATACATGCATTTTTCAGAACCAGATGAAAGGACTATTATTCCATCACATGAATACATAATGTAGCTTAATGCAAATGCATTACTCTAACCATAAAATAAAAGAAACACATTTACACATCTAGATTAGCACACTTGGTATATAGTATACATGCTTAATATTCTGGATGAGCAAGCAAAACAGTTAAACAGTAGGCATTGATTACATTGCATTTCATTAGAAGATAACTTGATATGGATCTTTAAAGAGCTACACCCACATTTTAATATATTCTATTACGTATTTGATGGACATATTAAACATTAGAATTGTTCATATATATATATATATATATATATATATATATATACACACACACACACACACACACATTTGTGTTCAGAATAATAGCAGTGTGTTTAAAAAAGTGAATAATGCTCAAAATCCTTAGAATAGCTTTTAATTCCATAATATCAATGCATTGGAAACACTGCACATTCAATTCCAAATCAAAATGTGACCAAAATTGATCAAGTTTGTGTTATACCTTTACAGAAAGTGAAGAAAAAAAATAGAATAAAAAAATAGCAGTATTTACATTTTTCTTTACAAACTCAAACATTTACTGTATAAACTGAAAAATGTCTCAAGGGTTTGCTTTACTTTGAATCACTGCACTAATATTTCGTTGCATAACCATTATTTCTGAGAACTGCTTCACATCTGTGTTGCATGGAGTCGACCAACTTCTGGCACCTGTGAACAGGTATTCCAGCCCAGGACCATTGAACTACATTCCACAATTCCTCTGCATTACTGGGTTTTGCCTCAGAAACAGCATTTTTGATGTCACCCCACAAGTTTTCTATGGGATTGAGGTCTGGGGATTGGGCTGGCCACTCCATAACATCAATCTTGTTCATCTGGAACCAAGACTTTGCTCGCTTACTGGTGTGTTTTGGGTCATTGTCTTGTTGAAAGACCCATGTCAAAGGCATTTCCTCTTCAGCATAAGGCAACATGACCTCTTCAAGTATTTTGATGTATTGAAACTGATCCATGATCCTTGGTATGCGATAAATTGGCCCAACACCACAGTATGAGAAACATCTCCATAACATGATTTTTGCACCACCATGCGTTACTGTCTTCACAGTGTACTGTGGCTTGAATTCAGTGCATGGGGGTCATCGGACAAACTGTCTGCGGCCCCTAGACCCAAAAAGAACAATTTTGCTCTTATTAGTTCACAGAATGTTGTGCCATTTCTCCTTTGGCCAGTCAATGTGTCCTTTGGCAAATTTCAACCTATTCAGTAGATTTCTTTTTTTCAGCAATGGGACTTTGCGGGGGCTTCTAGCTGATAGCTTAGCTTCACATAGCCTTCTTCTGATCGTAACAGTACTCACAGGTAACTTTAAGTCTTCTTTGATTTTCCTGGAGCTGATCATTGGTTGAGCCTTTGCCATTTTGGCTATTCTTCGATCCATTCGAATGGTAGTTGACCGTTTTTTCCCACGTCGTTCAGGCTTTGGATGCCATTTCAAGGCATTTGAAATCATTTTGGCTGAGCAGCCTATACTTTTCTGCACTTCTTTATATGTTTTCCTCTCTCCAATCAACTTTTTAATCAAAGTCTGCTGTTCCTCAGTCCAATGTCTGGAACGACCCATTTTGCTGAGTATTTCAGTGTGAAGTGCATTATAACCAGCATGCACAACGTTTGCTTCCTTCCTTAAATATGGGCCAAAATTGACACCTGTTTCTTCACAGAATCAATCACTTCACTAATTGAACACAACACTGCTATTATTTTGAACATGCCTTTTCAATTACAGATTCAATTACACAGAATGAGCAGCATGCATGTCATGACTGTGGGGTCTGTTGGTTTTCAATGATTCTACAACACTTACTAGTAAATTATTTGCCATGTAGAAATATCACTTCTACCAAAAAAATTGATTTATGAGGTTAGTGATGTTGGACTGCTATTATTTTGAACACAACTGTGTGTATGTATATATATATATATATATATATATATAATCAAAAGCAAATATTACAAGAACTGTATAATACAACCAAATTGATGTCATGGGCTAATACAGAGTATATGTGTTAGATTAGCATTGTCTTAATCCTGTTTTTACACTTTGCCACTACTCGTCTGATGCATGGTTCCATTTTGAAAAGATAACAACTAAAAACAGACTGGCCACTGTGACATAGAAAATGAAGAAAACTTTGTTGATTGTTTTAGTCACTCTGGTCCAGTAGCCGGGCTTCCCATCTTCCTTCCTGCTGTTGAGGATCAGGACCAGTGTTTTCTCCATCTCCCTCAGCTCATCTGAGACCTTCTCCAAGGCATTGGACTCATCCGTCAGTTGGCTGCTGTTGCCCTGCAGAAGTGGTTTAGTTGACTGGTAATTAACAAGATTATGGACCATACAGGATTGCAAGCTGCTACATTTAACATTCATGTTTTTGTGTCCATTGTGATGAGAATAAAAGGGTTGATTCATCTTAATAACAAACATTTTCTGACTCACTCCTTCTGTTATCTTGTTGTGCAGATAGTTTTGGGGTTGTTTTTGAGATATCCATCCCTGAGATTTCTGTCTTCTTCCCAAACAATGTTTTTCAATTTTGTTTATCGTGCTAAATTAATTTAAAAATCTCAACTAAAGAAATTCAACAGCAACTACCCTTGCCCAAAAACATAATCTTTGTCACAGAAGAACTTACTGCTGAAATGTTTTATACTTTTCATTGATCTATAAATGTTGGGTTTTTTTTATTTGGGTGAACCAACCCTTTAAAGTGCAACCGATCCTAACCTCTCTAGCCAATGACAGCAGTTCAGATGGAGGTTCATCAGCAGACACATCACAAACACAAGCACAGTGAGTCCATTTCTTCATCTCTGAAAGTATAAGTTTGACACAATAAAGACAGTTGTAGCATCAACATTATGTATTGTAAGTTGTAATTGTGTCTGTGAGTATTCAAATCATAGCAGTGAATATAAGTAGCACTAGCAAACAAGCAGAGATTAAGGTTAGATCCAGAGGTTTGTAGAATTTATGTTTATTCTCACCTCCATCATGGTTGTGGAAGCTGACTTTGCCCTGTTTGTTACAGTCCTCACTCAGGCTTTGGTCTTTATCTGCCTCATTGTCTTGGGATGCAGCGTCTTTCTCCATTAGATACATCACCAAAATTGTCTCCAGGAGGCTTAGCATCATCAAACCAAACATCCCAATGCAGTAGACCGCTAAAGGGAGAAGGCAGCATCATTAATGTGGACGAATAACCACACATTGACTCAGTTTATGTGCTGTTCCTGCTCATATGAAGTACAGTCAAATAAAGGCAAAACTCTGAGCTTCTTTACCTATAAGAGGAATCCTGTCTGACGACGAAGGCAGAATCTCATTGAGAAGAAGCTGCATCACAGTGACAGCAAGCAGCACAGTGACCTTGAAGCTGAGCTTCTCCCCCCCGCTGTCCGAGATCAGGAATGAGGCCAAGTCCAGACAAAAGAAGAACATGATGGGTACCAAGAAGTTGGCGATGTAGAGGATAGACCGCCTCCTCATCTTGATCTAGTAAGGATTAGGTGGTTCAAATACTTTAGTCAAAGGAAACTCTGTGGTGCCCAGGTTGCAACAACAAGGTATCTGCTCACATCTGTGGTGGTTGAGGAAGCTTTTAAATGATTTATATCATTGACATATACCTGTAAGTTAACAATGTATGAAATGATAACGTAAAACAACATAGCTTTGTTGCTGCTGTGCTGTGAGTGTGTTGTCTTTAAGCGTTGCAGGTTCCTGGTTGGGTAGAGCAGGAGGTAATCAAGGAACTAAAGACAGCTGGCCAGTGGCCACTGTCTCTAGGTTATATAGGACCTGCGGCATCCTGGTAGTTTGGAGGATCCCTCTCCCCTGGTACCACTTTGTATTACTTTGGGAGTTTTTGACTTTCTGTATAAATTATTTAGTATTATCTTAGCTTGGCAGAATGTCTTATTTGTTCAGAATCAAAAATGTTGTTACATCTGTCAAACAGCCTCCCGTGCCATTCACAAAATCAAAGACAAATCTGGCAAGTTAATTACCTCACAACAGGTGAGGAAGGCCGGATTGTTGGCCAAAACATGGTGTGCAAAGTATTTTTTGGAGCATTGAGCTGTTGTGCAGACTTTACCTTCTTTTTATTAACATTTACTTTTTTGTCCTGCACCAGCAACTACTTGGATGTGCATTACATCATATTTTTCTGAAATTAATTACCTCCCCGGAAGAGATGAATAAATGTTTTGTTAAATTTTATCAGATAAGAAAATTATGTTAGAGCTCATTTCCCAGGCCACGAAAACAAACCTAAAAACACCATCCTCACCTGCCTTAATCATCACAACGCTAATCTCAATCTCGTTTCTATACTTACTTTTGCTAGCCCATGTAATCCTATCTGATGCTAACATAAGGAAGGCTTGGGAAGAAGAAATGGGAGCTGAAATTACTGATGATACTTGGGGCCCTATCTTGCACCCAGCGCAATTGACTTTGTACACGGACGCATCATTCCTATTTTGCACCCGACGCACAGTGGACTTCTCCCTCCACAGACCCACGTCGGTAAATTAGGGAATGAACTTGCTCTCTCGGGGGCGGTTCAGCAAAAAGAGGAGGCGTGTCCCGGCGCAAACGTTCCTTAGTGCTATTTTGCAGTTTCAGAAAACAGTTCCGCCACAGACCAGGAAAAACCTAGTCTAAAGTCAGTGGTGTGTTATTCAGATGCTATTTTAAGGGCGCATGCTTGGCCGTAATGTAGAGTGTGCACACCGCACATACACTTTGCATCTCTCATCTCACGGACTCAGCAGTTCCCATTTTTGCAAACCATACATAAATACAAGGAAAAATATGAGCTTGTTTTACACAACATTTCCATGAATCATGGATGTGTTGATGACATAAATGAGGAAATATTAGAGGACTTAAGGAGATGTGATGTTGAACTGCATGTGTCGATGCCACTTAACCCAAATGCCCCATCAACAGCACGGGAGAGAAGAGACAGAAGAGCTGCATCGTCTATAGTGAGGTAATCTCGGTCTAATGTTAGACTACATTGCAAAAATATCACCATGTGATTCAGTGAGAGTGAGCCCAAAACATTGGAAAGTATGTTTTTGTGACAATTCTTTATTTACATTTTGTCAAAAAGAAAAATCAATAGCAAATGTCGGTCTCCTCGGCTGTGAATAGCTCCTGGCGTGCGCCCATGGATGTATTAAGAGCGTGCGCCTAGCAAATCCACCATTATAATAGCAATCCACCATGGAACAAGCACGCCTGCTTTTAAAGGGAATGTGAGATAATGCACTGATTGGTTTATTGCACATTACGCCCAAACCACACCTATGAGTACTGTAGCTACTTCAGACCAACCCATTTTGGATTTGCGTTGGGCGCAAGAGTCATTTATCCTGCTGGTATAATAGCAACAGCGCCGAGATCCGCCCACAAAACTACTAGCGTTTGATACTTGCGTTTCAGATCGTTAAAATAGGGCCCTTGGAGTGCAATTCTTGCAATGGTATCCAAACGTTCCATAAATGCCAGACAACGGCTTATACAATTCAAAATCATGCACAGACTCCACCTTACAAAATCAAGACTCCATACTACAGACACTAACGCCTCCCCCCTGTGTGATAAGTGCAAACAGTACACAGGTACGTTACTCCACCAGCTGTGGCTTTGCCCTAAGCTCCACGCCTTGTGATCACTAATATTTGACTACATTTCTAAGGCTTATGACAAACCTATTAGACCAGACCAATTTCTCACCTTGTTGGGCTTTTCTGTGACTTCCACTCGGGATAATCACATTGTCCAAGCCATCTCACTTTGTACTTTGCTAGTGAAACACCTCATTTTACAACAATGGAAATCTGAATCCATCCCACATTCCACCGATGGCTGAGACAACTCGACAATGTAATCCACATAGAAGGCCTTCTATATAAGCTTGCCAATCAAGAGTCTTTCTAAATATAAGGAACCCGCTTCTTGACAAATGGTCGATAACCCAGCAGTCATGAATTGATTTACAAACCTCATGTGCCTGAACAGTCGTGTCAAGTTGTAATCCATAGTGTACCGCTACTTTTTCCTGAATCACTGTTGTTGCCATGTTAGTTCCTTTTTGGTTCTTTTTTTAACCTCATTTCTGCCATTCTCTCTCACGCCCAGTATAACATCCATTAGTTTTGTGTGTGTGTGTGTGTGTGTGTGTGTGTGTGTGTACATTTACGAGTGTATATGTATATGGGTGTATGTATGTGTGTGTGTGTGTGTGTGTGTGTGTGTCTATGCATGTACTGTATATGTACATTTATAGGGGAGGGGGCCTTCCCGTCACAATTTAATTACTCCTTTAAGGTTTCAGTTGCTGCCTGTTCCATTACTAGTTCTGTAAGGGTTTGCTTGCTTATCTGGACATTTCTTGCATTGCCACCTTGTATTACATGGGGTGCTGCTGGTGCAATGCATTTGGTGCATGTCCTGGAAAAACTCAATAAAGAGATTTAAAAAAAAAAAAAAAAAAAAAAAGAAGAAAAAAGTACACACATTGATTTTTTTCTGAAAGAAAACATTTTAGCAGTAACATTTCTCAATACTTACAATGTAAACAATCATGCTTTGGTTGTCGATAAGATTGCTGACAGTTTTGTTGTTAACTGTCATGGATATGAACAACCACTCGTACTGGGTCCGCATCAACTTCCGAGTCCACTCTGTGTTTTTGAAACCATCTTCAATGGCCTCAAACTTTATTTCGTCATCTGAGGTAGAAAATAAAAATAAAAGTTTTTTTCTTATCAGGTCAACAAAGAAGGAATGTATGTGGTGGTGACAAACTGTTCAGTGTGATCAAAGTGATCACAGCACACATGTATTTAAATGAAAAACACACGTTTAAGATGAATGTCTAGAACTTTTAAAATTGGTTACAAGCTCACCAGAATATGTGGCAGACTTAAAAGAGAGGTTGCAGCTCTGAACGTCAAAGGGAAATTTGTAAACTTGCATCCTGCACGTGCTGACTATCATCAGGTCGTTCCTCAGGGTGACGTAGCCGTCCCAGTCAATGGTAAGATAAGGACTCGGAGGGGCCTTGTCCTTCTCTGTCCTGAATAACAAACATTTATGTTTTTTTATCTAACGACTTTCTAAACGGTCTGATGCTCTATCACTAATAACCATTGTGAGTGTATGTGAATTTGTGAGTGTGAGAGCATGCACATAACTTCAAACTTACATCTCTTCAATACTTAGATCTGGCTTCCACAATAATTCAGTAGGAACAACCACCTGTTCAATTCCACAAAAATCAGGTGCATGCCACCTAATGTGTTCATTTTGCCATTTCTACACAGGAAAACATGGAGGGGATCAAGAAGAAAGGAAGAAGAAGAGAAAGAATGAAAAGAAATAATTTCAGTTTCCACTCTAATGAACAGGTACGAATGATCAGAAAACTGATGTCGATCTCAGAGAGAACTCACCATATAAATCCAAACGTAAGGAACGAAAGTCTGGTCAATCTCTCTCTATGAGTAAAGAAAAAAGTATGTGTGAAAGTCTTTTCTGCTGCACAATTCAATGAATATTGTGGCTGACCATACAGCAAAACTGTCATTAAACACAGCACTATGCCGCTTTTAATATCTTGATCTTGATTTACTAATATATAACACAGGGACAAGAACAAACAACATTTCAGTTAATACATGCCAAATCTAAGCACAACTCAAATGTTTAAGGAAAACCATCGGCTTCAGGTGCTACTTTTGCCAGACAAGTTGGAATAGATGACATGCACCTGTGTAAACCCAATTTAGAACAGTAACCTGATAAGACTATAAAGCTGCATTTATTCATCTGAGGCAAACGGTTACGCCACACCTACGGTGGCTACGTTTCCTGGTATTTGATGTTGTGTGCCTTTCAGGCCCCCAGACTGCAGAGCACACTAACATGATATGCTGCAGTTCAGCATCTACAGGAAGTGTCGAGGGCAGCGAGTATGTACAGTATTAGAGCTGGTCAGCAGCAGCTAAGTTGATTTGAATATACAGATTTGTACTGAACGGTCTCAGCAGGGTAAACAAACATTTATTAGTCAGTCGCCACCCGCACTGCTTAAAGAAAGCAACACTTTGTCACACAGTTCTGAGTGATATTCTAACATAATTTCAGGTTGTATATGCTTCTATTAATATGGTGTGTCAGTTAGTTTGTTAACATATAAACACAGTGGCAGACATTAAAGTGAAAGCTTTGATCTATTTCTTGGAGGCAGTACGTATACCAGTTTAGACCCGGTATAAGCAGCAGTAAAAAAGAATTGCATTTTTAGAATTAAAGGTATAGTATAGTATAGTTAAAATGTTAATGCAATACAATTTTCATAAAGTTCAGTGAATATTTCCTCACAGTCATCTAGCTCTCTATGTTCTGTGTGCGCTGAAAAAAAATCTGGTGTTATGTGTAAATGCAAAACAAACAAAAAGGAGCGCACAAGCAAACTAACATTAGCCTGGATGCCAGTCGAACTTCGCCCCGCCCACAACATTTGAGGTTGG
Organism: Sander lucioperca; assembly: GCF_008315115.2. Taxonomy (NCBI): domain Eukaryota; kingdom Metazoa; phylum Chordata; class Actinopteri; order Perciformes; family Percidae; genus Sander; species Sander lucioperca. Next base: position 20,059,076 of record NC_050194.1, on the reverse strand, counting down.
GAAGTTCATTTTCTGACTAGAATCTGAGAATGACAATGTCAGGCTAAAATAACACCAGCCAATCATCATCAGGAGTATCAACAATCATCGCAATCTTATCGCAACAGCGATAAGATTTTTTTTCTTCATATAGCGCTGTGTGAACGCGTTCATGTGATTGGCTTATAAGTAAACAATCCCCCACGTGGGGTGCGTTCTTGTGATTGGCTAAAACAAGGGAGATATCTGATTGGTTGCAGAACATTCCCTGTTTAAAAAAAGGCATTTGTGTGTCGAGCCAAGTCAGGGCAGTCTCAAAATTCACACACAAATGCAGTGAAGTTCACAGACCACAAGCAGTTTGTAAATCAAGATATATTTGTGTATGTATCAGAAATACATTTCTGAATCTTGTCCTGTGCATTTCTGAATTTTGTGTGCATTTCTGAATTTTGTATGCATTTGTGAATCTTCTGTGCTTTTTAAATTTTGTGTGTGTATTTGTGAATTTTGTGCACATTTGTGTATCCTGTGTGTGTATTTGTGAATCATGTGTGTGCATGTATGAATCCTGTGTGTGCATATGTGAATGTGTGTGCATTTATCTTTATTGAGACTCTTTTAGCTCCATATTCCTGGGCATGGTCTTGATTTCCACATAATGTCTCTAGTTCAGAGAGTTCAATGAAAAAATAATTTAAAAAATACCCTCCTTAGCAAAAGGAACTAATTCCTATCAGAAAATGTAAAGCTTAATTTAAAACTTACCACATCTAGGATGCCATAGATCACAATTTGCAGGTGTACCCGTGTAGGCTTTTTAAAGTCTTTAACAGGTCGAGCCATGGTGTACTTATCCTTGTTTTTGGTCAGATTCAGGTAGTCTAAAACATCCTGATAACCACAGGATTTCCCAGAACTTTCTCCAGAGCCCGGATCTATTGGGAGATTTTAAGACACAATCTCAGTCAGAGTTTTTTCTTAAAAAATAAAGAAATGCTTCAATGCTCTTATTTTTGTCTGGACATCAGATACACTGTATGTATTCATGATTACTTATAATTTAGAAGAAATGACAAACAATAAGCTCTCTGGGTAGGTATCCACTGCTTCTGAATTTATTATCAATCCTTGGAAAACACCAGCTGGCAAATATCTGCAGTAATATCCAGGGATTGTGGTCAGTGAAAGGCTATTATGAGATGGGCGTTGGCAGGACTGTGGGTGTTTATGTCATCAGCCCACTAATGATTTGTAAATGTGAGCTTTCACAGTCATTTAAAGGCCTCTCTATTTGAGAACCATCCGGTACACACTGTCCAAATGCATAGTCAACGAGACCACTTTACTGTTTACACCAGTATAATATCTTTTTGTTTTATTATTACAAACAGAAACTCAATAGTTAAAAACAGATTTAAGTTTCAGGACATATATCTGTCATAATTAAGGCTACAGTAAAAAAGAAATATTCATACATATAATACTGTGTAGTTTGTACATACCTTTGTCATTTGCGAAGTTGAGTCGAGCCTCTGTGTTATTGTAGGTATCTCCACCTGACAGAAAAGAGTATACAGGTCTTACCCTGATTCAATCACAGTTGTTTAAGGGAGACACTGCAGGTGAAGAGGGAAAATATTTTAACAAAGAGATATCACCATTACAATTTAAATTTAAATGTCCCCACATTAAGACTATATTATTTGTATTAGAAGTTTTTTTCTAATGTTATGTGTATATATACAAATGATCTTGTTAAATATGTTATTTGCTAGTTTGCATACATTTCCAAAACAGAATTCTGAACATTGGATAAAGACAGGTTCAAAATTATTGTTTCCTGTGGTTAACATAATAGAGTCTAAGGTTTTTACAGAGGGAATTTTATCTCTTTTCATCACTTCATAAATCAAAAAATACTAAAGTCAAGTTTCACCACGTTTTTAGGTGTAAAATGTTACATATATCAGGCTACGAATAACATATGAACATACCCCTCTTCAACATACTTTAGAAGATAGCTATGAAAGTGGAACATTTAATGTACTGTATGTGTTACTGAAGTTGAGATTTCTGGCTCAGAGTCAAAAAACATTTGTTGAGAAAACAGCCTTTAAAGATATTTTAACATTCCAGACATTCTGCTACACAGAACACTACAGGTGAACAGGGTAAGACATTTTAACAAACAGATATCATAATGAAACTTGTATGTTTAAATATGCAAATGATGCATGAACTATTGCTAACATGTATTTAAAATGTGATTTGAAATAGGGTCAGTATCAAATTTGCTAATTAAATACTTTCCCCCTTAGTTTTGTTTGGTTTTAACTGTCTTTGAGATTCTGTAATTAAGACTACAGGAATAAATAATAATACATATAATTACTGTGCACTTTTGGAGTGTTGATTTCTGTACATACTTTCCTTAACGCTGTAATTGGACGTCTGTTGATCGCCAGAAAGCTCTTGGTCTGCGAAACTAAGGGGACTTCCACCTGACAGAAAAGAGTATACAGCTATTTGGATTCAATATTATTTTCATACACACATAAAAATGAATTACAACATATATTTCCAGGAAGTGTCCCCATTACTCTAAATTATCCACTTACCACACTGTGAAAGTTTTTGGAAATATATATTGAAGGTAGTGTTAAACTACAACTCCATTCACCTTAATTGTATTGGGCTGACAACAGAAGTTTCACACCTGCATGCATCATACAGAATTGTTCCAGCTTACCTGTGAGGAGGAGCAGAAAGAGGAAACCTGCAAGCATCATGACTCTAAGAGGTCTGAACAATAAATGAGCATCACGGTCCTCTCTGTGCTGGCTGAAAATGATTCTGTCAGTAATAATATCACTGCCTTGTACTAGAAGAGGGACGGGCAAAGTTTATAACCAATCCTTTATTTATTTATTTATTTTTAAATCTCCTTATTATAACGATAGAAACATGCCTAATGCAATAAAGCTCCCAGGAACTGCCAACACCCTTGACACTTAGTGGGCAGATCAATTTAGCTATAATACCAAAAGCAGTTTAATTCTCACTTCCTGCACTGTTGTTGCTGTCTGGTTTTCCCAGTTGAGTAGTTTAATGTCTGCGCTGCATCTGAAAGGACTCAAGCATTTACATTTATTTACAAAAAATTTACAACTGATCTCAGTTGTGATTGAGGGTTACAGCGCCATGCTTTCCCATCCGTTCCAGGGCACAGTTCATTTCTTGCACTCTTTTTTTCCACCAAACATGTTCCTCACAATCAGCGCTTTTGATACATTGGGAGGTGGAAGGAGCTACCGATTTCCCAATCACACCTCAGATCCAATCACAATGGTTGTTTACAATACCTTTGGGGTAAAAAATTCCTGCGTCCCACACATACAATTTATGGGGATGAGCAAACAAGGGCGAGAAACAACTGGATATACTCACACATCTAAAATTTAGTTTGTACAGAAGACTCAAGCAATTTCAAGCCTCAAAAGTGCTAACGTTGTCTATGCAGAAAATGAAAGGGATTTTGAGGTCTGGTATAACTCCCAATTCGCAACTCTATAGAAAATTAATGTCAGTCAGCGGTGGCTCTCAGCTTGCTACTTTAGGTGTGTTTCTACCCTTACATCCATCATTAGACAATAGTCACTCCCTCAGTGGATCTCACAGCAACTTCAAACACAAATTGAATATCAGACATGTTGCAATCACCAATGAACTGTATTGAACATACAGAGATAAAAATGAAAAACATGGAAATAACATTTACTACCAAGCACACCAGAATTTGGCAAAGTAAAATTTAATTCTGTGTCCATGTGAAATAGGTGGTCCTCACAAGTGACAAAAAAACACTGGTCACCACAACTGTCATAACGTGTGTGTGTGTGTGTGTGTGTGTGTGTGTGTGTGTGTGTGTGTGTGTGTGTGTGTGTGTGTGTGTGTGTGTGTGTGTGCGTGCGTGCGTGCGTGCGTGCGTGTGTGTGTGTGTGTGTGTGTGTGTTTTTCAAAGGAAAACATCATGGCATAATATAGGCCGAAGCAAAGCATTTTCTCAGAAGAAAACACGTGATATAATTATTACATCTTTTACTATCTCAGTTTCCTGCAAGAATCTAGACAACCTGTGAGAGCATGTACAATATAAAGATTGTGCATATTACACGCTATAGACATGTAAATATTGAGATTTAGTGACTGTGAAGGCCATGGCCTACTATTTACATACTTTTTATACTCAATAAACCCTTTTGAATTGCCCTGTTGCTGAAATGTGCTATACAAATAAAGCTGCCTTGCCTTTTGTGACCAATACCCTGCATGTAAGTATCTGCAGCCATATGTTTCAACCATTTATTTAGCTTTTGCTTTGTCACTCATCTGTATACTGTAATCTACATATGTTAACATACAGACATACAAAGAAAAACAAAGAACAAAGTTTGTCTTTAGTGTTTATTTCAGCATTTTAAAGTCTGATACATGTTTTCAGAACCAGATGACAGGACTTTTATTCTATCATGCAAATACCCAATGTAGCTTCAATGCAAATGCATATATATATATATATATATATATATATATATATATATATATATATATACACTATATGTCATATTAGTGTACTATAATTACAATAGAAGAATTTACAATGCAACCAGACTAGTTCATTCTACATACAGTATATGTGTTTGATGTAGAAGTAGCACTACATAAAACATGCAAACAACAGTAGGTGCAATTTACAAAAGGACTAAATATCTGAACAGCCAAATACATATTTCCTCATCAGCTTTGCCAAAACAAGTAAATGGAAAACAAGGCTTTTATGATTTCACATCTGCCAGCAGAGCAAGATGTGATGAAACCCCTGTTAAGTGCTCAGGGCTCCAAAGGCCCAGACAGACCGTCATGGTGGCTTGTTCAGAATACGATCTCATATTGTACTAAATAGTTCACCGAAACGTGTTTTTGAAAACATTTTAAGCAAGAAATAGGCCATGCAGTTGCTGAATCTGTCTTCATTTCAGATCAACAAAGGTCAGTTTTTTTTTTTTTTCAGATTTTCGTCAGATTTTGAGAGACTCTAGTCACACTCATTCTGCTCCCCATTTCCGGGTTAGCACTCTACCAATCAGATGGGTCATTTGAGTCCGACTGCTGGCAGCAAATTTATATACATGGCATTTAGGCAACCTTTATTGCAATGTTGGCACGGTAAGATGTCCAGACTAGTGCAACAGTAATTTTCGTTTTTTGCGTCCTGCATATGCGTCGACAATGGTCTCAGAGGAGAGCCAGAGCCCTGAAAAAATATTTTTTTTACTAAAGCAGTAGGCCTATATGAAATCAGATGTATTACCTACCACCATTTAGTTGTTTTGTGTTATTTGAAATATTTATAAAATGTCATGCCAGAAGTAATTATTCCACTCATTTTTGAAACAATGCAATTACTAGGGCTGGGCATATCGATCTAAATATCGATAGTATCGATACCAAGATGAGTATTGGTATCGGATCGATACTGTCGTGGTGAGATCGATACTTTTGTTGCAGTTTCTCTCCGAGTTCATGCGAGCACAGCGTCTCTCCAAGTATGTGCGCAGTGTGCAAACAGCGCACCTCTCTCTCTCTCTCTCTCTCTCTCTCTCTCTCTCTCTCTCTCTCTCTCTCTCTCTCTCTCTCTCTCTCTCTCTCTCTCTCTTTCTCTCTGCCCCCTCCCTGCTCTGCCGGAGGTGGAGAGCGGAGAGTCAGAACAGTGAGAGAAGCCTGTGATAATTTTTTGTTGTGTTGTTTATATTGTTATATTCATATTTATACATTGTGGCTTTTGTTTACTTATTTTGCACAACTGACTTTGTTACTTTACTACTGACTTTATTCTTCACAAATATCTGTGTGCAGTGTATTTTTTGTTGTGTTTTTTTATATTGTTATATTCATATTTATACATTGTGGCTTTTGTTTACTTATTTTGCACAACTGACTATTTTTCACAGATATGTGTGTAATAGAAGGTATTTTTGGTTGTGCTGTTGACTTTGTTATATTTATATTTTGTTATTATATACATTTTTTTATTATTTTTGTACCGTTACATTGTTTTATATTGTTCTAGTTAGTAAATAAAAACATTTAGATTTGCCTAAAATCTTTGTCCTGTGTTTTATCATAATCATAATCAACTAACTAAAGGCAAAATCACAAAATGATTCAATGATCGTGACGTTACAAGTAAAAAGTATTGGTATCGGTATCGGCGATACTAGCCCTGTATTTACTTGGTATCGGATCGATACCAAAATTCCCACAGACCGTGTCACAGACCGTGATCAAGCTGCATAATAGATTTTTCGAATGTGTCGAATATCCAACGCCCAATATAAAACTAAGTTTACCACAGTCTGTCACAGCGCCAGAAGCCCAGAAGCCAAGTGTCATCTAGTTCCATTATTTTCGAAAGAAGGCAGATCTCTCTATTTCCAACATTAGGCAACTCACACCAAAACAATCTAGATTGATAAATAGTACTTCAGGTGAGAGCAAAAACATGCATTGCAAGAACGACCTTAACCTTTAAGGATTATAACTAGGTAATACACAAAAGCCAAGTAGAAGGGGGAGGAGAGAGCTTTTGGCTGGTGTTGAACTGGTGTTCAACACCACTGGTGTTGAACTCAAAGAGCACAGGTGTGCTATTTCCTGCAAACAGTACATACCAGTGAAGACCAGGTACGTATTAAGCTAAAAAAGAAAAAAAAGACTGGAGGAGATGGTAATTAAATTATTAGCTGTGGGTATAGCTAAGTCATAACAAAGGAAACAGTTAATCAATCATGTTTTCATTATGTAGCAATGCTCCCCTCTGAATTGTTCCATTGTAAAAAGATAATTATTAAAAACAGAGTGATCACTATTACATAGAAAATAAAGAAAATTCTGTTGACTTTTTTAGCCACTTTGGTCCAGTAGCCAGGCTTCTCCTCTTCCTTCCTGTTGTTGAGAAGCAGGGACAGTGTTTTCTCCATCTCCCTCAGCTCATCAGAGAGTTTCTCCAAGGCATGATACTCCTCTATTTTGCTGCTGTTGTCCTGCAAATATGTTTTAGTAGACTGGTTTACACAATTATGGACATTATCAGCTGATAACAATACACTTAGATTTAGCATTGTGTGTCCATTGTGATTAAATGCAACCCAGTTCTAACCTCTTTGGCCACAGGCAGCAGTTCACATGGAGTTTCGCTAGTAGACACATCATAAATACACGCACATTCAGTCCATTTGTGCTCCTCTGAAAGGACAGTGTTTCCCGAATTTAAAATAATACAATTACCAAGCACGTATGCATTTGAAATAAAATAAGACATCATAACAGTAAGACATTATAACAGCAAAATAAATAGAAAAATAGCTTGTATGTCTCCCGATTGAGTTGCACCAGTTTTTTTACAAAATCATTTCTAGGTTTGTGTGTAAAATCCTTCCTACGAACGTTGTTTGGCATATGTTCTAAAGTAACTGGCATGGCGTTTTGTAATTTAGGTATTTAAATTCTTCCTAATTTACATAATTATTAAACAGGTGTATTAGTTTATTAGTTGGTTTATAGCTCTACAACAGTTACACATGGGAGATATTAGCTGTAAAATAATTTACACCAACTTATCTCTACATAAGGCCAGTAACTACTAAGGATACTTTAGTTATACGTAACTAGGCTACTTTGGGACTGACGAACAGCAGGTGCAACTGGCCCCAGGTCTTACCTTCGCGACAGTTGTGGAGGTTGGCCTTGCGTTGTTTGTTACAGTCCTCATGCAAGCTTTGGTCTTTATCTGCGTCATTGTCTTGGCATGCAGAGTCTTTCTCCATTAGATGCATCACCAAAATTGTCTCCAGGAGGCTCAGCAGCATCAGAGCAAAAATCCCAATGCAGTAGAGGGCTGGGAGGGGCAGGCAGCATAATTAATGCAGACAAATAACTACTCATTGACTCAGTATATGTGCTTGTTCTGCTCATATCAAGTACAGAAAAAGGAATGACTCTGAGCTTCTTTACCTATAAGAGGAATCCTGTTTGACGAGGAAGGCAGAATTTCATTCAGAATGAGTTGTAACACAGTGACAGCAAGCAGCACAGTGACCTTAAAGCTGAGCTTCTCCCCCCCGCTGTCCGAGATCAGGAAGGAGGCCAAGTCCAGACATAGGAAGAACAGGATGGGTGCCAAGAAGTTGACAATGTAGAGCACAGACCGCCTCTTCATAGTGATCTGTGAAATGATGTTTGTCAGATGGTTGATGTTCCTACTCCTGCACATCTGAGAAAGGCAGCTTAAAAAACTATGTACAGGTAACAAGGTCATCTGCACCAATGTGCTTGTCTCCATTGTCAAAAGAAGCAACATAAGTAAAAGTACAGTGCACTCAAATGTTTACTGGAGTAAAAACAGTAACATGTAGTAAAGAAAAAACACTTGAGAAAAAGGAGAGCTGCTGGTGGATTTTTAGATTTTCAGATCAGCCGAAGAATGAAAATAAAGAAGGAAATAAGGGGGGTAAAGAGGAAGAAGGAGGAAAAAAACAGGAAAGTAATAAGAAAAGGTTGTTTGACAGGACAGGATGGGGAAAGGAAGGAAAAAATAGGGAAAGAAAAAGTAAAAAGTATAGAAAGAAAGAAAGAAGAAATAAAAGAAAAAAGGAAGCTACTTAAATCTGTAACTAAATAAAGAGCTTGATGACATGAGTACTTTCTTCCTGTGTACATCTGTATCTAGTTATACGTACAGTGTAAATGACGATGTCTTGGTTGACCATATCGCTGGCATTGTTGGCTGTAACTATCATGTTGATGAATAGCCATTCGTACTGGGTCCGCATCACCTCACGAGACCACTCTGTGGCCTCTGAAGAGTTGTCACTTGGCTGGAGCCGAATGTCCCTTGCTGAGGTGGGAGATACAAGAACTGTAAGGTTGTTTTAGGTGAGATAACAGGAAAGGAATGGATGATAAGTGGTGGAATCTGGTGGTGTGTGGTGGAGACCAGTAGCCAGAACCCCCACTCTCTATTACTGTAAATGAAAATACAGCGTAAATATGGTGTCAGTGTCACTGTCAGTGCCAGCCAATGATAGGACGGGGATGTTACTGATTTATGCAAAATGAAAAGATTTGATTGGTTTTGTGAAAAGATTATTTTTCTGTCTACATATTTTCCTTTTGATGTTAACACTGTCACACACCAATTATGTTATGCATTAGCACCCGACATTGGTCCACTCATATGGAGCTAAATCAGGGCCAAATGTTTTGTTAATTTGAAAAAAATATATATAGTTGAAAAACTAAAGCTTGAAATTGAAAATTTAAGTTTTGGTCTAAAACTTGAAAAATAAAACCATGTATTCAAACTAAATATACGTGTACCAATTTTTCTTTCAGTTTGAATAAAATTTAGATTAAATTCTGGAATTATTTTTGAATAAATTATTAATTTTCACTTTTCTATTTGTTTTCAGTTCCACATTTCATGTTTTCAGATTCAAAACTTATTTTTTTTACGGCTTCAAATCTTTTTTTTCAGTTTCAGATCAGTTTTTTTCAGTTTCAGACTTTTGGCCCTGATTTTGCGTAGGGGGCGTGGCTTCAACTCAGAGGGGCGTGGAATTATGAGTGACAGCCTAACAAAGAAGGCAGAAGACTCTCCTCAGTCATGTTGCCTTCAGGAAATTGTGTTACTGCGAGAACTATGACTGAATGCTTTCTATCCACCATATACATGTGATTTTTACTAAACAAACTGATGCCAGTGACAAAGTTTTCCATTTAAAATACTGTTTTGGATAACACTTGGTACCAATTACACTATAAGAGCAATAAACTGTGCCAGATTGTGCAGTTCAGCATGAACAATGACTTCTCCCACTTCCACGTACGACTTTGAATGAATGCACCACAGTATTCACTCGGCAGTCAGCATGGCGTCCGCTCCGCCAAGGCAACCCTGGCGCCAGCACACAGGTAAGACATATGAAAGATATTAGCATTTTTGAATAGATACTTTGGGACATTATCCCCGCAGTGGCATTTTTTTTGTCATTAACACATAAAGAGAAAATAGGTGGACAGCTGGACAAAGCTGGAAATGAAGCATCGCAGCCACTGTCGAGTTATGGTCATTCTGACAAACAGAGGTTAACAAAGACATTACACGTTAAAGACAAAAAACTTGAGCTGGACACTGAAATTAGTGTAAAAACACCAGCTAGTGTGAAGCTAACATTAGTTAATGCTAACTTTAGTGCTAGCAATGCTTCATTTCCAGCTTTGTCCAGCTGTCCACCTATTTTCTCTTTATGTGTTAATGACAAAAAAATGCCACTGCGGGGATAATGTCCCAAAGTATCTATTCAAAAATGCTAATATCTTTCACATGTCTTACCTGTGCGCTGGCGCCAGGGTTGCTTTGGCGGAGCGGACACCATGCTGACTGCCAAGTAAATACTGTGGTGCATTCATTCAAAGTCGTACGTGGAAGTTTATTGCTCTTATAGTGTAATTGGTACCACGTGTTGTCCAAAACAGTATTTTAAATGCAACTTTGTCACTAGCATCAGTTTGTTTAGTAAAAATCACATGTATATGGTGGATAGAAAGCATTCAGTAATAGTTCTCGCAGTAACACAATTTCCTGAAGGCAACATGACTGAGGAGAGTCTTCTGCCTTCTTTGAGAGGCTGTCACTCATAATTCCACGCCCCTCTGAGTTGAAGCCACGCCCCCTATGCAAAATCGGGGCCAAAATTCTGAAACTGAAAAAAACTGATCTGAAACTGAAAAACAGATCTGAAACTGAATTTTGAGTTTTGAATCTGAAAACATGAAATGTGGAACTGAAACTAAATATAAAAGTGAAAAATGAAAATTAATAATTTATTCAAAATAATTCCAGAATTTAATCTAAATTTTATTCAAACTGAAAGAAAAATTGGTACACTTATATTTAGTTTGAATACATGATTTTATTTTTCAAGTTTTAGACCAAAACTTAAATTTTCAATTTCAAGATTTAGTTTTTCAACTATATATTTTTTTTTCAAATTAACAAAACATTTGGCCCTGATTTAGCTCCATACCCTCTGACTTGGTGCACCAAACTTGCACTCAACTTGCACGTCACACTAAACTCTTATAAACACAACTCAGCCCGCTCTCACCTGTGTGTATGATAGACTTGAAGGAGAGGTTGCAGCTCTGAATGTCAAAGGGGAATTTGTAAATTTGCATCCTGCAGGTGCTGACCAGCACCTGATTGTTCTGGACTTCAACATCACCTTTATCATTGATGGTGAGATAAGGACTCGGAGGGGCTTTGTCTTTCTCTGTCCTGTATGAGAACACACGGAGACATGTGAACACAGAAACACACATGATGGCAATCCCTTCAGCACATTTTAAAAACTTAAGAAGCACTAATATCGATCCAATACTAGTGCTCTATTTTTCCCAAACTCAATGTATGTATGCCTCACTATGTTTAACTCACACATTTTGTTATGTACGCAGATTAATGTGACTTAATAAATGTAATTTTAATTAAATTATAGATTTTTCCTGCAAAGTGAAATTAGTTTATACTGACACGTATCAACAACTATAGACAAGTAGCGCAAACTGTAATCTGCATGCCTGATGTTTTCTGCAGTCATTTTCTTTTTATTGCTATAACAACCTTAGCCAAATGTGAAGCCTTGCCACAATTCAACTCATTTTTTTTCTTAGCTCTTTTTTGTGCATAAAAGCATGGGTGGCTGGAAACACACTTAATTGTAAGTGATTGTAAGTGTGTGTGTGTGTGTTTAACTATATTTGTGGGGTCTAAAAACCGGGAGTCCAGTATACTTGTGGGGTCCCGATAGCTTTGTGGGGCCAAAATGCTGGACCCCACAAGTTTAAAGGGCTGTTTGAGGGTTAAGACTTGGTTGTAGGATTAGGGTTAGAATTAGGTTATGGTTAGGGTGAGGGTAAGGGTTAAGGTTAGGCATTTAGTTGTGATGGTTAAGGTTAGGGTAAGGGGCTAGGGAATGCATTATGTCAATGACGGGTCCCCACAAAGATAGTACCACAAACCTGTGTGTGTGTGTGTGTGTGTGTGTGTGTGTGTGTGTGTGTGTGTGTGTGTGTGTGCGCGCAAATACATTCACACTTACATTTCTTCAATAGTGAGATCTGGCTTCCACAAAAGTTCAGTAGGGAGGGAAACATTATCAATTCCACAAAACTCATTTGGATCCCAGGAAATGTATTCATTGTGCCACCTCTACAGAGAGGAAAACAAGGCAGAAAAACAGGATCATTAAAAAGGCTGACAGAGAGAGAGAGAGAGAGACGCACAAATTAGGTGATGACAAATAAGAAAAACATTTCCCAACAAACGTTCAATCTTTCTGAGAGTCTACAATTCACTGACAGAACTCACCATGACAGTCCAAACATAAAGAATGAATTTCTGGTCTTTCTCAACCTGTAAACAAAAACGTGTGAGTTTTCTAGCCAGAGCAACACAAGTTATGTCAAATCTAAACTAGACACCGCTCATGGAGCCCATACACAGAAAAGGCATAAAATGAAGGCATTCAAACAGATCTAAATATTTTTTACACAGTTTGCATTTCCAGCTGGAATATTTTAAACCTTCTTTCTACATTTCACGATTCTGTATTTACTGCAGTCTGCCTTTGTAGATTAATACCATCGATTTTGTTGCAATTGCCCAATATGCTCAAGAGTTATCGCTGTTTGCTAAAATAATTTGACAAACAATTCAAATAACTGAAAGTAATATTTAAAATGGACATGGTCTATTCTGACAAATAAAACCAATATACATTTTTGTTTATCATTTTAAAATTTGACAAACAAAGCATGAACCACTTACCACATCCAGAATGGCGTAGAGCAGTACTTCCAGGGACACATGTGTGGGGTGTTTGTAGTTTTTTACGGGCCGGGACATGGAGTACAGCTCATTGTTTTTGTTCAGGTTCAGGTGGTTTAAAACATCCTGATAACTGCAGTTACGCTCCAGGTACACCCCATCTAGAGGAGGAACATCAAGACACATTCTCCATGAGAAAACATGCTCTTACTAACTTTTCTTCTCGATTAAATTAGAACTTCACATGTTGTATGTGCTCTTAAATGTATAATTTAGAAGAAATGACAAACAGTCTTTGTGGGTAGTTATCCACTGCCTCTGAATGTATTATAAAACCTTGAAAACTAGATCACAAATATCTGCAGTAATATCCAGTAATTGTGGTCAGTGAAAGGCTATTTTGAAATGGGCGTTGGCGTTGGGGTTTTATCCCATCAGTCCACTAATGATTTTTAAATTTTAATGATTTTAAATGTGAGCATTAGTGCAGTAATTTACGTTTTAATGGGGCTAGCTGTCTAAGATCAATCTGCAATTTGTCACCCATTTTGTTCAAATCAAGGCACAATTTGAGTTTAAAAACTATTTATGTCAGAAAAGATTCTCCCACAACACTATTTTGTGTCTTTTAGTGTTCCTATAATGAGCTATCTTTTTGAAAATTGTATTTTAAAATATTGATATGCTAACCTTCTCTTGTGTTTTTTGTATTTTGTATATTTGGGATTACTCTGGAAAACTATCAACGGAAGGAAATAGGAAATGCTTCAGTGCTTCAGACTAAAAGTCTTCCTTCATTCCTTCATGCAATTATTAACTGTGAAGGTCACCACATCTAATTGGTTTACTCTTAATGTTCAAAATACAACATGCATACAATTGCATTGTATTTAAATTAACAACCCATGGGAATGCTCAGTAAAAAAAGTTAAGCCTTTATCCAACTTGCAGGACATTACTCAGGATACACCTGAATGCATCATGCTGAACACTGTCCAAGCTTACCTGTGAGGAAGAGCAGAAAGAGGAAACCAGTAAGCATCATGACTGCAATCCAGTGAGTCGTTGTCTGTACAGTTAATGTGTCTGTTGTCTGATGCTGTAATTATACATCTGCTTCATACTGGAAGAGGGTTGGGCAATTGAATTACCTATCATTTACTGGTCTGACAGCCTTCCGGAGACAGCATTCACTCCCACAGTGGTCATCATAGCATCCCTCAGTGCTCTTTCAGTGGAGGACCAAAAGGCAGGGAGGGCCCTAGTGGAGATAACAATATGCTGTAATGATGATTGATGGTTAAAGTAAGTACAGTTACTGCAACTTAGTAGTAACACAGTATGAATACTGACCCAACTAGACAGGCTGGCCCTATTTTAACGATCTAAGTGCACGGCGTGAAATGCCTGGCGCAGGTGCGTTTAGGGCATGTACGAATCCACTTTTGCTAGTTAAACGGCGGAAAAAAGGGTCCGTGCGCCAGGAGCATGGTTGAAAAGGGTTGTACTTAGTGTCTTAATTAATCATAGGTGTGTTTTGGGCGTAACATGCAATTAACCAATCAGTGTCATCTCCCATTCCCTTTAAAAGCCAGGCACGTTTGTACCTTGGTGCATTGCTATTATGATGGTGGATTTGCTAAGCAGGAAGTAGAAATTTTCAGGAGAAGAAACTGATCTGCTCGTGCGTGAAGTGAAAGCGCACGATCAGATCATATCATAATACTATTTCACATTAACATTAATATTTTGCATGTTTGTGTACTGTTGCGCGTCCCTGTGTGTGTGTGTAACAAGCACAGTGTGCGCGCTGTGCACAAGCCTAGGCACATTTTACTAATGCCCTGTTAAAATAACAATGAAATGCTGCGTTATTGACTTCAGACCAGGTTTTTGTTGGTCAATGGCACGATCACTTCCTGCTGCCTCAAGATAGCAATACACCAAGAATGCACGTGGACACACCTCCCTGTAAGACCAGCACGCCCATGGGCGCACAGATGGGCGCAGGTGCATTTGCTATTTAAACGACGTGGCCGCTGGACGGGAAATTGACAACTGCGTCGGTCTTAAACTAGCAAAGACACTTGCGTCGGGTTTTGCACTGCGCCGGGTGCAAGATAGGGCCTGAAGCCATCTTCCTTTGTATAAAACATCCCATGGTTTTCTATCAAATTTCGTAAAGTTATCTTGTGGAATGAAAATGTAATTTTTATGGAGTTCTCTGTCATTCTTTATGGAAAAGAATAGACTTGCCCTGCTGCTGTCAAAAGCTTTTGATTTGGGAAAAAAGGGTCGCTCTCAGAAAGAGTTATAGATACTCTATACTATATGTATACTTAAAATGTACTGGTGATTTTGTTTGTCTACATTTTACCTTTACTATGTCTTTTTTTTTTTTTTTTTTATAAGCCAATACAGGTTTCCACCACACCCTCACATGTATCATGTATTTCTTCAATGTGATTTGTATTTATGTGTGTGGAAAAAAATAAACATAAACATGTTGTTGATGTGGATTATTTTCCTACTGTCATGTATAATTGATGATTAATTATAATAAATGTGACATTCTTTATTGAATTGACACAACCATCATATTAGGGTGTAAAGCTATGGGTTATATAGTGTAGTTACATCCAACTTTGCATTTGGAGGCAAAAAAAATCATTTTGGAGCTGTCATTAAAGTGCTGTCATTAAAGTGAAATCTTTGCTTTATATCAGTTTTCAACTCTGATCTCACTCGTACTGGAAAAGACCAGTACTATTAAAAAAAAGAAGTGAAAATTCAAAGCTGTTTGCAGAAAGTAGAGCTCACCACCTTGTGGCGGCACAAAGACACAGCCAGAGGATGCTGTTGGGATTAAATTACAATACATTTATATTACTGGGTCCAGGGTGTAGGGTGCAGGGTTTAGAGGCTTGAAAAAAAAGGCATTAAAAGGTAAAGCAATTATGACAATTTTCATAATCTGGCAAGAAATGAGTAAAAACGGCTTATTAAATATCTGCAGGACTGATAAGGAAAGTGGGAACAGGTTGGCGGGGAAAGTCAGGTAAGGTATTCAGGTTAGGTTTTTGGTCATAAACCAAGGTATTGAACACATTGATACTTTGACCTGAAAAGGATTAGGCATCACCAAAGTTATTACAGTTGATCCTGAGGGGAACATGAATGCCTGTACCAAATTCTGGCAATCTATCCAAAAGATGTAGAGTCCAGACACAAGTGATCAAATGCAAATTCATCCAAAATTGACTCAGAAACTGACTGTTAATTGAGTTATACTTCTGAATGTATTTGCAATTTTTCTACAAAGCGTAATATTTAGCTTTCACTCACCGTAAGTGGCACATAAACATTCAACCGCCAAATTATAAGCTTGGTGATTATAGAATGTTAAAATTACTACATTCCACGGTAAGCCATCCAATAGTTGTTGAGGCTCAAAACCACAAATAGAAAAGTCGGGAGATCAAAACAGTCATCAGAACACATCATCTGGGAACCACGAACATCTGTATGAAATCTTATACCAAACCATCAAGAAGATGTTGAGCTATCTGACAGGATAAGTGAAAACTTTTACCTGCTGGTGATGCTAGAAGATCATCGAAGTTATTAGGATTAATCCTCTGGGGAACATGAATGTCTGTCTAGCAATCCATCCAGTAGATGTTGAGATATTTCACCAAAGTGGTGGACGGACAGACCAACATTGCCCGCTAGTATGGCCTAGAAAAATAACATCCACTGTGATTCGATGTGGTGAAACAATAAAACATGTAAAAGTCCTGAGGGGACTTTTTATGGGCAGCCTGAGTGATGAGAATACACGTGTCTTTGTCTGCTCGTTTCTAAGCGATGTAATAACACCAGATCCTCCTTTCTGATGATGAGTATATGCAGTAACATAGAGGCTATATCAGGCTGGTGGGGATGGACAAAATTGGTTTAAAGTCTAAATGACAGATGAGCTGTACACTCAAAGTAGACAGAAACAGGACAGGAGGGATACATCTGTTTCTCTGAGCGGAGAGATAATGTGTATTATAATATAAATAAGTATTACAGAGTAAAAAATATGACATCAGCGAGGTCAGGGAAGGATTTGAATTCGAGGCAGTGAAGTTTCCTCTTTAATATCTTACAATCAATTGTCCTGATTGGATTAAATTAGATTGGATTTGTCTCTATTCGTTTTGCACACAAGATTTTGGGAGGTGGTCGTGACCACATCGAGGTACATCACCAGACACAGCTGCACCTTCATTTATACAATTAGATCAACCTTTTGTGGGCATAAAAGTCATTGCAGCTATGGATGTATCAGTGGACAATGAAGACTTTTTTTCTTCTCTCCAGTGGATGGTAAGTGCGTTTATTTATCATAAAACATTTTCAGGTCAAATCCACATTTTGCCATTGGTTTTCTCTTCTCTTTTTTGAAATTCAAACATTTAGCTTTTACTTTATTCTGGTATATGTGGCTGTGAACGAACAAGGATTATTCACCACACATTTTTATACAATCATATCAAAAGTCACTGCATTAAACTGTCTTCTGCAGTAATGTTTCCTTAATTTCAAAAACGAACAAAGCTTTTATCGACAGTATACATTTCAGCAGCACACATTTACAGGATTGTGTAACTTCACCTTCAACTGTGGAAAAGTTATCTCATCTTTACTTCTTAAAATAGACCACACCAAGTTGCTGTAAATACAGAACGTTTGCTTTTATAGCACAACACGACACTTGTAGATTCTACAGTAAACTTTTTCCATCACATGTTGACATAAAGGTATAATACAGAAACCGAGGTATTATTCAACATTTCTAAGTGTTCCATTCAATAAAGATGAGGATTAGAAACAGTGACACGGTGGTGATGTAGAAAATGAAGAAAGCTCTGTTAATTTTTGCGGCCCAGTGGCCGGATTTTCCTACTTCCTGTCTGCAGCGGAGGTGCAGATTCAGAGTTTTCTGCAGCTCCTTGAGCTCCTCCAGGATCAGCAGTAACACATGAGACTCTCGTGGCTGAATGCTGTTGTTAACCTGCACACATCATGAGTCACAGACATGTTAGAGTGGCTTTTTTCTCCCACTGAGACTGATAATGTATAGCAAGCAAGGTGGACAAAATCGCCTCTCGTTATCACGCAGGGTATTTAGTTCTTAACAGACTAACTTATAGCTTGTAACAGGTTAAATCGGGCATCTTAGGTTGTTAAAAGCATGTAAATATGTTGAGTTTTGCCATGTTATTACAACAATTTTGACTGAAGCTTCCATCTCCACGGAGGGGAGATGAATCTGCAGCCCAAACATTGGTACTGTATATAAAAAACATAATGCCCTTAAGTGATGAGTAAATATACTGTAATTTCCAACTGATCTTCTAAACGATTTTTTTTTATATATATCAATAATAATCTTTCTAAAAATCATTGCTTGATCTAGTCAGGTTTCCACCCAAACATAGCACAATCTTTTATACAGAATTTGAAAAAAAGAAAATGGGATTGAATGCATATCTCCATCCACTACTGTTAAGAGAATATTAGGAATAGGAGTCGGTTCATTGAGATAAATGGCTGTTGGTGCTAATTTTCCATTTGGGTGCCGTTAAACCATTGTAGATGAAGAGACTGCAACCAGATGCAGTATTAAGAGCCCAGTGATGGAGAAACCATGTGGAAAACATGATGGAAATATTGCATTTATGTTTGTTGCATTTATTCATTTGAGGAACATATCCGTCTCCTCATCGCTTCACACAGATCTGACGTTTCCATTGCACTTTTGCATTCATTGTTTTTAATACACAAACTTTCCCACTTCAGCCAAGGGTAAAAAATGTTTTCCGCATTTCAACTCAGGTTTTTAGATGCACAAATTGAAAATTTGCATGAAAACCGGTGGATGGAAACCCATTTATTGGCTAATAGAATTAATATTCTAGCATCAATTCTATTAAATATATTATTAGTTTAAATTGAGAAAGAAACTATTGATTCAAATAACAGTTTGAATACAGAGAGAAGAATGACAGGGTGTAAAGGAGAGTTTTACAGCGCTATACCACTGCATACAATTACAATTAAAGGAAAAGGAAGTCATCTTGCCATACTTTTTACCTGTTAAGACAATAGATTTGAGTGTGTAATGACATCAAGATCTTGCATGATTACACACGAGAAACTTCACGATTTTGTACACCTATCTTGTGATAATAATGCTTTATCTGAACTCATAATGTCTGTACCTCTTCAGCCACCGGCAGCAGTTCATGCTGTTTCTCACCGTCAGACGCTGTACAGATGCATGAACAGCCAGTTAGTCTTTTCTCCTCTGAAAACACACAGCAGGTCTGTCACAAGAGTGACTACGCCGGAAATAAGATTCACAATTGTGCTGCACTTAAAAAGCACTGGAAAACATAGTTTTAGATCTATGTGTTATTCTATTCTATTACCTTTTTGTGATTAAATATGAAAAGAAAAAAACATCCCAGGTTATAGTTAATGAGAATGTAACTGTTGAAAACCAGGTCAATCTCTATCATCGAGACTTGATCAGATATGATCAACAGTGGCACTTCCTTGGAAACATAAGCAAACCTGATTTGGATTCATACTAGAAATAGGTCAAGGAGAAAATTTAATTTTAAGGCCTTTAAAGATCCCCTATTATGCTTTTTTAGATTTTTCCCGTCTTTTAGTGTGTTATATCATTTGTTGTGTATGTAATAGATGTATAAAGTACACAAAAACACATTTCACTCCAAATGGAGCGTTCTCTTCCACAGACAGCATTTTTTCTCAACTGCCTGAAAACGGCTCACCCATATTAAAATTCCTCAATTAGTGATGTCATTGATTGAGAAAGCCAGCCCAGTTTTTCCTATGTGCTGCCTATTGGTGCTGCCTGAGCAAGCACAGTGGCTTGTTTAAATTTGGTTGACCAATCACAACAGAGTGGGCCAGCTGACCAATCAGAGCAGACTGGGCTCTTCAGGAAGGCAGGCCAAGAGCTCAGACAGAGTAGGCTCGTTCGAGATGAACTGCGCCTCGCCTGTAAAGTGGATGAGAGCAGGCGACAGCAGCAGGGGCGGTGACAAAAATCCGCTGTCAAGTCGGACAGTTTCCAGCTGATTCCAGCAGCCTTCAGGCTGAACAGGAAGTCACAGAAACACTGTGGTCCGATTCTGATTTAATAAAATGTTATCAGACCCATATATCAGCTTGTACACAGTCTCCAGTTGTTTTAATTATGACAGAGTAGCTCTCAAAATGCTCTACATGCGATCTGTTGCTGATTTTAATTAACAACACACTGTAGATAATCCGTAATCTGAACAGATTTAGTCTCTCTGACTTCTAAAAGTAACTACCAGCCACACAACATGTGGTTTGTACAGAATAAGCCTTTAAATCAGACAAATAGCAGTTAAAATCCCTCCAATTCAAAATAAAAGAAAGTTTATATAAAACGTCATCATAGTGAGTCGATTCTGAAACCAATCAGCTGTTAGATCAGCTGAGAGGCCGGCGTTTCCCAGCATGCCCTGAGTCCGCCTGGGTCTTGCAGTCGGTGAAAAGCAACTGCGCTGCCTGCGTCTCAGAACTGCGGCCACCTTGATCTCATGAGGTTATCGTTGCCCACGTGTGCATGACGTCAGAGCAAGTCGGGATCAAGTCGGACACAACTCGGCATTCATTGGGCAGCAATCGCCAGTAATCGATTCTGCGCAGAACTGGCTCATCTCCAATGAGCCTAGTGTTTCAGGCAGAGGAGCTGCAGCAATGGGCAGTATGAGACACATAATATGTTTTTTGAACATCAAAGCATGTAAACCTACTCTAGTAGACCCCAAGAGTACAAATATGACGCTGAAAAGGAGCTTAATAGGGGCTCTTTAAAATTATAGACTTAAACTAGAATCAGTAGCCAGAACATTTCCCTTCATGGAGCATCCTATTAATCTGTGATATGTGTCTCACCTGCATTACAGTTATCGATTTTCACTTTCTCCTGTTTGTCCCTCAGCCTGAGCTCTTCCCGGGACACAGAGTCTTTCTCCATAAGATACGTAACCAAGATCGTCTCCAGCAAGCTGAGCAGCATCAGAGCAAAAATCACAATGCAGTAGGTTGCTGAGAGGAGAAAACAGGCATTAACTACTTTTTGTTTTGGTTTCTAGAGCTCTTGACTGTATTACTCATAATCCATTTAACAATAAAGCGGGAGTCAGTACCTATGAGTGGAGTCTTGTTGGACATGGAGGGCAGGATGTCATTCAGGATGAGCAGCAGGACAGAGATGGCCAGCAGCACAGTGACTTTGAAGCCCAGCTTCTCTCCTCGATGGTCTGCGATGAAGTAGGAGGCGAGGTCCAGACTCAGGAAGAAGAGGATAGGCAACAGGAAGTTGATGACATGGAGGAGGGGCCTCCTCTTCATGGTGAACTAGGAAAAACACATAGACAGTAAAATAAATGGACCAACAGATCCCATTGCTCTGGATGGAGACCAGTGAAGTATATTAGAAGCACTTTTCCGGTGATGGCTGAGCGTTACTGCGCAGCCTCCAACTGAGCTTGAAGACGTAGATGTGACGGGAGCAACCTGTCTGAAAGTTGGAAGTCTTCTGGTAGCTGTGCCAAGAGAAATCTCAATCATTCAATCTTGCAGAGACAGAGAGCGTAGGTATATGTAAGGAGATAACATAGGCACAGGCTAATTATTGCTAACTTAAATGCTAGTTAACATTAGTAATTAAACTTAAACAGCTAATGTAAGTCGAAACTGCCTGCGAGCTTCTCCTGTACTATACGGTAATTCCTCTACTATGCGACAGTAAGTCGCGTGGTTATGAAACAATCGTTAGCCTATTTTTACAAAAACGTCTGCTACGGAGCCATAACGTGAGGTACAAGGTAATGGAGCCTTTTATACATTGTCGTGTTTGTTTAGAAATAAACAATGGACAAATAGAGTCTTTAAACGCTTCAGATGTAAAGTTATTCGCTGTCAAAGTGGCGCCAAAATGAATGGCAGTCAATTGAATGCTAACGACAGGTGATGGCTTGTTAGCATCTAAATGGCACCATAGGAGGTACGCGTTGTGGAGAGAGGCTTACCCCCTTGGAAAAAATGGGTTCAAAGGTCAAACTAGATGGAGATAAACAGACATTATGACATATCTGGAGTTAGAAACCTAATAAGAAATGTGTCAGGAGTACATGTAAAAAAAATCTTCTTTGCCCTTGAGTTACCTAATTTGTGGTGTCATATTACTTAATTCATGCATAGCAATTAGTAATTCATACAACGTTATGTTTTGTTAATTTGCATACTAATAAATGAAGAGCACACATTATTAAATTCCAGAGCATTAATTTAAAGCTGTGGTAAGCATTTTATTTTTGGCGTCGTTGGGCAAAAAATTACATACTTAACTATCAGCACATTGTAATTCAAGTGGTCTGTGAAAAAACAATAAAGTAGATAGATAATCTAGCCTTGACGTAAGACTTTGGACAATCACAGGTCATTTCAGAGAGAGAGAGAGCATTCCTATTACCCGTGCAATAAAGAGGGGACAGGGTGGGCTGTAGGAAGTGGTCTCACTCTACTTTAAATTCTGGTGTTTTTTTGCTTTTTAACCACTGCAGCTTTAGGGGTCTTTTAAACTGACAATATTGTTTTAATTATTCTCTGTAAATTTGTACACCCAATTTTAGGAGCACAATTAAGTAACTCAAGATTATGAATTAAGAGACAGGACTGTGCATTGTGGCGCTCTCCAAGGTGCTGATCCTCTTGCTTGGAGCAGCGAGGGAGCTATCCAGAGCGCTTTCTTTCTCTGCCACCCACAGCAGTGGGAAGAGGCTTCCAGCCAATAACTTCTAATCGTCTAAATGTCTAATCATTGACTTTATTTGTTTTCTAACATATAGCGATATATATGTATATATATATATATATATATATATATATATATATATACCCCCACCCCCACCCTCCCCCAGAGAACGAGATTATGTCCTGTTTTGGGAACCCAATTTATTAATGCAAGAGCACAAATTAAGAAACTCAAGAGTACGAATTAATTAATGCAAGAGCCTGAATTAAATACTAATATAAAAACAAGAATATATATATATATATATATATATACGCACAGTGTATATGAGGTTTTCCCACTGTCTATCGTCGAAGGTGAAATTGTAGCTGGCGATGGACAGTTGGAGGAATTCCCACTCTCCCTGACTTTTCATCACCTCTCGGGAAAACTGCGTGGCTCGAGACGAGTTGGAGGAAGGAAGGAGACGGATCTCATTAACTGAGAAGAAAGGGAGAAAGTTTGAGTGAAAAGGTGGACGTAAAAACTGACTTCCCTGCAGACAGTCAATTACACACACTCCCTCCCTCACTCACCATAGTGTATTGCAGATCCAATAGTGATGTTACATCTCTGTGTGTCGAAGGGGAACTTGTGGACATCCATCTTACAGGTGCTGACCACCTTCATGTCCTCTTCAGAAATGATTGTCCCATCATAGGACACGTACATGTACGGATTTTGAGGGGAGTCATCCTTCTGTATCCTGAGACAAAAACACACGCAATCTTTTCATGTCATGTTTGTGGAGCATTCAAACCACATATTATTTCACATTTATCATGAACTGAATGAATAGAAGATGGATCTTCTCCTGTCACCACCTCAGGATAATGTGTTTGCTTTAATGAAAGTGTGTACTTTAATAAAAGTGAGCACACAGTGACATCATTTACCAACAGGGTGTGTAGCAAGTCTTTATGCTATGCTAAGCTAAACTAACTGGCTCTTAAATACAGTATAAGAGTGGTATCATCTCATCTAACTCATACCTTTAAAATCAGATTTGAGTTTTTGCATATCTTCCCATAAACTACTGTGTGTCTGTGTGTGATGCAGGCTCACATCTCATAGATAAAGAGGTCTGGTCTCCAGAGCATTTCTCTAGGAACTGAAAAATGAGTAATTCCACAAAACTGCGCCGGGTCCCATGAGATGCGTTCATTGTTCCACATCTGCAGAAAAATAAAGGTGAATGAATTACCAGAAAGATAAGAGATGAGTGAGTTGTAGCCAGATTTTGTGTGTTAGTTGAGAGGCACAGGTGAAAAGAAGAAACATTTTGCATTTAAATAAAATCAAAACTCACCATTGTTACCCAGATGAAAGGAACAAAAGTTTGTGTTTTCTCAATCTGGGAATAGACACACACACACACACACACACACACACACACACACACACAGTCAGAACAGATCAACTACATGGCAACATTTAGCAGATGAATCATACAGCACCTACCACAGCCAGGATGGCATACAGGATGATGTCCAGCTCCACCATAGTGGAGTGTTTGTAATCCAGAACGGGTCGGGTCAGTTTAAACGCACCGTTATCTGTGGTCAGGTTCAGGTAGTCCACCACGTCCTGGTAACTGCACACTTTCTTAGAGGACGCACCGTCTTCATTCAAAAAGTTATCAGAGAGTTTTGTCTTAAAACTAAGTACAACTTTTTTTATTTCATTTGTTTATAATGTGTGGATGCTAATCTTTTTATTATATAACACATAACTTTAAGTGATGTTAAATTGTCTTTGGTATAACCTACTATAGATTTTTGTAGTTTGTTGTTGATTTTACCGGATATATTTTTTTTCTATGTTGAGCCTCAAAAAGGGTAAAAGAAATTAACAGCAGCGTGAAGCAGACAAACGAGAGAAGTCACGGCATAACAAAAATGTGAACATTTTTCAGGTACAAATATGATGTGAAATAGCTCTGTGGTTCAAACACATAAACACACCTCAAGCATACTCATACAGACCAAAGTCTTACCTGTGAAGACGATCAGGAGGAGGAAAGCAACATGCATCATATCTGCAGCGGTGAGTTTGTGTGTGTGTGTGTGTGTGTGTGTGTGTGTGTGTGTGTGTGTGTGTGTGTGTGTGTGTGTGTGTGTTATCAGCCAAGTGTGTGTTCCTGCTGTAAGACCAGATCCACTCTGTGCTGCTGTCCTTTGATTTGAGCGGACGAGGGCTGGGCTGAATGAATGCCCCTGTCTGAAATGAGAAACCCCTCCCACAGTGCACAGCAGGGATTGACATTGTAATTGGTTAACAGAGAAGGGGGGACAGGTAGGGGTGTATATCAGGCCTTTGTTTCACTCTCAAGGCAGATGAGATTGAAGGTAACAATCAAATTTAGGGAAAGGCAGGTGGAGCATTCATCCATCTGAAAGGGGACTTAATGTGGATTCACAGCTTGCTCGCAACTTATTTGACACCGGTGACTAAAGGTTAGTGGGTGTAAGTCTCCACATGTAAAGACACACAGTTACAAAACAGACTGTAGCACATGCAGAGAAGCCAAATGAGAAGGGAAAATTCAATTAAAGCGGAACTTCGTCAGAAAATATGAAATTCTTGAAATTCTTTTATTGGGATAACCCCTTGAGATGTACCATCTCGTTTTCGAGGGGGTCCTGAACAAAATACAACAAAAAACATTGCAGACATACAAACATGATAAACAAAACAGAACAGAAAGAAATAGCCAAACAACAACAAACTCAAAACAGACAACAAAAAAACAAAAAAAAAACACACAGAGACTACAATTACAACATAATAAATAACAGGGAATAATGATCAATCAAAATATAGCCAAGCGTTACTGTAGAAAGTCAGTGAGATTAAGTGGTAATGCCATTATGAACATTAACGCCATTTAAACTCACTCGTTCTTGTTGACATCCCGTTGCCAGGCTCACTGCGGGCAGTCGAGCATTAAAGCTGATTTATTATTTATGTAAAAGAAAAACGATAACTGTGACTTTGCTAATGTCATTTTAATTCAGAAAATAATGATTTTGTATTTTAATGGACTTCTGTGCTTACACTGGAGTTTATGAACAACTAATGATTATTTCCGTTCTCATTAATTACTCCTTTTGTCCGATCAACTGATCTGAAGATACTCAAAACCCAGTCAAAGTTTAGCCAATGTTTTGATTAATGACAAAAGATTACTGGTTATAAAAAAATATAATTGATTTACTTTCTGTCAATTGAACTCCATTCTGTACTCTAAAGAAGTACAAAAGTGTGTACTCTAAAAGAGCATGTAGTGTACAGCTGCTTTTAGCTGATCACAACCACGCTGATGACAGAAGTGCTTAATGCTAAGCAGACGTAATTCTGTGAGAAAGGTGATGATTTTGTGCCCTGCAAAGTTATTTTTCAAAGAGGCAAAAATACTATTAGAGCTTTTGTGGTGGGAAAATGCTGCAGGGCAGTTTGAAAAATGATAGTATGAAGCAGCGAGGACAGTTTCAGTGAAGGTGACTGTATATTATATTTCTATATTCTAGATGTGTTATTTTCAGTATTATAGTTGTATCCCCTGTATAATGTATAGACTTGGGAACACACAGTTAGGTAGCTCAAGCTTTGATTACCTTATAAGTTCAGGAATCTGAGTGTGTATAAGACTCAGGACACAAAGAAAAGTTAGCTTAAGTTTTGAGTGCCATATAAGCCCAGGTATGTGAGTGAATGCATTACTGTACCATACGACAAAGTGGAACGGGGGGGATTGGACCTTGTGTGTGTGTGTGTGTGTGTGTGTGTCAAGAGCTGGAACATCTGCCCGGAAGACAGGAAGGAGAGAGGAGGAGAGACGCCTCCAAGCAAGATATGAAAGATTAGGAAAAATGGTTAGGGGGTTCACAATCTGACATAGACTTTGATGACTGAACTCCATATACATCTGTCTGCGGTTAGGGAAACTTAGTATAATTTTGTGAAACCACAATGGACCTTTTTCACAGCAGACATTTTGACTTGTCATTGTAGGAAAAGCACAGCTGAAATTGATAACCTTAACAATGGCTCAATTCCATCAAGTGTCCCAGTAAGCTATTTCAGTGAGTCAGCATGCACAATACCAGGGCCTCTCCTAAGTGGAATGCAGCCATCATTAATGGTTTTGAATACACCTGTGCTTTTCCTACTATAACATGTCAACATGCCTGCTGTGAAAAAGGTCTATGGTGTTTTGTAAACTTAAAATGATGGACTTCAGTAAACTTTTCAATTTATCCTTGTGTTCTGGTAAACTTAAGCCCGATGTAAGAAGGCGCGGGAATTAATAAATTGGAGTCAGATTTGACAGGCCTTAGGGCCTTATTTTAGACATAATTCCCTACATGACCATCTCAGAGCAGCGTTTCATGTTCAGGGACATGACCCAAAACATAATCCTGCGCTGATTAATGAATCTTTCCCATTTAAAATAATCAGGAAATCACTCAGTGACCATTTAGTTGCAAAAACTTTATTGTCTGTTTTCTTTGACATTTTCACTCCTAGATTTAGAAAAGTGGGGGGGGGGGGGGGGGGCTTGCAGATTTGGGACCCATTCCTTTGATATCATACTGTGACTGGTGCCAGAGAACAGCTTCATCTACACATTCGGACTGGGATCGCATGACTGTTTGCAGCTTGGATATATTAGTGGCGTCCTCTTGACCGTAACAGTTCGGGTCAAGTGAATAGGGAGCCAGCAACCGATATAACACTTCAGAAGGATGTGGTCCGGCTTTATATGTGTGCAATGATCCATAATCAAGTATTCTACAGGAGGGAGCAGGCTGACCTAGACTAACATGCTTACTCTACTATCGCCTCATGCACCGCAAAGTGTGTCGTCTAGGTAACAGCTAATAGTGCATTAAATGTTGATATTGTCCCTTTTCAGTTATTCTTTATGTGAGTACGGATGTGTGTAAACCTTTACCAATTTTCACATATTTTCATCCACATTCTAGTAAACGGCACAGTGTTTTGCAACAACTTAAAACACGGTAAAGGAGAACATCAACAACGTGTGAGCTATACATTAAAGTTATACAAAACCAAAACAACTAAAGCCTCACAAACGAGGAGAAAAGGGCTCGTTGGGGATGATAATAATATGAACAAAATGCCAGCTAACCACAGTGTGGCCTAAATCTCACGTTAAGGTTTTCAAATTGATGCTTTTCCTCACAAAAAAATCCCTTTACAATGGCAAAATAAAAAATTTAAAAAATAACAAAATAAACAAACACACTGAAATGTCTGAATTTGAATGTAACAGACCAGCGCAACACAGTTTTTGTTTGAACTGCACATGACCATCCTCCTGCAGGAGAAGAGGAGACGCAGCTTCGGCATCTTTATTGCTTGGTGGTACTTGTTGGTTTCCAGTTGCAAATACGATAATACTGACATGCTAAGATGGTGCTGCAGAAGGAGAGGATGGTGTGTGTGTGTGTGTGTGTGTGTGTGTGTGTGTGTGTGTGTGTGTGTGTGTGTAGAACCAGTTTAGAATTCAAAGTTCATGTTTAATTCCAGTTTAGATGACGATTTAAATGTCACGTACATTCCCCTTCTAAAAGATCCACGTTCATTGTCCTACATTCTGTGTGACAAGTCTCTTTTTCGTTTTCAGTCCATTTCTGTTCATTTTGGCCACCATTTCTTGGCTCGTCAGCCGCCTTAAGTCCGACAGCTTCTGTATTCACATTCAGCAAAGGTTGTTTGGAAATCGTGGCGGGAATGAGAGGAAAACGTCAGCAGAGGTCTAAAGCTGCATGCGAAGTTGAGACGGGCGCTCCCTGATCCGAAGAGAGGAGTCAGCGTGTTTTAGTTCGCTAAGGTAAGGTAGTCCGGTGTGAGCAGACTTTTGAATATTGTCCAAACACTCATTCAACATACAGTTTATAAGAGAGAAGAAGTACATTAGTAATAAATCAGATTGCCGATCACAGTAGCCCCTGACTGTTTGGCTGGTAATAGAGGAGAGGGAAGGAGAAGAGCAGCATGTATTTTTCTAGAGATAGTGTCACAATACTCAGCTCTCATTGGTTAGACCTACAGGTAATAAATAATAATGTAACAGTAGGCTAATCAATCCCACAACAAGTTAGGTCACAGACAAAAAAAAACAAAGAAACTCCTGTGAGATAAAAGTGCACAGACAACAGACATGGGATGCCCTTCTCTTCCTCTTCCCTCCTCACAACAATTAATCCAGGAAGTGTTCAAACGGATGGAGGGGGGACGGGGGGGGAGGTGTTCCCTGCTCAGTGAGGACAGTATCCAGTGATGCAGCGCTATGGCAGGGTAAGAAAAGCTGACTCTGGACGGAGAAGTCTGAGTGTTTTTGTGTGTAAGTTTGTTCGAGTGTGTTACACAATGAGTGGTCCGCGGCGGGGATGTTTGGGACTCTGGCCGTCCCTGTTCTCAGCCCCCTGCTCCTCCAAGTTGATGTTGCTGGTGGAGGTGTGGTGGGGGTGGGGCTCTAAAACAGGCCTGTAGCCCCCGAGATACATCAGACCTGAAGAAAAGAAGAAGAGAGAGAGAGAGAGAGAGAGAGAGAGAGAGAGAGAGAGAGAGAGAGAGAGAGAGAGAGAGAGAGAGAGAGAGAGAGGGTTACGTTGCAAAATCAGAGGAAATTTCCCCAACCCTTTTAACAACATAGTTGTACATTCACCGGTGTAGATTCATGTCAACACCAAGACACAGCTCCGAGATAGCAAACTACTGTCCCACTCATTTTCTACTAAGCAATTTGTCTTTTTTTTAAAGATTATGTTTAGGGGGCTTTTTTACTTTATTAGATATTGGCAGTGGATAGACAGGAAGGGGTGACACGCAGCAAAGGGCCAAATGTCGGACTCGAACCCGGGCCGCTGCAAAGGACTCGGCCTACATGGGCCACACACTCTACTGGATGTAATTTGTCATTTTATCTTCTTTCACCTGAGTGTGTTTAATAATTACAACATAACAATAAGTGTGTTTCCATCCACTTGTTTTCATGCGCATTTTCAATTTGTGGATTAAAAAACCAGAGTGGAAGCGCCGCAAATTTGAAAAAAAGTTGCTATACTGCAAGTATTTATGCTTGGCTGAGGTGGAAAAGATGTGTGTTAATAAAAAGAAAACACAACAAAGTGCAATAGTAAAACAATCATGATGTATATTAAGCTTAACGTCCACTGAAGAGATGAAAACATCAGATCTGTGTGGAGCAATTAGGAGAACGTAACCTCTCTCAAATTAATACATTAAACAAACATTTGCATCACGTTTTCAAAATGGTCGTTCTTTTAATTACGAGGTCTTGTTGCTCCCTCTTCTTTTGCAATGGTTGAATGGCACTGACTAGAGAATTAGCGCCACCAACCGCTTTATCTCGATGCGCATGACAGTAGTGGATAGAAACGTGCATTACTTCACATTTTCTTTTGTGTTTTTACTGGAAATGGCACTAAGTTTGAATGGAAGCTTGATTCATGTCTAAGATGTGTTCCATGGCACTTTGACGCCACCGTGTTTGATTCCCGACGTTGGTCTCTAGCCTCCTGCCCAATCATCTTGTGCAGGTTCTGAGCCACAATGTTTTTAACATGTAGTCTGACATGTCTCTCACCAAGTCACAGCGGGAATTTAAAGCGGAGAGATCACCTAATACGACATAGTTGCCATTTCAAAAGACATAAATGGCTTGGTGTCTGATCCTGGCTTTACTGTACGTATGGCTGTGCCTTAATAAGACACTTCCTTGATTCCTTTGTGCCCCTGTGGTGGGCTCAATTGATTCTCTTACAGCAGAATTAATTAATTAATTTGCATCCACTACTACACTTTGAAGACATACTGAAATGCAAATGCTTATCTCATGTCTCTGCTTTAAGTGATTGATCTCTTGGTATATGTCAAAATATGTCACAAAAAGCTCCCTCTCTTCTCATCCTGTAAAACATTAAAATATTTGTGACGACTTATCCTACATCGTCTGATTTTGACTTGATGTTAGCAGGTTGGACACTCTAGGGTTAGGACAATGATCAATACACATATCTAGATAAAAACAATCGGTTATCACCCTACTAGGGTTAAAACCTGACGTGTTCCATTGCAATGGAAATGATACTCTACTTTTCTTGAACTGCACAATACTTTGTTGTAATTTAATGTCTTGTTTATTGAATAAACATATTATTCTATATTGTTGTAATTTTGAGCCTAGATGATTGCACCCATGTATTACACTGCAGTCCTCCTGGCCTGTAATAAGGCCCACTTCAGCAACTCAAGGGCTCCCCAACCAACATAGTCGGTAAATACTGTATCAGCCAGGGAATAAAATCAATTATTGATCGTTTTAGATCTTGACCACAGAGAGTATGAATAATGAATAACATCCGCAATTAAAGCTACTTCCACTCAACTATTACTGTGCAACTTGAAAGTATGAAAACATTAGGGCTGCAACTAACGATTATTTTAATAGTCGATTAATCCGTTGATTATTTTCTCGATTAATCGATTAGTTGTTTGATCTATAAAATGTCAAAACATGGTGAAAAATGTTGTGTTTCCCAAAGCCCAATATGACATCCTCAAATGTCTTGTTTTGTCCACAACTCAAAGATATTCACTTTGAAGTGAATTCACTTTCTCTGCCACAGCGGAGAGAAGAAACTAGAAATTATTCACATTTAAGAAGCTGGAATCAGAGAAATCTTACTTTTTTTTCAAAAAATGACTCAAACTGATTAACCAATTATCAAAATAGTTGGCGATTAATTTAATAATTGCATGACAACTAATCGATTCATCTTTGCACCTCTGCAAAACATATATGGTAGTTTCTGAGCTGTGATTAAGAAAAGATAAATACTGAAAAAAAAAAACAAGATTTCCCTTGTTGCATCACATTTTAAAGATATTTGATTAGTGAATTAAACAATTTTTTAGGGGGGGAAATCTTAAATAAAACTGAATCCTGATAAATAGATAAAACGTGTAATTAACAAAAGAGGGTGATTGTTAAGGTGCATGAAAATGGCAATATATAACCCTGGTGTCTGATCTACTATCTAGTCATAACTCCATACCTAGTCCTCAATGTGCACTGGGCACGACTCCTCATCTGTCCATCCGAAAGAAGGTAAAAGAAGGAAGAGAGAGACAAAGGAGAAGAGAGAGATAGAAAGGAAAATGTCCAGGAAAAGACAGCAGAAGATGTGAAGAATGACGGGAAAAAAACGAGAGAAACAGAGAGATAACAGAACACTTTTACAACACAGAAAGATAAAACATGTCACACCATCCACCATAAAAGACCAAAGGGGTGATGTTAGGTTCAAGGGGATGAAGGCAAATCAGGGTTTTAGTGGCTGAGAGCTACGAGAAGGATGCAGAGCTAAAGACTGTGAAGCCAGTTTGAACCCAAAATGACTCAACTGTTAATTTAACAACCAAAAAAATATAGTAAATCAAGAACAAAATTGACACCTTTAGCTCTCATCACAGCAACCCGGCGAGTGTTATGAAGCAAGGAGGAGAATTAGGAGAGGACGGGAGGAGGGAAAGAACGGGGTGTAAGAACGGGTTGCAGATGTTTGGCAAAGGGGCTCGGAGCTGGCAGACACTGAACATGAACTTTAAACTCTGGGATGGACCAGACTCTCAGACTCTCTCTAACACACTTACACAAACAGAAAACACAGCATGAAGAAAGCGCTTGCCAGACACACGATAAGATGCACTCACACACACACCAGGGCTTCAGCTGAAGGAGGGAGAGGAGGGAGAGAGTGCACAGCTAACCGGTACTTAAAAAGCAATGAAGCACCACAACACCAAAGGGTAAGGATGAAGAGAAGAAGGAAGGCTCCAGATCTTCATGCTGGGCAAAGATGCTACAAAAGCCCCTCTCTGTTCACTAACTGCGAGTAAATATAACATTGAATTAGTTTGACTTGTTTCTTTCTAGCTTTCATCTGCATTAGCATGTTAGCAAAGCAGGCTAATATGTCAGAAAGAATTTCTGACATATTAGCTTTCTTCTTCTGACTCATGCACTCTTTCTCTGTTAACCCTCTCATCTTCCTCACTTTTCCTCCCGTCCTGTATCTCTCCTCACCCCCCCACCCCTTACACCTCTCACTCTCATGCCCAGTCCTCAGCTCTCATCGGTCCATGTTCGAGAGGTTGCCACTCACCGGCGAATCGGCTGTCGGAAGCCTGCTCATTATCCAACCCCAAAGAGGGCGTGTCACAGAGGGCGACGCCCTGATTGTTATTGGCCAACTCTGGACACCTGCTCCGCCCACCTGCAAGCGAGGGCAAAGGTCAAACAAGAGCAGCCAGGCACAGCGGGGGGAGTGGGACAGGCAGGGTGAGGGAGGGAGGGGCGAGGGTGTCAGAGGTGGAGGGGTCAGGTTGGCCATGCTGGAACGACATTAATAAAATAATAAATGATAGAATATTTCTGCATTTTACCACCATGGATCTGACTAAGACGTGAGATTTAAAGAACCCAGTGTTGGTGACACTAAAATCAGTTAATTCGCTCAGATCCTCAGTACCTTAAGCAGACTTTGTTATAATCGAGTGGTTCTCACACTGAGGGGGCACACATGACCAGGGTGAGCTGGTAAAGTTGGAATAATCTGACTCATGAAGGAACAATAATCCAACAAGTGCAATCTGATACTTGCAAGTCTTGCTTCTAAGATTTGATTAGACAGAACGATTATGTACAAAATGGACAGTGTTAACAGAGAAGACAAGAAAAACAAGCGATGCTCATCTTGCTCTCTACTTTCTATTAATATAGCAGGAGAGATTTGAATCTTTTCTGTCTTTTTTCAGTTGTACATTCATTTATTGGTTAATTACGTTCTGAGGGTGCTAAAAAAGGCAGCATGACAGGACATATTTGACAACCACTGTGATGATCAAATATATCGAAGGCAGCCACAGTTGTTAAGCAACTTTATAACTTTGTTACGACAAAATACTAAATGAGTAAAGTTTGTATATTTCTTATTTTAAAAGGCCTCTACATGTGACGATAAAAATCATTAAAAAATGTTGTCGTCTTTTGTGGGTAATGTTACAAATCAATGAGCAGAGCTGTTTTATGGCAATATTCAATTTGTATCTGATGATCTTTGCATCAGTGTGATGAATTAACTTTGCTTTGGCAGGAATTTCATCATTTGGACAGCTTCTATCTTATCCACAAAATACTGTTTCTTAATTGATTTTCCATAAATTGTGTTGTATTATTACAGTATAGTATACAGATACCATAACTGTAATAACATATATCATGATTAAACATTGTCCTCTTTTGTTGTAAAATAATTAATATTATCAGTTTATCCCACTTTGATTCACTGCACTTAAATTTAGCTTTGAATGTCCACAAAACTAGTCACACAGACAGTTCAGTAAGTGGAAATAATTACTAAAGCATAAACAAATATTTTAGGATATATTTCATGTTTTTGTGTAATTTAAAATGATCTGTCATTTTGTTTGAAAGCTGCCACTCTGTACTCATATTCTTCTAATACCGTGTTTGCTGATACACACTGGATCGACAGACAAATGAGTATAAACTGAGTGGATTAGCATTTTTCTGCCTTTTCCAGCATGGCCAGATAACAGATACTGACCTGTTTAATATGTGCAAGTGCCTCATGTCTGCAGCAAGCAAGCAAGTATGCGCGTGCGCGCGTGTGTGTGTGTGTGTGTGTGTGTGTGTGTGTGTGTGTGTGTGTGTGTGTGTGTGTGTGTGTGTGTGTGTGTGTGTGTGTGTGTGTGTGTGTGTGCTAATAAGGAAGAGGGTGACTGGATGATTGGCAGCTCAGCACAGAGATACAGGCAGGGCACATACAGAAGCTGTCTGGCAGCGCTGGTGCAGATGCAAATATATATCCTACAGTGCATGTGCACATTCACAGTCTGTCAGGCACCACAGGTCCGCTCATCTCCTAAAGAACTGAAAGGTCATTCGGTAACTCACAGGTACACAGGTAGATTGTTTCAGTCTGGCCCCAGGTGTCACACACACACACAGAACCCACAGAGAAACTAATTCACCTACAAGTTTCCAACTGTTGTTTAATACAGGTGACCTTGTTGTTTTCACTTCAAGCCTTACTGCACACACACACACACACACACACACACACACACACACACACACACACACACACACACACACACACACACACACACACACACACACACACACACCCCTTTATGATGCAGCAGCAAAAAAAAAAAGCAAACGGTGCGCAGAGAATTTTTTGAGCACAAACACATGAAATACCTCATACACATAATAAATCCACAAGCACACATACACATGTACACACAAACATTTACTGTATATAGAGGTGCAAATCATGCAAACGCAAGCTAGTAGCCTGGTGTGCAGCAGAACCTCATCTTAACAATACAGGATGTCTGTATGTGCTCATTTCCTGTTGAAAGGATGCTCCGATCGATAGGAATCAGTCCTTATTGGTTGCTAATTGCTTGATTACCGGTCATTAGCTTCGGCAATAAGGAAACCGATTGTAAAATAGGGGACGCATACTGTATAAATAAAGGTCACTCAAACAGACGTTTCACTGTCTGATCTGTCAGCTGTGTAATAATTCAGGGATGGATCCTCTTACGAATGCAGAGTGGATTTCAGTTTGGTCTCTTTTATTATTATATTTATGTTTAGTATGTTATTGGCCGGCTTACTAACATTAGCCTACATCCAGGAATCTGTTGATGGTCAGTAAATGCCTCCAAAGCGTAGACTGACTTTTTGTATGTCTCTTTTTTATGTTTTACACGTGAAGTTGTTTAAAAGGCACCTGTGACAGAGCTGTGCTGAGTAAAGAAAGAAAAGAGTCATTTTACTCATCACTTTTGCTGATAAACATGCAATAACCGATTTTTGGGCCACTTGGGGGCAGCGGAAACAAGTTGGGAATACAATGTATCGTCACTTTTTAAGTTGATACCGCGAACTTGTTTGCAAACAGTTGCTTATTTACACATCCAGCAGTTACAGATCAACACAATCATTCATTTGGAGTCTTAGCTCTGTTTTTAGTCTCTACTAACTCCTGAGGGAACTATCTCTTTAGCTGCTAAATGCTCCACTTTGTTCACCAGCTTGTCTCCAACTGTGTCAGTCTGCCATTTGCTACTGAGCAGCTAGTGTAAAGTGGGTTTTTAGAGCTTTTTCACTCAAAACAGCTGCCTGTTGTTGCAGAAAACAATTAATCAGATTTGAGGAGCCACTTTTTGCCAAATCCAGTCCAGTTTTGTAACAACAGAAGAAATCTACAGTGGGACAATCAGTGACAATGGGTATGGTATTGATTTTAGTCATTTACATTTTTAATTAAGTCAATCTTATGAGCTCAACCTTCATGTCATAAAGACATGCATGCTAGGTAACTAGGACTGCAGTTGAAAATTAGCCGAATGGCACATTTAAAGAAATGTTGATTAATGTGCATTGTCCTAATACATACATCTTAAATCTTAGACCAAGGTTCTGGTGCACACCTACTGTATGAGAAGCCATTCACTCCAGTTCAGATACCGCATGCTGTGGTGGTTTCAGCCAACATTACATGCATTTTGAAAAGGACTGCCCCATCTAGAGAACGATATCTGACACAGGCTCCCTTTATGTTAAAAGGGTTGTCAATCCTCAGCCATGATTCAAAAAGATTTACTGACAGCAACAATAAATTTGATCGACCACTCAGTGCATAATGTATAGTTTTTATGAAAATGTGGGTTTCTTTTTTAACATGGCCTGAGAGCAACAAAATGCAAAGGGAGGTGAGAGGTCAGGGGTGATAGGTGACGGATGGTCACCATAGTTACCTTTCCCATTAGACGGGGAGGAGCAGTCCTCTTCAGTGACATCGTTTCCCTGGGGAAAACAGAAAAAAATGCTTTGTCAAACTTTATCAAATTTAGATAAAAACATGAAATGACCCATCAGTGTATAACTCACCTCTGAGTCCTGCTCCTCTACAGCCACTGAGTAGTTTTGTTCCTTTGGCTCCTGGGAAAACTCCTGAATGAAAGAAAAGATACAAAGGAAGGCAGTCCAATGAGGAGACAACATGTTTAGAATATATGTTAGGATCTTGCAGCCAATTTCTCCTTCATCCCTCCACCCCTGGATTCCTCACCCCGTGCTGCTGCGATGGCCCTCGGCTCTCCATGGGGGCGTCCTGGTTCTCCTCGCCCTCAGCGTCTCCACCCTCATCATCCCCGGGCTCGCCTTCAGCCCCGGCCAGGTAGGACCCTGACATGGAGGACATGGTGTCAGTGCTGATGTGGGAGTGCTGGGAGTGGGATGAGGCCATGGACATCACTGACTGGACCAGGCTGCTGCTCACTGGGTCTGACAGACAGACGGAGACACACATCACGGTTGGGCTATGTCTCAAAGGACTTTTTATTTTTCTCTGGTTGCCGGTTGAGATTTCCACCATTTCATTTTTTATTTTTTTAAAAGTGATCCCTACTCTCATAGAATTACCAACAGCAGAAAACATATACAGCAGATTAGTATGTCCTTTCTGAATAGTGGGCCAAGAAGAAATGTTTTATTGCAATTTTCAATGTTTTGTTGTCACATTAAAGGAATAGTTCTACATTTTGGGAAATAGGCGTATTCACTTTCTTTTAGGGAATTAGATGAAAAGATCAATAACACTCCCATGTCTGTGCAGTAAGTACGGAGCTAGAGCCTGTTGGTTGATTAGCATCGCTTAGCATAAAGCTAGCCTGAAGTGCAAAATATGTCTACGAGCACCTCTAAAGCTCACTAATTAACATGCTGTATCTTGTTTGAATTGATCTACAAATAAACAGAAATGTAAAAGAAACAACCTGAGGTTGCCAGGTTTGATAACATTTGACCTAAACAGAAACCTGTCCTCACGACTGTATCCAGCAACCCTCACTGGCAAGTATTAGGTGCATGAATAAAATGTTGATCGTCAACAAAAAGTTGGCAGCTTGCAAATTGTCATTTTTGACCTGTGTATGTACAATTTAAACAACCAAGACACGTTGTGTTAATTAGTGAGTTTCAGGGGCTGGTAGGTGTATTTTTTGTTTTACTTTTCCCGTTTCCCCGTTTCCAGTCTTTATGCTAAGCTAATTATCTCCTAACTCCAGCTCAGTATTTAATGCACAAACATGAGCGTGGCATCCATCTTCTCATTTAACTCTTAAAGAAAGAAAGGTGGTCATTTTCAATCTCATAGCTGACTGACTATTTCTAAAGAAAATGAGTTTCCCAATTTTTTTTTGTTGATTCCATTTATTCCAGACCTCTCTGTCAGCAACACAAGACGGAACCCTGGCAACACGAGGATTTGCTTTGTAGAAGAGGTTAAACATGTTTGAAGTAAGAAGTTCATTGAGTCTTTCATTCCAGCTGGAATAACAGTCCTCTCTTCCGGTTTTGTGCTGAAAAGCCGTCCAGCAGATTTCCATAAAATCAGATCCAGTGGCACGAATGTAAAACGCTGAGGTGGTACAAGCTTATGATTTATTCATGTTAAAATGCACCTGGAGGTTCTTTTTTTAACCTCTTCTGCCCCAGTTACTTAAAAATGGCTCATTCATAGTTTTTCATGGTTTATTAAAACAGATTTGTGTTTGTTCTTGGTGCATAAGAGATGACGATTGAGTGATACATGTATTACAGCGATGTTGGAGTGAAAAACATTACATTTACAATACAACAATTACATTTCTCTGTGCATGTTTTACCTTGTACTGCTGCAGCCTTTATGGTAATTTGGCAGCATTAAATTCAGACTTGTTGTTGTTGTGCCATGTTGAAAGTGATATGGATACGTTATTAGGTCCAACCAAGTGAGATTGCTGTTGAGGCTTTTACGTAAAAGTGAAGGCATGGGGCCGACGTGTAAAATCACATTTATGTTATGTTTGTCTGAATGAGGCTTAAATACATTATGAGCATCTACTACAGTATATACAATATAAAGCATGAAGAAATAAACAAAGGAAATACAATTAATTTCACTTAACTACATCCAATGTTTTCACTGCTACTCTGAATTTTTCTGTTTGTCAGTTTAGGTTTGGTTCTGATTGCGTGGCTTCCATTGCTATGTTTGTGAGGACATTTCCGCATTGTTAGGACATTTTGGCCGGTCCTCACTACTTGAAGGGACTGTTTGAGGGTTAAGACTAGGTTAGAATTAGCTATGTATAGAAAGGCAAACATGTGGGTACCTTCAGGGGAGGTGATGGTGGAGGAGAGCGGGGTTCCCGTGCAGGACGACTGGTCGATGGCTCCAGACGAGGAGAGAGTCAGGTTCTCGCTGTCTGGAGTCACTCGGCTCTGTAAAACAACAAGAGCAGTAGACAGCGGTAAGAGAGGAGCTCACTCAAACATTTGTGTACACTTCCACAGACGGTGTTTGGTGTTTAAAACGGCACTTGGATTAAGCAATGGTTAGGGTTAAGCCTGTTTTACAGTTCTGCGGAGGATCCACGCAGAGCTTTCGCTGTAGCCTACGTAAGTGGCCTGATGTTTATACTTGTGCGCTGGTGTGTGTGTCGAGCTGGCATGTATGTGTGTGTGTGTGTGTGTGTGTGTGTGTGTGAGGAGTGGGTGATAGAGCGAGGGAGAAGTGAGAGAGTGACGGCGATTAGCTTTGGAGTGAGTACCGACTCTAGAGTCCCCTGCGTTTTCTGACCACGGTGGGAAATATGTAGCAGGAAAAGTTAAGCTTCCTTGAGTTCATGTTGTTTATGGAGAAGGAGAACCAGGAAATGAGTCAGGGGAAAGGCAACACTACCAAGCCACGGCCGAGTGACTTGCGTCGCTGCGATGTGTAGTTAAATTTTTCGAGAGGTGCACGTCAGAGGGGTCTGCGGGGGTACGCCGTCGATTCTACGCACGACTATAAAATGGCCTTTAGGGTTATGGTAAGGTGCCTTGAAGTCGACGGTCGCAGCGCTGCCTTGAAGTCGACGGTGGGGGCTTAAAACACCATCGAGCTCCACAGCCTTTGGAGATTTCTGACACTGAGATAAACAATAATGTATTTTCTCTTCATCTCGGACACACACACACACACACACACACACACACACACACACACACACACACACACCTGCTGGTCCACGGTGAGTTTGTGGCGACAGGCCTCCGATTCACTGCAAGACTTCTCATCCTCCTCCTCAGGAAGGACAGAGGAATTCTGGGAAAGTGACCTAAAATAACAACATAATGGACGATCTTCAGATAAAACAGTAGTAGGTTTGATGTACATGCCCCTGTACTATAACATCACAGACAAACGATCTTAACAGGATGTGGTGATAATGAGGGGTATTTCTTTTTTTTTATTAAAAAAATAAAACAATGAATGTACCGTGTATTTAGATTTTTGTTTTAATGTGAAAAAAATCAGTATTAGAAAAAAACTGGAATATGGTCTCATAAAATGATCAATGGGTATGGAAACATAGCCGTCCATACCCAAAGTTGTTTTTTTTTCTTCATAATTTTGAGGAACTATAGCACATAATCAGCAGCTGTTTCGCATTTTCTCCCCATTTTCACTCTCCTACTTTTATGTTATTCATACTCATCAAGGAAATGTACCAATATGACTGTAAACTTGTGGAGTCTTGCAGCAGAAAACATCAAAAATTTGAACCAATCTGTACCTTTTCAAAGACCGGGGTATTTTTTGGTAGAAATAAATAAACTCAAAAGTAGAAATAAATTATTCTTCAATGACACATTTGACTATGGATGTAGTAGACAGAAGGACAGACAACAGTACATTGATATTAAAATAATCTGCTATTCCAAACAGAAAACAAACAAACGTTTACTGTCACTAATACTCACTTTGAACCACTCTTTTTGAGTTTGAGTCCCTGACTAGAGTTGGAGTGGTCTAGAGGGGAGAGGGAGCGGGCCAGTGCCGGGTGAGGCTCACTGCTGTATGGGGGCAGCGTTCCCGAGACGTGGCTGGGACCCGAGTGGAGAGGAGGAGGATTCACCACGGAGGAGTTGAGGGGGCCATTCAACGCCTCCAGGAGAGACACCACCTCATAGCCTGGAGGGATGTGCTCAGACGACTGCAAACCAGGAGAGGACACTGGTGAGTTTACTGATTATTTTATATTTACCCAGTAAGTGTCTGCTCGTCTCACCGAGTGTTCCTCCGAGTCAGAGGTCTGGGAAGTGATGACGGGGTTAAAGCTGGTAGGTGACAGAGGACTGAGTTTCTTCCTCATGGCTCGGATCTGCAGCAGAGCTCTGAATGCTAAAAAAAACAAAAAAAAAAAACAAGATGACAATTAAATGTATTTAAATAATTTGTATATCTAATAATAATTGCAATGATAATGACATCTACACAAAAGTATTTTGAGGCCACAACAAACTACCAAAAATTGATGATTTTAAAATGCAGGAGATCTGTAAAAGATATTTTCTTACACTACATATATAAATTACTGCTACTAAATAAGATATGATGCCAGGCTGAAAGCGTTTCCTGCTGCTGAATGTTTCTGCTGAGTATTGGTTGAAGAGAGGCCACTTTTGGAACTGCAAGTGTTTGTATTCATCCCGTAAGACGAAGGCCATATGTGAGGAAATATTATAGAGCCTGATCTTATCATCTCAAACAACAGCAAAAAGTGAAAAAAAGAAAATGAATGAGTCGTGGACTGAAGCTGCTATAAGCCATGAAAAGTCAGGAACAATAAGCAGGAGCCAACTGCAGGAAGCAGAAAGGCAAAAAATAGCTGCTGCATTGCTGTTTTTTGTCTTGTGTTGTGGTGCTGAACAGACCGCTCTGCTAAAGTAACTTTGTAATGCGTCTTTAAATTTGCGCCTTTCTCTTTTTACACTCTCACTCTCACTCAATGTTTCTGTCTGCTATAGTCTCTCCCACTCTGTGTGTTTCCCAGATGAATTTCACATATTTTGTGCCTCTGTACAGGAACGCCTAAAAATACCAAATCACAATTTGTAACGGCGCAAATCATTAGTGCGATTCCTTAAATAGAGGAAATAAAAACAACGCAATTTGACTGTTTAGTGCCTACAAATCACTTTCAGTGTGCAAAACACAGGTACATCTTTCTTAAGGTCCAGGTGTCAAGTCTAGAAAACAGTAACTGTGATTCCTGATGGGCAACAATGTTAACCAGCCTGCAGATTAAATAATCCTTTTTTAAGGACACCCACCGAGTCTCATGTGATTCCGCTGTACCAATTTGTGCTCGAAATATTGTACTTTTTCTGTTGTAGTAAAATATAAATGTTAAACGGCTCATTAACAGTGTAGGGAGTACTTAAGAGGCAGCTTTCATTATTTTTAACACTCTTTTTTTCAGCAGTGGAAACCACTTTTTCACTGCTGGAAAACTCATGTTGGTGGGAACTCACGCAGTCTGCAGATGGGGCAGCAGTTGGCCTGGTAGCGCAGCGTGTCTGCGCAGGCGTTGCAGAGACACAGGTGTCTGCACGGCAGGATGAGTGTGTCTCGCACATCTGACAAACACACCACACACTCAGCACTGTTGTCACTGATCTCATCGTCAGCAAGCTGGAGATCCAAAAAAAACATTTGAATATTAGGAATAAAAAAGATTTTTTTAATTCATCCAGTCGAGCTACAGACAGACAAACTGATTTATTTTACTACACTGCCATGTCACTTCTGATGCATTCAGAGAGGAAAAACCTCTCATGCCATCTGATATTTACCTTTGATTCTTGGCTGTTGTATTTGTTCTCTATCCCGTAGATCTCCTGCAGTAGATAACTCACCCCATCCACCTGAGAATAGGAACACAGTGAAGAATAAAGGCAGCAGGTCTCATGTGTTCAGGCGTAATGTTCAAGAGGGAAATAAAGCTTTGGTGTATCTTTTTCTTTCAAAAACATAATAAATATTACACAAAAGGAGGAAGAAAGAGAGAAAAAGAAAAGCAGGTGCATTCACCACTTGTTTCTGCTTCAGAGGCTTCACACAGTAGCTCATGTCCATGTGCTGCCAAAGAAAGCAACAGTTGATTATTACTTTGTCTAATTCATTCAAAAACTCATCCTGGAAGCCTTTTTATTTTTTATTCTTTTGCATCGTTTATATTTGAACGGCACTCGGCTGAACTGTAATGCTGTGTAGAGGACTTCTGATGTTTCTACATATTCGTGTTTGAGGTCAGAGAGCAGTTTTGCCTCTGCTACAGCATCCTTAAAGAAATGAGAGCTTGGAGGCCTTGTTAATGAGCACCCAGAAATAAAGATGTTTGACTACACCAACATTTTTAATTATTAATCTAGTATCAGGTTAGCCTAGAACAAAGTCCATAAATCTGCTTATGACTCCAGAACTTGCCTGAGAATCATAACGTTTTAAAGTTTTCTTCGGTATAAAGTGATCTAGTGATAGTTGTGTGTACATCCAGGGGTACATTTCAAACCTTACTGCTAATAGCTATTTCAGCATATTTTAAATGGTGCCAATGTGTCAAAATTAACTAAATGTCATGTTTCAAACTCAAGAGAGTATTTGTTAATCAAGATTTACAAGCTAGGAATTGTTTCATCACCACAGAGCAGTATTAGGCTTTATACTAATATCAGTTATACAAAACCCAAAGATATACAATTTACAAGCATAAAAAAGAAAAGAAAAGAAAAAAGGCCCTCATATTAGAAGCTGCAAATCTTTGGCATTTTAGCTGGCAAAGTAAACTATTAACCAATATCAAAATAGCTACTGAAGAATGTCCTGGCGCTGTTTTGGCTCTATCTGAGACATCTGGCAATGTCTGTAGAACAGCAAATTCCTGCAAATATCTCGTGCCTCAGCCTGCCACAATTTCTCTGACAAAGAGTGTCTTTCTTACCTTTTCAAATGTAGCCAGCAGTATGTGAGAGTGGCCCAAATGTTCTGCAAAGAATAAAAACAGTGGACAAGTCTTTGCTTAAACTTCTGCAGCTCTACTTTTACATCAGACCATCAGCATGATAAACACACAGCAACTCACCGTCCCCCTCATCTACAACGGCCTGCACCACCATGGGGAAAACCTCTTTGTCCATATCAAACAGCAGCTGTGGAGGGAAACAAAGTAGATTTATATCTGCCCCTGTGTATAAATCAGGTTTCAAAGCACAGCCTCATACAGACGTGTGTTTCAGTATTCAGCCGACAGACACAAGCTGCCTACCTCCTCGTCAGCCCACTCGCTGAGGTTTACGGTGTGTGAGGGCAGACAGAACTGCTGGCACACTCCCCTCTTGAAGTGCACCGTCTCAGATTGCAGAGAGCTGTCCTGGGGCAGGTAGCTGCCGGAAACACGTAGATACAGTCAATGCACAAAAATATATGTCCACCTTATCGCTATCAAGAAGTTGTGGATTCATTCGTTGATTACGTGCATTTTAATATATTTAAACTATAACAGGCTGTAATTTATGTTTAAATGTGACAGTTACTAGTGTTGAATACATTTTATTTGCTTATTAAAAGATGATTTTTTAATTCTATGTGAAGTGGAGGATAGGCAACGTCTGCTTGCATCCTGCATGGACAGAAATCACAGACAGCTCTTTATGCAACATATGCAAATAGTGAGATATATATATATATATAGAAAAAAGATATGTAAGATTTTGTTGGTATAACTTATGAAATGAATATTTATGGAACATTTTCTCCTCTATAGTAGCCTGTATTTCTATTTCTTTCATGACTAAAAGTAGAAGATGTCCCTCTTTTGATATTTACTACAGATGCAATGATTAGACTTTCTACTAGTCTTACGATACATATTCTGATACCTCAACTTTGGCTGTCTGCCTATACAGATTCGGGTTGCAAAGGTCTAGTCAGCACACTTCTGTCTAACTCCACACCCTCAGGTGATTTTTTTCATTTTCTAAACTTGTAGTCTTCAGCCCCAACCGGCACTGAGGCAATTGATCACACTTCACACAGCTGCCTCTGGAGCCACAGAAGGCTTTATACAACTACAGTATTTTCACATACGCAGAAGTACTCCCCAACACCTGGAAACAGG
Organism: Sander lucioperca; assembly: GCF_008315115.2. Lineage (NCBI taxonomy): Eukaryota > Metazoa > Chordata > Actinopteri > Perciformes > Percidae > Sander > Sander lucioperca. Next base: position 20,014,086 of record NC_050194.1, on the reverse strand, counting down.
TGTTTCTTGAGGAAACAGTATGACAGTGAGTATTTTAGAAGAAAGTGTTTAAGGATGCAGCTGCTGTTGACAAATTGCACGTGCAAAAATATTTAAAATTATGCCAAAATAAATGGTACACAATTTCAACTTTTTGAGTGGAAGTAATTTGTGTTTGTCTTGAGTAATTGCAGACGGTTTAGTGTTTAGCAATAAATCAGCAGGTGCATTAATAAAGCTACAATTTAAAAGACACAAGGCAAATTCTACTGAGTGAAACTAGATACATCGTGAACAGTAAAATTAAAAATATAGATATTGACCAAAGTGATTGGTTATTGGATTTTAGCTAATCTTTCTTTACAAGCATCCAGTGTTATTTGTTCACCAGGAAACATGTTTCCACTTACACTGGCACCCCATTGTGAAACTCCTCTATAGCCTGGTAGTAGATGGTTATGGCCACCTGTGTGTCAGCGTCGAAGGTGAACTCTACGTTGTAGCAGGCCCTGTTCTTCCCCGCCACCTCGTCACCCGGCAGTTTCAGGTCCTCACTGCACCTACGGGTGAGAGAAGAGGAGATAAGGACGAGGGAGAACGTTTTTCATGCAGAGAACAGAAATCTGAGAAGGATCCAAAATCCATTTACTAGTGTATGAGTCAGGGAGAGCATTCATAAAACATGCATGAAATCCAATGATAAAGTGCTTTAATTCTCAATAATCATACAGAAATGTAATTTCCATATTTTTGTTTCTTTGTTTGTTTGTTTGTAGCATCATTTCTTTGTGTATGTAATTGTCTGTGATGTATTAAGAGACATTTTGTACTTTTATGGTTGCCTTGAATTTTTAAATTGGATGTTACATTGTCATACTGTGTTTTCTATTCCCCAAGTATGCCAAGAAAGTAAGTTTGAATTACAAGAAAAAACATGCATGATATGACACTCTCTTAAATTAGCTGTTGTGGCCTGTTGTCTAAAAATAGCTAAGTGGTGTAATGAGGGGTTACGTATATGTTTAGTTGGCTAGAGGTGCGTACCGTACGAGCCGCAGTGTGTCCTTACGGATGTTTATAAGGCTTCGTAAAGTCTTTACTGGTTCCTGAGGTGGAGGGGCTGCATACGGGAACTGAAAACAAAAAGAAAACAAATTATAGATGTAAAATACATGTTATGAGACTGAAGAGTAGTAGCATTCATCTTCCCTCAAACCACCCCGACATTCCTCTCTTTACCACAGGGAATTCAGGGTTACACAATGACCGCGGCTGCTCCTGGTTTAACCTTAACACAAGTGTTTCGGTTGGTCAGCACCAGCGAGATCTGTGCTGACAAGTGCTGAGCCAGAGCAAAAAATCTGCTCAAATTGTGTCTTTCCAGGGACGAGGCTGACACTTCAGACAGTGTTTGGGCACATTTCTGCACACACAGGGACCACAGGAGTGTAAACCAGTCCAAGGTCCAACAGTTCCTGTCTTTATTTCAAGGACCAGATGGGTGAAGTTTACCGCATCAGGAGAATTTTGATAGCATTAATTCACAGATGGATGTGAAATACCTTCTTTTTTCACTATTTTCTCTTATGACCAACCCAATCTTTAGCGATAAAGAAACAACATTAAAAACCCTGCGGGAAAATCCACACATAACCTTTTACCTTGACCTAATCTGTGGGTCTCTTTTGTTGTGTGTCTGAAGCCTAAAGTTGCTGACTGAGCATAAGAGGGGAGCAGAGGTGGTTTGAGGATCACTGGAGGAGAAACATGCAGAGAAACACACTACAAGCCCTCATCTGTCCGTGTGTGTGAGTGTGTGTGTGTGTGTGTGTGTGTGTGTGTGTGTGTGTGTGTGTGTGTGTGTGTGTGTGTGTGTGTGTGTGTGTGTGTGTGTGTGTGAGAATGGCACCATATTCAGTACTATTACACATCTGGGCTCGGCGGGAGTCACGCCTGTAAACTACACAAACAAACACACAGGGAGTAACAGATGCTGAAAAGAACCATTCATTGGGAAACTCACAGGCAACACTGTGGGTCCTGTAACATATTAAAAATAATGAAACATCCGAGGAAAAGTCTGTATTTCCTCACACATACTCAAACTAAAATGAAAAGCTTAGACTGTTTTCCTTTTCAAATACAGGTAAGCAATCTTTAAAGTTATTACAAAGTAAGCCATCGAAGTACAAACTTCCATGGCAATCCATCCAAAATTTGCCAAAACATTTCACCTCGCCTTTCGCCTCATCGTGGTACTGTAAGAAAAGTCAGAGGATCTCCAAATTCAGTAGGGTTCGTCCTCTGGGGACCAGAAATGTCTGTACAAACTTCCATGGCAATCCATCCAATAGTTGTTGACATACTGTATTTCAGTCCAGACTGAATTGGTGGACTGATGGACCATCATTGCCTCCAGCATGGCTAAAAATCCATTTTGTAAATCAATGTGAAATAAATGAAAACCCCTAAATATAGCCCCACCCATTATCATATTTGTAGAGTGGTGCAGGAGACCGAGAACACAACAACTGCGGTTGGTTTTATGATTCCACAGCACCATCTGCTTAGAAACCAACCAAAAATTATATAATATTGGTAAAGCTTCGGACACACATACAAGAAAAGAAAAAATCACCAGCTGCAGGATTATAAACACCCACATAATCGGGAGAAAAACTGCACTCCTAATTCTAGCCCCAGTCTAGACAGAAACAGCAGTGCGACTGAGATTAGCACACACAGTAATGGAGCAGTCTCTCCATATCAGCTTCACTCCAAGCCTTTCAGTCTGTGACAAATTCTCTCTTTCCTCTCCGGACTTGAGCCCTTTTCGATCTGCAGCTCTCATTAGTTAGGTTGAATGAACCCTCTGGAGCAACCGCAGCTTATCAGCCTCTCTGTACAAGGGCAGACTGTCATTTCACTTTTAATTAGTTTGACAGGATGAGACGTTGAAATAAATGTCAATTAGTGACAGCTTGTTAATTGCCACTGCCGGATTCACGACTGCTGAAATGTATCAGCTGCTGTTTATTGACGAAGAGACAGCTACAGCTTTTAGTTGATTAATCAGTTAGTTGATTAACATAGAATTATTTTGACAACCAAGTAATCTGTCAAGCCAAAAATGAGCAGTTTTTTCTTCTCAAATGTGAGGATTTACTGCTTTTGTCGGTTTTTATAATTGCAAATTGAATATCTTTGGTTGTGGACTGTTAATAAAACAAGCAATTTCAAAGACATCACGCTGGGCTGTCTGATGTTTTTTAAAATATTTTCTGGCATTCGATAATGAAAATACTCATTAGTTGCAGGTCGAGATCCTTTCTTTATTTTCCCCCTCTTTATATCTATTATTTTGTAATCTTCATACAAATTAAATTATGAGACTGAAAAGCTCATTCTTGATAGAACAGTTGACAAAAACTCTCAATCTCAACTTTTAGGCCAACATGTGTGTGAAGTTGTCTTTAAAATGCTCAGCAGATATCTACAATTCCTTGACAACTCCATCCACAGAGGAAGAAGATGTGTCATGAGTTGTACTTCTGGTGAGATTGAGTTTTTAACATTTACTACAGGTGTTAGTGTGTGAGAACACCTACCGCCACAGGTCTGGTCCCCAGGAAGTTAAGGTCTGTGTTCTCCCCAAACAGGTAACCCTCCGGATGGGTGGAGTCAAACTTCTCTCCACCCATGATGAAATGGCTGGCGAAGTAACTCCCTGCACAGAGAGGCTCACTTTTAAACACACTTAACTCAAAATACATCATATCATCTGAAAAAACATATTAATGACAAAGAGACAAAACTAGTGGTTTATCTTTGTTTTTTGCCCCCAACAGCTCCTTCCAGGCAGCGCTGCCTGGAAGGCATAGGATTAGGCTAGTGGGGAATACTTCTGTGCTTTCAATTCTCAAGCATACAGTTTTTTTATTTTAATATTCGGTCAAAAGTTCTCATTTATAGATTCTTTAAATCAAGTTAATAATCTTGGTTTTGAGAATTGAAAAATTCAAAACGTTATGCATTGCAAGAAACATTAAGTTAGTATCTTTAGCTTTAAAGACTTATCGATATGAGGAAAATAACTATTTTAGGGCCCAATAACAGACAAAAATACAGATTTTGTTTTGCTGTCATTCTTTTGCTAGTTGCAAATTCTACCCACCTGACACTTCACATTAACATTTCCCTTAAATATTTGAACGATTTGGCTGGCAGCAGTATCCACAGACATAGCCAGATAAGCTCAAAAGACTCAAGCTTTACATCCTCAAATCATCAAGTTAGTACAAGGGGCAGGAGACAAACAATGCCCTGAAAATAATCTAGGGCATTCTGACTGAAGCTGGGCTGTTATTGGGTGTACTGCAGCTTGTCCACCTGTTTACCAAGACTTTGGGTTGATGACAACAAAACTAAATAGACGTTCTGCAGTTTAATCACAGGGTGAGCTAATATCATAAGACTGTAATAGTGGTACAGAGTCTTTAAATACATGCTGGACAGGCAAGTCGTGCATCTGCTCGGAGGACTTCTAGTCTGGCATCTTTCACACTTCTTAATGCAGGAGAGGAGGCAGGGTTTGGCTGCTCTGACATTAAAGCCATTCACACTAGAAAAAAAAAAATCCATAAACACGACAAATCATAAACTAAAAAAAGCCACAATGACGATGCTCTCCCTCTCATCACCTTATTATTATTTACAGCAGGTGGGAGAGGCAAGTTGGGTAAAACTACTTATTTTTCCCGATTTGCTACCAGGTTTCATTATGTGAAAGCTTTCAATTTACTTTATGTCTTTGTTTACGATAGAATTGAAAAGCAATAACAATTTCTTCACAATTCAATTTTAATACGGTAATATTGGATTACTGCTAAACCCTGATGGGAAGCTGAACACAGTGCTGCAATCAGAAAATGTCACATAAATTGTCACAATAAAGTGTTTTTTAACATTAAAGCATGTAAAATGTTCTAGTACAAACAGAAAATGCAAGTATAATCCTGAAAATGCTATGTAATAGTTGTCCTTTAAAGCAAACAGAGGTTCAAGAACTTTGCCTTAATAATACACTAAATAAATTCAGTAAAATTATGATTTGAGTCAGAAAATTCCTGATCAAAGAATAATTAAACAGGAATCTGATGGGTACTAAATGTGTTTGCCTTGGAGTTGAAACAATTAGTCAATTAAAATTAATTTTCTTAATTGAATTTAAGACAATTAAGTCATTTTGCTGGTTTTCTTACTCTTCTATTGTAAAAAAAATAAAAAATAAATAAAAAAATGTAATATATTTCTGCTTTGGACGGTTGGTCAGACAAAAAAACCGATTTGAAGATGTCACATGGGGCCTGGAAAATGATGGTGGACGTTTTACACCATTTTCCATTTGAATTAAGAAAATAACAAAGATGAATCGATAATTTATAAAGTAAAAATGCCAAACGTCTAATTCCATCTTCTAAAATGAAAATGTTCTGCTAATCTCTGTTTAAATCATTATAAATCTAATGCTTTTGGCTTTGGGACTCTTTTAAAGCACTTTGAAGACGTCAACCTCGGCTCTGGGAAATTATGAATGACATTATTCACTATTTTGACATTTTATATTGAAAAGAAATCTACAAATTAAGGGATAATGGGGAAAAAAACATTGGTTACAGTCCTTTTTTCAACTAAAAAACCTCATTCACACTGAACACAACTTCCATGGATGAACGTCTCTACTGCTAATGGTGATGTTGGTCTTTTCATTTTCATCCTCTTGGGATCCATCATTACTTATTTATTTTACAGACAAACTGAGGTAGGTATGATGCCATCAACACAAGTCTAGCTCCCAGGCTATCGATGCCCAGATGCATCGAGACTAGAGCCAATTCCAGTTATGTATCCGACACTGCAAATAGATGAAAATATAGGCTAAGGTTAACTTGTAGGCTATAAGGGGTATTCACGAAGGACGGGTAAATAAGAAGATGCTGCAGTGACATAAATACATTAGATGACATGATAACATGTAGCCTAATAGATAAACATGAAGTAAAGGCAAGATACAATTTAAACATGTTAAGGGGGAAATAAGGTTGAAAAAAGCTCAGAAAAATCAGGCATTGGTCCTCCGTTCTCTCCACAGGTAACGTACTCCAGGTTTAAGGCCCAAATGCCCTGCAGCTAAAAGGTAAAATGGTGAGGATTTTGATGGTGATGGATGCGTTTAAAGCACAAAATACTGTAACAGTTACCCGCCCCCAGTCGGACCTGTTGTTCTGTGACTTACCGGATTTCGGTGGATAACGGTACACCGAACTGGACGGAATGTCCACTTCTTCCACGCCTATGTTCTGTCTGCTTGTTAAAGCTCCCATTTCCAGTCAAATAAAGACCACACGTATTAACGAGCATAACACTTCAGGTTCGCTTTGTTCGCGGCGTCTCTTTTATTCCCTATCATTTAATCCAGTTCGTGCTGCCCTGTCCATTTCTGTCAGGTCCAAACCCCGCCGTGAATGTGACCGTTCTGCGGATTAGTTCTCCGGGTGCTTATCCCTCCTCGGTCAACAGCTCGTTTTTGAGGTAGAAAACAGCCGTTGTAGTCCCTTTAATAGCGGAGAGGCGGTCGCATGGTGCGCCGCAATCGTACAATCGAAGCGAAATATCCGTGTCTGGTTTTACTTTAAGGGCGAGTATGTGGCACAAATCAGCCGTGTGCTCGTCGACATCCCCCGGCCCGCTGGATGTTGATTACACATCCCCGGTGCTTCTCGTTGTTGGATCCTGTCAAAGAGGTCTGAGGCTCCCCATGACGTAAGGCAGGCACAAATCCGGGCCGTGGTTTTTGCGCAGTCCTCTCTCCAGCAGCAGCTACAGTGCCGACCCACTTTGTAACGTGACCGTCCTACGCCAAATGTGCGAGTGGCGCTGACTGCAGTGCAGAGAAAGGACGCGTCTGTCTGTTGCATACATACTCCAAGCAAAAACTATATTAGCCTTCCCTCTGAACATGTGTGGGGAAGGCTAAAAACTCGACAATTTACCCTAATAACGGGAAAGACTGTCTGTAGGCTACACTACTATAAAAAGCATTTTTTCGCAACAAGTAGGGCCACGGCAATCAAAATGTTAAAAGTTGTACAACGACCCGGGAATCATAGCAACAATGTCTGGCGTGGATAAACTACAAAAACAAAAAACAGTTAACTCATACCAAATAGCTAGTATGATATTTTTAATGAAACAAAACGGGGTTGTGCAATATGGCCGTTAAGCGACTCCCTGTCGATAGAGGGCAGTGTGTAACGGTTTACGTGGCGGAAGGTAAACAGTGGAGTAGCCAATCGGAGGAGGCCAACACAGGCGCAAAGAAAGGGGAAAAGGAAGCTTAGATGCCGCCATTTCACATGAAAGCAGCGCGGTAGGGATGACGACTAGTGCAAAACAATTAAAAACACCAGCTAGAATTTGAACCAAATTCGCCAACTGGAGATTTATAAACTAACAGCAACCGTTTACTTAACAATAGGGCCTAACGAGTTTCGACTTAACAGTCCGGCTGTCTTGCTAGGAGACGAAAACATGAGCTACGGAAGGGCGCCGCCAGACGTTGAGGGTATGACCTCCCTGAAAGTGGACAACCTGACTTACCGAACTTCGCCGGAGACTCTGCGCCGAGTTTTTGAGAAGTACGGCCGTGTGGGAGATGTGTATATCCCCCGAGACAGGTACACCAAGGAGAGCCGCGGGTTCGCCTTTGTGCGGTTCCTCGACAAGCGCGACGCCGAGGACGCCATGGATGCTATGGACGGAGCGCTGCTTGACGGGCGGGAGCTTCGGGTGCAGATGGCCCGCTACGGACGACCTCCGGACTCCATGTACAGCAGGAGAGGTGCTCCGCCACGCAGATACGGAGGCGGGTACGGCGGACGCAGAAGCAGGAGGTAAATGCTGGTGTGATTAGGTTTAGCTGTGCAACTCGTTTACGTTTGTTTTGCAATAGAGTGAACCAGCACATGTTGGAGAAACTAACTTAACTTAATTTGAAATAGTCCTGGTTGTTTTCCTATACATTATTGTATTGTAACTTAAACCTTTAATACATTGTAGCAACACTTTCAGTTCGACTGTTCATGCGAGTTATCATAATGTAGTTATTCTGAATTGCACTTTATTTTGCATATACTAATGTGCTAATATAATACAGTAGGTTAGGTCTGCAACTAACGATTATTTTCATTATCTAGTAACGTTAATCTACAGATTTTTTTGGTTTAATCATTTGGTCTATAGAATGATCAAGTATCTAGAGTTATTGTTTTTGCTTTACATTGCAGCTACCTCTGTGCAGTTTAAAGTCGAGTAGCTATTAAGATACTGTTCATTAAGATACGTTATTAAGTACTTTTTAGATTACATCTGTCAGTTTCTCTCTTGTTTTGGCTTCCTCTTGCTGTTAAAGTGCTTCTCTCTGTTACCACAGCCGTTCAGGAAGCCCTCGTCGCCGCAGACGTAGCCGCAGCCGCTCCAGGAGCAGAAGCCGTTCTCGATCTAGGAGCCACCACCACTACAGCCGCTCCAGGTCTCACTCTGACTCCAGATCTAGGTCCAAGTCTAAATCCAAGTCCAGGACCCCCAGACGGAGCAAGACAAAGTCTCCCTCCAGGTCTCGGTCCTCCAAGTCAAGGAGTCGAACCCCGCCTTCCAACAGAGGGTCCAAATCCAGGTCCCGCTCCAAATCCAAGAGTAGGCCTAAATCTCCAGAGGACAACGAGGCAATGACTTAATCCAGACATGGACACAACATGACGGTATTCATGGGAAAGGGTGGATTATATTATTTGCTTCAAATATATGAGATGGCTATCTGTCATCACTTGGGTTATTATTCTGCAGGCTTGGTGCTATTAACAGTCATTTGCACACAAGCAACAAAGTCTGCAGAATCCTGAATATTTTATTTAAAATAAGATTGGGGCTGATCTAGTCAACAGTCCTAGTTCTGTGTGTCCTTTACTTTGCGTGTACGTTCAGCAAATCCAAAGCGCACACAGACATGAGATTTGGGTTAATGTGACCTACAGTATACTTTAAAATGGGGAATGTATGGGAGGGTTCTTCACTCAAAACGTTCACCTAAATGTGGAATTTTTTCCTCCAAGCTGCTGAGTCCTGTTTGCAAAGAGAGGAGGAGGAGATGGGGGTGTGGCAGTGTGAGAGCAGTTAGTGTGTGACCCGCCCATGTGACCTGCCTGTTGCTGAGAGCGATGGCAGTTGCTAAGAAGCAGGTCACCAAGGCAACGGTGGTTGCTATGGAGCAGGTCGTCATGGCGGTGGTTCGGGCTGTCAGTTGGTGTATGAGGTGGTGTGGTGAGGTACGTTCGCGGGAATCACAGGCAGATGCACTGAGCACTGTTCCCACCTGTGCCTGTGGGTTCCTCCGCCTCTCACAAAGGGAACCGAGGTTTGTTTTTCAAATTCGCCCGAGTGTAAGAGTCTTGTTAGAGCTAGTTTTTTTTTTTTTGGGGGGGGGGGGGGGGCAAGAGTGGTGTGTTAACAGCAAATGTGAAGATTACTAGAAATGTTAGATTCCCAGAAAAAAAATGCAGTTTGATAAATGTTAGTTTCAGGGGAAAGAAGATCAGAGAGTACTGTATTTAAATATCCAAGTCAGTTGCAGGAGTTGAGTCATTTTGGTTTGCTCTTCTTAACTCTGTTCTGTCTTTCCTTCCAGATCTCAGATGATTGAGCCTTTGCTGAGGACATCAGGAAGAGTCTCACATTGAGCAAGTGGACTCCACTATTACCACTGAATGCAGACTGAAAGGTTATTGGAGTTTGGTCTAAAATGTTTTAAATTTGACTTAAGTTAACATAAACAAATTCTGTGACTTTGATGTGATCATTGTTTGTAAAGTTGAGCTTTTTGAAAAGAATGTTAGATTTTTTTTTTTCTCAATTAAATTGGGTTTTTTATATTTTGATTACATGTGTACTTTTTTTTTTTTTTAATTACCATAGATTTATTTTAATAAAATCCCTTGTTTAACACTTTCTAGATGGATATGAGTTTTATTTGCAGGGTGTCATGTTGGATGTTCAAAGCCTTGACAGCTATGTTATACCACTCTTTTTTTCTTTTGAAAAATGGCCCACTGTTTAGTGACATAAAAGCAAAACATTAATATCGCTATGCCACTTCATTTGTAATTTGCTAATCCGGCAGCATACGTTTTCTTTTCTGTCAAATCTCTATTTTCTGTCTGGTTAAAGTTGCTTTCCTATGACTCTAACCCTCTTTCTTGTGTATCTTTTGTGCACTAGGCGCAGTTGTGTAGCAGTTGAGTAATGCTGGTTAGCTGTTAAGATGCGGTGCAGTGCGGTGGTGACATGGTGTGGCGTGTTGCGGTGCTGAGTGCCCGGCCCTGTTCCGGGGCTCGACCCTCCGCTGCTGTTTGCTGGTTTGTAAGCTCACAGGTGTGGCAGATCATCCATCCTCTCCTGTCTTGTGACCTCTCCTTCCCTCCATGTGCTGTACAGATTATTTACTCCTTTCTTTTTCTCTGTATTCTCCCTCCTCTTCTTTGTCCCCCCTCTGTGGTTTTTCCACTTCTTGAACTGGTTTAGCTTGCTTTTTTGAAATTGGGTCCAGTGTGACTCCTAGTGAAGGGTTTAAAGGGCAGTCTAGGCTGCCTAATGAATGCTTTTTGTGTATTTCATTCCTCTGTGAACCTCTCAAATGTCTTGTAATTGCTTTAGGTGAATGCTAATAAACATCTTTGTTGTTCAAGTCAAGCTTCAAATCTTTTTTGAACAATTACAGTGGCAGTGAAATTATTGTTCTCGGACTCCCTCCAACAATGCTTTTAAAGGATGTCTAAAATACGAAACGTGCAGTAAAACTGACGTGACTTATTTTTCTAAATGTGCCATTGTCACGCTGCATTATAACATGTATCGTCACAGAACGGTCTCTTGTGGCTGTTTGGTAAACGTTATATAGCTTTATTAAGTATATTAATATTTTGGATTTAAAAAATTCTGTTTGTGGAAAATTATGGTGCAATCAAAATATTCCAAGCAGAGACTTGGAATAGATGGAGCCTCAAGATAAGGTGATTTGGGCTGTCAATATTGATTTTTGAGTGGAAATTTCCACAATCCATACTGAATCTGGGGCCCTGGTGCTTTTGCCTGGTTGGTAATCCAGCCAGTAATAAGTATACATGTGTTTTTTGTATTGTGATATCAACTAGACTGTCACATTGGCCAACGAGCTGTATTTAAAAAGACTGATGTTTTTGTTTTACGCAAGAGTTAAGTCTGACATTATATGTGTAACAGTGCTACACAAGTCATTTCCTCAGTTTGTTGAATGAGCAATCAGACGGCAAGATCCATTTAATAGTAGTCCTGGAGCTTTCAATCACCACATATCTTCATCTGCAGATTAAAGTGTCAAAAGTAATCATCAGTGGAGCTTGTTAGAGCTGAGAGGAAGACATGAAGACACTGTCAGGCTAAAAATAAAAAAGGACTAACGTGTTTACATGTTTTTCAGGTAAAAAATAAATGTGATTGAATCAGTGTTTTCACTGTATACACTTCATATTCTTATTGGCTGCATAGCAATAAAAACAATAGAATCATAAGTAGGCCTACTACAACAGTCAAGAATCATAGAAAAGTACAATACATATTAAAATAGATTGCTTTTAAAAGAAGAGAGCTGTAGCCTACAGTATTTGAAACAAATGGTGTGCAAAATATTGACCAAGAAATGTACAATATGATATTGATGTCAACTATATCACTGACTGTAGACTAATTGGACATTAAATCTACAGCTTTCTGGCTCTCAGATGTGTATTGTCCAGATGAAACCCTGGTGCAGACTGATTGGAAGGTGCGTCCTCGGTGAGAACACTTCACTCCTGCACCGACTGTGTAAACCCTGCTTGACTTTAATAGCCTGCACCCAGTACACGGGTCCTGTCACAAACCATTTCAATCTCCCGTTCTGTGCGGTACACTCACCTCTGAAGGGATTAACGGCAAAAGTAGAGAGCCGAGCACGTTGCAACGTGCCGTGCCAGCCCACCTGACTCGCCGGGCGGTAGGGGGGGGGCGGGACCGGAGGATGTGACGTCCTGATCGCAGAGGAGATTGTAGGCTACCATATCCCGTAATGCTGCTCGTTAACGTAAATGTTTGGTGAGGATTATTACAAGCTGCGGGGATGGCCAACTGTGAGTGAATGCAGCCGCCTCAGGTGAACAGAAAGCGGGATAGAGGCAGTCACAATACAGGCCTAAACACATCATCCACCGAGCTCCACAAATATGGATCTAACTTTTGTATTATCAGCTGTTATCTTCACGCTTCTCGCGATTGTGGTGGCAACGTCGCTATTTAACGGCTCGTCGCCTACAGTCGACTTTGCAAGTTATTTCGGAAACAGAGGAGATGGCGCAGCCGGGGGATTAGATCAGACGAAGCAGAATGGCTATTTACCGGACAAGAAGAAGAAGAAGAAGAAGGAGGAGGAGGAGGACGACTGGTGTGAGATCAGCGGGAGCACGCATGATCACTGGGATGTAGTGAAATCTGTGCTTTCAGTAAGTAGTATGTCATGAGAAAGCGCTGCTTGTTTATTTTGTTTTGCATTGTATTATGTTATTCTCTCTTAATCTGTTTTCCTCCCAGTCAGATGCAGCTTACAAGTCCAGTCAGAGGTGGAAGAAGCACTCAAAGCCTCTATTTAAGTAAAAGTAGCAATAATGAAAATACAAACTAAAGAAAAGCTGCATTAGCCTATAAGTTGAATTAGCTGCAGCGTGATGTAATCAAGTATTACAATCAAAAGAAAAAGGCAAGACGGGAAACGATGAAAGATATTTAATGGAAAACCTGAATATGCACACGAAGATACATTTCATGGAGTAAAAAGTACACTAACAAATACTCAAGAGAAGTAGCCTACCTTTACCTCAAAATTGTACTTAAGCAGATCCTTAAGTCAAAGTAGCACTACCACATTACAATACTTAATTACAAGTAAAAGTACTGCAGTGAGAAGTGTTATCAGTAAGATTTACTTGAAAATTAAAAGTAATAATTTTGCTGTAGGCTATTGCTTTATTACATTATTGGAGTACACTAATGCATTAACATGTTAAGCAGAATTGTAACATTGTACCAGGTCCAGATGAAGCTAAGCTTGTTTTATAGACTGCAGTAGTTTATGCACTCTACTTTATAATCATATGTTTTGAATGGCTGAAGCTTCCGCAGTTAGTTGAAAATATTAAAATGGGGAATGTATTTTAAGTATTTTGTTTTACATTTTTCTTACTGTTCTTTAACCATCTGATTTTTGAGTGTTGATCAGAAGAAAGAAGACATTTTGAAGACGTCACGTTGGATTTTGGGAAACTAGGATTTGCTATAATTTTGTAATCCAAAGATTATTCAATTAATCAAGGGAATAATCAGATTTTGCAATAATGCTAATAATTAGCTAGTTAGCTGCAGTCCTGTTTATGTCAAATCAATATTGTAAAGTAGGCTACAAATTACAACATTTCCCTGTAAAATGTGGTAGAAGTAGAAGTGCGAAGTAGCATAAAATGGAAAAACCCAGTACACAGCACAATATTCATGGCGCTTAAATGTGGTTGATTTCCACCTCTGCAGACATTTCTAGCAGACGACATCCCGCCCACTTGTGTGTTGCCGTGCACAAAAATAACGGGCACTGGGGGCAGAGAGGGCAACAAGTAGGAGCACTTCAACAACATGAACTGGCCGTAACTGTCTTTTGTTGTGTCTTTTAGCCTAAATTGGTATTAATAAATAGAAAGAAGCAACATGACTTTACTCCAAACACCTCTCAGGTAGCTGTCAGGACCCTTCCTGGCCTGTTTTAGCCTCTAAAATGCCTGTTGAGGATATCTGGATGTAGAGAGGCCAAAGCAGGACAGGGAGAGAGATGTCAAATCAGCACCCAAGGGAGCAAAGTATGAAACGATAACCTGACACCTGCGCCAAGTGTAGGCCAAGTCAGCATCTAGGAGAGGTGAGGAACATAGGTAACACAAAGAGTGATTTGTTTGGCGCTAAATATCTGTACAGCAGTTTCTAATCTGGGCCGGCCTACAAGGACGTACACATATTTCAGACGTTAAAGAATATATTAATTGCTTAAGTTGTACGGGGAAAATTATGATTTGATGCCCCTCATCTGATCCCTTAAATCTCTGACAGGAGGAGGCACATCCCCACCCTCACACTGAAGAACTGGCAACACCAGTTGAGCACTCCTCCTCCACATCCAGCCTGTGCATCTCCAGGCCTGGATGTAGGCATATGAGCTTAGAGGTAGACTCGTCATCCAAGGCCTCGTCGGGGCCGAGCCGTAGGTCATTCATTGGGCTCTCTGATAAGGAGCTCCTAAAGTGTGCTTTCTCATACCCCCAGGCTGAAGGAGCCACAGAGAGCCCAGGGATCAACGGTGAGCACTTTTACCCACTTTGAAAAAGCTGTTAGTTAAACATTGAAATAGATACCACTTTTGTTTGTTTTGGTTTTTCAAAATAAAGGTTTAATGTGGATTTCTTATCAATGTTTATTCTGTTTCATCAGATAAAGAGGAATCAAATGCAAACAATTCCTTGAAGTACGTCCCTGGAAAGGCGCGAACCCACCACTTGCAAATGATGATGTCAGTAGAGGAGCTGGAGGAGGAGCAGAGGTCAGTGAAAACTACAAATATGGGTACCATTTTCTGACAAGGCACCCTTCATAAAGTGTTTGTAAGCTGTTAATAAGAACAATTAATTTGGGGAAAACCCCTCCAATAGACCCTTCTAATAGCTGAGAGGCCTTCCTGATGAATTAAAAAACTAAAGTTATTCTTATTAATAGCTTATAACGGATCTAAAAAGCATTAGTGAACAATGTATTAACCATTAATAAAGTCATTTAAAGGGTGCTTTATGAAAAAGTACCCAAATATAATAGTAATAAAATCACATATAAATTAGTAAATTCACAGAGTTGGACACATTTACTCCCAAAATACTCCAAAACAGAACAAAAATGTCGAGGCAAAAGATTATTTGCCAAAGTTTTACTGAAAACCGAAAAGATAATCTTTTCATTCAACATTTACATTAAGTTCCCTTGTTTCCTCGCGGTGCTTCCCTCAGTCCCGTGTTGACTCGATTTCTCCAGCCCTCTAATCTCCCCTACACTGTCTTCACGTGTTTGTGTGTTGTTTGTGGTCCACTCCACATTTAGGTGCTGTATCAGCCCTCCTTTTTAGGCTAGACTGAGTAAGGCGAGATTGAGTCTCTGCCAGGCATTAGCTGAAGGATGAATGGCATGAGACTTAAAGATTTAAAGAAACCACACGACGCATTCGGTGGCTGCTGGGGGAAAAAATAGAAAACAGAGGAGTACTCACAGACATAATGTATCTGCATTCCCTGCTCTTATCATTGCAGGATACACTCCAGCACAGACTTTAACTGTCTGTAAGCCTGAAAAAGGAGCAAATATGTGGTAAAGTATGAGTTATTCTCACCCGTTTATCGCAGGGGAGTCACTTTCTGGCCATTGTGTGAAAAACTATAATGCCGTTTTTCAGGCTAATTTGCATTCTCAGTTTTCAGTGATTTTTTTGGCCTCATCATCTCTTTTTCCTCAAGTGGCCATGAAGCGACTGACACATCCCACTTACCCACCTCCCACTGCCCCATTATTCCACATTATTCAGCGTGTGATTCTCAGGTGTCACAGCAGGTGTTGATTGTGTGTCCAGTCGTCACCTCTGACAGAAGAGTGTTAGTTAATCCTCTCAGGACTCTCCTCTGTTCTGCCACAAGGAGACACTGAGACTGGTGCTGACACGGCAGTCACTTCCAAAACTATTCAGTCACACTGGAATAGAGAGGGTGAGGGTAAAATTGGGCATTTGTGCTTTGATATGAGAAATACATCTTGTAATATGTGATTTCAGGAGGACAGACAACTGGAGGAATATTCATGTCAGAGTATTTTACAATAGCAGCACTGATATAGGACCTGTTTGCCTTGTATTCAATGCACGGTATTTAATGTGGCTTGGTATGGACCAATAATAAAAAAAGTTTTTAAATACTGGAATGGACCTTTCACTCACACCAGGTTAATGAGGGTCATGTAGCTTATCTTTTTTTTTTTTTTTTCAAAGATTTATTTTGGGGCATTTCAGCCTTTAATGGAAAGAACAGATAGATATGAAAGGGGAGAGAGAGCGGGATGACATGCGGGAAATCGTCTCAGGTCGGAGTCGAACCCTGGACCTTCTGCGTCGAGGTATACACCTCCATACATGTGCGCCTCTTCTACCAACTGAGCTAACCCGGCCACATGTAGCTTATCTTTATCAGCATTACTTGCTGTATGATGCTGTATGATCTGCACAGGTGTGAATGATTCACTTTTACTTGTCAAGTAAGGTTAGATAAGCCATTATTGATCCCCAAAAGGGATATTCAGTTGTTGCATTAGCACAAAAACAGAAATAAATAGAGAAAGTAAAACGTGTGTGTGTGTGTGTGTGTGTGTGTGTGTGTGTGTGTGTACGCGTGCGTGTGTGCGTTCGTGCTGGATAACTTTGTAAATTGTGAAATTTGCAGAGAAGTCAATTTTTCAATATTTCCATTTGTCCACTGGGGGTCGTGCTGTCCTAATAGTAGCAGGCTGCATGCTGAATACACTATTTTAGATCCCACATGCTTACATACACACTGTCAAGCGTAGGCTACTGTTTGTGCAGGAGTTGCCGGCGTAAAATGTCTTTGTCAAAAAGGAGAAAAATGGACTTAGAGTGTTGGCTCTTCCAAGAAAAAAATGACCAGTTCCTATTTCTTCAGAGTTAAATGTGATCAGTGTTCTTGGTGTGTTATTTAGTGAGTTTTGGAGGTGCTGGAAGACTGGAAGTATTTTGTAACTGTTGGACAGTGCCAGGCTAGCTATTACCAGTCTTTATGCTAAGCTAAGCAAAGCTAAGCTAAATGGCTGCTGGTAGTAGCTTAATGTACCATACAGACAAGAGGGTGGTATCATTCTTTTCATCTAACTCTCTGCCAGAAAGCGATGAAGGATGTTTCCTAAAATGTATTAACTATTCCTTTAAATTCTCTATTGTATTATATGTATTTATTTGGTTTATCCTTGTATATTGAATATGTACCTACTTAGTTTATCTTTTGACATTTTTAAACATACCTGTCTTGTTTACAATTGGAAAAGCTCAGTACTTATTTGCAATTACAGGAGCTCATTTAGCATAATGGACACTGGGAGGAGCTCTGATTTGTGTTTTTTTCCAGCTATGTTTACATATATTTACGGTACCGGTGCTGTTTGTTATTGCGGATTTTACCTGATGAGCATTGTTGATAAGTTTATACAAAAGATAACAGTCTGCAGGATTATTTTTTTTTTTTTTTACCACTCAATATTTCTTTGATATATTTGTCTTCCCAGGGTGCAACGTGAGCAGCTGGCAGCCATCTTCCAGCTGCTGAAAGACAACCAGGAGACGTTTGGGGAGGTGTCCGAGGGAGAAATGGAGGAGCAGCTCAGACTCTACTCCATCTGAGACGCCTCTTCGTGTTTTTAGGATCCTCCCTTTAAAGGCGCTCCTTTAACCCGTGAACGCTAAAGGACTACTCCAGTACACCAAATATTTAAATACATTTGTTCACAGTATTCGATTCAAGCAGTGCAGTCCACTCAGCTACCACTTTTTCATATGATGTACTTTGTTTTATTATGTTGTTATATTGCTGTAGCATCCACCTGTCAGCCACATGAAGAATAAACCAAAACAGCATTGTATAGCTACCCATAAGTAAATAAAAGGCATAAAGGACTTTTGTTTCTATTAGTTTTATATTATAATTAAATACATATTTATTAATTTCTTACATTTTTTAAATTCAATATTCTGTAACTGGTACAAATGGGGTCCAAAATTAGCACTATCTACTAGCAAAGTGCTGGTAAAGTATGCAAGTGGCTGGTAGATTTGATTTACTCACCAGCCAAAAAAAAGTGTGTGTGTGTGTGTGTGTGTGTGTGTGTGTGTGTGTGTGTGTGTGTGTGTGTGTGTCTCTCTCTCTCTCTCTCTCTCTCTCTCTCTCTCTCTCTCTCTCTCTCTCTCTCTCTCTCTGTCTCTGTCTCTGGGGGGGGATGTGTATCAGCACATTTCCAGGTATGTTTTTTTCCATTTAAGTCATTTTAAAGTATATCTTGCTAATTCTTGTATGTTGCATCTATTGCTCTTTGTCAAATTTCCACATCAGCTGGACTACTTTCTCGAGTCCGTCCCCTGTTGTGTTTACACATACAGCAAAAAAAGCCGATTCCACAAAAACAAAGCTAAAAACTGATCAGATGAAACGCTCTACACTTGGTGCTGTGGTTGAGACTCCCATGCCCGTACTCTCCAAAACCTCCTTCACGAAGCTTCCTCAGTGGGATTTTGATGATGTTTATAACCAGGATGCACCACCCAGGCAGACAGTAAGCATGTTATAACAAGATGGGACGGGAATATCATGAATGTGTTAACTTTGTGTGAGTGGGTTATTTGCACAGCCATGTGTTCGGGTGTCTTTGGTGTGAACTGCATGGAATTTAAAGGTCCCATGACATGGTGCTCTTTGGATGCTTTTATATAGACCTTAGTGGTCCCCTAATACTTTATCTGAAGTCTTTTTCCTGTAATTCAGCCTTGGTGCAGAATTACAGCCACTAGAGCCAGTCCCACAATGAGCTTTCCTTAGTATGTGCCGTTTCTGTATCTGTAGCTATTGAGGAGGAGAGAGGGGGGGGGCAAGGTGGAGGGTGAGGGTGTGGCCTTGACCAACTGCCACTTTGCTCGTCTGAAAGCCATGATGTCTCTCTCTCATGAGTGGGCCAAATTCTCTGGGCGGGCAAAGCAGAGAAAGGGGAGGTAACCTTGCTCCTTATGACGTCATAAGGAGCAAGATTCCAGATCGGCCCATCTGAGCTTTCATTTTCTCAAAGGCAGAGCAGGATACCCAGGGCTCGGTTTACACCTATCGCCATTTCTAGCCAATGGGGGACCATAGGCAGGCTGGGGGAACTCATATTAATGTTAAAAAACCTCAAAGTGAAAATTTCATGCCATGGGACCTTTAAAGAACCAAAGAGGGGAAAGAAAATAATCCTTTGATCAAATGAAACAAAGGTCATGGGATCGCCCTAAACAAGTCATGCCACTGTATAATATCACACTTTATATAAACTAAACATTCCATTGTAAACCATGAATATTAAAGCTCAGACCAGAGTCTGTAATAAAGTATTGATTGATATTAAAGTATTGATATAGGCTATATCATTACAGGGTTTTTTAATCATATCACTTTTTTAATGTAATGGGTTATTTTATATAAATAATTTGTAATTAGATTTTCATTTCTGTTTTAAAAAAAAATATATCTTAAAAAAGAAAATAATTTGAAGAGCAAGCTTGACTAATTCCCAAATTTATAGCAAAACACTGTACACTGTACGTCATCATGAATAATCTTTGTCTGTGCTCTCTTCTTGTAAAATGCTGAACAGTTTTAAGTCTCAGTACACAAATTAAACAGTTTAATAAACGAATATCACGCTCGTCAATAGGTCGCAGGTTGTCATTGCTTCGTTTTAAGGGTCAAGAAAAAAAGGTTGATCTTGGGCAATGTGTGTGTTGAAGAATTTTGTAATCTACATTCAAACATGTCATTGGTTTCTGCTGCCCCCCATGCACCATCACAGATATCAAACACTAAAGCAGAAGGAAGCAGCAGCTTTTTCTGTTGTAGGATGTTTTATCCTGTTTAAGCATGTTTTCATTTTGATGGAATGCCGTTGATGTTTATCTGTTTCAAGTTCATAAAACAGCACATCTGTGACTACTAAAATAGCCTTGTGTAACATTGGATAATATAGTGAAGTCACTGTAAACAACACCCATACTGTGTGTGGCTTCACACAGCTGATTCAGCAGCATTCCCATTATTGTTATTCTGTTCTTTATTTTTCTTATTCCGTACGTTTTTTGGCTCTCCGTAACGTCTGCATATGTTCAGCTATTAAAATCATTCAGCTTTTAAAATGTTCAGCTCTTTCAGCTAATGATGGGACATCTTCAACTTTTTTTCTACTATTTATACTTTTTAAAATATTAAGCTTTTTAACACTTTTTTTTTAACATTGAAGTCAATGAGAGCATGCTTCAAATCCTTAAAATCTTCTTCCACTCCCAAAAGATTCAGCTCCTTTGTACTTTCACCTACAGACACCAAACAAACTTTAAAATGTTCACAAAAGCTATAGGTATATTAGGCTATTGCTTTTCAGTTTGATATCTTTTACAGTTTTTGTGGAAAAGCTGTTTAAGTTTAGTGATCATTTCAGGATTTTTCTGCGTTTCTAATGAGTGTGTGTTGGGGCCAGCTAGAGTGGATGATGTCATCGCCAGAGCACAGAGCCTTAAAAAAATATCGTTGTCCCTTCTCTATAAATTGCTCTCACACCCACAATATTAACTTGTCATACACAATTTATACATCAAAACGTAGGTATTTTTGTCTAGTTTCAGGCAATTCGCTGCCCTGTTTAACATTCTCCACATTTCCCAGCGAAACGCAGAGCGAACCACTTTTTTAAATCGCTGATATGCCCACATTTTTAAGTTTATCAACATAAATTTTACATGAATACGTTCACAAAGGCCTTGTGGTTCTCACGATTACATCATTTCACCGGTAGCCCTTATCGTTTTAGCAGTCTGAGGCTTTATTTGAGAGCTTGCTCTGTGTCTTTGAATAGCTCCAGTGTGGCCAGCTGACAGTTTCAGCAGGTGACACGGTCGTTAACCTGATTAAAGATCAAAGAGATCTCATCACAGACTTCAAAGGCTGTTTTCACTGGTCATACGTTACCATGACAACACTTTCACAGACAGTTGAATTGAATACTACAGGCAGTAATATGAACATTAGTCTACATCTTTTGCATTCCACTTCTGTCTGTCTGTCTCTGTCTGTCTCTGTCTCTCTCTGTCTCTCTCTGTCTGTCTCTGTCTCTGTCTCTCTCTGTCTCCCTGTCTCTGTCTGTCTGTCTGTTTGTTTCTCTCTGTCTTTATCTGTCTGTCTCTGTTTCTCCCTGTCTCTGTCTCTCTCTGTCTGTCCCTGTCTCTCTGTTTGTTTCTCTCTGTCTCGGTCTGTCTGTCTCTGTTTGTCTGTCTGTCTCTGTCTGTCTGTTTCTGTTTCTGTTTCTTGTTTTTATTCCCTCTTCCGTACTTTTTTTTGGCTCTCCGTAACTTCTGCATACATTCAGCTATTAAAACCATTCAACTTTTAAAATGTTCAACTCTTTCAGCTAATGATAGGACTTCTTCAACTTTTTTCTACTATTTATACTTTTTTAAATATTAAGACATTTTCAGGTAATTCATTTAAATTTT
Organism: Sander lucioperca; assembly: GCF_008315115.2. NCBI lineage: Eukaryota > Metazoa > Chordata > Actinopteri > Perciformes > Percidae > Sander > Sander lucioperca. The sequence goes on along the minus strand of NC_050194.1, from coordinate 19,992,563 downwards.
CATCTTTGACAGTATTACAGTTCATCTTCCAGCTTTTCTAACAATGTTTTTTAGCTCTTCACTTATTTAGGTAATGCAGTTTAGCTTCCATCTCTGACAATTTTCCAGATCTTTCAGCAGTGCGGTGCAATGCATTTGGGCTTTAAGATTTTTCATACAATTTGTTTCATATTTTTGCATATGTGAGTCATTATCAGTTAGAAAATAAACTCAGACCTCACAATGATCTACATATTTTGTCATTTTTCAACTTTTAAAGCCGACAATTCAGTTTAGCGTCAACTTTTAACTTTTTAATGAAATTCATACTTATTAAAACGATTTCCACTTTTTCAACTACTCTCACTACTTCAACTTTGTCTTACGGATTTAAGCTATTCATCCAGTTTAGCTTTAGCAATTCAGCTATTCAGCATTCCCACACATTTTCTGCAGGAAATGCATTTTCTAGTTTCTATTAATTTCTTCTTCACTTCATCTTTAGCGAACCACAGTCAACAATTACATTATGCAACTAGTTTTGTTGTTTTTATGTATGATGAAATGAGTTACATTTTTATACATGGCATGAGTTCAAAGAATTAATCTTACATTTGGAGCTTCACAGATAAAACACAAAAAACACGTGGCCACTGTGCGCTACACTCGACAATAAGCAATAATTAAGAACCAATTCTGCAGAAAAAGGTCACAAATAATATAATAATAATAATAATAATAATAATAATAACAAGTTTATTTGATATAGCACCTTTTACAGACAAAGTCACAAATCGCTTCACATGATAAACATTTGTAAAAAATACAGTAAGATCCAACAGAAAATAAGCAAGGAAAAAATAATTGAAGACCAATGAAAATCATTTAAAAGATAAAAACCTAAAACCCAAAGTTACAAACGAGTCAAAAAAGCAGCGCACCTTTAACTTTTTTATATACAGTAGTTGAATCATTTGCTATCTGCTTTATATTTAACAGGGAACCTGTACAACTTAAAGGCTGTGTATCAGCGTTATATGTAGCGCTGATAGCAGCATGGCAAAGTTGGTTTGATGGTCCCAGACTGAAATCAACAACTCTTAGAATAACCTAAAATCTTGAACAGACATTCCCGGTTCCCAGAAGATGAAACCTGGTGACTTTGATGATCTCCTGACTTTTCCTCTAACAATATCAGCAGTTTACAACATGTGTGGTTTTGAGTGAAATGCCTCAACTCAAATTCAATTCAATCAATCAATTCAACTAAATTGCATTACATAATAATAATATATAATATAATATAATTATAAATTGCATGGATTGCCATGGAATTTAGCACAGACATTATTGTCCCCCTCAGGATGATTTGTAATAACTGTAACCATCCCTTGTGTTCAATCCAGATGCAAATGCAACTCTGTGTGTTCAGCTCTGCCATTGCCAACTATTAGCATTTACCTTGATTCAGTGAAAGTGAAAATGATTCTGTGAAAATGATGTGCTTACATTTTCTCTGTATCATATGCAGAGGCAGCTATAGCGGATCCGCCTCTAAACAAAAAAAGGTAAGTCTCTACACTGTTTTGATCTGGAGATATTGCATATGACATAGAAATATGACATTAAACGTGCTTGATGCCGTATACCCCAGGGGATTAAATCATAATCCATAAGGACGATTAGTCTTATGTTATTATGAATATCTTGAAGTTTTTAAATAAATAGCACCACTTGCTGACTTATTAGAGCAGTGACTACAAAGGTAGAGTATGCAACATCTGTTCAGATAGTAACAACAATGGATGTGATATAATGTTGAGATGATGAGATGAGACAGTGCTCTAACAATACAGAGCAATTTCATTTTATATGCATTTCTTTGTTGATGTGGGTCTGTTTGCGGTTAAAACCTTTAAACAAGAGAACAACATTTATAACGTCAAAAACAAATATCTTGACAGAAAATGTGTGTGATTATTAACTTATATCAAACAATAATGAATTGCTGTAAGCTCACAGGACACACCACACACAGCTGGAAATCAACCAAGATTTATTTTTAAAAAGTGGGAACCTATGGCCTCTTGTTAAAATAATATTAGTTCAACATTTTGGGAAATAGGCTTATTTGCTTTCTTACTGAGCGTTAGATTAGAAGATACCACTTCCTGGTAAATATGAAGCTATAGCCAGCAGCTGGTTAGCTTAGCTTAGCTTAGCACAAAGCCTGGGAGCAGGGGGAAACAGCTAGCCTGGCTTTGTCCAAACAAAATCCGCCCACAAGCTCTTCTAAAGCTCACTGGGCCTAAAAATCTGAAAATCAGTCAAAATGTGTCAGTACAAATTCAAAGTTCAAATTTTAAAGCGTTCAGTAAAAAAAAAATAAAAAATGTTGTAATTTAGTCATTGTTGTTTTGACAAGAAATAAGTAATAGAGAGAGAAAAAAGTGTCAGTTAGCCACATTCAGATCATGTGGGGAAGTTTTTTTTCAGTGTAGGAATATTACTTGATTATATATATACAGTATATATGTGTATATACTGTATATATATATATATACAGTACATATATATATGTGTGTGTGTGTGTGTGTGTGTGTGTGCGTGCGTGCGCGTGCGTGCGTGTGCGTGTGTGCGCATGCGTGCGTGTGTGTGTGTGTGTGTGTGTGTGTGTGTGTGTGTGTGTGTGTGTGCATGTGTCATTAACATGTAAGCAGCATTTAAACGTTGTAGATGGTCGAGGTAGGGTTAGTTTGAACTACTTAATATCTTGTTTCGTTGTTTAATCTGTAACAATGCATATTTTAAAAGCTGATATTTGCATGATAAATCACAATAAGTAAGTAAAAAGATAAGGTGAACTGCAGTGAAGTATAAAGTACCTGGAATTACTGAGGTAAAGTACAGTTCTACTTTTTCAGCACTGGTGCCATTTGGTCAAATATGAAGTTAGTGGGTTGTTTACACATTTTTACAGACTGACATCTTACTTCTATGATCCCACACTTTTATCATATTTTTAATTCACAACTCACTACATAGATGGGTTTCTGGGCAAAGTGATTGTGAGATGTGCGCAGCTGCGCGCATGTGGGGGGTTAAAAAAAAAGAAAGAAAGAAAAAAAACTCCCTTTCAATTGTGCAGAATTAGATTTTTAGATAGCTGACAGCTATCATAACATAATACATTGAAATATATATCTGGTTTATGGTATATCTTGGTGGTAATCACTACCATGCTAACATGGGCTTTGTGTTCTTAACTTGTCCACAGCGGGAATTTCATATATGCTAACGTAACTTGTGTGAGGGCATTTCAGTGCTCTTAATCTGTAAAATAAACACAGATAATTTCTCACTAACTGTAAGAACTAATTTTGTGTAGTCTGGGTTAACATGTTTGCCAGAATTCATGTTAGCTGTCTAGAACCTGAGTTTACCTCTAAAAGGTTAGTGGTTTTGGGTAAGTTGATTTTTTTCTCCAAAATACTGCAAAGGTCTATAATTTATCATGACATCGTGGCAGTGAGTTTTATACCCCAATGATGCGCGCATCATTGATTTTTGTAAACACGAAAGCATCTATTATCCACTAACGTTACAGCATTTAGTATTTATATAATAGACCATGTATACCCTAAGGGATGTCCTACCTTTTATTCAATGTCTGGCTTTATTGCAGTTTGTCACCTCACCTTGTGTAAGGTGAGTTGTTGTATTCCCGGTAACCCCATATTAATGAGGGTCGAATAAATATAGAAATATCTGGGAATGTCTTACTAAGACGGAGAAACACCTTAGGAAGACAAAACTGTAACTCATATAGTATGTCTCGCAGGGTTTGTGTAAACAATACGAATTTAAAACAAAATGACCTACATTGTTGAAGCCATTACTTCCATTCTCAGCGTTTCAGTGTTGCTTTTGCTTTTTTGTCCCTGTTTCTGACTATGTTCTTTGATATAGCTTAATTATTTTACTATCATGTAGTTTTTTCCATATGTTTTTCTCCAGGATATAGTCATGGTTGGCGTAGAGAATGACAGGGGTTTTAATATTTTTCTCAAAGTAGTAAGTTGAGTATTTCTCGTAGTCCTCAGTCATGAATCCATATGCATTCACCTGAGAACAACAAAAACAGAGAACAGGAACTAAATGATTTGTTAAAAGAACAGTTTGACATTTTGAGGAATTAGCTCATTCATATTCTTGCCAAGAGTTGAATGAGAAGATCGATACTACTCTTATGTCTGTTTGGAAAATTGGAAGCTACAGCCAGCATATGGTTAGTTTAGCTTAGCATAAATACTGGAAACGAGGGAAAAAACTTGCTTGGCTCTGTAATCTGCCAATCAGCAGATAGAACTCACTAACAGTAGCTATAGATGGCATGTGGACATGTTTAATAACTTACAGTGTCGCAGGTATGCAGAGCCAGGAAGAGAGTGAATGCCCCATTGCTTGGTCTGACTATTGCCCAGTATGAAGCATTCAGATCAGCAGACTTTAAGAACCTGTGGGCAATGAACAGTGTCAAGTGAACATACATTAAAAATCATTCTACAAATAAAGTTAGGGTTGTAATTATAAACCATTAAAAGTAAAAATATTTTGGTATGATTGTGAGCAGAAGTTGACCTGTTTCGAATGTATCTGAGGAAATCCTGGTGCAGAACATAGAAACGGGTCTCATTGTACTGCCTGGCATAATACGTCCATGGCCTACAGGGTTAAAACATATGACAGAATGATGCAAAGCTAACGTTCTTGTCTGTACAATGCAGTTAATTCTCTCTGCTGGAAGTTGAGGCAAAATTGGAGCAGGAAGGCACCTCAAGTTACATTTTGCTCTTGGTAATGAGTTTTGCTTCTAGATTGGCAGATTAAATTACCCTATTTTTGAAAGGGAGTTTGGTGACTTTCTGCCTGAGCCACAATGGAGCGTATACTGTAGTGTATATTGTGAGTGTTTAACATGACTTGTTACCTCCATAAAATGTACTAACTGATGCCTGATTGCCTGATTTCACTTATTTAGGAACTTGTGAGTAAAATTACTTTCAAAATAAATGTTTACCTGCATCAGCTATGAGACTGTTTCCATAAACATGGTGACCTGGCGACACGTCTTCAAGCCCAGTCCAATATGTTCCAGCACTGGATATACTGTGTTTTTGTGTTTGTGTATGTATATTACCCTCTTCTAAGTTGTTGTGATAAGAGTTGATATTCACCTCATGTTTTCATATGAGCCAGCAGTGATTCGTTCTCCTTTGAGAAGACCCTTGAGCCAATTGAAATCCCTCATCCCCTCAGGAACCATCACGTATTTTATACCCTGTCAAAAAGAAGAGGATGACAGATAAGTGTGTATGTGTGAGGTATAAACCATTATGATATTACACATAACATACAAGTTTGAGTACCTCATCATGAGGGACAGTAGTATATCCAAAATTCTTGAAGAAATACAGCGCAGATGTGATGGAGTGGGCCGTGTGAATGTACACTGATGTTCTGTTTCCTACGTCTTCCTCGTAACCTTTGGTGATTGCACCGTTCATCCTGCCGCACAAACAGATCTAAATGTGAGAGTGGCCTTTGTAAATCAAATTAAACAATTAAACAAAAGCAAATCAATGCCAACAAAGTCTCAGGTCCAGATGGTATCACTGCTTTTCTATTAAAAACATGTGCAGATGAATTGGAACCTGCCAAAAAGGCAATCATCACACCTGTCCCTAAGAAACCCTGTCCACAGGAGAATAATGATTTTAGACCCATTGCTCTAACCTCTGTTGTGATTAAGTGTATGGAGAAGCTCATGGTGAGCAGCTACGGCTGTATGTAGGCCCACAGCTAGATCCCTTCTAGTTCACATACACAAACCAGAGAGGCACTGATGATGTTATTAACAGTATAGTGCACCTAGTGACAAAACACCTGGAGAATCCTAGGACCTATGCTAGACAGTTGTTTGCAGTGTTGTAGTACTCAAGACCGGTGTTAAGACCAATTTTTAAAGGTCTCGTCTCGGAATCAACTGAGCATTTTTACTCAGTTTTGTCTCGGTCTCGGATGAAGAGGACTCATGATTTTATTTTAAAACCGGTCAGGACCACAACTGCAGGGATTTGGCTAAATTGTCTGTGCATTGTCTGATTTAGCCCTATATGTTAAAACTTGCAAATGCAAGCAATAACTTGACTCATATCTAATTTGAAATTTGTTACCGTAAACCCTCCACTCCCCTTTACACACAGAAAGTGAATGCGTGAGACAGTAGAAGAAGCTCTAGCTGTCACAAATATGGTCTTGGTCTTGACTCGGTCTCAACCCCTCAAAGTCTTGGTCTTGTCTCGGTCTCGACACACTCTGGTCTTGGTGATGACTTGGTCTCAGTTTAGGTGGTCACGACTACAACACTGGTTGTTTGTAGATTTCAGTTTAGCCTTTAACACCCTACAGCCTCATGTTCTCCTGAATACACTAGTGATGAATGTCAACGCCTTAATCACTGCATTTTACCACTCGTCCTCACCAACTGTAGGCCTACCCAGCAGGTCAGGGTCAACAGGACCCTGTCTGAAACCTTGACGATCAGTACTACTGGTGCCCCCCGAGGGATGTGTCACTTCCCCAGTCCGGTTCACCCTGTACACTAATGAATGTATGCAGCACTACTAACAATTATATGATAACATTTTCCGATGATACAGCCATCCTGGGCCTTATGACTCACACATCAGATACAGATGTGTATAAAACTGAGATCCAGAACTTTGTCCAGTGGGCGACAAACATTTTCTCATCCTCAATGCCAACAAAACAGAGGAGATGAGCGACTCTTTAAATAGCAGATATGAAAGACTTTTGAACATCAAACCTTTTCTAGGGAAATTATCTAAGTCATCCTAGTGACCATCGTTGCCCAGGAATTTAGTGTCAAACAGTTACAGAAAAGTTGTGACATAACATTCTAATAATGTCAACATATTTAAACTAAATGTTACCACAAAACATTTTATTAATGATTTTAAAGGAACACGCCGATTTATTGGGACTTTAGCTTATTCACCGTATCCCCCAGAGTTAGACAAGTCGATACATACCCCTCTCATCTCCGTGCGTGTTGTAACTCTGTCTGACGCCCCCAGCGCTAGCTGAGCCTAGCACAGATCCTGGAGGTAACCAGCTCCAACTAGCCTACTGCTCCGTATAAGTGACAAAATAACGCCAACATATTCCTATTTACATCTTGTGATTTGTATAGTCACAGGGTGTACAAATAATAAGGTCATATGAGACACAGCCATCTTTTAACCGTATATAAACTGGGAACTATATTCTCAGAAAGTTGAAGCACTGCTACTTCTGCTACTTGGGCGGAGTGATTTGCTAGCAGCACCTGAAGCCCTGTGGTGAGGAGCAGAGAGTTCGCCTGGAGTTCACTCAGAGTTGGAGTAATAGAGTCAACAATTATTAGATAGTAAAAGCATAGTGACCTTGTTATTTGTACACCCTGTGACTATACAAATCACAACACATAAACAGGAACATGTTGGTGTTATTTTGTCACTTATTCGGAGCAGTAGGCTAGTTGGAACATTCTGGGAACCAAAAGAAAACTTCCCACTAAAAACATTACGAGAACAGTGTATGATTACAATCTCAGAACATTCTTCGTGACAACAAATATTCTAGCTGGGTAAGCACTTCAGGGGCCCCTATCCACAAGTTCTCAGTAGTGGGAACGCCCAAACTGAATGAATGAGCATACACCTTGCGGTTAAGCAAAAAGAGGAGGCGTGTTCCGGCGCAAACGTTTCCTAGTGCTATTTTTTCAGAAAACAGTTCCGCCACAGACCAGGAAAAACCTAGTCTAAAGTCAGTGGTATGTTATTCAGATGCTATTTTAAGGGCGCATGCTTGGCCGTAATGTAGAGTGTGCACACCGCACATACACTTGCATCTCTCATCTCACGGACTCAGCAGTTCCCATTTTTGCAAACCATACATAAATACAAGGAAAAATATGAGCTTGTTTTACACAACATATCCATGAATCATGGATGCGTTGATGACATAAATGAGGAAATATTAGAGGACTTAAGGAGATGTGATGTTGAACTGCATGTGCCGATGCCACTTAACCCAAATGCCCCAGCAGCAGCACGGGAGAGGAGAGACAGAAGAGCTGCATCGTCTATAGTGAGGTAATCTCGGTCTAATGTTAGACTACATTGCAAAAATATCACCATGCATTCATAACCTCATGATTCAGTGAGAGTGAGGATTTTACACTTTTTTCTCATAAAGAGTTTCTGTACAGATTAAACAAACGAGATACAATGTTACTTAGTTAGCTTTGGACCCTGTTTCCAGTCTTTATGCTTAGCTAAGGTAAGCAGCTGCTGGCGGTAGCCTGATTCTTAGCGTACAAACATAAGAGTGGCATTAATTACCCCATCTCCCTGCAAGAAAGTGAAAAAGCATAATCCTCAAAATGTCAAACTATAGAACTGGGCAATATGGCTACGGAAACAAGACGGTGAGTTGTTCAAAACCTTTCTTTTTAGTAAACTCTGGGTACACAAACAATGTTCTCAATGCTTGCGTTCATGTGTAGAGACCCTGGCGATACTTGGAGCAAAGTTTCATGTTGTGTCGAGCCTTCTTAGTGTTTTAAAAATAGCTATTTTGAGGCTAGCATAAAAGTGTCCCTAGCACTCCCATTAAAAAGGCCATTTGACCGAAAAACGAAAATACAGTAAATCTTAAAAGTGGCGATTCCGTCCTAATTATGCTTTTAAACGAAAGTTTGACTCGTGTACATTCACAAAAAGACCCTAGGTTGCATTTTGGCGGGAGTTACGCTTTAAAAAGTCCAAAGGATTGTAGTTGTGGGAGCTATTGTAATAGTGTGTTTTGTGTATATTCCAGCTAACTTTATTTTCTTAAGTGGTACTGTCTCAAAAGGGGAAACAGGATGTTCCATTTGTCGACAATGACAAGGGGAGTATGGATTTTACTACCTTCTTAATGTCATTTAAAATGCAGTGATTGTGTTAGATTAGCCTTGTCACTGTTGTTGAATTGTTTTCAGTCCAAAAGAAAGCAGTAATGTTTCATGTACATTTATTATCGTTTAGATATGTTGATAATTGTGATCAGCGAATCACCTGTGTATTGTGGTACATGCGCATGAGCGTCTCTCTCTCAGTCTGTTTTGGAAACTGAGAGAGACAGGTACGTTGACAGAGTATTCCACTTATAAATGTAATTCCAATGTTGATGCACTATGCCATGACTATGTTCTGGAGGAGTGATGAGGGACAGATGTGGTGTGTCGGGCTGGAGTCTGTATTGTCATGTGTTTCAAAGTTATTGCGGAAGTTTGTATTGCACTGTGACCCTTTTGAAGTGCCGCTGCTTTGCCGCTGCATGCTCAGTCGCGCCTCACGACACGCGACATTATGGGAAATGTAGTTTCCCTGTGGGATTTGTATAGAATGAATGTGATGTGTATTTGTACTGTTCTAGTGTGTGTGCACATATGAGGTTCTGTGTTTACCTGTGATCTATTACACATGAGGCAGGGCATGTTTACTTTATTTTGCATTTGTTTTACTTTATTATTTTATGTATCCCTCACAGTAGTCTGAGAAGAGGGTGTGTGGAATCGATGCAGTCCCTGTCACATGTTGTGTCATTACAGGTATGATTGTCAAAGAAAATAACCACTATACGATCATTTCGTTTTAGTAAACTGTGTAAATGTTTTGGCGGTGTGCCTGCTCTCCCTGCCTTCTCTGCAGAAGATGTCAAAAGGAGCCAAAAGGAAGACTGTGCTATAGCTCGTGTGAGGTTCTTTGTTGAGAGGAGGAGGAGACCCTCACGTAGGGAGAGAAACCATGAGACTGCTCAAGTTCTGAGGATGCTAAAACATTGGGAAAAGCTTGAGATGTCAAATGATATCCTCTACCGGAGATCAAAGGATAGAGCTGGTAGGAAAAGGTATCAGCTGGTGCTGCCTGCTTCACTCAAGGCTGTTGCTCTTAAAGGAACCCATGATGATGCAGGTCATCAAGGACAGGGCCGGACGCTTCCTCTGGTGCGCCAAAGATTCTTTTGGTCAGGGATGGATGGAGAAGTTAAGGAGTATGTCTCCCACTGCAAACGATGTGTGGTTAGCAAGACGCTCGAGCCTGAGGCTAGGGCGCCATTAGAATCAATCAAGACAAGTGCACCACTCGAGCTGGTTTGCATAGATTTTTGGTCAGCTGAAGGGAAGAATGGAGAAAATGTTGATGTACTTGTTATAACAGATCACTTCACGAAGTTGGCCCTTGCATTCCCCTGTCCGAACCAGACAGCCAAAGTGGTGGCACAGAAGTTATGGAATCAGTTCTTCTGTACCTAATGGCTTTCCACTTCGGATCCACTCAGACAAGGGAGCTAATTTTGAGAGCCAATTGATTGCAGAACTGTTACAGGTGTCAGGAATCAAAAAGTCCCATACCACCCCATATCACCCCATGGGGAATGGGCAGACAGAAAGATTCAACCGTACGCTCGGAAACATGATCCGCTCCCTTCCGGCAAGAGCAAAAGAGCGATGGCCACAGATGATACAGACACTCACATTCTCATACAACTGTACCACACATGAGACAACGGGCTTTGCCCCATTCTATCTAATGTATGGTAGGGTACCCAGATTGCCTGTGGACATCATGTTCGGCAACACGCTGAAGAATGAGGATGTGGTTGCTCATGACACCTACGTTGAATCTTTTCAGAGGGACTTAAGAGAAGCTGTGAAGATTGCCCAGAGCAACACCACAGAAGCACAGCAGAAGCAAGCAAGAGAGTACAATAAAAGGATCAAGGGTGTCCCACTAGAAATTGGTGATCATGTTCTGTTGGCAAACAGAAAAGACAGAGGAAAAGGTAAATTGGCTGATCTGTGGGACTCATCAGTACATGTTATCACATGGAGGGATTTGTCTGTGCACATCTACAGAGTTGAAAATCCTACTACTAAGAAAAGTAAGGCTGTCCATCGGAATTTCATTCTTCCAGTCAACTTCCTGCCTGTGGTGGAACCAGAGGAAGCGTCAACAATTCTCTCCACAGCCTCAGAGGGGGTGGATGATGAAGTGGAAACTCTGGGTAATGAACCCTTATTTGGCACAGAGAGGGAGTTCGGAGACAGTAGAACAGCTGCCTGGATACTGAATGGCCACCGTCCTGAGAAGTCCAGTTTCAGGGAGGCTCCAGACACTCCTGAGGAAAACCTAGTGGAGGTTACTGTTGCGACTAGGCTTGATATTGAAGGTCATCAGACTACACCAGTTGAAGAGGAGAATATGACTTCTTTAGATGACAGCAGCTCCAGTGGGAACAGCAGAGTATTGTGAGTGGGGGTAATGTCTCTGAAAATTACAGAAGCGAGTCTGAGGGTGATACTGGGGATGGCACAAGTGAACAAGAGACATTGCATGAACCCGGGGACAGTAGGAGTGACTATTCCATGTCAGTGACGACTCCAAGTGGAATCAGTAGTGTAACTGGCTCGGCCAGCTGTTTTACATGCATTACTCCAGAACGTGACTACATGCCACCAAGAGGGAACTTATCTAGGACTCAAGGAAGGAGTCAAGGAGCAGAACTGTCAGAGACTTTCTTCAGACCTGAGGGTTCAACGACAACCAGAGCAGGAAGAGTAGTAAAACCTGTTAGAAGACTGCTTGAGTCAATGAGTATGGTTATGGGAGAGCCTGCAAGTAAGGAACCTCTGGCTGCCTTGTTTAAAGCCCTTTTGACTCTTATAGAGGTGTAGTCCATTAATAGGGCCTTTCAGTTAAATGTACAGGACCCAGACAATTCAGAATGTAGGTACTTTATCAGAGGGTTCTTGGTTATATGTATAAGGGCATATTTCTACCTGGCAAAGTGTTTTGCTGTCCTATTGGACGACTGTGGTCAAGGTTACCCCCTATAAAGAAAAGAGTTCTCACCTGGTCTAAAAGTTTGCTGTAATTAAGGAGGGGTGAATGTAATAGTGTGTTTTGTGTATATTCCAGCTAACTTTATTTTCATAAGTGGTACTGTCTCAAAAGGGGAAACAGGATGTACCATTTGTCGACAATGACAAGGGGGGGGGGGGTATGGATTTTACTACCTTCTTATAATGTCATTTAATATGCAGTGATTGTTAGATTAGCCTTGTCACTGTTGTTGAATTGTTTTCAGTCCAAAAGAAAGCAGTAATGTTTCATGTACATTTATTATCGTTTAGATATGTTGATAATTGTGATCAGCGAATCACCTGTGTATTGTGGTACATGCGCATGAGCGTCTCTCTCTCAGTCTGTTTTGGAAACTGAGAGAGACAGGTACGTTGACAGAGTATTCCACTTATAAATGTAATTCCAATGTTGATGCACTATGCCATGACTATGTTCTGGAGGAGTGATGAGGGACAGATGTGGTGTGTAGGGCTGGAGTCTGTATTGTCATGTGTTTCAAAGTTATTGCGGAAGTTTGTATTGCACTGCCGCTGCTTTGCCGCTGCATGCTCAGTCGCGCCTCACGACACGCAACATTATGGGAAATGTAGTTTCCCTGTGGGATTTGTATAGAATGAATGTGATGTGTATTTGTACTGTTCTAGTGTGTGTGCACATATGAGGTTCTGTGTTTACCTGTGATCTATTACACATGAGGCAGGGCATGTTTACTTTATTTTGCATTTGTTTTACTTTATTATTTTATGTATCCCTCACAGTAGTCTGAGAAGAGGGTGTGTGGAATTGATGCAGCCCTGTCACATGTTGTGTCATTACAGGTATGATTGTCAAAGAAAATAACCACTATACGATCATTTCGTTTTACTAAACTGTGTAAATGTTTTGTTATCTTTAGACTGTGTAAATGTTTTGTTATGCTCAGTCTGTTTTGGAAACTGATTGAATTGATGCAGTCCCTGTCACATGTTGTGTCATTACAGACTCACTCAGTAAAACAAAGATCCAAAGAGAGCTGTGGTGATTTTGTGGTGTGTCCTGCGTCCACTACACTATGTACTTTGTACTATGATGTGTAGAAAGTATCTGGGTGGGTCGAACTGGCTTTCATTAAATACGTCTTTGTTCATCTGACGTTATTTTTGTTTGCTTGACATTATCAGCTCTTTAGAACAGCAGTGAATGAAAGCAACATCCTGGTTCCTTGTTGACCCACAAGCTAAGTAAACTCAAAGCTGACAACCATAATCTATAATCTTTGCAGTTTGAGAGTGATTCGTGTTAGTCAGCCGAAGTATTTAAACAAACTAGGTTACAGCTCAGTGCACTCCAATAATAAGTACACTGACAAATAAAGCAAACAAAATATTTGCTCACCAGTAAATACCTGGTAAATATTTGAGTTAACAGTAGAAGATGTGAGATTTGTGACAGACTGTTGTAAATCGCCAGCAAGGTTTTTATTAGCATCTCACCATGCACAAATCATGGGATCCCTACCATAACTTAATATTGCCTTGGCAAATATAGGTAATGATTTAGTGCTGCTAAAAGATGTAAATAAGAGACATAACTGACACAGGGATGTATGATCTTCCACAAATTACCTGTCAAATTGCTTTGAAACCCTGTTGCCCACCATTTGGATCTAAACAAAATCAATGTTTCTCTTACCGAAAAACATAATCATGAGCATCGATCTCTTTCCCCATTTTAGAGCCATTGAGGATCCCCGCATTGCCCACCACAGCACAGTGCACACACCCGTCACCGCCTGGCTTTGGAAGGAGCAGTGGCTCTTTTGGCTTTGGGATCAACTTTACTGAAGGCATCACATCTGCAAAAACAAGTAAAAAAACAAAACAAAAAAACATCAAATACATAATGTGTTTTAAAATGCAAAACAGTTGACAACCAGAACACTTTCTGCAGTCAAATCTCACAGGCATATTGCCAATGTCTAGGTGGTTGCAACTGTGTTATAGGGCCTACTTGAAGTAGCTTTAATTAATATTTTTTATAGTAACAATGTATTAAATGATGATGTGAAAGTGACCGCTTATGAACCTACAGAGAATTATCAACTCAATCTGCAGCTCATCACGGCTTTACGGAGTTTTATGGTGAGTATCAGCTCATAGTTTAGATTTCCGGCTCCCAACTTTACAGTTTTGGTTCACTCTCACCCTGTTGCTTTTAGTAGGCAGCTGTTTTCAGCAAAATAGCTCTAAAACCTCTCTGTACACTACCTGCTCAGCAGCAAACCATAGAGAGACAAAGTTGGGAATTAGCTGGTGAACATATGGAGCATTTATCTGCTAAAAGAGAGTGAGTATTGGACTGAAATTCTTCAGGTGACTACAAACACGACTCCAGACTAATAATGTTGCTCCGTTTCTGCTCTTAACCCTGTCTCCTAAAAATTACGATCCCATACCACTAAGCGGCTTTCTCGTTTTAAGGGGAAACATATTTTGTCCTGTATTATGTTTGTTTTCAACATGTCACAAATTCTATCTAACTACTACTAACTGCTTTTCTAATCCAAATCCACATGGGATGGGTCAAAGAAACACAGGATTTCTCCCAGGAGACCGCTGTTCGTGTCCCGCGTGAAAACAAAGTAGCTTTAACAACATTATGAGGGGATAATGTCAGATGTGGTTTTCAGCTTGTTCAGCTGCCCCTAAAAAGCCAAACATTGTGTAAATGTGTTTAAGAGGAGCAGAAGTTTGGCAATACCCAGGAGAAGGGAATACCATAAGTCCACCATAAGTGCCATAACAACCACACCACACACAGTGATTATGAAATACATTCTTGGCACACATCTGTCTCACACAGACACAGAGTGAGCATTGTTGGAGTGAGCCTGAGATTTAAGATTTCAGCTTTCTTGTAATTGTTGTGCACATGACAATGAATCATTGGAAACTTGAGAAACACTTACCATCATACTTGTAGCCCATAAAACCAAAAGGATTGTTAAAATGTGAAAGCCGATTCCACTCGCTCATGTTGATACTGTCTTTGTGCAGAAACAAACGTATGTTGGGGAGGAAAGCCTTCTTGAAGCTCTCAACGTCAGAGTTTCTCAAAGACTGGGCACATGTCTGAGGATGTAGGATAAGTTATAAAATAAAAAAAAACATAGATGATTTTCACCCTGTAAACAGTGATTTAATAAAGGATATCTTACAGCTGAAGAAACAGCAGGCAATAAGATTGGCAAGAAGCCAAAGTAAAAAGGTAAATTTAAAACTACAATTGGTGCAGTAATAACTTTTCGGTGGAGATCACACCAAAGACACCCGAACACATGGCTGTGCAAATAACCCACTCACACAAAGTTAACACATTCATGATATTCCCGTCCCATCTTGTTATAACATGCTTACTGTCTGCCTGGGTGGTGCATCCTGGTTATAAACATCATCAAAATCCCACTGAGGAAGCTTCGTGAAGGAGGTTTTGAAGAGTACGGGCATGGGAGTCTCAACCACAGCACCAAGTGTAGAGCGTTTCATCTGATCAGTTTTTAGCTTTGTTTTTGTGAAATCGGCTTTTTTTGCTGTATGTGTAAACACAACAGGGGGCGGACTCGAGAAAGTAGTCCAGCTGATGTGGAAATTTGACAAAGAGCAATAGATGCAACATACAAGAATTAGCAAGATATACTTTAAAATGACTTAAATGGAAAAACCATACCTGGAAATGTGCTGATACACATTTCTTTGAAGACAATTTAACAGGATTAGAAACTTTCTAGAGTAAATGCAACTTACCTGATGCTGCTTAATGACTGGCCCCATAATAAAAGAAAAAGTACAATGCAAACTGAGATCACAAGCAGCAAAGAAAAACAACTGGAGGTTTGGACTGCCATCCCTGAGACTGAGAACTGGAGGCTTTGCTGCTCAATTTAATACTGAGCAATACTGAGCGTTTGCTTTCGCTATTTGAGCACAGGTAGAAAACGTAACCTGACACCCTGTCATCAGACATTATTGGTGGGCAGGGTTATAGCAGAGTTTACCGATTAGAGACACACACCCTAAATTTAGTTGTATTTATCTAGAAATGCTGTCCTTCAGACGTGCCACAAACATGAGGGTAAACACACACACACACACATACACACTATCTGTTTTTTACACAACAGAGTGGAACTTGTGCAAAAACAACTTTACAGGATTTGTACCTGTTACAGCTTACTTACAACAGGGAATTTAAAAAGAGTAATGTAAGAATTAATGAATATTTTTTCATTTTATTATAATATAAAACAAAAGAAAACAAAAGTCCTTTATGCCTTTTATTTACTTATGGGTAGCTATAAAATGCTGTTTTGGTTTATTCTTCATGTGGCTGACAGGTGGATGCTACAGCAATATAACAACATAATAAAACAAAGTACATCATATGAAAAAGAAATGAGAGTGTTAGTTGAGTGGACTGCACAGCTTGAGTCAAATACTGTAAATAAATGTATTTAAATATTTGGTGTACTGGAGTAGTCCTTTAGCGTTCACGGGTTAAAGGAGCGCTTTTAAAGGGATGATCCTAAAAACACGAAGAGGCGTCTCAGATGGAGTAGAGTCTGAGCTGCTCCTCCATTTCTCCCTCGGACACCTCCCCAAACGTCTCCTGGTTGTCTTTCAGCAGCTGGAAGATGGTTGCACCCTGGTTGCGCTCACGTTGCACCCTGGGAAGACAAATATAAGAATCAGAATCAGATTTAATACAGGGAATTTGACTCCGGTTAGTTGTTGCTCTCAAAGTACTGTACATACACAGAAATAGACATGCAGTTAAAAACAAGGACAACAAAGCTAAACAAGGTAAACATAAACATTTAATAATTTAAGTGTATGTACAACACATGCATATGCATACACATACGTACACAGGTAAACAAACAGCTCTGAGGATTGTAAACCGTAAGAAACATCATGTAAAAGTGCAAGTGGTGCTGAAATAAATTAAGATTTAAATTATAATTATTATTATTATTATTATTATTATTATTAATATAACTGGTTTATATATATATATATATAGTTTATCTAAGGTGAATATGACAGTATACACAGTGTATATTTGACAGATATTGCATGTTTAAATTATGTGTTTAACACTATAAAATATATAAAAGTTCCCCCTGTTTTCAGTAAGCTAAGCTAAGCTAACCAGCTGCTGGTTGTAGCTTCATATTATAAATTACATTACATGTCATTTAGCTGACGCTTTTATCCAAAGCGACTTCCAATTAAGTGCTTTCAACCATGAAGGTACAATCTCTGGACAGCAAGAATTAAGTGCAAGTACATTTGCTTTAAATAAGCCAAACTACATAGAGCCACATGAGTTTCTTTTTCTTTTGTTTTTCATATACATGTACATATCAATTCAAATCTGACGCACAGACACACAGTGAGACAATATGTGATCGCGAGTTTGAAGGATTTTTTCTTTCAGGCTTTCACTAAGACTTTTTTGTGTGCAAGCACTTTGTAGTCATGTTTAGAGGTGTAAGAGCAAGGAAGCACTGTGAGAGTCATGTTCATGGCCGTTTTATGGTTGTGCGTAGAATCGACGGCGTACCCCCGCAGACCCCTCTGCGTCTACGCTGGACAGTACGCCGTAGCCTGATGTGCACCTCTCAAAAAATTTAACTACACGTGCAACGACGCACAAGAGGTGCACGTCAGGCTACGGTGTAGGGTCCGGCGTAGACGCAGTGGGGTCTGCGGGGGTACGCCGTCGATTCGACGCACAACCAAAAAAGGCCGTATTACATAGGCTACGGCTCCACGCAGAGCTTTCGCCGTAGCCTACGTCAGTGGCCTGATGTTTATACTTGTGCGCTGGTGTGTGCGTCGAGCCGGCATGTGTGTGTGTAGGGAGTGGTCTGTCCACAGACCAGGCAAAGACATCCCTGTTGCAGACACTCTATCCAGGAAGTCTCTGTCTGACCAGGATGAGAGCCTCAGAGAGGGCATGGACATGCAGGTACACATGCTGTAAAGTAACTTACCTGTCAGTGACACGAAGCTAAAAGAAATCAAAGTGGAGACCGACAAAGACACACAGTTAAAGCAACTTAAAAGAACAATCAGTGAAGGGTGGCCTGAGGAAAGGAAACTATACCCACAGAGTATTGCTGAGTATTGGAACTATCGCGACGAGCTCTCTCAGTTGAATGACATCATATTCAAGGGTGAGAGAATCGTTGTTACTTCACTGCGTGCTGAGATGCTATCACGGATACACATTGGTCACATGGGTATCGAAAAGTGCAAACAGAGAGCACGGGACATCCTATTTTGGCCAGGCATGAACAAGCACATCGAGGAAACAGTTGGAAAGTGCTCCACATGCCTCGAACACAGGCCTTCCAACACCAAGGAGCCCATGATCAGCCACAAAATCCCGGATCGGGCATGGCAGACTGTTGCTACGGATTTGTTCACCTGGAACAATGAACAATACATCATTACAGTGGACTATTACAGCAGGTATTTTGAGCTTGACAAATTGTACAGCACAACATCCTCTACTGTAATACACAAACTCAAAGCAGCCTTCGCCAGACATGGCGTACCTGAGACTGTTATATCAGATAACGGCCCTAGATAACAAGACAGTTGCAGTAGCGGACCAGCTCACCAATCTGGCTTTCTGCCCCTGGTATGCGCACACACCCTGTAATGCTTGTAAACAGGAAACCCGTCTATATGTAAGCAGATAGGCACAGGCTAACTTTCGCCTCAAAACAGTTTTACCTGTGTTCAAAATCAAACTGCTCTCAAATCATAAACAAAGTGATCAAAAAAAATGGTATACACTATCAAGCAGTCAGTAAACAATACACCAACAAATAAAAAACACATTGTTCAAAACATATAGTTATCAGGGAGAAGTACATTTTTAATCTCAAAACAAATTTCATATTTTTCCGTCATTGTCTTAGATGAACGAAAACATGTTCTATCATAGTAGCTCAAAATTGATCAGAAATTACTACTCTGCTATGCTCTTTGCAATTTTTTTTTGTTCTTCCTCCTCCTTGTACCCCTAATTTTACAGTACTGTACCCTACATCTCACAAACTTGTCCTTTGTCTCTGTGATACTGTAATTCTTATTCTTTGTTGATATAAACCTGCAACCAGTCAAAATCTATTGAGCAGTCAGTACTGTTGGAAAGCACAATGTTCAGGGCCATACAATTTGTTCATTGTACAGTATACAGCCTACAATGCACTGTACTACAGTATACAATACTAAAAGGGACAAAAATCAAAGGAGTAAATGTGATCAATGTGCTTCTTCTTGTCTTTGGGCTGGGTCAGGCCAGAGCACTTTGTCGACATCACAGGCAATATTGTCCCTCCTGAGGCAACGGGGGAAGAAGCCTCTTGTGTGCCGTATCCAGCCCTGACACCTCGCATACGCACTCGTCCTCTCACATTGTTTCTTCTATCCATTCTCAGACTTTCTCCTTCCCACTTTCAACAACCTGTTTGCTCTCTGAACTGCCTTATATTGGTTGTGTCACATCATTTGAAACAAGTGAAATCAATTTTGAGTGGTTGTGTTCAATCAATGACATGTGTTCTCTATTTGTATTTGATTGTTGCCACTTGTGTTTACCAGTATGGATGACATGTGCATTAGAGTGCAGAATGTGTTTTGAGAATGAGAATGTGTTTAGAGTTTTGCTAAAAAGTCTAAGTGAGATCTGCAAATTGTGTTTTACCATGTGAAATGGTTAAAGGTATTGACAACAGACTGCACAGTTAGCTAAATGAGTTCAGGCAACTGAGAACGTTATTCAGCCAATGGGTTTTTAGTGTTTTAGCAATTGAGAAAAACTGTAATACATCCATGGGCGCTGCATGGCTGCCTACAAAGTCATGGATGTATTAAGAGAACAAAGTGCGTAAAAACCAGTCACAGTGTATGAATACATATTCAAAGTTAAATTTTAAACCTTTTAGTTAAAAATGTGTTTCAATTCAATTTAATTACTTATTGTTGATTGATTAGCATATGTTTTTGATTTAATTTGAAGGTAGGCTAAGGTCAAACAGGGGGCAGAGGTGAACCAATCTAGCTAGTTCTGCCATCATGGCAGATAATTGGAAGTTTTTTTTTTTTGTTTTTTTTAATTGTGGAGCAAACAAGAAACATGAAAAAGTAAAGGAATATGCTAGTAGAAGACCTCTTAATAATAACTAATAGTAACTTAAATGTGTGACCTGCGTTGGAAAAGTACATTTTACTGACCTTACATTGACTCTGCTGCAAAGAATATAAAGTAACTTACCTGTATGGTTAAATATTGTAAGATTTTCATTTGGACTGTTGCTATATTTCCAGGGCATAGGCTACCGATCTTTAGTCATGGTGAGTTGGCTACTTGAGTTGTGTGAGTGAATCGAGTAGTAGCCTAACCCTTATTTCTATTTAAAAATACACAGGTTAAAATGCTTATAAAACAAGACAGTAACCTTGCATCCAAACCATTCAACCAAACCTCCAAAACAAACCTGCTGAACTTTTAATTTGGTTTTTATGACTGCCTGCATTGTAGTTTTTATGCAATTTCCCTTGCGGGATTAATAAAGTATAAATTATTATTATGATAAATCTTAAACATTTAAATTAAACAAAGCCTTTCTGTTTGGAGCAGTTAGCTTATACATGTATGGGAGTCCTATGTTTTTTGATTTTACTCAGTGATGCAAAAAGGAGAAATTCAGTTTTGTGTGGTCACCACAGGGAGTCGCTGTTCTGCATGAAATCTGCAGGCTTTCAGAAGTCAGTAGTTCACGCTTTATAGCCTAAGTGTGTGACAAATGTAATACAAACAGTATGAAGATCATCCGTCAATGACATTGCAGTCAGTATATTACTTATTGTATTTAAAGTTATATTAAATATATAGACTTCAAACAAAATGGTAAATGAAAATCAAACGTAAATGGGGTCATTCACTCCCATCATGCCTTGCGTGACAACGTGAGAAACAGGATAAACGTTTCGTTTGAAGTACCACAGTTAACCACTTACAAAGTACAAGTAGGCATGAACGCTGCTATGTATGTCCACAACGACAACGTCTATTACTCTGTTTAGTTGTATCAAGTGTACACCACTGGTGAGGTTCGTGTCCCAACTCAAGTGACCGGCGTCTTCAGCAGGGCGAAGATAGATTACTCTGACTTCTCTTCAGATCGTATAAATCTTTCGCCTTTTACTAAAGATTTCCGTGGAGAGGATCAATAAGAGTTATACTCAATTTTTTGATGCCCTGCTTCACGCGGGGCTTTCTGATTTGTCAAATATAAAAATATATAAGCACAGCACGGGGAGTTTCTGCGAAATGCAAGAATTACCTGTTCTTCTGCGTTAATTTAGGTTATGTGCCTAACATGATTAATACATGTAACCTCCATCAGAACAGAAACATGTCGTCTTCCTTGAGATGCGATTTATTTATATCTATTTATTATTAGGTCATAGTTCAGTAGTGTGTGTGTGTGTGTGTGTGTGTGTGTGTGTGTGTGTGTGTGTGTGTGTGTGTGTGTGTGTGTGTGTGTGTGTGTGTGTGCGCGCGCGCGCGCGCGTGCGTGTGTGTGTGTGTGTGTAGGGGGCGGGTCTTTTCGAAACTTAATATAAGATTTATTTAAAAGTAGGAACATTTACCACAGCAGTAAATAATTAATTTTGCAGCGTGGTTGTGCTTTTGATTGTAAGGGTGAACATTTTGTGGTAAATGTTCGAAAAGAGACGGATAGGTAAGATTTTCATTCTACAAAGCCCGGAAGCTTAGACGCAATCCCATCATGCATTGCGCGATAGAATAGCCTATATGGCTAAACAATGCGAAATAAACGTATGCTTTTTTTACATTAAGAGTCGAGAGTAATTTATTTCTCAGTGTTTCTTTATGTGCACATTATGTGGCTTCGATTGTTGAATAAGTCGATTTCACAGTGAACCAGCACTGAAAGTTGTTTTGTCGCGAACCTGGTCAGTCTCGGTAACTGAAAAAACTTAGATCACTCTTGTTTCTCTTCAGATCGTATAAATCTTTCGCCTTTTACTAAAGATTTCCGTGGAGAGGAACAATAAGAGTTATAACTAATTTTTTGATGCCCTGCTTCATGCGGGGCTTTCTGTAACTGTTGAATATTAAATTATGATTCACCTTAATAGTCACACACTAACCGTACGTGTCCTGTGGAAGCGTTGTTAGTGAATTATGATTGGTTTACATGCTTAAACGTCAAACTACTTGTGCAAAATGGCTGGACTTTTTAAAATAAAGATGACAGAATTGGATAATGATCATGGATGGATAGATTCAATATCCAGTACTTTATTGGCATGCAACTAAGTTGCTAAGAATTTGGTGCATTGTGCTCATTACAAAAAACAGAAAGCATTCAGTCAATACCCATTAAAAACACATGTAAACACACAACCCCCCCCCACCCCGTCTACCCACACAGGCATACCAATTATACCCTTAATAAAAGAGATAAATACGTTTTGAGTGCCAGTGCTGAAGGTCAGCCTACAAGTCAGTGCAGTCTGAGGAGTTATACAGTGTCAGTGCATTGTTTTCATAAGGTGCTGTTGTAGAGTTGAGGATTGAGTAGCTGGATGGTCCTGCAGTAGGTGCTGTTGAGAAAGCGGTATGTTTTGGATTTAAAGGCATACTATGTAACTTTTCCCTCTTCAGTCCCCCTACAGGTTGTCTCATTGGAACTACAGCTCGAGCGGCTGTAGTTCCAATGAGACAACCTGTAGGGGGACCGAAGAGGGAAAAGTTACATACCGTATTGCCTCAAATAAAAGCCGGGGCCTTTATTTACCTGAACTGCAGAAGGTACCAGGCTTTTATTAGAGGCAGGCCTTTATTTCTAATTCCATCTGTTTGATAAGTATAATTGTTTTAAATAAACTGTTTTAAATGAAAAACCATAGCGTTCCAGTGGATATATCATACATTTTTTAAGAAACATTTGCAAAAACTTCACCATATACAACAGCCAGAAGAGCGACAAAGCAATTTGGGTCAGAATTAATCAAACACCACCATTTTGTCAGTTTGAACCCTGTAAATGTACGGGGTATTTATTTCAAATACAGGTACTACGATATTGCTGGTAGATCACAATAAGAGCATAGCTACAGTAGTTGCTGGTTTGCTGCACACCAGTATCTGATTAACGTTTCAGACACGACGCTGAACTTGGCTCCACATTCGCTCCGGTTCTCTTTAAGTTTCGATTCCACCTTAAAAAAATCCCGTTTCAGCCACTGTGTGGCAGTGTTTATCACAAAACGAGCCATTCTGCATCAGTGCCATAGACTGTATGATCAGTGCAGATCACAGCTTTATGTTATGTACTGTATGTGTGTGTGTATATATATATATATATTTTTTTTTTTCTTTATACAGTTTTATACACTTTATACACTTGTTTTTGTTGAATCTGTCTGAATGAAAGCCAACAATCTTGTAAATTATATTTAAAAAGTCAGAAATTCTCATGACCTGTAGACTACCACACTGTGAGGTATAAGTGTAATATATTGTTGTAATGTTGTTTTTTTTATGTCCATATCTACTGTGGAATTATGGACATGATCCAGCTCAAAAATGTACATTTTGACAATTCGATTGCAACAGATGCTGACTTTGCACTGCCCCCTAGCGGCAAAATATCCTTGTCCGTTGAATTTCTCACCTGATCCACATACTACAGATCATAATGTTTCCAATGATGCCCAATATGTCCATATCTACTGTGGAAATATGGAGAAAATCCAGCTCAAAAATAGACATCTTGACATATTTTGACAATTAGATTGCAACATTTGCTGACTTTGCACTGCCCCCTAGCGGCCAAATATCCTTGTCCGTTGAATTTCTCACCTGATTCACATACTACAGATCATAATGTTTCCAATGATGCCTGATATGTCCATATCTACTGTGGAAATATGGAGGAAAATCCAGCTCAAAATTAGACATCTTGACATATTTTGACAATTCGATTGCAACAGATGCTGACTTTGCACTGCCCCCTAGCGGCCAAATATCCTTGTCCGTTGAATTTCTCACCTGATCCACATACTACAGATCATAAGGTTTCCAATGATGCCCAATATGTCCATATCTACTGTGGAAATATGGAGAAAATCCAGCTCAAAATTAGACATCTTGACATATTTTGACAATTAGATTGCAACATTTGCTGATTTTGCACTGCCCCCTAACGGCCAAATATGGTTGTCCGTTGAATTTCTCACCTGATTTACATACTACAGATCATAATGTTTCCAATGATGCCTGATATGTCCATATCTACTATAGAAATATGGAGAAAATCCAGCTCAAAAATAGACATCTTGACATATTTTGACAATTAGATTGCAACAGATGCTGACTTTGCACTGCCCCCTAGCGGCCAAATATCTTTGAATTATGGAAACTGAGAAGGGTTGGGCACAACCAAGTCTCACCCAGAGTTGGGGGGGGGGGGTGTGTGAAAAAATGTGTTTTATTTGCTTGCCAATTACATTGAATCAAGAAACACTCACAACTCACAAGCCCCCGGCTGAGCGCCGCTACGTTGGAGTTTACCCCGGTGGACGAGAGGGTCGCCTCCCTACGCCTGCGGGTTGTGGGGGGGAAAACTCTGACTGTTGTTTGTGCGTATGCACCAAACAAGAGCTCGGAGTATTCGGCCTTCTTGGAGACCTTGAATGGAGTCCTGTATGGGGCTCCAGTAGGGGACTCCATAGTTCTGCTGGGGGACTTCAACGCGCACGTGGGCAATGATGGAGACACATGGAGAGGCGTGATTGGGAGGAACGGCCTCCCTGATCTAAACCAGAGTGGTTGTTTGTTGTTGGACTTCTGTGCTAGTCATGGATTGTCTATAACGAACACCATGTTCGAACATAGGGATGCTCATAAGTGTACTTGGTACCAGAGCACCCTAGGCCAAAGGTCAATGATTGATTTTATAATCGTTTCATCTGATCTGAGGCCGTATGTTTTGGACACTCGGGTGAAGAGAGGGGCAGAGCTGTCAACTGATCACCATCTGGTGGTGAGTTGGGTCAGAGGGTGGGGGAAGACTCTGGACAGACCTGGTAAACCCAAACGGGTAGTGCGGGTGAACTGGGAACATCTGGAGGAGGCCCCTGTCCGACAGACTTTCAACTCACACCTCCGGCGGAGCTTTTCGTGCATCCCTGTGGAGGCTGGGGGCATTGAACCCGAGTGGACAATGTTCAAAGTTTCCATTGCTGAAGCTGCGGCGGGGAGCTGTGGTCTTAGGGTCTTAGGTGCCTCAAGGGGCGGCAACCCACGAACACCGTGGTGGACACCGGTGGTCAGGGAAGCCGTCCGACTGAAGGAGTCTTTCTGGGATATGTTATCCCAGGGGACTCCGGAGGCAGTTGCAAGGTACCGAAGGGCCCGAAGGGCTGCAGCCTCTGCCGTGAAAGAGGCAAAGCAGCGGGTGTGGGAAAAGTTCGGAGAAGACATGGAGAAGGACTTTCGGTCGGCACCAAGGTGCTTCTGGAAAACCGTTCGCCACCTCAGGAGGGGGAAGCGGGGAACCATCCAAGCTGTGTACAGTAAGGATGGGACGCTGCTGACCTCAACTGAGGAGGTAATAGGGCGGTGGAAGGAGCACTTTGAGGAACTCCTAAATCCGACTAATACGCCCTCTATGGTAGAGGCAGAGCTGGAGGATGATGGGGGATTGTCGTCAATTTCCCTGGTGGAAGTTGCTGAGGTAGTTGAACAACTCCACAGTGGCAAAGCCCCAGGGATTGATGAGATCCGTCCAGAAATGCTTAAAGCTCTGGGTGTGGAGGGGTTGTCTTGGTTGACACGCCTCTTCAACATTGCGTGGAAGTCGGAGACGGTGCCTAAGGAGTGGCAGACCGGGGTGGTGGTTCCCCTTTTCAAAAAGGGGGACCAGAGAGTGTGTGCCAATTACAGGAGTATCACACTTCTCAGCCTCCCCGGTAAAGTCTACTCCAAGGTGCTGGAAAGGAGGGTTCGGTCGATAGTCGAACCTCAGGTTGAAGAGGAACAATGCGGATTCCGTCCTGGTTGTGGAACAACGGACCAGATCTTTACTCTCGCAAGGATCCTGGAGGGAGCCTGGGAGTATGCCCAACCGGTCTACATGTGTTTTGTGGATCTGGAGAAGGCGTATGACCGGGTCCCCCGGGAGACACTGTGGGAGGTGCTGCGGGAGTATGGGGTGAGGGGGTCCCTTCTCAGGGCCATCCAATCTCTGTACGACCAAAGCGAGAGCTGTGTCCGGGTTCTCGGCAGTAAGTCGGACTCGTTTCAGGTGAGAGTTGGCCTCCGCCAGGGCTGCGCTTTGTCACCAATCCTGTTTGTAGTATTTATGGACAGGATATCGAGGCGTAGTCGGGGTGGAGAGGGGTTGCAGTTTGGTGAGCTGGGGATCTCATCGCTGCTTTTTGCAGATGATGTGGTCCTGATGGCATCGTCGGCCTGTGACCTTCAGCACTCACTGGATCGGTTCGCAGCCGAGTGTGAAGCGGCTGGGATGAGGATCAGCACCTCTAAATCTGAGGCCATGGTTCTCAGCAGGAAACCGATGGAGTGCCTTCTCCAGGTAGGGAATGAGTCTTTACCCCAAGTGAAGGAGTTCAAGTACCTTGGAGTCTTGTTCGCGAGTGAGGGAACAATGGAGCGGGAGATTGGTCGGAGAATCGGCGCAGCGGGTGCGGTATTACACTCAATTTATCGCACCGTTGTGACGAAAAGAGAGCTGAGCCAGAAGGCAAAGCTCTCAATCTACCGGTCAGTTTTCGTTCCTACCCTCACCTATGGTCATGAAGGCTGGGTCATGACCGAAAGAACGAGATCCAGGGTACAAGCGGCCGAAATGGGTTTCCTCAGGAGGGTGGCTGGCGTCTCCCTTAGAGATAGGGTGAGAAGCTCAGTCATCCGTGAGGAGCTCGGAGTAGAGCCGCTGCTCCTTCGCGTCGAAAGGAGCCAGTTGAGGTGGTTCGGGCATCTGGTAAGGATGCCCCCTGGGCGCCTCCCTAGGGAGGTTTTCCAGGCACGTCCAGTTGAGAGGAGGCTTCGGGGAAGACCCAGGACTAGGTGGAGGGATTATATCTCCAACCTGGCCTGGGAACGCCTCGGGATCCCCCAGTCGGAGCTGGTTAATGTGGCTCGGGAAAGGGAAGTTTGGGGTCCCCTGCTGGAGCTGCTACCCCCGCGACCCGTTACCGGATAAGCGGAAGAAGATGGATGGATGAATATTTTACATTGATCATTATAACATTTTTTCTGGTTTAAACTGGCCACTTTTGATTATTGTTAAATGTGGACAACGCCCATCCCCAAATGATACATTTGCGCATACTTGTGGACCAACTCAACTCTGACAGATTGGTGAGGGGAGTGATAGTGGTCATGTACTATTGATTTATTTATAATTTATTATTATTATTATTATTATTATTATTATTATTATTACTGTTGTGAAATTAGTGTTCTTAAACGAGTAATGTATGGTCTTTCAACAATTTCAAGTGAATAATATAACAATTTACTGAAAATATTGTTAATGCTTGTGTCATGTGGTGCCCCCCCTCTGGTTGTGCCCCTTGGGCACTGGCCCAAGTGCCCTTATGGATAATCCGGGCATGGTAACGCAGATGCCATGCATAGGCTACGCATCCAATAGGCCATTGTATGTCTATAGGCCATTAAGGAGTGTAATATACACTATTTTAATATGTCATCCCAGATAGTGATGCATATTTCAAGCAATAATGTCTGCGAAAAGTCACAGGTAAGCAAAAGACATTGATTAATCTGAGACTGTATTGTAGGCTGGTCACAGGCGTGGTAACATTTATTTTCTAGCTAGGCATTTTTGGTCAGAAATATTAACAAAAACTGTCTTCGGCACAAAAGTACTTATTTAATGCATTTTTCTTAATTTGCTTATCAGCATTAGGCTATACCATGGGTGTACATGAGCATTCGTTTATATTTTTAACCCAATATGTGGCAGTAACTTTCACTGTGAATATTTAGCTAATATTTGAACAATTATGTTATTAGCCTACAATGTTCATTTTTGGTAAGACGTGGTAAAATTAAGTGTTTGAACCTGTATAATAATATCAGGGTCAACTTTTGTGGAATACAATTAGTCCCGCACACTGACCATTACGCAAGCAATAATTTATTTAGAAAAATACAACATTTCGGTCTCAGACCTTCAACGTTGTATTTTTCAAAATAAATTATTGCTTGCGTAATGGTCAGTGTGCGGGACTCTTCTCTAAGCCTTTGATCATATCCTACGCACCTGCCCGACAAACGAGATGTGCAAAAAAGCTTTCTTACGTGGAATACAATTAAAAATAAATAACATACACCTTATATTTCATACTGACTTTAATCACAGGATAAAGTGACAGTGAGGCTTTGGTGATTAATAGCAGGATGAAATGTTGGTGACATGTCCAAACAGTGCTTTTGCTAAAAGGACAACTAGCATAGCATTAAGGGGGTTATTAAGAGTTAAAAGGGTCAGCAGTTTAGATGCATACACATTTCTTAAAGATCTTACCTCTATGCATTCTTGGTGTTAAACACATTAATCAGTATTTTTTTATATCAGTTTTTAAAAAAAATACATAACTGTAAAATAGGTGTTGACAGAACAAGATTGACCATAATTGTTAGATAATTGTCTTTATAATTTTTTTTTAAATAGTCATAATCTGACTTTGTCTTCATCTTCTAAACTCTTCTAGAGTCTCTTCTAGAGTTTAGAAGTGTACCACACACCTGAACTGGGGACTTCCCAGTTTGAAGTGTGGTCCTTGGAAAGGATAGTGTTTGACGTCACTCAACATAGTGAACGCTCTCGCTTCAGAAGATTCAGAAGAGTTTAGAAGTGGGAACCTTCCCACTTCCCAGCCACATGAACACGCTATAATTCATACAGCGTAACTGGTAATAACCATGTCATTACTTTTCCCTTTCTTAAAGTAAAAGTATTATACCTCTAGAAAGACAACACATGTATATCTTTAAGTAAATTAAACTTTTACGCTAATCAAAAATAGTCAGTAAAATCAAAAGAATTATAATGAAGAGACACAGCACACCATTAGGGAGCAGTGGAAAGTCAGCATCTGTTGCAATATAAATGTCAAATTGTGTATTTTATAGATACAGATAGATATAGATATAGATATGAACATATGGGGCATCATTGGAAACCTTATGATCTGTAGTATGTGAATCAGGTGAGAAATTCAACGGACAACCTTATTTGGCCGTTAGGGGGCAGTGCAAAATCAGCAAATGTTGCAATCTAATTGTCAAAATATGTCAAGGTGTCTAATTTTGAGCTGGATTTTCTCCATATTTCCACAGTAGATATGGACATATTGGGCATCATTGGAAACCTTATGATCTGTAGTATGTGGATCAGGTGAGAAATTCAACGGACAACCATATTTGGCCGTTAGGGGGCAGTGCAAAGTCAGCATCTGTTGCAATCTAATTGTCAAAATATGTCAAGATGTCTAATTTTGAGCTGGATTTTCTCCATATTTCCACAGTAGATATGGACATATCAGGCATCATTGGAAACATTATGATCTGTAGTATGTAAATCAGGTGAGAAATTCAACGGACAACCATATTTGGCCGTTAGGGGGCAGTGCAAAGTCAGCAAATGTTGCAATCTAATTGTCAAAATATGTCAAGATGTCTATTTTTGAGCTGGATTTTCTCCATATTTCCACAGTAGATATGGACATATTGGGCATCATTGGAAACATTATGATCTGTAGTATGTAAATCAGGTGAGAAATTCAACGGACAACCATATTTGGCCATTAGGGGGCAGTGCAAAGTCAGCATCTGTTGCAATGGAATTGTCAAAATATGTCAAGATATCTATTTTTGAGCTGGATTTTCTCCATATTTCCACAGTAGATATGGACATATTGGGCATCATTGGAAACATTATGATCTGTAGTATGTAAATCAGGTGAGAAATCCAACAGACAACCATATTTGGCCATTAGGGGGCAGTGCAAAGTCAGCATCTGTTGCAATGGAATTGTCAAAATATGTCAAGATGTCTATTTTTGAGCTGGATTTTCTCCATATTTCCACAGTAGATATGGACATATTGGGCATCATTGGAAAACTTATGATCTGTAGTATGTGAATCAGGTGAGAAATTCAACGGACAACCATATTTGGCCGTTAGGGGGCAGTGCAAAGTCAGCAAATGTTGCAATCTAATTGTCAAAATATGTCAAGATGTCTAATTTTGAGCTGGATTTTCTCCATATTTCCACAGTAGATATGGTGCCCATGATGCCCATATTGGATATGGTTTCCAATATGGGCATCATTGGAAACCTTATGATATGTAGTATGTGGATCAGGTGAGAAATTCAACGGACAAGGATATTTGGCCGTTAGGGGGCAGTGCAAAGTCAGCATCTGTTGCAATGGAATTGTCAAAATGTACATTTTTGAGCTGGATCATGTCCATAATTCCACAGTAGATATGGACATAAAAAAACAACATTACAACAATATATTACACTTATACCTCACAGTGTGGTAGTCTACAGGTCATGAGAATTTCTGACTTTTTAAATATAATTTACAAGATTGTTGGCTTTCATTCAGACAGATTCAACAAAAACAAGTGTATAAAGTGTATAAAACTGTATAAAGAAGAAAAAAAAAATATATATATATATACATACACACACACACATACAGTACATAACATAAAGCTGTGATCTGCACTGATCATACAGTCTATGGCACTGATGCAGAATGGCTCGTTTTGTGATAAACACTGCCACACAGTGGCTGAAACGGGAATTTTTTAAGGTGGAATCGAAACTTAAAGAGAACCGGAGCGAATGTGGAGCCAAGTTCAGCTAGCTTTGTTTCTAGCTCCAGGCTAACTTTTTTCCTCCCACCTCCAGCTAGCTAGCTGTGCTCTGCTCTTGTCGGCTAATCTTGTCAGCTCAACCTTCTGTTTCTTTCATTATCGGATTCTCCTGGGGTCAATGTCGAAATGTCTCGCAGCTTTTTCACCCGAGTTTTCCTTCGCATACTTTAAAACTGTTTTCGTTTTGTTGTTGAAAAGTCCTTCACTCTCTTCTCTGCCAGCACTACATGAGACCTGTGTTACATCCAATGTAGCTACTGCCATCTATTGGCACCTGTACGTTACTACACTTGGCTGAGTGTAACACATACACTCACCTAAAGGATTATTAGGAACATCTGTAAGATTTCTTGTTAATGCAATTATCTAATTAACCAGTCACATGGCAGCCGCTTCAATGCATTTAGGGGTGTGGTCCAGGTTTAGACAATCTCCTGAACTCCAAACTGAATGTCAGAATGGGAAAGAAAGGTGATCTAAGCAACTTTGAGTGTGGCATGGTTGTTGGTGCCAGACGGGCTGGTCTGAGTATTTCACAATCTGCTCAGTTACTGGGATTATCACGCACAACCATTTCTAGGATTTACAAAGAATCGTCTGAAAAAGGAAAAACTTCCAGTATGCGGCAGTCCTGTGGGTGAAAATGCCTCGTTGATGCTAGAGGTCAGAGGAGAATGGGCCACCTGATTCAAGCTGATAGAAGATCAACTTTGACTCAAATAACCACTCGTTACAACCGAGGTATGCAGCAAAGCATTTGTGAAGCCACAACACAAACAACCTTGAGGTGGATGGGCTACACCAGCAGAAGACCCCACTAGGTACCTCTCATCTCCACTAAAAATAGGAAAATGAGGCTACAATTTGCACAATCTCACCAAAATTGGACAGTTGAAGACTGTAAAAATGTTGCCTGGCCTGATGAGTCTCGATTTCTGTTGAGACATTCAGATGGTAGAGTCAGAATTTGACGTAAACAGAATGAGAACATGGATCCGTCATGCCTTGTTACCACTGGGCAGGCTGGTGGTGGTGGTGTAATGGTGTGGGGGATGTTTTCTTGGCACACATGAGGCCCTTTAGTACCAACTGGGCATCGTTTAAATGCCACAGCCTACCTGAGCATTGTTTCTGATCATGTCCATCCTTTTATGACCACCATGTACCCCTCCTCTGATGGCTACTTCCAGCAGAATAATGCACTATGTCACAAAGTTCGAATCATTTCAAATTGGTTTCTTGAACATGACAATGAGTTCACTGTACTAAAATGGCCCCCAGAGTCACCAGATCTCAACCCAATAGAACATATTTGGGATGTGGTGGAACGGGAGCTTCGTGCCCTGAATGTGCATCCCACAAATCTCCATCAACTGCAAGATGCTATCCTATCAATATGGGCCAACATTTCCATAGAAGCCTTCCAGCACCTTGTTGAATCAATGCCACGAAGAATTAAGGCAGTTCTGAAGGCAAAAGGGGGTCAAACACAGTATTAGTATGGTGTTCCTAATAATCCTTTAGGTGAGTGTACAGCTGCATTGACTAAAATACCGGTAGGACAATAATCCAGAAAAACAAAGTGTGGAAAAAAGCATGAATATATTGTTGAATCTGTTAAATTAAATTGGTAGAAATGTACATTACAATGAACTTGAATTTTATTTTGACTTAATATTATATGAAAGGCACTTAGGAGATTATCCGCACTATTTTTTCCCCGGCCTTAATTTCAGACCGGCCTTTATTTGTCCATGTTGACCACGCCCCCGACTTTTAATTGACTACCGGTTTTTATTTGAGGAAATACAGTAGTATGCCTTTAATGGATTTTAGTCTTAGATTTTCAGTTCTGTGCTCTGAATGTGGGTTACATACGTTTCTGATATGGAAGTGATTCCTGAGGCAGTGCATACAATTCTGTGCAGCTGCTTCCTCTTCTGTGCTGTGTGTGAGTTGCCGAACCACACAGATGTGGAAAAAGTCTGCACACTTTCTATGGCAGCTCTGTAAAATTGCAGCAGAAACTCCAAACTTTTTGAGTTGGTGTAAGAAAATAATCTCTGATGGGCTTTTTTTATGATAGTAGTAGTGCAGGTTGTCATCCAATTTCAGAGCGCAGGACATTGTTGTACCCAGAAACTTGAAGCTGTCCACTCTTTTCAGCTCTACTCCATTTATGGTCAGTGGCGGGAGAGCCTTTCTGTTCCTACAAAAGTCCAACACCAGCTCCTTAATTTTAGAGATGTTTAGTTCAAGATTATGTCTGATGAGATCAGCCCAACCACTGTTGTGTCATCAGCGAACTTGTACAGTTTGACATTTGAGTTACAGTCATTTGTATACAGTCTAGTATACTGTATATAGCAGGCATATCGTGTCAATAAAGTATCAGCAATTTGTATTGTAAACGCACATTTATCCAAAGCATATGTCTAACTGCTTATTTGCTGCTAATTTTAATCCAGTTTAGGAGGAGGCACAGCAGAACATAAAAATAAGTCTCAGAGGGAATATTAGAGGATTATTATTTTATATATGAAGTTATATTTTCCTTCATCGCAAACATGCTCTATAAACATACACAGAGAGATACTCACAAGGCTTACTGGTTGTCATGATGCATTTACATGTATTGTATGTTCAATATTTTTTTTTAGTACATTCATTTATTAGAACTGTAACTGTGATGTGTGTGTGTTTGTGCCATCTGGCACTATTTTGCTCTAATTCTGTAAAATACATACCTTAACTGTCTATACCTAAAGTCAGTGGTGGAAGAAGTACTCAGATCTTATACAAAAGTAGAAATACCACAGTGTAGAAATACTCTGTTACAAGTAAAAGTCCTGCATTCAACATTTTACTTAAAAGGACAAAAGTATTAGCATCAAAATAATATATTTTATATAATTCTAGCTTCCAAGTAGTGTTCCTTATGTATTCAAATCCAAACATATACATTTTGTTTGAACCAAGTATGTTTTCGCGTCAAAATGCTAATGTCAGTTTAAGTTTATGCTATATATTTAGAATATTTTCACCGCTTTATTATATTATTTCAGAATAATAATGTATATTATTGGATTTATATAATATAATTAGTGATGCATTAATTGGTACATGCCTTATATACTGCTGGGTAGCTTGTCAATTTTATCCCCGTGGATCTTATGATAATACATCAAATGTATTTGTTGACTATATTTTGTATTATTAATCTGAATCTGCAAAGTAACTAAAGTTTTCAAATAATTGTAGTGGAGTTAAAAGTACAATAATTCTCTCTGGAGTGTAGTGAAGTAGAAGTAAAAAAGTAGCAGAAAATGGAAATACTCAAGTAGACAAGTACCTTAAAAATGGTACTGAAGCGCTTAAGATCAGTCCTAAAATGTTATGGATAGGGATGTCCAGATCCGATCACGTGATCGGAAATCGGGCCCGATCACGTGGTTTCAGACTCGATCGGAATCGGACGTTACCTCCCGATCAGGACTCGGATATATATGTATATATATTCTCATTATTTTTTAACACATCTATAGTTATGGGGTGGCACAGAGTTAGACCCTTTTGACTCCACTCAGAAACAGCAACGCATGCGGCATGACATCACTTTGTTGCAGAGACGCTATTGGTTAAATGCAGAAGCAGCTTGAAGCGGAGCGCGAGTATGTCTGGAGGTATTATAAAGTTGAATTATTATAGAAGTATCGGATCGGGACTCGGTATCGGTAGATACTCAAAATCAAATGACTCGGACTCAAGGGCAAAAAAACCTGATCGGGACATCCCTAGTTGTGGAGTACCATGGGTCTTGAGACGCACCCAATTGTTAAATGGCTTGTTGATTTTCCTGTGGGAGGATTAGTGTCCAGGATTTATGCTAAACTGATGCAAGTATCCGTAGGAGAACTCCCAATAGTAAAGAAATGGGAGCGAGAGTTGAGCTGTGAGGGGAACGTAATTAATTGGGAGACATTTTGGGACAACATTTCCCACTGTTCCAAGAACCCAAATCACCAGCAGATCCACTTCAACATAATGTCATAGGACATACTGGACTCCTCAGAAAAGATACGTCTCTAAAGTCATTCCTACTCCCTATTGCACGTTCTGTCAACCTGAACAAACTGGAACTTTCCTGCACATGGTCTGGGAGTGTGAACAGGTGCATGAGTTTTGGAATAAAACAACATCAATAATATCTGATGTGATAGGATGTCGAATTCCTACTGACCCGATTATTTTGTTACTTAATGACGACTCTAAATTACACCTGCTTGGGAGACAGAAGAAAGTTTGGTTAGCTGGCTCAACCGCGACCAAAAAAATGATAGCTCAACGCTGGCTCCCACTCCACTCGCTTTGTATAAAACAGTGGTTGGCGTATTTTCTGGACATAGTTATGCTTGAGCTCTCTACAGCAAGAATTAACAAAGCCAGGTCATCGACTATAGACCGACGGAAAAACGCAGCAGCACAAGTATCAGTCCTAATGACCACAACACCACAAGAATGAGAGGAGAGCGACTAGGCAAGGTTTGATTTTTGTTTTTTTGTATATTGGTTTGTTTTGTTTTCCTCGAGACCGCAGAGGGTGGGGGGTGGCAGAGGGTTTTGGTTCTTGTTCGAGTGCATTTATTTGTTCTGTATATTGTATGTTAAAAATATAAAAATAATAAAAAATTGATCATAATTTTTTTTTTAAATGGTACTGAAGTACAGTACTTAGTTACATTCCCCCACAGCTTAAAGTAGCCTACATTTTGCGAGTATTTTTATGATGTGGTCTTTGAATTTTTCCACCACCACTGTGAGTATGAAATGTTATATCGTTGAAGTGTGTGATATTTCAGGATTTCATGTTGCAACCATTGAGTGTAATACACGTTTTGTCTCTGAGAGAATTGCAGTTATAATTTCTTCGCCAACATGCAGAAAAACACAGAGACAGAGAGGCAGTGTTGCCCCAGAGGAACAACATGAGCGTCCAGGTCATTAACAAATGCAGTAAGCCCCTTAAGTATGATTCCCTGCCCTTCCTCCCCGATTCATCCCACAGCTCCTCCCAGTTAAAACGTGACACACATCAGTTGTGTGACAGGTCACGTGACGGCCGTAGCATTGATCCGGAAGGAGGGAGGGGAGAGAGGAGGAAGGCTGGAGGGGGTGGCTGATGCCGAGAAACTGCATCAGGTCAGCCAGAGACAGTCTGATTCATACGGGAAGCCTGGTGATTTAGCTTCAAAATAAAGCAGAAATATTGTAGCTTTAATGCAGTCACTGTTTTTACATGTGAGCCTTTTCTTTTGTTACATAAAT
This sequence comes from Sander lucioperca, assembly GCF_008315115.2. NCBI lineage: Eukaryota > Metazoa > Chordata > Actinopteri > Perciformes > Percidae > Sander > Sander lucioperca. The sequence goes on along the minus strand of NC_050194.1, from coordinate 19,956,185 downwards.
TAGCCACTGTTTTGCTAAGAAAATAACATAACAATACTGATTCACAGGACGGTGTGAGGTTGCTCATGACAAACCCACAGAGAATTGTCACCCAAATGTGCAGCTCTATAAAGCTTTTTAAGCTTGATTTATGGTTCTGCGTTAAAGCTTTAGTGCGTAACTTTTTTATATTAATGAACGTCTGTTACATTCAAGCCATTGCCAAATTAGTTGCTAAAAAGCTAATTAAGACTATCAGCTCCACCAAAGTCTCTCTGTATTTCTCAGTAAGGCTATGTTCTGAAGATTGCGTTGTCCGGCGACTTTCGCGTGCAGAAAATCGAGTGTAGATAATAACCTCTTCTGAAGAGTCCATCATGGTTTTTTTTTTAATCCTCTGTGTCCTCCTTGGCTACAAGCAACTGCGTGGAGGAGGGGTGGGGGGGGGGGGTGCACGATCACGGAAGGCTTGTATCATGTGGACGCACCGACATGTGTTGTTGTCATTACTTAGAATTCCTCATGGGGGTGACAGAAACTACGCGCTATAGCTTTAAATCGACGCCGTGGGTACGTACGTAGAGATACGGACCCTACGACATGCACCTCTCGTAAAATGTAACTACATGTCGCGGCGACGCAGGCCGCAACAACTATGATTGGTCCGCTTGGCCGTGGCTTTATAGTGTTGCATTTCCCCTAGTCTATCTTGACGTTCCAATTCAGGGATTGCTCCGGTGAAATGCCAATAAAATAGAGCATGTTTTTCTCTCGTCCAGGAATGCTGGGTGAACTAGCCAGACCTTCAGAAGTAGAAGCATAAATCCGCCTTTAGCCTCTTTACCTCCATGTTTTGATGCACGTCACATTATGGTTCATTCTCAATACTCACTCTCAATGCTCTCATCAACCTTGTTTTCAGCAGTAGCAGGCAGCTGTTTTTAGAAGAAGCTCACTGTACGCTACTTGCTCAGCACCAAACAGCAAAACAAACAAAGGTAGCGACTATCTGGTGAAGAAAGTGGAACATCAAGCAACTAAAAAAGTTTTCAGGGGTTGCTGCTAAAGACTCAAACAGAGCCAAAATTAGAGTGACTGACTAATATGTCCCCTGCATTAAATCCTATGCCATTTATATCAATTAGGGTAAATGTAATATTAGAAACACCTCTTAGTATACCACAATACAACTACAGCCTTTACAATGACCATAAAATTCAATTAGCTACCCTCTAACAGTAAACCAAACATTACTGGGGGGCGTTGCGGTTACATAGCGTCTGTCCTAGACCACTATGTCACTGTGAAGCCTGGTTAAGTTTTATTCTGAATGAAACAATGCATTGGTTGGTGTGATTGAGTATTGTGAAGCATGTTAAAATATACATATACATTTGCTTTTCTAAAGCAAACGCTTCATTTTGGGGGGTTTTAAAAATGGTGGTGCAGGTGAAGTGGATGGACTCATAATTAACCATACGCGTAAGAGGGAGTGATAGGCTATTTATATATGGCATGCATGTAAAACCCAGTGATGCAAAAAAAAAAAAAAAATGAAATACTGGCACCCTGCTAGTGGGCCAGCTTTTCTTCCCTATGTGAAAGCTGACAGCTGGAGAGGGTTGTTGAAAGGCCTACAAGTAATTTTATGTAATTACAAAACTGGAAGCCCAAAATGTCTAGCTGTAACCACTGTGCTTATTTTGAAAGATGGTGCATTTATTTATTTACTTATTTGCACATAAAAAAAATACAACTATTATGAAAGAAAAGATAACACAAATACATTCACATACATATATGCATACACTTACATGTAGCACTTGCATTTACATGAAGTAAGAGTAAATATTATAATGCTATAAATATTCTGTCTCTGTTCTATTTCTATTATATATTTATGTTCTTGTCTGTTGCAGTACTTTGCTGTATTGTTTATTTCCTTTTGATACTTTATGCACCAATCACCAAGGCAAATCCCTTGTGTTAACGTTACTTGGCAATAATTCATATTCTGAGTAGTTAGATTTCACCACTGAAAAACTGTGTGTATTTAATCATAAACTATTTAATTCGTTGGTACAACTGATGTTTTAGTGTTAATAAATGCCTCTGAATCATTAAGTGGTTTATTATGTACAAACAATCCCCTTGAAGATAATGTGGCCTCAGGTTTTGCGCTTAAACGTGGTTTTATTTTGAAGCATTACCGGAAGTGGTGCGTTATACTGGTAATCTTGATGCTGGTTTGGAGACCAGTCCAGCTCGCCTGCATTCCTCCTCTCTCTAAGCCTGACCGACAGAGACAGAGAAAGAAAGGGGGAGAAAACGCCGATTATTATTCTCAAACGTGTTGGATTTTTAAGAACCGCGGAGTCGACTCACACCGACTAGATACGGCCACGACAAAATAACCACGTCAAGCCGGCTTCTTTTGGACCTACAATAACGACAAAAGGCGTGTTTTTCTTTAATAATGACGGGACTTGCCGTTAATGTGCCTGTGTAGGTCAGCTATCGAAAAGCAGCTTTGGTGAAACAGCCTCACGGCGGATATCTCCTCTTTTTTTAAATGAGGATTTGCAAGATGGCTGATGACAGCTACCCCTAACAAGGACAGAAAAGCGACGTCCCCTTTAAGATTAGGAGGGTATATTTTTGTATTTCTATTAGTTTAATATATAGAATATGTCTGCTTTAAAAAAATAATGACTATATCTTATAACCGTGCTTGTCGGTTAATCTAGTGTTTGTTTGTAACGTTACCTGTGGTAGAAAATGGTGAGGTGACGTCTGAGGTAATTTACACGATTTAATCGAGATAAGGAAGTAGAAAAATATGTTGTTGGCTAAAGGCTGAGGCGGTGAAAGGCGAATAAGGTGGAGACCAAAGTAAAAGAGGATAAAAACTGGATAAAATAATAACATTAATCTTTGGGTGAGGAGATATTTGATAGATGTGTCGGAGGGGGGAAACCAAAAGGCTCTGCAACAGCAGCCAACATTCCTGCGGATCCTAAAACCCTTTGTTTTGTGCGCAGGAGCTGGACTCGACTATTAAAACGATTAACTATGCAGTAAACAGGCTCGACATGATGGCCCGGGTATGATTTTGTGTTTAATGAGATTATAAGGCCTTTGTTGTCGACAGAAACCTGGTAGGAAAAAGCCGAGGCCTAGTGTACAGAAATGCGAGCTGTGCCACATAGCAGGCGTTATTCATCAAATACAAATGTCGCTTTTATGTTAAATTGAAGGGCTGGATGTAGCTGTGTCGTTAATCTGACTTGTGAAACAGTATTTCTTGTCTACTGCCAAACCGTCGCTGGTTGTATGTATAATTAAACTGCAGGTGGAGGCTCCTCGGATACTTATTTATGATTCAGCGGACAAAAGCATTGCGCTGCGCTGTGATTATTGACGGAATCAAGCGTCCTTGACGTCCAGATAGAACAGATTCAGTTTTTTTTTTTTTTTAAAAAGCTCTCTTTGTGTGAATAGTAATCAGGGTGTGGACTGGAGCAGTCCTTTCTCGTTGTTTTCATGCTTCGTTTGTTGGTCTGAATTGGTCCACAGTCAATCATAATCTGACGTTGAGGTGAAGGAAGCTTTCAAGGTAAGGGCCTGAGCAGGCATCATCAGTAAAAGGGTACAGCGTCTTTTCATGTGCTACACAGAGATTTATTCACCTCATGATCATATAAGTAATTGTGTAGATATTACGTTCTCTGTGCCTTGTTCGCATTTCATGGTTTACCTGTAGCTGAAAGGCTTTTAGCTTCCTTTAGGCCTAAAACACACAGAGCTGTAAATGGCCCAGTGTATGTGTGTGTGATTTAGAGGAAAGGAAAGTACCGTTTACTGTAATCTGTATAACGTCAGCCCCTGCTGTGTATGTTGAAATCACCAAGGTGTTGTCATCCTTGCCTGAAGCCTTCTGTAGTACATTTTCTGGAATTTGCCTTCATGCTGCAGCAATAAGCAATACTTGTCATCTGTCAGGGAGTCTCCTTTAATTTGGTCACAAGGGTTGAAGTACACAGACTGAGCTTTCAAGACGGCATCGAGCCTGTTCATATCTTTTTCTCAAGACTCATCTTGAAAGTGTCAGGTTTCCTGCGAGGACAGAGAGGCCTAAAGGTCTGGTAGAAGTGGGAAACAGTTAGTGTATGCCTGTCCGCACCATGATGGCCTCTGACATGGCTGAGACGTGGAGGAACTGTTTTGAGGAGGAGCTCATCTGCCCCATCTGCCTGCACGTGTTCTCAGATCCCATCCAGCTGCCCTGCAAGCACAACTTCTGCCGGGGCTGCATCAGCGAGGCCTGGGCCAAAGACTCCTCGCTGGCCCGCTGCCCTGAGTGCAATCATGCTTACACGCAGAAGCCCAGCCTGGAGAAGAACCACAAACTGTCCAACATAGTGGAGAAGTACAACGCCCTGAGTGTGGAGAAGGCCACCACGCCGGCGCTGCAGTGCATCCTGTGCCGCCGAGGCCCGCCACTCCCCGCAGTGAAGGTGTGCCTGCGCTGCAACGCCCCGTGCTGCCAGTCCCACGTCCAGACACACCTGCAGCAGCCCTGCTCAGCCCTCGGGCACCTGTTGGTGGAGGCGGAGGCGGTGAAGGCCTGGACCTGCCTGCAGCATGACGAGTACCGGCTGTACCACTGCGAGGCTGAGCACACAGCGGTGTGCCAGTATTGCTGCTTCGCCCGCTGCCACCCCAGCCACGGCCATGCAGTCACTGACGTGGAGCTGAGACGCAACGACATCAGAGTAAGAATCCTATCATACTGTACATAACACATACATTAAACAAACACATCATTCACTTCAGGGTGTAGTCACACTCTGACGTTGTGACAGAAACAAAATTACAGCCAGTGGGTTGACTTCATCACTGGCTCTTCGTGGAAGCACAAGTCAGACAACTTGCAAGAAAAGCTGAAATGATTGGTCACTTAATCGATTAGTCGATAGATAGAAAATGGACATTTTATAGATTAATCAAGAAAGTAATCAATTCATATTTTTTTTTACATCCTGCTCCGTGGGCAAGAAGATAACCATTAGTTGTGGCCCTACTTGCAAGAATTTGTCAATTCATCGGTGATCACTAAGTGTTGGCTAAGTGCCTACTCTACCAAAATGTAGCTTCACACAAGCCAGTGAGGTCATTTTTCGTCCACTTTTTTTGCCAACAAGCAAATACCACCAAAACAAAGGGCAGATTTTAATGTCATTTTTAGCCAAATAAAAGACATTAAGTGGAGATTTTTGTGTACAAAGTTCTCAATTGTTTATGTATTTTGCAAATCACTTGACTCAAAAACAGAATTTCTAAATTAAAGTGTTTTTTAGCACCCGTGATAGTCTTGTGCATTTTTGTGATCCATTCCAACCTCCATTCTCATCTGTTGGAATGACAAACAATGCAGTCGAGGGTGGAACAATGAGGGGCCCTCAGAGGGCCTTATCTCCCCAGCACAGGTGCATCCTAGCTCAGGGATCGCCAGTTTTGAGGGGGGAGTGGAGTGGAGACAAGGGGAAGGGGGATTAAAGTGATTCGTCAGTTGATTCTGCGGTCGACTTGGGTTTTTTATTAACCTCTTCCCTTCCTGGGGGTTTGGTGCTTGCTGTCGTCGGTTTGGGCAGAGGTCGGATTGGTTTTCCTCCCCCTTTCTTTCTTTCTTTTTAAAGGGCTGGGTGACGGGGCAGCTTAGTCAGAGGGAGAACCATGAAGGCCTCCATGCTGACTGACTCATTTTGTTCACCTAACACCCTGTTTAGGTGTCAACCGTGTCATGCTCGGGTTTATTTCCTGTTGGTAACGCTATGACTCAGCTTTTGGTATAGTTAATTGGTCACCTGGGGCACAGGAAGTGTCATAGGGTGGGCCCTTGTCTGAATTTAAAAGCTGTATTACCAAAATCCTTCACGGTTATAGCTTTTTCCTACATCATCTATAATCAGGCTGGGCAATAAGTAGAGCCCCGATTTAATTAGGGCTGCATGCTAACATGCTCATAATAGATCTTTTTTCAAAAAAATGTACATAATAGGAAAAGCACAGGTGAATTTAATATGATGGCTCTGTTTCATTACGAGTCCCGGTAAGCTATTCCAGTGAGCCAGCATGCACAGGACGTCCCCTAAGTTATTATTATTATTATTATTATTATTATTATTATTATTATTATTATTATTATTATTATTATTAAATACACCTATGATTTTGCTACTCTGACAAGTCAATGTCTGCTGTGAAAAAAGGTGAATAAGACTATGCTAACATGCTGATGATAAACTGGTGTCATGTTTACCATGTTCACCATCTTGTGTTAGCATGCTAGGGACAGAAGTGCTTTGGGCTTACATGCTCAAAAATGATAGTGCTTATGTGCTTTTACACAGGTATAATGTTTACTATGTTCACCATCTTAGTGTATTAGCAGCATGCTGATGTTTGCTAATTAGCACTATGGGATCATGGTAGTGTGATCAGTTTTGCAGCTATTTTATCATAAACCAAAAGTAGGACAGTAGCTAACAAATGTTTTCATTTTCTATTAATCTGATTTAGTATTTGGTCAATAAATTGTGTTGTCTCCGAAATGACAAAAAATTGGGAGAAATGCCCATTATAATTTCCCACAGTCCTAGGTGACCTCTTGTTTTGTACAAACAACAGTCCAAAACTACAAAGATATTCATTTACTATCATATAAGACAAAGAAAAGCATCAAATCCTGACATTAAAGAAGCAAGCGTTAACCTTCACTAACATTAAAAGTAAATACAATTTGATTTGATAGAAAAGAGCAGCAAATACCATATTTTTAATGAGTGTGGCTATTATTTAGGCCATCCTCTACTAAATAAAATGATTTCCCACCTCTGCTAAATGATTTCCTGGGGGAGCCACATATGTAGATATCAGAAAAATATGTTATTACATTGTGACATTGATTTTAGCCATATTAACCCTCATGGTAGTGACTACTTAAACATCCTCCATGTTGAATGCACTTAAGGAATGCAGAGTGGACCCCTGTCCAGACACAAGCTACCCTACAGCAACAACCCCCCCGCCCCCCCAAATTCACCTCTCACACCAGCCACTCCAGGCGAGGACCGACCTTCCCTCTGGCCCTGCTCTCCTGCTCTGGTCGCTCTGATGGAAAAGACGCTGTGGGGAAATGACAGCTAAAGAGCACCCTCCCTTCTTAATACCCCCCTCTCTCACCCCCTCCCCTCCCCCAAAGGTATCCCATACATTTATTTTGCTACCCCTCTCTGGGAAGCTTCGGCTCCTTCGACCCTGTTTTTCCCCTGGCTTCTGCTCAGAGCCTAACTCAATCAGCACAACCAGGTCACAGTCGTGTGTGTGTGTGTGTGTGTGTGTGTGTGTGTGTGTGTGTGTGTGTGTGTGTACCATGTGCCACTGAGGCCCAAAACTATGCAGGTTTTCATTCCTATCTATCGAGCTCTACAGCAGCTGATCACTTATGATAAAGGCAGCTGCTGTGTAGTTGCATGGTGGTATGTGAACAGACAACTGATTATTGACCTGTGGGATTAATGACAGATTTAATCCCTTTTTTAACCACTCTGCTCCCGAGCGAAACATCTTAATAGCTATTGGCACATTTTTCAAGCAAACATGCCAACCATTTGCTGGTTTCAGCTTCTCAAATGTGAGGATTTGTTGCTTTTCTTTGTCTTTATATGATTGTAAATTCCATATGTTTCTCCGGCGTTTCCGGGCCCCTAAAAGGGAGACATTTGGATACACTGATGACCTCGTTTTTATTTGAAAACTCCAGGGTTGAGTTGTAGTCTGGACAGAAAGAAACGGAGATGTGTGGAAACAATTTCGCTGACACCCATTTTCACTTCCTGATTGGGTCTTGTCAGTTCTGATGTGTCCTTCCCTGATTCCTCACGGCCCTATCACGTGACCCTTTTCCGGAAGAAAATGAACATCAGCTTTGACTACTGGTGGTTAATTCAACGTGGATAACACGTTACAGCCGTTTCTGACCTTGTTGTCGATGCTAGCAGCTGTCGAGCGGAGTTACAGGTGTTGTGCCTAGTTTTGCATCCCTGCCGAGAACTACATCCAACAGATTATTTTCAAGGCAAAGTACTGTTTAAAAATAATATAATCTTCTTTGTCATGTTCATCACTGATGATAAATGAAGTCTATAATTTTAGAACATTTTAGAGTCATCAATGTTTTATTACACTCTGTATTAGTCTGCCAGTGAGTTGGATGCAATTCTTAGCAGGGATGCGAAACTCGGCACAACACCGACACATGCATGAATATTATTGCATGACCATATTACACCCATCCTCCAATCCCTCCACTGGCTCCCTGTGCACTTTCGCACTGATCTTAAAATTCTTCTATTTGTTTTTAAATGTCTGCATGGCCTGGCCCCCCAGTACCTGTCTAATCTGCTCGTGCCCTACACCCCCTCTCGTTCGCTCCGGTCGGCTGACCGGGCACTACTGGTCATCCCCAAGACCAAACGTGAATCCAGAGGTGACCGTGCGTTTGCCGTGGCAGCTCCGAGACTCTGGAATGAGCTGCCTTTGCACATCAGACTGACTGAGTCCCTTCCTGTTTTTAAATCTAGTCTTAAAACTCATTTATTTTCTTTGGCTTTTAACTCAGTTTGAGGGTTGACTTTGAGTTTTGTATTATTGCATTTCTTTTATTGTTTTATTATTTTGTGCTGTGCCTCTGTTGTATGTTGTTTATTTATAGACTGTGTTCAGCACTTGGGTCACCAGTGTTGGTTTTTAAGGTGCTTTATAAATAAAGTTGGATTGGATGAATGGTCTGCAGTATGCTTTTACAGGCGGGTTGGTTTGGATGGAGATTTGTTTTGAAACGGTGCTAAAATGCTCGTGAGGATGGAGATCCTTTAAATTTGAATAAAGGATGTAGCCTAAATTGGTGAACATCTTACCTGTTTAGCGTAAGCACATTAGCATTGTCATTGTGAGCAAAAGCATCATGTCTGAATTTAAGTATCAGATATGTGGACTCTTAGTCTTGTTTATTTGACTCTGGATCATATTGGCAGTAACCACATTATTTAGCTGTGCACCAGCTTATCAGCATGCTTCTCTTTCATTAAATGTTGATTGAGGATTATTCATATCTCACATTAAATATTAATAGCATGAAGGATTAGCAAATCTGTGTCAATGACATTCCTACTCCCAGACTTATACAATGTAGGGAGCGACATAAAGGATTGTTACTCTTATATGGAGCCATTAGTTATGTTTTCAACGTTTTTAGGCCTCAAGCTGAGCCGCATTGGGATCTCTGTTTTGCCCAATCGGGCGTCTGCTGTTGTTCACATGCCATCGTCGTCTTAGAAATAACAAGTGTTGTTCCTACAACGTTGCCATAGCTCATAGATCAGCCTCTAATTCGTGAATGCAACTTTTAAAGATGAAATACAAAGAGGAGGCACACTGAGAGGAGAGCTGCTGGAGTTTTTTCTGCCTCTGTATGCCCAGTTATCTCTGCTCGCTGCCCCCAGCTCCCCCAACATTAGTCCTCACTCACTAATGCAAACACAAAATAGCTGTTGGTTGCTATGACAGCACACCTTCCCTCCCCCACAGGGATTGTGTGTTGGTTGGAGACTAAATTAGCCGGCTCCCGGATTCTAATATCTCAGGCATGGGGAGGGGATGCTAGTGGCTAGCTGAGGTCCCAACTTCCCAAAGCTCAAGACTTGCTTTCTTTCTCTCCTCGCAGCAAAGCCTATTAAGACAGCAGGAGCGCGTGGAGGAACGAGTGCAGGAGATTGAAGAACAGCTCTGCAAACTCGACTCTGACAAGTGTGTGGTGGAGGTATGTTTGCACACCCTGAATTTGTCGGCATAAACGCAAACTTCACACATTTTCAGAGATTCTACATGGCGTTACATAATACAAAGGGACATTTAAGTAGATTGATGTTTGTTTCTCTACAGGACAGGGTGTGTGAGCTGAAAGAGGAGGTGCGTCTGCAGTACCAGCGGATGCATCAGCTCCTGGAGGAGGATCTCGGTCGGACACTGGAGGCTCTGGACCGGGCTCAGGCTCGGTTCTGTCAGGAGAACGCTGCCCAGGTTTTAGCTCTGGGTGAGCAGCGCCACGAGGCCCAGAAGCTGCTGAGCTCCATCCACACAGCCTTCAGTAAGGCGGAGGAACTGAGCTTCATGAAAAACACAAAGCCTGTTAAAATCCTCACAGACAGGTGAGAGCAAAGTTGAATTTTTAAAATGGACGTTTTACTGTTCTGCCTGTGGGTCTATAATACGCAGGTGATGTTTCCAAGCTGTCTAATCTTGAATTTTGCATGTCTCTTGGCACTTATTGCAGGTCTCAGGCATGTGTGGGCAGCAGTCTCCCTCCTTACAAAGTGGGAAATCTAAACTCTAAATTATTCCTCTCTGAAATCTCAAAAAGAGAGAAGAGCTTGAAGAGAACGCTGGAAGGTAGGATCTCAAACACATCTGTTCAGGCATATCTAGGATGTTACTGTCATGAATGTGTTTTTTATTTTATCTACCAACTGTCTCCTTATTCCACACCTTCTCTCTTCTCTCAGCTCCCCTCACCCCTCCCTCGACCTTCCTGCAGTCTGTTCCGGCGTACCCCAGTGGTCAGAGCTCTGGCTCTGGAGCAGAGAAACGGAAACATTCCACTGCCTTCCCTGAGGGAAACGGGAACGTTGGAAAAAACGCCGCTCCGGGTTTTAAGGAGTCCTCCTCCTCTTCCTCATCATCTTCCTCATCGTTAGCCAAACAGCCCTACCTGGGCTCCGGCTCTGCCTCTGGAGAAGGTCAGTCTACCAATCAGCAGCCTCTCGGCCCCTGCGGCCCGCCTCACATCAGCGAGAGTGGCGGGACAGGAAGTGGAAGCGGTTCTCTGACCAACCACCATTCAGGCTCTGTGTTCAGCTCCTCGCACTTTCCTCCTGGAGGCAGCAGCTCCTCGCACTCTTCCCAGCAGGCCGTGCTGCCTCAGTATGGCGGCCGTAAGATCCTGGTGTGTACGATGGATAACTGCTACTGCTCCGGAGTGCCCTCGGTGTCGGGCCACCGCAGCCATCCCCCGTACCCGCGCTCTGGCTCTTTCCCCTGGGTCAGCGCCCAAGACTACCCCCCTCCTCCCGGCCTGGCCTCTGGAGGTCCGTCCATGCAGGGCTTGGCAGTGAGGGACTGGATAGACGCCTCGCAGACACATAGACATGCAGATTTTTACGGGCTGTATGGGCAGCCCTCTACAAAGCACTATGTCACCAGTTAACAGAGTAGTTACACACACACACACACACACACACACACACACACACACACACTAGGATATAGAGACAGGCACCAAAATAGCACACCTTTACCGTCTTATTAACCGGAAAAACAGTTATACTATACACATTCAAATATTAAGATTTATAGCCACACACACAGATCTAGAACAAGTACACACATTCGGGGGCAGGGTTGATCTCTTTGTGCTTTTATTTTCTTCTTTTTCTTTATTTTCAGTCAGTGTTTCATGTATTGTATTATACGTAAAATGCATAAACAAGCCAACACGCTCACTCTGGCACAATAGCTCAGCATTTAACACATAAACAAGAAACGAGAGGCTTAAGAGGAGAGTGAGACATGCATTTTTTTTTATTATTTATAGAGCAGGAGATGGATTGAAAAACTGATGGAAATGAACTTTTATTTGAAAACGCCTCTTTATGGCTTCTCATTGACGCTTAGGGGAAAATAAATAAAAACCGTGCAGTGTTGGGCTTTCCAGTTTAGCACCTCGTTTCTCTGATATAATCACCCCTCTAGTTGTACTGAGGTGAATTGCCTTATGTTATTAGCATCATATTTTTCTCTGCCCAGTTCATTTTGTTTGGTAGATCCTTTAAAAGAGGGACTGCAATCCCTTTGTGTCTCCTTGATTTCCATCGTCATGGCACCTCTTCCTTTCTTTGCTGAGTTCAGGGATGGATCGTACGGCTTGAACACAAAACGCTCTTCCATGGAACACCCACAATGCACTTGTGGACGCCTTGTTATGCCTGAACTACAGATGGTGACCCACAGAGCTGCATCTGAAGGGCCGGTTGACCCTGGCCCAAAGAGTTGGGGGAATTTGGTCGTTATTACTAGCACTCCCTTCCTGCTATCAGGCTTCCCACAGGACAGAAAATCTTCTGACAAAGACTGTTTCCATTTAGTAATTACTATGACTTTGTGTTATTTGGTACAGCTGTAGGTTTCAAGCTTTTCTAGAGAGACTCTGATTTAAGAGAAAAAGGCAAGACCGGACAGACCAAACCAATCAAGCATCTGGAGGATCTGATGATGCTGTTAATTGTACTTCCTGCAGGGCAAAGATGTCACTTCCTCTCAATAAGCACACAAGCTCTTGGCTTCCTGTTTGCAGCTGAAAGCATGCAAGGAAGAGTTTTTTTTAAAGCACTCAAAAGAAGAACAATGGGGGGAAAAAATGTATGCAGTTTTAAAATGAGTGTATGGAAGATAAGAAGGGTGGGATGCATTTTTTCATGAACTTTTTCTAAAAGAACAAGACTAGACTGCAAGATGTAAGCAATTGTCATCATCCTAAAAAGGAGCTGTTACAACAGTCACCATAAAGAGAAAAAAACAACATAAAAGTATCTTTTTTTTGTAAATATTTTGGGAAATGGAAAAATTGCAGACGTGATTTGGAGGATTCCAAATAAACGAACAAATTTAAACCGGTCTCTGCTGTCAAGTCTGTATGCGCAAATCCTGTTTTCTCATGTTCGTTTAAGGATAAAGGTGGCAATGTTCTATATTTTTGTTATTGTGCATTTCCTGTTTTGCTACGAGGTTCAACTTCATGCAGATAGCTCGATCGGCCGATAGAAACACTGCTGCTCTGTGTTTGGGAAAGGAGAAGTTGTTATTCTAGTTTCCTCGTAATTTCTTGTACATTATCACACTACCACACTATAAACTGTAGCGTCACTCTCACGCACTGTTTACTTTATTACTCGCATCAGAAACATGACATGACCTCCTTTCTCAGGGGTAGAGTGCAGGGCCATTTCGTAGGCCGAAAATGTTGTATAATCATACGTTAATGTTGCATCCATGTCATATTTGGGTTATTGTATTTTCCCACTTGTAAATAGCGTTCATGTTTAAATCAAACTCGTCAGTACAACTGGGAAACTGACTTATCTGAAAACTCTGTTTCCGACATGACATCTGACTTGGAAACCAACAAACATGGATACCCTCATTGTCAACCAGAGCTCATTGTTTAATGTAAATAAGCTAAATGTATGTAGTGTTGTCAATACATCGATTAACAGAGCCTCAGAGAGTCTTGTTGAACAACAATAGAGCACTATGGTACAGAGGAATAGGTTATATCAGACCTTGGCTATGAAGATGATACTTGTTACTTGAAAATTGTTGGCTTTATTCTTTTCGTGGGATTTGTTGAAAATAAGAAACGTATAAAATATCACCAGCCTTATTTTATATACTGTAGCTCACATTTGTACAAACGCAGAATCTCAACATTTGTTTCGTGCTCAGTGTTTTTTTCCAGTTCATTAAATCATCCCTACCCAGTCATCTGCTTACTCTTCATATGACTTTTAAAAGAAACGTCATCCTCCCACTTGTACCCGAACAACCGCACATCCTCTGCAGTTCCTTCTTAAACATGCAAATCATCTGCCTGGCTATTTGTGTATTGGTTTAACTTAAAAAACCCGTTGACAGAGGGATACTTAAACAAAACTTTAAATATCTCTGTGTTCACCCAGTACAATCGGGGCTCATGGGTACGTGTGGGTTGAGGCCTGCAGAGAGAAAACAGGATGGAGAGAACAAGTCTTCAGATGAGTAGTCAATCAGAGTGTTTGTTCCCCTCAGCCTGCTTTAGCTGTTGCATTAATGCTTCCCCCTACCCAGCACTTTGAGCCTCAATCCCATTCAGACAGCAGGAATGATCCACTTGTGATGTACAGTATGTGTTTTGAGTCAGTGAACAGGGAATTTAAATAAAAACTGATTTTAGGAGATAAAGAGAATGCTTGCGGGTGAATACTTATGCCTATTCACTTTCTTTGCTGATGGTTTGATGAGAAGATTGATACCACTCTTTTCGGAGAGTGGTATCAATCTTCCCATCTAACTCAGCAAGAAGAAAATAAGAACATTTCCTAGAAAGTCAAACTATTCCTTTCAATGGGGCTTGTGCTTAGATTGTTTTGTTAATTACTGTTTCCAAAGTCAAGAATGAACTTTCAAGAGAGGAACATTCATTCAAAATGTCACTTTGCATTTCTGCCTGCCATTGCTTTTCTTCTAACGCCAATCAGTGGTTAAAGTACACGTAAAAACATACATTTTAATCATATTGCTTCTTCACGCTCCACCCTTGTTTTCCTCCCACCTCTTTCCAGTCTCGAGGTCTGATGTGCTGACTTTTTTTTCTTTCTCATGTCAGCAAACCTTAGCAGAGACGCAGGCAGCCAAGAACTGTGGGGTCGGAGGTGCAGCATAAATTACAGTGCTGCTTTTCCATCTTTCACTCTCAGACACACACACACTAACAAACACTCCCGCTCTCTCCCTCTCCAGATACACACGTTTTCTCACACTCTTGCACACAGCTGCTGCACAGCTGTCTGATCCATGAGGAGAAAGACGGTAATACGGTCGCCTACGTCTTTGATATGTATCTCTGACACACACACACACACACACTCTGTCTGGCTACCTTAAATTACCCACAACGTTCCACTGAGGGTAAAAAGATTTTATACACTGATAAAACCACCCGTGGAAGTTGTTCTTCTCTCATTTAGAGATTTTTTTTTAAAACACAAGTAGATACAGCACCAAAATGGCTAACAAAAAAAAAATTTTTTTTCTTTTTTTGATTTATTGTACACACAAATCTCTGATCTACTACAGGAACAGTTTGACATTTTGGAAAATATGCCTATTTGTGTTTTGATTGAAAGTTAGATGACAAGTTTCATGTCTGTATGGTAAATATATATGCCTACAGCAGCTGCTTAGCTTAGCTTAGCTTAGCTTAGCATAAAGACTGGAAACGGGTAAGCAGGTAGTCTGGCTCGTCTAAATGTAACCATCTAAAGCTCAGTATGTAACACGTTTTAGAGGTGCTGGTACAAGTTAGATTAGGTAGGAGATGAGAAGATTTATACCACTTTCATGTTTGCTCAGTAAATATGAAGCTACTGTGATAGCATAAAGGCTGGAAACAGCCAGCTAGTCTTGTTTGTTTAATCCATACCTGTGACCCAGTATCCTCTGACCAGTAGTGCCGATGGTGAGAAAAGCCACAGCTACATCAACTGGCATCCCACCAGTACCCCCAACATCCCGACAAGGGCGAGGGCCCATTCTTCGCTGCTTGCAGCTTTTATTGGGTTTGTTTTTTTTTTTATTCAGTTTTTGTACGGATTAACAAATGTTAATTTGTGAGCTTTAGAGGTGCTGGTTGGCAGACAGGCTAGCTGTTTCCCTCTTTCCAGTCTTTATGCCAAGCTAGCTGGCTGCTAGCATTAGCTTCATATTTACCATACTACAGATATGAGGGCAGTATGAGATCTTCTCATTAAATTCTTTGCCAGAAAGCAAATAAGCATATTCCTTTAAATTTCTTTATGTTTCTAAATGTAACTCCTGGGGTAGTTCCCATAATGTTTTGTGAGAATTTAATGTACCAGGGAGTAAAAAGCCAGAAATGAGGAACAATACTGGTGCATTCTGTATGTGTGAGAAGAGAGAAAGACTGGACAATGAGAATCTTTGTGAGAGAAGAAGAAGAATAAGAAGAGGCTGTTTGCAAGTCTCTGAGGCCCTCTGAATCAGTCACACACAATGTTACACAAAATAAAACACATGGCATACTGTTCCTACAGCAGGGACACACTGTAACACCTCTAAATGTCTTCTTTTAGGCAATTATGTATGACCTGAATGTAGTTTGGAGTTCAGCAATAAGCCTCTAGGTGACAACTTGCTGTCTCTAGAAGCTTTTCTTTTCTTTACATTTTCAAATGTTGAACACAAACAAATAGGACACAGGGTGGAAAGTAAGTAATTACAGAAGTAGTCCTAGTGTTCTACGTTTCTACAGTTAGTAACTATGCCTTCTGTGGATGAACTTAATGTTATTTTTTAGCCCATTAAAATCACCAAAATCATTAAGATTCAGCCTCTAAAGACCATGAATGCCTGTACGGATGTACAGATGTACAGACATTGGACGGCAGTCCGTCCAGTGTTTGATGATTACATCTTTAGCTACCTAACTAAAAACTGTTAAAACCACCATGAGAGAGCCATAGCATTGCATTCAAGGGACATATTCCTTCATTACTATAAACATGGCTGGTGTAGTTTATTCTGGTGTACTTCATGTGTCACTTCCAGGCAGTTTTGAAAGAAATCCTCCCTGAGATACGAACAACTGGATGAGTTACATTCAAGTATATATTTATTATATTTTGTTTTCCCTTTGCTTTCTAACAGATTTTAGTTTGGTTAAAACCAAATGGGATGTGCCCCCGGCTTTGTCTGAATAAGCAATAAATGGATCCAAGCCAGCTCCTGACTGGGCGGGAAGGTGATCAAACCACTGCTCATGAGCAAGGGGGTAAGCGAGCGTCTACAAAGCGTAGCTCCTATGGAGCCATTTTGTTGCTATTAAGCCATCACCCGCCGTTAGCATCCCATTGACTGCCATTCATTTTGGCGCCACTTTGACAGCGAATAACTTTACATCTGAAGCGTTTAAAGACTCTATTTGTCCATTGTTTATTTCTAACACGACAATGTATAAAAGGCTCCATTACCTTGTACCTCACGTTATGGCTCCGTAGCAGACGTTTTTGTAAAAATAGACTAATGATTGTGTCATAACCACGGGACTTACTGTCGCACAGTAGAGGAATTACCGTATAGTACAGGAGAAGCTCGCAGGCAGTTTCGACTTACATTAGCTGTTTAAGTTTAATTACTAATGTTAACTATCATTTTAGTGAGCAATAATTAGCCTGTGCCTATGTTATCTCCTTACATACCTACGCTCTCCGTCTCTGCGCACAGCTACCAGAAGACTTCCAACTTTCAGACAGGTTGCTCCCGTCACATCTACGTCTTCAAGCTCAGTTGGAGGCTGCGCAGTAACGCTCAGCCATCATCGGAAAACTGCTTCTAATATACTTCACTGGTCTCCGTAGAAAACGGCGTCATTTTGTCCACTTCTTTAACTGTCTATGCTCACGAGGGGCTATCACTGTCCAACCACACAAACCTGTAATTTAAAAAAAAGCCAAAAGCAGCACAGATGTATCAGTATCAAGTATCAATACCCCAATGTTAAAAAACTCTTGCAAGTTAAAACCCTGCATTAAAACTTCTACTTGAGTGGGCGCCTAGAGAGCCCAGTTGGTAGAGCAGGCACACATATAGAGGTTTACTCCTCGACGCAGTGGGCCCAGGGTTCGGCTCCAACCTGTGGCCCTTTGCTGCATGTCATTTCCCCTCTCTCCCCTTTCATGTCTTCATCTGTCCTGTCAAAAATAAAGGCCGAAAATGCCCCAAAAAAACCTCTACTTGAGTAAAAGTACATTGTATTGCTATTTATAGTGTTACATCAATGGAGCTCCCAAAGTCACGAAAGATGTTTTTTCTTTTCAGTCTTATCTGTACCCGATAATATTGTATGTGCAAAGGTTCATTATCTTGTGCAACAAGATAAATAATATCTTTCAGGACCCTTAGTTTTGTTGCAGGACAAGTTACAACTTTATTATTCTTATCGGTAACCTCAGTACTTTTAATCAGCCACATAACTTCACAACACCTGTGTGGGTATGCAAGGCCTTTCATCTATAATAACGCACAATATTTTATAAGCTGATCATATGTTTTCTACGTAAAATCAAAGTAACTATAGCTTTCAGATAAAATGTAGTGGAATAAAAAGTACAATATGTCCCCCTGTGAAATGTAGTGAAGTAGAAGTATAAAGTAATATTAATTGGAAATACTTAAGTACAAATATATACAAATTGTAATTAAATACAGTACTTTGGTTAGGTTACACCACAGGGTGATGTCTTCAACCCTCACTCCCCTCTAACATGCAGGCAACACATGCAGGTGGTCTCTTGTGTACCTGAAGGCTCACGGCCTCGCACGTATATCTCAGACCTCCTGGTACCGTACACGCCGGTACGTACTTTGAGATCCTCAGGCAGAGGTCTTTTGTCTGTTCCCAGTGATCTGGCTAAAAACTAAAGGGGACATAGCGTTTGAAGTCAAGGCCCCGAGGCTCTGGAACGACCTACCAGAAGATATTAGGTCAGCTGAGTCAATGATCTCTTTTAATTCCCTTCTGTTGTTCTGTTGTTTTAAAAACCTGATGTTTTTATATGCTTGTTTTGTGAAGCACTTTGTAACATGGAATTTGAAATGTGTTCTATAAATACAGATTAGTATTATTATATTATTATACCTTCAGCCTTTTATGCCTTGGAGATGGATTAGGTTTGTGCACTGCAGATAGTTGTCAGTCTGGCTGGAGGAGACGATGTAAGCTGCATAGGTTCTCCTGCTCAGCCCCAGGCCATGAGGCACTTACACAACCAGGTGGATATAGCACCATCTGTCTGAAACTCCTGCCTGTTAGAGCAAAACAAACTTTATTTCATATTTTTTCATATTTTGCAGCCCTTACTCTGTTACAACCAGGGACTAACTAGACAACAATTAAATCTAAGTTATTCATCGTTTCTGAGGCAGTTAAGTGTTAGATTGCAACCATAACTGTAAGGAATAACACAGGCTTTTATTTTCAGTTATGAAATCAAACTTTTCAACTGCATGTTAATCTTCAAGCAATAGGTCAAGCGTGTACCGGTGTCCTCCTGTCACAGGGTGCACGTCTAAGAATAGTCAAATTCTTAGCACGAGGTTCACTTACAGTATATTGTTACAGAAAAAGGGCAAAGATTAGGGGGAAGTCAGAAAAATAAGCCAGATTTAGGGCGAAATTTTGTCTTTACTACCCTAGAAAATCATCTCTGAATTATGTGATGCCGTATTGTTTCTTTTTGCACTTTGACCATGTGTAATTACATAACCGTTTCTCAAAGCAGTTGTCAAAAGAGCTATATTTGAAATTTGACATGTATAGTTTTGAGATAAATATTATTTATATATACACAAAGTAATATGTCTACATGAGTAGGATATCATAGTGCTATATCCCTCCCAGTACATACTGACTTCAGTTTAATAAAATGCCCTGTACCCCCACGGCTGTCTCCCACAGAGGCTTTACTGCTGTCATGAACAGCTGACTCCACCTGCTGCTGGTGTGCGACCACTAGAGCCTGGAGAGAGAGTGTTAGTGCAGGAAGCAACTTCATTTAACAATAATAACTCAATGATTTCGGGATTTCTTGTCTTTTTATTCACATACAGTACCTTCAATTCTGGACAGATTACATTCAAGAATATCAAAAGGAAATGCAAGAGTGAATTCCCTCACAAACCCAAAGAGCACAAAGAAATGCATTGGGACGTACAGTACGTATACCTCTTGATAAAAATCTGCATATATTAGATATGCAAACATTATAGACTACAAAGTACAGCAGGGTAACATATACTCTATAACATGTGCATAACGTAACATATGATCACAGGGCCGAGCTATTTACACTTAATCCAAAATGTAGTTCCTCTTAACCATGTAATCTCATCTTTTTTATACATATTAACATGTACATTATTCTTTAGTGGGGGGAGTTGGAATTGTTTCTCCAACATCCTTTAAATCACACACACATCACACCTGCTGTTGTTTGAAAGCACTCTACTTCACCATAAATAAAACAATTACAAAAATATACCTCACTTCAAACAGAGCCATAGCAGTAAAAGAGCTTACAGCCATTGTGGAATGATAAAAAACAAACACATATCAACCTGTAAGAATAAGATGGAGGAGAAAGGGTTGGGGGGGGTGGGGGGGTGGTTCCCGGACAGTGTGTGAAAGAGTTTAAAGAACAAGTTGGAATTCCAATGAAAGACCGCAGTTTAATGGGAATGTTTGAGGTTGTGACAGGCCGTGGATGGTGGCTGGGATTGGCTGAGACAGTGATGGTGACGTGGGTAGTCTGGGTGGAGGAGGTCGATTTCCTGGCATGGGATCCCTCTGAAGACAAACCGCCCTCCCCTTTGTAGAGGCCAACGTAGGAAGATGTGTTGAGATTAGTAAACATCAGCGATGCAGGAATGCAGGGGGTTAAATACTCCAGGTCCATGTTGGAATAGTAGTGTGTTTACATTCACAGGTATATCCCATCGTACTAAGGCTCCGGAGGGTGAAATGTGTGTCAGTGTAGGTGCTGCTGCTGTTCCTCCTGAGTAGCAGAAGACTAGAAGTGAAGCTATTTTTTCTTGGAGTTGACGCTCTTGCACACCCAATTCATGCCCTCCTGAGAGTGAATTTAAGAGAAATAGCAGCACGGTGAGAAAAAGAAAATAAAGACACATAGAGATAAAAAAATAAATAAAAGCTCAGCTCGTACGCTTACCTGAATCCCCTCCCCAGTGAGGGCAGAGCAGGACTGGATCTGCCACATGCGATCCCGGATGGTGTGCAGATTGAGACCCTCTGCGATCTCGGAGGCCGGGGCGGCTGTCAGCAGGTCTTGCTTGTTTGCAAAGATCAGCACGGGAACGGCACTCAACTTCTCTTCATCTAACAACTCTGCCAGCTCCTGCAACACACACAAACATCTATCAATTGTACATAAACACACACACAAATATTGTCACAGAAAAAAAGACACTCCAATGTTTCATGTTAATAGAAAACAGAGCTGTAGACTTGAAACTTGGACTCCAGTGATAGTTAAGTCACAAGAATTGACTCCTGTGAGACTTAACTGGACCTAAGACTTAAAGGCTGAAACATTCAAATCCTGTTTAGAGCTGCTAAAATGAACCAGAAAAAAAAGAGACAAAGACAGCGTCAGGCATAACCTTAAACCTTGAATATTTAATTACAATTGATTTCATTTTCTGTTTGTTTTTTTGTCTTCTATGATAGTAAATTAAATGTTTTTGGGTTGGTCAGACAAAACAAGGAATTTGAAGACATGACTTGTGCCCTACAGTATCGTAGTGACACAAAACAACACATTGATATTGTACATACCTGACCAGTCTCCTCAAATCTCTTTCTGTCAGCGCTGTCAATGACATATATCTGAAACAAAATGGAAGTTTTCCTCGTTAGCATGTGCAGCAGGTCCTCAGCGGTGAACAGATTTAAAACAGTAATGTAAACTTTGATTTAAATAAACAAAGCTGCGTTTGGTGAATCAAGCTCCACTCACCAGCACATCTGTGTTTTCAAAGTAGTTTCTCCAGTACGGCCTGATCTTCCTCTGGCCTCCAATGTCCCAAACATTCAGTTTAAACCCCTGAGACTGGACGCTCTTAATGTTGAATCCCTGGAGTGAACAGAAAACAGGTTACAAAGGGGTAGCAGATGTAAATCCTGGTCCCAAAAATGTATACATTCCTGTTGTATTATATCTATTTGCTCCAATAACAGGTGGTGCATGTATACAACTTTTCTCTATACCTGTGTGGGGGTGATATGGCTGATATCCTCAGATGCCAGCTGTTTGAGCAAGGTGGTCTTCCCGCCGTTGTCCAGACCCAGCAGCAGTATCCTGACCTCCTGGTCTGGTGTGCTCTTTAGCTTACGTAGGATGGACAGCAATCCCTGCAACAATCAGTAAAAAAACAGCCATGTGATGTAACTTTGCCAGGAGAACAGGAGGAGCACTGCAGCTAACCACCATTGTAGAAATGCACATATTCCTTCCATCCTCCCGGGCTCCTCACTTAAGGCCGTGCAAGTGCATTTCTAGTCCCCACTGTGGCTTTTAAAGATGGGTAAACACTCTCCTAACGGTAACGTTACCAATATATGAAGACAACAGCAGGTCCAGTGAGTAACGTTAGCTCGTCACATCATCTTCCTTTTGTGTTTTGCCCTGCGGGTTAGTTTTTTCAGCGCAGGGTAAGTTAACGGCACGCAAACAGGAGCTAAACGTAGCTAACGTGCTAAGCTAATCTCCCCTGATAACTGAACGAAATAACAAGGCACTTTTGCAGTTGAATGTTTTTCTCGGCGGACAGCGGAAGCCCTTAAAGTGCAAATATATACAGTGAGCGCTACTTAATGTGAATATTTTCCAAATGTAGCCTGCTGTTAACAGTTAATAGCTAATTATTACGACAAAATTAAACTCACCATCTTGATGCCTTCTCTCCTAGAGACGCCGCCGAGGGTTACTAAGGAGGGTGACGTCAGACGCACAGTTACGTAGGCGCAACCCCCAAAAGCGAGGATGGCGAAGATATCTCCCGCCCTACTCTGCCTTACTCTACCTCTGATTGGCTGACTCTGACATTCTTATCCTAAACCCTAGCCAATCCCACTCCTCTTGCCTAAACCTAGTTAACCAACTCAACCAGAGCAGGCAGCGAGTGCTAGCCAATCAGAGGGAGAGTCAAGGCCAAGAGTCGTTACACATGTTTAATGTAGCGGACGGTTATTTCCAGCTGACGTTAAAATGAGTTACTGCACGTAAATGTGTCGTATTTCTACATGAATTCAGTAGTTGCCTTAAACTCAGCCAACATATTGACCGTGTCCCTTAGGTATTTATATTTTAGTCAGTAATAAAAATAATAAAACCCCAGGTTTGGTTTCGCCGGCTTTCACGTAGGGAGCTGCCCCAACCCGTGATTGGAGGACGGCATGCCACGTGTCTTTACTATGCCACACGAGCACATTTGATTACCTGACAGGTTGCTCTGTAGGGCGGTTGAGGAGAAATCTCTCAAAGGTATGTATTTAGTTTTTGTCTCTAAAGATTGCAGCTCCTTAGATGCTCGTGCTCGTGTTTTGTTAGTTTCTTGCTGCCTGCAGAAGTGTTGTAACTCGAGTTATGAGTTGCATCACTCTGACCTCCGACTGACATGTTTTAACTCTTTTCACAGCAGTTTGGTCGCCAGACTTAACACAAGACTAACCACTCTGTCCCCATATCGAGTTTATGTCTTTGTCAGATGATCTGCATGTAGAATTCAACACATGTTATGCACGTGTAAGCTTCAAACTGCTGAGATCGTTCTGTTTACTGATTAGGTATTAGCTAGTTATCCAGATGTATTCAAATGCTGGCTGTGCTCTTGCCTGCAGATCCAGTTTCTCAAGACTAATTGTCATGCAGCATGTACTAAAGCCCTGATTATTAACTCTACCTTCCCCTGCATCTAATAGGCTGCAGCTCACTGTTGTTCTCATGATCGATTGCTCTTCTTATTCATTCCTCAATTAATCGTTTGCTTTATAACATGTCTTTGTTTGTATATTCTTATTGATATGTCTTGGTATGTAGGGTCACGTTGACTTTTGGCTTATGTTCAGTCAGTGTTCCCCATAAGGTTCTGCAGGCCTTCACCCTACTTCACCCTAGCTGCAGAAACAACCCAGTTCCAGCCATATTGAGCCTTCAAAGAGCACTGATATACGCCTCTCCTCATTTGCCCTTCATTTACAAAAGCTTAAACCACACAAGGCAGGTTTCTGTTGTGAGATTTCAGTGAATACCTACAGTTAATTACTGCTAATATACTGGTGAAGACGCACAGTGGGATGTTTGGATAGTTTGAGCTGAAGTCAGCAGGTTTTGTTTCCTCTGGTTGTGTATTAGGAAGCACAATGCTACAGCTGCAAAAACCCAAAATGACAACCCATGGAACCATTTACCAGGAGGTGGTCAATGATTTATAGGGGAAGTTTCTAGCTTTAGGTAGAAACAAGAGTTTGTGTTTGTTCTGGGTTTGTGTTTTGGGAGGGGGCTAAAGCCGGCCAGACCTGCCAAGGTTCAATACCAACATGAGTACTTTAGGGCTGCAACTAACAATTTTTTTTATTGTTTAATCCACTGATTGCTTTCTCAATTCATCATTCAGTCAAATGTCAAATAAGTGGCAAAGACTCCTGTAATATCTCAGAGCCCAAAGTGACATCTACAGAATGCTTGTTTTGACCAACCAACACTCCAAAACCCAACAATATTTCATTGACTATCATATAAGACAAAGAAAAGCAGCAAATCCTCACATTTGAGAAGCTGAAACCAGCAAATGGTTGGCATTTTTAATAATAATAATAATAATAATAATTTTTATTTGTAACGCACTTTATATTTAAGCAAATCTCAAAGTGCTACATAGAAATGCATGCAAATACATGAAGTAGAAAAAAGCATTAAAACTAAAAGAAACAACAAATATGAAATGTACCTGAAATGATTAATTGATTATCTAAAAAGTCGGCAGTTGATAATTTTTCCGATCAACTAAGCGTTGAAGCTTTGTACACACATGTCTTTGGGAAACCCTGTGGGAATGGGAGTTGGGGTAATATAGTCTGGCCCACTGGGCTAAAAAAATGTTAATGTTACGTCAGCTCAAACCAGGTCTGTCTGGGTTGACAACAAACGCAAAGCAGGTTGTGATAAACGGATAAGAGACATGCATGTAATGAATTCATTAACTATGAATCAATATGTTTTACTGTAGTTACAGCCCGGTCAGTCACCTGTACTTTTCTGATTATCATTTATTTATTTTCAACAGCAAATTTACATAATTATATTATGATTGTCCTCTTTTTCTGCAGGTTTCGACTGCATCTGCTGAGTAACCTTCTGCAGAGTAAGCAGAGGTTGTCCACAGACTTGAACTTTTTAATGCATTGAGCTGGGACTGCTTTTTTAACAACCACAATGGCTTTGAGCTCATTCGACATCGATGCGCCACGATGGGATCAGTCTACGTTTATGGGCCGACTGAAACACTTCTTCAACATCACAGACTGGCGAACGGCGCTCTTACCTGACTCACGCTTGGATGAGGCCAAAGCTTTAGTGGAAAGCTGCAGGTAAGAAGATGCATGTGAACTGTCACACAGAGAATAATTGTTGATAGTATAACAATTCTCAGGCACATATTGTATCGTAACTCAGCAGTTTGAGCGAAAACACAACCTGAAACGTTATATATTTCGGGCCTTTGCAATAATCTGTGACATTAAAGTCAATATCTTTGTTTATGTTTATATTATGAACTGTATCTTAATTTTTTCGGGTAACAATTTGTTTGTTATTGGTGTGAAAACACAGAAATATTGACTGACTTCTTAATCCTATACAGATTTTTAAAGATTAAATTAGTTTTAATCAAGGTAATATATCGGACAGAAGTGTAGATATAGTATACATAATGTGAGATCTATTTTCTGGGTGGATTTTCCCTTTTTAATATTTGGCTCATACCCTGGGGTCTGCATTTTAACTGCCATCTGCAAGTTTCAACATGAAAAATGCAAGAACGTCTCTGCATGTAGTTGATGGTATGAAAATGTGTTGGTGTGTTTTTGGCCCTCTGTAGGGCAGGATCCATCCCTCCCGGCACCACAGAGGAGCAGCTCCACTATGCTAAGAAGCTGTACGACTCGGCCTTCCACCCAGACACCGGAGACCGCATGAACCTTATTGGCCGCATGTCCTTCCAGGTCCCTGGAGGCATGGCCATCACCGGCTGCATGCTGCAGTTCTACAGGTACCGAAGATCAAACGGGACGAGCTGCATTCTACCACATTCTACAGTTTCACAGTGGAAGCTTTAGACGTTTCATAACTGTGTGTTTTCTAGGACAGTTCCTGCTGTGGTGTTCTGGCAGTGGGTGAATCAGTCCTTCAACGCTCTTGTCAACTACACAAACCGTAACGCTGCCTCCCCCATCACTCCCAAGTAAGAATTTCCTGTAAGCTTTCAGTGGATGTGGACTGTTTTAAAGGATCTATAATCCTGCTGTGTAGTGTCTCTGATATCACTTTACTGCAATGCAGCCTTTAAAACCAGGAAAAGACAACACTTATGCCATATTACGATATCCCAAATCTAAGACGATATCTAGTTTCATATCACGATATCGATATAATATATATATATATATATATATATTGCCCAGCTCTAACAACAATTGCAGAAGTAGTCGTCGTCAATGAAAATCTTAGGCCTCAGGCACCTCCAACAGTTCTCATTAAATAACCAAAAACTCAAACCACACAAGTAATAGCAAGTGCAAGTTAAGATATAGGGCTAAAATATAAACAAGTACAATATAATTGAAGTAATATCATTATATTATAAATACATTTGTGTAGACAGTATTAAGACTAAATGTAAAAAAGAATGTGGTAGTGAATATATGCATAATGAGAAGTGAATAAATAAATAAATATATATATATATATATATATATATATATACACATACACACACACACACACACACACACACACACACACACACACAGAGGTGACCAGACACAGACGTCATTACGTAACTGATGGCAATTTAACATGTTGGTCTCATGTCACTTTTACGTAATTCACAACGGTAATCATGCTTGGTCGGAGATAATTACATTTCCACAACTTTTCCAACAAGTCTGAATTCAATGCTATCCCTGTACCGTAAAGGTAACAGCAACACAGAGGAGGATTAAAAGCACATATTGTTTACCACAAAGAAAATCCAATCAGTTTATTAAACCACATAATACAGTTAATGAGCTGATTTTCAAGTTGTTGAGGAGATTCTTCTCATATCCGATCAGTGTACAAACATATTTTGAACCTTTCATGTTGGGTGGGGGGGAGGAGGAAATAATAAAACCCTCACAACCACGATAATAATCAGACCAGCACTCCCTCTGTATTTTCTGCAGGAATGTAACTGTTAAAAGTCATCCTGACATTCAATGCTTGTGCCCTGTGATGAAATTGATCGTATTAGTGGATTCACTGTGAGAAGAGGGGTCACACGTCATTATTTGTTAAGGCTTCAGTGCTAAATAGTCACTAGTGCAGACTGTGAGATAACAAAAACACTCTTCTTCCTTTTATATCATTAAACTTTTCAACTCGCTGCTGTTCTCCAGCATTGACACCGCTCCCTTAGGCACCAGGTGCCGTGACATTTATGTAACAGACACCTGCTGTATTTTCTAAATGACAAAAAGCCATCACTTTAACAGATGGATAAAGCCAGCTATGTTACATATTCCATGTCTAAAAAAAGACTTTCATTGTCTCTTTCAGGCAGATTGGAGTTGCCTACGTCACAGCAACCAGCACAGCATTAGCAACAGCAGTCGGCCTTAACCTCTATACAAAGGTACGTTTCTTACAGACAGACATTTATTCGTACGACACTGACTGTTTACAGTTCCTGCACAAGGTTGGCTTTATTGTGCTTAATTTGTCCCCAAACTTATCTGGATAACTTGAAACAATGAATCAGTCAGATGTGTTGCCTGCCTCGTGTTAGCAACGGGAGTGCACTTCTAAAACAAGACATGATCTTAACCAAAACAATTGTGAATATTGACCAATAAAGTTCATTCTGTAAAAATATGCAAATATTAAATTTGACATGTTGTAATCAAGTTGATATATCCTTCATTATGCAAAGTGACATCGGTTTCTGCAGAGACGGCGTGTGTTCTCCTCTGCATCTGCACATAGTTAGTCTAAAAACGGATTTCTTTTGAAGGTTATTGTCATCAAGCATTCCCATAACAGCTCTCCCCTTGTGGAACACCTCTGCTTTAACGCCATCTTCTGGCAACTTTGAACAGCTTAGGAAACTTCTGGAGCCCTCCTGAATTTTGGCCAAAATGGGAGTGATTTCTTTTTTGATTTTTTTAAATGCTTTTACTACTAGTCCTAATAGTGGGACCAAAATGCATCACTCTAGAGAAGTTTTGGCTTGTTAGGAGTTCTTTTCTACTCTTAGACGCTTCATAAATACTGTATGGGCCTAGAGCACAGCATAAGAAAAAAAGTGATAAAACACAGACAGTCACACACAAGCAGATGAGGGTGAAAGCTCTGGGAAAATAAGAGAGATCTCTTGAAAGAGTCGTCACTTCATGTCCTTATCTCTCTGATTTCAATGTTTATGTACTAAAGCTGGCCATCATAAAGTAAAATTTTTCTTTTTTTGTCTTGACTTTCTCCTGCAGAAAGCTCCTCCTCTCGTGGCTCGCTGGGTCCCCTTTGCAGCAGTGGCAGCAGCCAACTGTGTTAACATTCCTATGATGAGGCAACAGTAAGTCCTGCTGTGTTACTGCTTCAACTCCCAAAAAAACATGCACATGGATGCATTGGGTTGTATTGTGCAGATTTTTAATTGGCGGGGTGGGCTGAAATCAAAGTGCCTTTCTTGGATCAGATATTCTGAGAAGCTCAAATCACAGAGCTCTGTTACATTTTCTGTGTTAGACCCTGAAACGTCTTCCTGAGTAGATCTATGTCAACACGTGTTTTAGAGCTGTAATCATGTTTATGGAGGCCACATTTTATTATAAAATTTAAAAAGTCATTATAGGGTTGTTTTTTTTTGGTCCACACTGAAATTTCTCAACAACTATTGGATAGCATCCGGACTGGAAACATTACCTGTAGGCCCGGGACAGGAGGGCTCTGCAGCGGGCGATTAATACCACCCAGAACATCATTGGTACCCATCTACCGAGCATCAGTGATGTCGTTGAGGTGAGGTGTCTGTGCAGAGCCCAAAGGATGCTAAAAGACAACACCCACCCCAACAACAGCCTGTTCACCCTGCTGCCATCTGGCAAGCGATACAGAAGTATCCGCTGTCGTACCATCAGACTACAGAGCAGCTTTTTTCCTCAGGCTGTAAGACTCCTCAACTCACCCTCCGTACTCCGCTGTTTATGTTCTTGTTCAGGGTTTCGGCGGGGTCTTAAAAAGTAAAATTTAAAATGTTAGGCCTTAAAAAGTCTTACATTCTCTGAAGTATTGTGTTCTAGGTCTTAAATAATTTTAAACAGGTCTTTATTTTCCTACATCCATACAACGCTACCTCTACCTCTCATTTTTTACCTCATAATTTTGCTGTATTACAACTACAAATGAGACCAACATGCAACTTACAATGCAGCCAATCCGCTTTCGTGTGATTGGCGCGAGTCTCTTTTGAATTGTACCACAGCAACGTGACATCATGACTTCGCGTAAACATACACGCCACTTTCTAAAGTGGTGTGTTATCTGTACGCATTGTGAGCTATCCGCGTGTATGTCTATGCCGTATAGTGGCGTATGTATGACACGCCAATTCGTAGGCCATTTTGGCGTGTTATCAAGACGCAGACATAACCGCTTTTCGGATAGTTGGGTTTAGGAAGACAATAACGGGGTTGGGTTTAGGAAAAGAAGAAAGCGACGGTTGGGTTTAGGAAACATGACACGCGGGACACGATCCCCGGTCTGCTGGGTGAAAGTCCTGTATTGTTTGACCCATCCACCACCCCAACCAACCTCCCTATGCGGATTTTCGGGCTTTCATACTACTTGCTATGCCCTAAATTGACACGCAATCGCAAGGTAATGTAAGTCAATGGAGGCCAAATGGCATTGAGAAACACTCTAAAAAGCAATTATGCGTCTTGATAACACGCCAAAAAGGCATACGAATTGGCGTGTTATACATATGGCACTTATTGAGATCAGTCTGACCACAGACTTAAAACTGATTTTATTCTTCAGCTATGGGGAAGTGAGCGATACTGAATTTAGGGCTTAGTTGATGTTGTGATAAAGGTCTGAAATATAATTCATAATGGTCTAAAAAAGGTCTTAGGGCGCCTGGGTAGCTCACCTGGTAGAGCGCGCGCCCATATAAAGGGGCTTAGTCCTCGATGCAGTGGCCGCGGGTTCAACTCTGACCTGCAGGTTTAAAGGTCTAAAATGACTTGGTGAAACCTGTAGTTGTTCTTGTTTAGAATAAAGGGACTACATCTTGGATGTGCAACCCCAAGATGTAGAATGACAATAAGTTGACCACGAACCTTGAATAGTTTGCCATGGTTCCCAGGGGATAAATCCTATTGTCTCTGGTGATTCTATGACGTTTCCTGTAGTGCCACCAAAACTTGCTATATTAATGGTGTCGTGTTGATAGCCATAACACATCTCTGAAAGCACCTTTAGTCTTGCTTAAATGTTGTCATTATACATTTACTGCAGCACTTCGCCTTGTTTATGTTTTACTAATGGAAAAGACTAAATTACTTTAATTTAGTCTTTTCTGTTGAACATCACTCTTTTAGTTTTGTTTTACACACTGCACCACGTAACAGATTGTTTACAACCAGCATGCATTGCAGCAGGTGGTGGGTGATTTTGTTTTTACTTCACCTTCATTTTGTTTCTCTTGTTTTTCAGGGAAATTCTTAATGGTATTGCTGTCACGGATGAAAATGGCAACAAACTGGGCCATTCTAAGGTCTGCACTCTGGACACACTTTAAAGACACTTTATGATTAGTTAATTTGAAAATAAACGTACAATAGCTTACCTTTACTATTCAAAAAGTGTCTTCAAATCTTCTTTCATGTCTCTCTGTAGAAAGCAGCCGTAAAAGGCATCATTCAGGTGGTCATCTCTCGGATCACCATGGCTGCACCAGGAATGAGTATGCACAAAAAAGTTCAACCCTAGAAATATATTATGTTGAATTCTTGAAGTTATCCTCTCCCTCTCTTAACCTCTTTTCTTCTCCTCTGTCAGTCATCCTCCCCATCATCATGCAGAGGATGGAAAAATACAAGTTCATGCAGGTTAGACCTTCATTACCATCATCACCAACCTGCTAAGGTGTGCGTCTGTCGTCAAACTCTTTCTGTCTTTTCACAGAGAATCACGTATCTCCACGGACCAATTCAAGTGATGATGGTGGGAGTGTTGTAAGTACAGAGGGTTTACAGGTTTTAATGTACTCAGGACTGTTTTTATTATGGCAAAAAAAGTAACTTTTGTTTTCTATTTTTTAAAGTTTGGTCTTCATGGTGCCTGCTGCCTGCTCCCTGTTCCCTCAGAGATGGTAACAAAGTTGTTTCTGTACTTTCACCTGCTGACACATGTAGCTTATAGATATAGTACTCCAGTGATTTATCATTGCACTTTTGTAACATTGTCGAACTTAGGATGGAAAGTTAAAATGATCAAAACTGTTGCAGCAGAACCAGAGATGTCATCTGTTTTTGTTCCACATATTATTATTATTATTATTATTATTATTATTATTATTATTATTATTATTATTATTATTATTATTAATAATATTATTATTATTATTAGTACCAACAATGCAACTGGACCACTGACAGTCTTCTTAATATGTACTGACAATAATGTATTTTCTATGAAGCGTTGTAGAAACTGTACTTTGCCATACTATGTTGCAAATACTTACTTACTTTATTTATCCATCCATCCATGTCACAGCAGCAGTACACAAACAAAGAAACAAAGAATAGTGCAAAAACAAAAGTATGCCCTTTTTAAGCTTAGGAATACAGGCGTGCAAATGAATGTAATTATACTTGCATTACTCAAGTTAAGGAAGTGTAATAATAAAGTCTAATAACTTACTTTCCTAAATATATAAGTAGATTTAGTTACTTTTTTTTATTGAAACAGTTCTCCCCAACTCATGTTCTCATTAGTGATGTTTCTGACAATTTGTTTAGTCAGAAGTGTTCTGCATTAGCTTGTTTAATCAAACATTTTCTTTTTTCTCTCTCTTTCCATTTTGTCCACATATCCCTCCCTCTTCCTAAAATCTCCCTCTGTCTGTCTACGTCAGCTCTATGGCCGTGTCGAAGCTGGAGCCCGAGCTGAGAGACGTCATCGTTTCTCAATATGGAGACGCTGTACAACGTGTCTACTTCAACAAAGGCCTCTGAGGCTGAGAGGGCTGATTAGCATTATCTGTTCGCCACACAAGCCTGAATACATGTGTTTATGTAATAGTGTTCATTTTCGAATTGTTAGTCATGATGAAATGCTTGTTTCCCTACATCATCAAAACGTTGCTCATCGGTGGGATGATTTTGATCAATCATGTCACTATTTCTTTGTATCTGTTTCTCTTTTTTTGGTTCAAAATATGTCTGTTTTCTTACATTAAACAGATACAAGGGGCACTGTGTACTCCTGTTGAGAAACCTAATGATCTCCTCTCAGGAACAGCGCATTACTTTGTCAGATTAAAGCTCTGTTAGTT
Source organism: Sander lucioperca (assembly GCF_008315115.2). Taxonomy (NCBI): domain Eukaryota; kingdom Metazoa; phylum Chordata; class Actinopteri; order Perciformes; family Percidae; genus Sander; species Sander lucioperca. Next base: position 19,923,863 of record NC_050194.1, on the reverse strand, counting down.
TGTCCTTCATGGTGTGACTCGTCAGTATTTTCATTGGCTGTTTGTTTGTGTCTCAATGCCTTTTAAATGGTGTCATGCTCCTTCTGTTGGCCAAGCTTCCTTACAATCTGTGCCTTCGATAAAATGGGAGGAGCTGGATTTTTTTTTTTTTTTTTTTAAACCAAAATTGGCTTTACTTCAAAAGCAGAAAAATACTACAATGCACGGATTTAAACTTCTAAAACGGCCATTCAGTGTGTGTTTCTGTGTGTATGGAAGTTTTGTGTGATAAAAGTGGAGGATACCGCCCTCTTCTGCCAGAACGGAGGTAGATGTACGACTTGTTTGCATGATTTATCTAAAAGTTTGCCAGTCGGATCATGTCGCTGTGTTAACTCTGGTGACTGGTGCCACGATCCTCAGTGTAGGCTGGAATAAAATCACAGAAATATTTGAAATATAGTGCCCTGCAGTGTTTTGTGTGTCATCTCAGTGACACACTGGACACTGGTGGTAGAAGTACTCAGATCCCTTACTTAATTAAAAATACCAGTACCACAGTGTACAATTATTTTAAGTAGAAGTTATCTATTTAAAATCTTTCGTAGAAATACAAAAGTATTATTGGCAAAATGTATTTAAAATATAAGTAGGCCTACTTATGCAGTAAAATGGGCACTGTGACCGATATATATGACATTATCAGATACCGAAGCATCACTATTTTATATACAGTTAGGTAGTTCAGTCTAGTTGTTTCCAACCTAGAGGTTGGGCCCATCCAAAGGGTCACCAGATAAATCTGAGGGGTTGAGGATTAATGGGAGACAAAAGAGGAAACCGAAAACAAAAAGGTTGCACTTCACAAATGTATTAATTTCTTTAGAATTTCCTATAATCTGTGTTTTTATTATGACATTTTAGATAATTTTGACCTCTTTGGGCCTCTGGCAGTTATTTAAATCAAACCATGTGAGAAGTTTAGTGGGAAAATCTTTGGTGGAACTGCTATCTCAAAATTCATGGACACCTCTTTTTGTAAGGAGTCACAAGCCAAACATGTTGGGAACCACTGGCTTAATCTTTAATAAAGGGTTGTATTTTATAAGCTTTATGGAAAAAATGAATAAGCTGTAAAGTAACCAGTAACTCCAGCTGTCCAATAAATGTAGTGCAGTAAAGTACAATATTACCCTCTGAAATGTAGTGGTGTACTCAATTGAAATGCTACCTCAAAATTGTACTAAAGTAAACATTCAACCACTGCAGACAGACTGAAGAAACTCAGCATCTTCAGGGACGGATTTATGTGCAGTAATTTTCATTAAATGTCTTCCTGTTTCAATACACATATGAACTATAAACTGTTAGTTCAAATTACATATTTTAATTTCATGGCTATTGTTTATAAATGCTAAAATCTGGGGATGGGGTTAAATTATTTTTTATAAATATAACTGTAACATGAGATCTAGCTACAAATATCTCAGAGACCTTTTTGAAGCAGCAACGGCTCCGGTTGATCCAGCCGGAGCAGGCAGCGCCCCCTGCCGGTTCAGCCGGTACTGCCGGGAGGAGGAGCCGCACGGGCTGCTTTATAAAACCGCCTTGATCCTAGAAACGGAAACACTCCCTAAAGACAGACAGCTGCTGACACCATCCAAGACATCTCCGGGAGCCACCGAGCACACAGTGAAACCTTACCTTTACACCGGAGCTGAGCGAGCAGACCGCCCGGTGCTGTTAATCAGGTTTCTGTCGGTTAAAACAATAAAATAAAAAGCGGAGGGAGACGCTGCTGCCTGCCGCTGGATCTACACTGCGACGCATCTGCGCAGCACACAGCAACGAAGAGGCTGAAAAAACGTCGCATCAGTGTTTATGAAAATGCCGTTTTCCATTAACGGCATCCTTTGCACGCTCGCGCTGCTGGTCCTGTGGCGGGCGGAGGAGCTCGCGGAAGCGTGCAGCTGCGCTCCGGTACATCCGCAACAGGCGTTCTGCAACGCCGATGTAGGTGAGTACAGCACCAGGGACTGTTGTTGTTGTTGTTGTTGTTTACCTAGCCCATGTTGCACCAGGCTCCTGCGCAGATACCGGAAGCTACAGCGGCGGGTTTCAGCCCCTTTGCCCGCCTCCTGTGCGCGCCGAGTATGCTCTGCTTCTGGAAACCGCTGGAAAGCCTGAAGGTGGAGGGTCCTCAAGGCCATGGTCAGACAGTTTGCGTTGCATCCAGATTGCACACTTGCGCACAAACACACGCAGATCCCATTGTCATATTTGGCCATGTTGACAACCATACACCTCTAAAATACCAAAGTAGCCATTTGGGAAGCACAGGAAGAAAAAAAAAAGTTGTTTAGGTGTCATGGAGGCATGTTATGAAGGGGGACACACACCCACAAACACACACAAGCTCATTTTAAAATAAAGTCCCCTTATCATTAATTTTACACCACCATAAGAAGTTAAAAGTGCACCTGTTAAAATGATAATTAACTTTATGGTAATTATTTATTTTGATTTTGTTGTAATATATCAGTATACGAAACCCACAATAAGGAGACTATATTGTTGTAGGGGTGTAAGTGCACTGTGTTTGTGCAAGTCAGTGTAATACACAGGAAGGAGTCTGGGACCATCACTGTACATAATGTCTTAGGTCTGGAGCAGAGTGTGGCTTCACTCCTCAGCTGCTCTGGGACAAAGCTGCGTCGCCTGGCTTTTGCAGGGCAACGTGGCACAAGAGAGGCAAAAGAGACAAGGAGGGAAAGAGCAGAGAGGAGGACAAGGGATGGAGAATGTGAAGAGAATTTGTTTTGGGGGTGGGGGGTTGAATCTAAACCACAGAATATGTCACACCACAAGCTTTCTTCTTCTTCTTCTTCTTCTTCTTCTTTTTATTTCCATTCCTGCCCTTTTTCTTCCTGTGAGGGGTGGTGCTGGGAGGAATTACAGGAATGTTGCTGGGATTTTCCCAACTTTGCTCCGGTGTAACGCAGGGACACACACACACACACACACACACACACACACACACACACACTCTGGCTACATATGACATCTGGCTGTCAGTTCAGGGTGTGTTTTAGAAGGAAAAAACAATAAAAGTCACAGTCCAAGTTAAACTATGAATGGTATTCTTGAGAATGAGAAACTTTAAGGAGGCACTACTTTGGCATTTCTTCCTTCCTTTGACTTATTCACACACGCCTATACACACTTCCACATGCATGGGTGTGTGTCTGTGGATAAGATGTGTAACTGTGTATTTTCATATTGCAAAATGACATCTCTATTTTCAGGTGTGACTCAATCTCTCACCTACAGGACTTAGAGACTGTCTAACAGCAGAGGTGTATTTGTGTTTGGTGTGCTCATGTTGTTTTTTTAAGTGTATGAGTCAATATAGCTTTTGTCAGAGGAGGGAGGAGGATGCACACAAAATGTGCAATGGTCAATGTCATTGTCCGACGATGGTTTTTAGAGTGAGCATGAGGATGAAACTCTGGTTTTGGCGAATCTAAAAACCCCAATCTGCTGGGAGAAACACCCAGATCAGATACTGCACAGGCAGGACTGTAGATGGAGGAGATGGAGGTCAAATGGGTTTTGCAGGCTTGCAAAGAGCAGATAATCAGAATAGAGTTGGTTGTCTGGTTGCCCAGAATGTACACGTAGGCAACAACAAAGTGACTTTGTCAACAGCTATGTGGTCTGACAATTTGATATTTATTGTGGTGACATTGGATCCCATTCGTTGCGTGTTCACACAACACAGTGTGTGTGTGTGTGTGTGTGTGTGTGTGTGTGTGTGTGTGTGTGTGTGTGTGTGTGTGTGTGTGTGTGTGTGTGTCATGCTAAATTATGCTCTAGGTTTAAGACCACAAGCCATTGAAATTTAGCAGTGTCATGCACCTAGTGAGTGTGATATACAATCACACTCACTCACACACATGTGCAGACACAAACATCCTCTTTTCATATAAATCTGTTGCCCACAAAGGGGAACTTCCCCAGCTGCCCTGCCCAGTCAGAACTTTGTGCAAGACCAGAGTCCCCCTTCTGTTTACAGGAGTGGACATGGAGCAACACATTCACACTGACTGTGCATGTCTCATTTCATAGAAATATTTTCTTCATGAAATGTACTTAACATGCACCGTAAGTTGCTGTGTTGAAATACATTTTAGAGTAGATTAAATTGTGTTTACATATACATTCTTTTACAACCCCATATGTTGTACAGTTAAGCAATACAGTTAATTAGTAGAGACAAGAGGGAAAATAAATTCACTGGAAATTAAAGGTGCACTAATGGACATTTCAGCTCATTGTTTTGGTTTTCTGGCTTACATTTTGGTTCAGTCTCACCGCTCTCAATCCACATTGTTTCCAGCAGCAGCAGGCAGCTGTTGTCAGTGAAAAAGCTCAAAAGATCCTAACAAACAGCAGACAGACACAGTTCGAGACTAGCTGGGGAACATAGAGGAGCATTTAGCAGCTAAAGAGAGATCTTTCCCTCAGGAGTTGGTATAGACCTAAGAGCTAAAAGAGAGTAAATATTGGACTTCCATTTATCATGTAACCTGAAACATGACTCCAAATGAATGATAATGTTGCTCCATATCTGCTAGATGTAAATAAACAACTGTTTGCCATCTCAACATAAAAGGATGTTTCCATGTTCCACTGCCCACAAGTGGCCAAAAAAATATATAATCTAATATAATGAATGCTGCTTTAAATAGTGTAGTGCTAAATCCATTGGCTGATCAAAAAGGCCAGTTTTTCAAATGTGAGAATTTGCTGCTTTTATTTATATATATATATATATATATATATATATATATATATATATATATATATATATATATATATATATATATATATATATATATATATATATATATGAGAGAGAGAGATCCCTTAGTACATTTTTATTTAGTATCTTTTGTTGTCCATATTATTCATGTGGATTTGTTATTTTAACATCCTGTTATGATGTATGTGTATGTTGTGTGTGATGTCTGTAAGCTACTGGGACCTTGAATTTCCCCTTGGGGATCAATAAAGTATCTATCTATCTACCATGTGATTGCAGTAGACATACAATAAAAAAAAAATTAAATTAATTATTATTTTTCTTTTTTAAATATGAATCGATTTTGAATCGGTAGAGCTTGAATCGCAATTCGAATATGAATCAAATTTTTTTTGCACACCCCTACTATTCGATGATATAATCCTGTTGATGCGTTGATCTGACTGGATCTGCTGTCATCATGAAGACCTTTTCAAAGGAAACCAGAGCTATCGTCTTTCATGCACAGGTCTTCACACAGATGTTGTCAGAGGTCATCAAGTCGGCTGAACTGTGTTTGAGGGCGGTTCTTCTCTGGTCAAATGACAGGTTAAACAGAAGGCCCACATACGTCTGGAGCTCGAAAAAACCACATCAGGAATGTGGAGGATGATTCGGTGGTCACTGTATGAGTATGAAAAAAAAAAAAAGAAATGGATTGTCATGATTGAATGCGGGGGATGTGGTGCGTGTGTGTGTGTGTTTTCATACAGGGGTTGCATGGAAAACATTGCGTAGTGCAACTGATACTCACGTAAAAGTCATTAAAATATCGTCCTGTTCAGAGGGGGGGTAGAAATGTGGGTCAGTTGGTGGTTTATGGAGGGGGCTCCTGGCTGCTGATTGACTGCTGATGATCCGATGACTTTAGGATCAATCTGCGGTGAAGCTTAGTAGTCGTGCTATTTTAGCATCACGCTGTGTAGTCTGCCGCCTCTGCAACACGCTGTTTAGACTGCACAGGATGATCCGTCTGGCTTTATTGCAGGGGCGATACTGAGAAGTAAACATGTCTGCAACACCAAGGTAGACAGATAAGCTCCCATAATAGCAATGCATTGTGAACAACAGGGTAATTTCCCCTCAGTATTGTGACCTGCTGCTGATTCTCTGCTCATTAGTTTGTGGCTCAGAATGAGGTCAGGAAATGAGAGCGGAAAAACTGAGAGGAATGCAGGAGAGAGTGCCAGCCAGGTATACTGGTGTGTGTGTGTGTGTGTGTGTGTGTGTGTGTGTGTGTGTGTGTGTGTGTGTGTGTGTGTGTGTGTGTGTGTGTGTGTGTGTGTGTGTGTGTGTGTGTGTGTGTGTGTGTGTGTGTGTGTGTGTGTGTGTGTGTGTGTGTACGTACGTACTCTGGCTGCTGCTATGCATATTTGCATAAACATCAGGAAATAAAATGCAGAAGTTTGCTTGTGAGGAACCAGGATTGGTTTCTCTGAAGCACTGATAAATGACTTTATAAAGCCAGTTATCAGTGCTGATAGTCAGCTCCATTGCATCCTGTAATTGTTAATCTCAGAGTCAACAAACTCTTATCAAATCTTTTATCTCGGTGGGCAGTGAGACAAGCATTAAATACAACATTGACATATCATCACCTCTTGAGGTTGATGATACAAACCGGCAATGTAAGACCAATATTCAGGGCCGAAAAACAAAGTGTTTATAGTTGTTCTGAAAGTCAAAGGCGGAGTGGAAAGCCAGCCACCATACACCTCCAATAGATTCAAGTAAGACTTTAGTTTCAATACTGCATTCAGATTGAATAGAATTCAGGCTTTTCTGCAGTGTTTTATAGTGGAGGCATGAATATTTTGGTGTTTTGGTTTGTTCGTGGACAAATCAAGCCAATTGAAAATGTAACCTTCCACTCTGGGACAACGTGTCAGAGTTTTCACCTTTCTGACATTTTATAGACTTGATAATTGATAGCAGTTGTCGTAGTAATGTGCAGAAAAGCATGCATCGTGAACAAGGAGGGGAGAATGAAAAAGGGAAGAGGAAGGAGCAGAAGAGGAGACGTTATTAACTGTGGGAGCCATGAACCCCCATATTTGTGTCTGCTCCAAGCCATAAACTGAACCCAAGGGTGTAAGAACAACAGCAGTCGTGTGTGTGTGTGTGTGTGTGTGTGTGTGTGTGTGTGTGTGTGTGTGTGTACCCATGTGTACGTGTCCTCTGTTCCTGCTTATTTTATGTTTTTTTTTTTTTCTCTCTCTATTGCTCATATTTTCCATTCTGAATAAATGCCCGAAGCATAGCTGAAGCTTGATGTAGTCAGTTAGGCCATTAAATAAACACACACACACGTCGAGAAACATGCCTTTGGCCCACTCTCTCTCTCTCTGCATATCAGCTTTCAAGTTGTACTCTTATATTCCTTAATTCTGCTCCTTTGACAGTTTCCTGGTCATGTTTGGAAGCAGGAAGCTTTGTGCTGCAGGCCAAGTCAGTTTATGTGTCTGGCCCTCATGCAGTGTTGGACCAAATGGGAACCCTTCCTGTGTTTTCATTGACTGGGCATGAGACATGAGACTTCAGGCAGCTGTGGAGGTTGTGTCGGTTGTTGTCAGTCTGACCTTTTGTTAGACCGGGATGTGGTGAACAAGAATCTTGCTGTCATTTTCCAAGCAAAAATGCCAAATATTCTCTGGTGTCAGATTCTACAATGTGAGAATTTGCTGCTTTTTCATAATTGTAAACTGAATATCTCTGTTAGTCAAGACAAAACAAGACATTTAAAGACGTCACCTTGGGATTTTTGAAATTGTGATGGGCATTTTTTAAATATTATCTAATATTTTTATACCAAAACAGTGAATTGATTTATCTGGAAAATACTCATTGTGAACACCTTGTTCACATATCTGGTTGCGTGCAGCAGCTTTTGCATCCTTTTTTATTGACAAAGGTTTTGTCTTTTTTGCATCTACTTTCTGTCTTTTGATGATGGGATCATGTATCGCTGTGGTCCTCTGTGTCCTCAACAGTGATTCGAGCAAAGGTGGTGGGAGAGAGAGAGGTGGATTCTGGGAATGATGTCTATGGGAATCCCATCAAGAGGATCCAGTATGAGGTCAAACAGATCAAGGTAAGAATACACTGATCAAATTTGAATCCATAACTTGATAGAATATCCACCAGATGCCTCCCAGTATTTTGATGCTCAGACTTTGACTCTTTCATTCTGACCTTTGACCGGCTCGCTGCGCTTTTGTTCCAGATGTTCAAGGGGCCTAACCAGGACATCGAGGCTGTCTTCACGGCTCCTGTGTCCGCTGTCTGTGGCGTTACCCTGGATGTCAACGGCAAGAAGGAGTACTTGATCTCAGGTGAGATTTTATGTCTGCTTTGTTTCTGGAGAGATTTCTCCAACCCATACACAAACAGAAATGTAAAAATGACATGTTGTGGAAATATTTCTCAACTTGACATTGTTACTCTTCAGTTTTTTGTACGGATTAAACAAACAAGAAATAACGTGTTAATTAGTGAGCTTTAGAGGTGGTGATAGGCAGATTATGTTAACTTTGGACAGAACCAGGCTAGTTGTTTCCCCCTGTTTACAGTCTTCATGCTAAGCTAAGATAAGCTAAGCTAACCATCTCCTGGTTGTAGCTCCATAGCGTACAGTGAGAGCGACATCAATATTCTCATCTAACTTCTGGCAAGACGGTGAATAACCGTATTTTCCAAAATGTTGAACAGTTACTTTAGGCATACACTATGTTTAGTGAGATTTTGTCAGTTACTTTATTGGATATTGCCATTAAATTTGAACAACAGTAAGTCATTTATCTAAAAAAATACCAAATATGTGTTTATTTGCTCCAGAATTTCTCTGTTTTATATATTTGTAAATAGTAAAGTAAAGTATAATAATAATAATAATAATAATAATAATAATAATAATAATAATAATAAAAATAAACTTTGATTTCTGGTAACTTCTAATGGGCAATTATTATACTATATTATATATATTATTATACTTATACTAAGATGGAAACGTACAAAAGAATAAAGAAAGACAAAAATAAATAATAAAAAGACAAACAGACAGATAATCAGATATCAACCTCCCAGAGTAAACAGCCGGGCAGACAAACATGGGATTGGATAAAGACTAGCAGGCCATTTTGTGTGTTGAAGGAGGAACTGTTTATGTTATTATGGGTAATGATACGCTGCAGACTAAACCTTGGGGAGACTGGGAGTGACCTTGTCTGTCGTGCTACAGCTTGAGCTCCTGAGAGTTGTAAATGTACATACTGTATATCTCGTTCACCCTGCTCGAGGTGATGATGACCATGAGATGAAAATAAAATATTTCACTCTGCAAGATACCAGCCTGATGGGAGCTGGATATACTGTGACTCAGTGACTGTCCATGTCCTTGTATTCACATTTACTTTCACAGATAAGGCTGCAAAAAATGTTTTGCTTTTGCGAGTTTAAAGCAAAAGCCGTAATTCAGTTTATTCACTTTCTTGCAGAGAGTGGTATGAGTAGATTGCTTCCACTCTCATGTCTGTTCGCTAAATATGAAGTTACAGCCAGGAGACGTTAGCTTAGCTTAGCATAAAAACTGAAAACAGGATAGAAAAAAACGCTAGCATGACTCTGTCCGAAGGCAACAAAATCCACCTACCATCACCTTTAAAGCTCACTTATTAACACATTGTATTGCGTTTGTTTAATTCGTTTAACACCAAAGTGTAAAAATGTCAATTGTACTGTTTTATGGGGAGTTTAGTGCCCGACTAGTTACTGTGACTGTCCCAAGAAATAGTCCAGCACATAACCCCCATAAAAGTTGTTTAAACACCTCGGTTTTGTTCACATTTAAAATAAATAAATAATTAGAGACCTTTTTAAAGGTGCTGTTAGGTGTTACCTAGCTGTTCCCCCTGCCTTTAGTTTTTATGCTTAGCTTAGCTAAGCTAACTAGCTGCTGGCTGGAGACTTATATTCAACATACAGATGAGAGTGGTATCAATCTTTTCATTTAACTCTCCACCTGAGAGTGAATAAGCATATTTCCCAAAAATATACCTTTCATGTTTTGTATGCTGAATCTGGGTGGTATTGTGACTAAAAGCAGCCGAATGAGACATAGTGCAGTGAGTAGAGGAGACATAGAGGATCATGATGTCATTCATGCTCTGGTTTCCCCATCGCAGACAGAGATGCACCCGCAAACACTCGGCCCTAATTACAGAGAGTTGTAAGAGGAGGAACTGCTGAAGCCAGCGTTTCCTCTCTCTCAGACTGCAGGACTTGAGCAGTGGGAAAGGCAGTTAACTTTCTGCAGACCGGAGCATCTTTTAAAACGATTCATCCTTTCTTTAGTTTAAAGGGTTAACCGTTGGAAGAGTTCCAGTGAAACGTGAGTCAGTCCCATCTGCGAGGACATGCTGTAAAGACTTCAACATGTTGAGAGTTGCTCTGACAGACAGATAGCGGTGAAGTGAGGAGGATGCAGCCTGAGCAGATCTGTAAACTCAAGTTGAAATATCTTCTTGTTTTGACTGGTGCCACTCATGCGTGAAACATAAGCAGCAGCTTTTTCACACAGAGGACAAGTGGTCTGTGTTGATGCCTGCAAGCACCCGTCTGAAAAGTAACAGATTTGATCAGTTTTACCTGTGAATCTGTTGTCTGACGCTCATAGTTTGACCTTTTGTCTAATATGAGCATTTATATTGATGCATCTGCAGCTGCATTCATCAAGTGTTGTTGTGTCTGAATTTCCTGTCATTGTGAAGCTTTTATCGCTGTCTCGTTCTTTTGCAGGCAAGGCCGAGGCCGACGGGCGCATGCATGTGACCCTGTGTGATTACATCATGCCCTGGGACTCCTTGAGCAACACCCAGAAGAAGGGCCTTAGCCAACGCTACGAGATGGGCTGTGAATGCAAGGTAAGGCAGGAAAGGATTGTCTGTGTATGTATGGTTTATCTGATTTGAATTAGTTGACAGAAAATCAAGTTTGATATTTTTTTGTTTCAGCTTCCCATATGAGAGTATTTGCATTTTTTTTGTTCCGGTTTTCTGTTTTTTTTAGGGATTAAACAAACAAAATATAACATATTAATCAGTGAGCGTTTTTGGGTATTTTTACCGAAATTCGGTTATAAGATATAATACATTATAAGATAAGTTTAAAAAAAAAAAAGGCTACTGACCTTGTCCTGTTGTCTACTGATCCCAAGACAAGAAATTCGGAAATAAGTAGATGAATAGAGAAAGTAAAAAATAAATACAAAAAGACAAATAAAAAAAACTAAAATAAGAACAGAAGTACAAATAGAAACTAATACAAGAGTAATTAAAGACAAAATTAGAAGGCAAAAGTGACAGTGATGTGATCAGCAAGTCTATTGTATGTAAACGGCAAATAATATGTAATATGAAAAAGTAATGATGCTAAGTGTTTGCCTGGATATTAATATAGAAATATAATAGGAATATAATATGGTATATACTGTAATAAAACGGTATTATAAGTTATCGTTGTTTCAAATAATACCATAACTTGACTTTACATGACTCCGCAGTTTGTGCAAACAGTATAGGGAAATTGTTCTGTGTGTCTCTGCAGATTGTGCGCTGTCCCTCTCTGCCCTGTGAGATCTCTGCTCCTGAGGAGTGTCTGTGGACAGACATGATGATCGAGAAGCAGGTGCACGGACGCCAGGCCAGCCACTACGCCTGCGTCAAGAGGGCGGACGGCTCCTGCTCCTGGTACCGCGGCGTTGCATCGCCCAAGAAGGAGTTCCTGGACGCCGATGACCCTTAATCACGTGGCTCGCCTGACTGCCCACTGCACAGCCTGGCTGGAAAATAAATGTTAAACGATTCCATTGAAATTTAAGATAACAACATCAGGCAATGTGATTTTAAAAAGGCAAAGCTAATGTGACTAACATTACCTGCTGGTCCGAAAACAACCTTCAGCCTCTCTTTGTATTTGTTGTCCGTAAGCATTTCAGTTAGACAAAGCAACACGAGGCCGCTTTCAACCTCAGCATTGCTCCAATTTAACTGAAGAGGCTCGGAGGTTGTTCTCAGACTCAGGTTGTTCTCTGTAAAAACAAACCTAGCATCATGAGACATAGACTGGTCAAGTGATGATGTAACTTCCTCCTGAGGCTGGCGTCAGGAGGATATAAATTCTCGGTGAGACAGAGCACTTCCTGCCCCGCAAAGCGCTTTAACAGCTCTGCTCTCCAACTTCACAATTCAATCCTGATCTACGGACGATCCTTCATTACCCATTGTGTTTCTACTTTTATTACCTCATTCTCCATTTTATTCCAAAGCCAAATTCCAAGTTGCCTTTTTTTAAATGATTGTCTCGCTCTCTCCGAACACTATTAGTTACTGCTTCCCTCATCTTCTCTGCTGGGAGCCGTTTGGCCACCGGTGACGTCGGACACCCACTGCATGCTTAACTGTTTTGTTTAAAAAGAACATGAGTCATCTTGGCTGATCTTTCCTGGTTTGATTAGGTGAAAAATCTTTTCTTGTGGAGATTTCAACTGAAGCCTGTGGTTGTCACAGGCCTCACTGGACCAGTCTATGCTGTGTAAAGATGAGCGCTCTAAATTTAAACCTGCTCATGAGGTAAAACACCACCTCACCGCCCCACAGTCCAATCAGAAATATCCAAAATGTCTCTTTCTCATCTCGTCTTCATCCCTCTCCCTTGTTATTCCCACTATGTAGCTGTACAGTACCTATGCATATACTTTTGTTGTTACTTGATGATTATTATTTTACTGCTTTAGAACTAGATTTGCACTTTTTGAGGATGAGTTCCAGTAAAGACAAGAGCCTGAACACTCTGATGTGACAGTGATTATAGTTCGCCGAGACCGACAGATCCACCTCAGGTGCAGATTTCTCCTATTTTGAGTGCTTTTGGTGATCCATATTCACAAACTTATTCTCGCTATCTTTGTCATAACAGATAAAATAGTACTTGCAATCAAAGAAAAACAAAAAAAGTGGCGTGTGAGAGGTTCAGATATAAGGGATCTTTTTCCAGATTTTATGTGTGAAAGACAAAAACAAAAGCTTTGTTGGGTGTTATTTCAGTGTCTTTGTATTACCTGTTGATTGTAAATGCCAACAGCAGTTTCAGGACTTGCCAATATATTCTCGCAGACGGTTCATTTCATGAGTAATAAGGTCTTTACATGCTTAATTTTAGCTTTTGACTCGTCTTTCCTGCTCCTTCTAGTTATTAATGAAAGCTTCATCGCTGTCATAGAAAGCAAGTTACTCAATTGAAGTTTACAGTGCTGTTTTACACACCTCAAACTACATTAACAAAAAATATATATATGATGGAGTATTAGAGGCATAATTTAAAAGTAAACTCTTTCCATTTTCCATTACTTTGTATTTTTTCAGTGTTATTATACCTGTCATGATTTTTGTGTGTTTTCGCTGTCTTTGTCTACAATGTCTTTAGCTGTAGTGTTGAGGTGAGAAGGTCCTCTTGCGCTGGAGTAACGTGAGAGTGAGAGAGATGAATCCTTTTTGGAGAGGTGTAGAGAAATGAGAAATGGGTACCTTGTGTGAATAGAGGACTGTGCATGTGTTTGATGCTTTGTGTAAGTCCGGGCGAAGGACAAAATATTCAGTATTATCAAATAAAAACCACATGTTTGAAAAAAAATAAATAAACACTGCCTTTGTGTCTTTTTGGGCATTTGCTGATATGGTTTCAGTGACGTGATGCAGGCTAAAAGTATGGAGGCCCAAAGTGTTCAAAAATGAGTAAATTAAAAACAGTAATACATTATGAAGCAAACCTTTGCTTTATGCTAAATGTTGATGTTGGCACAACCTTACCATTTCAATCATGATAAAAGAAAGTCCATTTGTCATTCAAGGCAAACAGTGCAGAGACGGTTATGTAATTGGCTGTACACATAACTGGCTCCGTCCTGTTTATTATGATTGACAAAGAGGACATGATGAAATAAAATAGTCACTTGGGCAATGGTGTGTTGAAATGAAAACAGACACGTTCAAGTAAAAACTGCTGGAATTAAATTACGAGACCAATCTGGTTTACCGCCATGCTACATGTAGCAACTTTGTGAGGCCATTCTTTGGCACAGTGGTGCTTTGAGCTAAATGCATAATACATCATTAGCATGCTAACACACTCACAAAAACAATGCTAACATTGATTTTTAGCAGGTATAATGTTTACCTTGTTCACCATCTTAATTTAGCATGTTAGCATGCTAACCTTAGCTAATTAGCACTAAACACAGCTGCGGCAATGTATCTGATGCATGGATGCTAGAGGAAAGGTTAAAGATCACCAAAGTTATTGTAGTATTGAATGTCTAAACCAAATTGCATGGCAATACATCCAATATTTAAGATATTTCAAAGTGGTGGACAGGCTAAAAATGACCACTGTTTCATCATGTTATTCATGATTTTATATTTCATAATGTCTTATTTATTGACTTTTAATCTGTAGAAGCACTGAAACAGTTTCTATAATGAGTTGCTTTTTATTTGTGCCTATTCCATTAAATTCTAGATTTAACCTCAAAGCATTTATAATGTTGGTGTTTTTAGCAGTCAAACCTGGCCTTGATGTGGCGGCTGTTAATTTCCCACTGAGGTTGTCGGTGTGTGAGGGACGTGTATGTAGAGTGGAGAGGATGTGCTGGGAGAAGGGCAGACAAATATTCTTGAAGAGATGTGGTAGGCTAATCGACTCAACTAGGAAAATATTTGAGAAATGTGCAGGCAGAGCCCAGACCAGGCGGTTTTGTCATCTCTGTTCATTCTCTCCTCGATGTCAAACTTTTTTGACATTGTAATAATCATCTGGTGTCAGAGCGGATTTCGCTTCTTCCTAAACTCAGAGGTCACTGTGTCTGAGCGAGGGTGTGAATTCAGTTATTACATTACATTTAGCTGACACTTTTTATCCAAAGCGACTTACAATTGCTATATATGTCAGAGGTCGGACGCCTCTGGAGCAACTAGGGGTTAAGTGTCTTGCTCATGGACACACTGGTTAATGTATCACAGTGGGAATCGAACCCAGGTCTCCCACACCAAAGGCATGTGTCATATCCACTGTGCCATCACCATCACTGTGCCATGTATTTAGATAAAGTGGACTGATGTGAGGTGTGTACATGACTGTCACTTCTCTTAAATCGACAGTTGCTTTTGACTTCTCCCTTTGTGTTTGAAACCCAGTTGGGTAAGTATGTGAGGTCTGTGAATTGTTGATGCAATCTCTGATTTGCAATCACGCTTACCCAAGACAGTGAGGACAGCGAGGAAGACACAGATTATTGTAATACTTACAAGAAAACACACACAATGTGTCATTTTTTAACAGGTATTAAAAAACAAAAAATGTTCTGGTTTTCTGGTGGCTAGCTGCTAGCTAGCTGCAGATGCAGCAACAGCAGCGAACATTATAACATAGACCTTTTTCACAGCAGACATGTTGACATGTCATAGTAGGAAAAGCACAGGTGTATTCAAAACCATTAATGATGGCTGCATTCCACTTAGGAGAGGCCCTGGTATTGTGCATGCTGACTCACTGAAATAGCTTACTGGGACACTTGATGGAATTGAGCCATTGTTAAGGTTATCAATTTCAGCTGTGCTTTTCCTACTATGACAAGTCAAAATGTCTGCTGTGAAAAAGGTCCATTAGACCCAGCACCGGAGGTCTGATCTCCATGATCTGATCCCGCACCGCCGGTGACTTTCTGCCAGATCAGCAAGCTTAACGGCAGCAACAGAAAGTTTGCTGGGATCAGACTTTGGCGCTGTAACGCTAACGTTAATGTAACAGTAACGTTACAGCTGTGAACTGAAAGTCTATTTCCTCAGCTGGTTTGACTCTCTTTGGGTGAAGTTGTCTGCGGTGGGTAGAGACAGAGAGTCAGAGGTAGGCAGGGAGAGAGGGTAGTAAATAAATGTGACATTATGAAATAAAAGTCCCTCCAAGCATTATCAAGAGTATAGGTTTCCAAAGTAATTTTAGCCTGGGCTGAAATCAACACTGGTACACTGGCGCTGTTGTACTGGAAATGACAACATCCGGATAACATCCGGTCACTGAATATGAAAAAACAGGCTTTTTTTCGTTTCTATTTGAGTGATTTTGTTTTTTGTTATATGAAAGAGAAAATGAAAATCAAAGCATATTTTAAATTTCTCCCATCCCCTTTTGACCATGAAAAGTATTTCAATTTTAAATTTTGTATTTTAAAACGAAAATCAAATAACCATTCGTTTTTTGCTTTTTAATACCTGTTTGTGAAATGAAAATCGAATGACCAAAATATACACTGACCCTTTATGGATGTAAAAGTGTTTTACTGTTGTGTGTGTGCTTTGCAGTAATTCAGGGAAGAAAGAGGTGCCATTAAATTAATTAAATACAAACTAGCTTAAAAAAAACTGCCAAACATGTTCCACAGCTTCTTTAACAAGTTGGATGATATTATTGAAAATGTACAAAATGCCCCCTATAAATGAGATCAAATCAGTTCAAGACTGAAATCTTAACTTTTCTCTCTTCAGCTGCGGTGTCCTTGTATAACTTGTCATTTGACATGATTCGATTTTAAAGTCCGAAGTAGAAGTTTTTCCAGAGTGAGAGACTGAGAGACAGCTCGGAGGCCTTTATTGTGGAGCAGTCACACACCCCAAGCCAATCAGAATTCTCCCTTTGTACCCTAACCCCTACCCCATTTTAACACCTTACTGTGGATTCAATGGCAGCAGTGTAGAAGATGGCCAACTGCTCTTGTGGTAGGCCATGTTTCTTCAGTTGCCATAGGAAGTACTTCCTCTGCTGAGCTTTTTTAAGGATGGCGTTGGTGTTGGACTCCCACTTCAGATCCTGGGAAATGATGGAGCCCAGAAACTTGAATGAGTCCACATTTGACACTGGGCTGTTGGATATTGTGAGGGGGGCAGCACTGTGGGGTGCTTCCTAAAGTCCACCACCATCTCCACAGTCTTTAGAGTGTTTAGCTCTAGGTTGTGTTGACTGTGCCAGAGCACCAAATTATCAACCTCTTGCCGATATGCAGACTTGTCACCATCCTGGATGAGCCCAATGACAGTGGTGTCATCCGCAAATTTTAAGAGTTTGACAGCTGGGTCCTTGGATGTACAGTCATTTGTGTAGAGGGAGAAGAGCAGTGGGGAGAGGACACATCCCTGTGGTGCACCAGTGCTGATTGTCCGTGTTCCAGATGTGACATCTCTCAGCCACACATGCTGACTCCTGTCAGTCAGGAAGCTGGAGATCCACTGACAGATGGCAGGAGATACAGTGAGCTGAGAGCAGTAAGAATTTCAGGTATGATAGTGCAGTTGGTCTGGAGTGGGGGAGGGGTGTGAGTGTTTCCCTCTCAAAACTGCAGTAGAAGGCATTCAGGTCATCAGCAAGGCCATTTTTAGCCTCAGCAGTGGGGGATGGTCTCTTATAGCTGGCGATGTCTTGAAGGCCTCTCCACAGTGCTGCAGTCATTGGCTGAAAACCGTTTTTTCAACTTTTCAGAGTAGGTCCTTTTAGCTGCTCTGATCTACTTGGTCAATGTGTTTCTGAGTGTGTTGTACAGAGTCCAGTCTCCATTGCTAGGCCTCCTCCTTGGCCTGGCAGAGTTAGCTCAGTCTTGCAGTGAACCATGGTTTATTGTTGTTGAAGATGCGGAAAGTCTTTGTTGGCACACACACTCCTTCACAAAAACTAATGTAGGATGTCACAGTGTCAGTAAGTTCGTCCTATAGTCACCTGTGGCTTCTTCAAAAACACTCCAGTCTGTACAGTCAAAACAGTCTTGCAGTCCAGTTCTTCACTGTTCTGATTGCAGGCTTTGCAGATTAAAATTGTTTGTAAGTGGGAATGATATGAATCAAGCAATGATCAGAGCAACCAAGAGCCGTGGGGAACAGAGTGGTATGACCCTTTAAGAACTGTGTAGCAATGATCCAATGTGTTATTGTCTCTGGTGGGACAGTTAATGTGCTGTCTGAATTTTGGTAGTTTGTGGTTTAATTTAGCTCTGTTAAAATCTCCCATAATAATGAGCAATCAGTCTGGATATTTGTGTTCTGAAAAGTTTACCTAATCGGTGAGAGTTTGCAGTGCATCACTCACGTCGACTTGGGGTGGAATGTAAACACCGACCAGAATGAATGAAGAGAACTCCCGCGGTGAAAATTGATCACAGCTGTACGGCATCTCTCCAGTGTGAATGTGTTGGTGAGATTTAAGGGAACTCTTGTGTGAAAGCTGCCCCACATTGATCACAGCTGTACGGCTTCTCTCTAGTGTGAACTCTGATGAATCTTTGAATATTTTGATGTTGTGAAGGATTTGTCACAGTGCTGACAGCGGTGACATTTGAGTCCCTCTCCTCCTCTCCGTTTCTATAGCAACAGACAGAGAGTTAGTGAACAACCTTCTTTGAAGCCTAGACACTTTTCACTCTTCATACAATCATTTTATGTCAAAATGAAGGAAAATGTATGCCGGTTGCTTACAGTGTTACTATGGAAGCAACTGTACTTTTCATAACTTGTTCTACATATACAGACACAAATTGAGCTTTACAAACGGACCTGAGCGAGTAACTACATCGCATAACATGCTGACTGGTCTGTCCGACCATAATATCACACTGCTGGTAAGGAAACAAACCAGAAAACAATTAGCAAATTCTACCAAAAGAAATCAATTATATGAGAAAATTCCTAGAAATGAAATAATCAACTTGGAAAATGCTATAAACCAAATTGTCTGATCTTCTAACCAGCAGAGATACTGTTAGTCACTCTCTCTCTTTCCCTCTCTCTCTCCCTTTCCCTCTCCCACCCTATCCCTCTCTCTCTCTCTCTCTCCCTCTCCCTCTCCCTCTCCCTCTCCCTATCCCTATCCCTATCCCTATCCCTATCCCTCTCTCTCTCTCCCTCTCCCTCTCCCTCTCTCTCTCTCTCTCTCTCTCTCTCGCTCTCTCTCTCTCTCTCTCTCTCTCTCTCTCTCTCTCTCTCTCTCTCTCTCTCTCCATCTGTCTCTCTCTCTCTCTCTCTCTCTCTGAGTGCATGCTGAGAGCGTGTGTGAGTGAGCTGTAGCGATTTGTAGTTTTTCTTTTCTTTTTTCTTTTTTTGATAATATTTAATTTTGGATAGTTTATTGGTAGTTAAAAGTTGAAACATTGGTCATGTTTGATAAACAATATACTTTTAGTTTAAATGTATTCTATGTACTAGTTGTACATACTATTCATCCTGCACATACACTTATTCTTACTACACTTATGTTACCACACTGCACATGGCTGTACATATTGTACATATCTGTCTATATGGTTCATTCAGTATATCCATATTTATTCGGTTTTTCTTATTATATATTCTGTTAATACACTGCATATATATATATATTATTCTTACTACTAGTATAATGCCACTGCTACTACATTGCACATATCTGTACATGGTGTTCATACATTGTTCATATTACATAGCCATATTTATTCTGCTTTTATAACAAGCAATATATTTCTTGTCCTGCCCATGCACCACCTGTCTATACTTGTATATTGCATTGCACTTTTTTGGCACTTCTGGTTGGACGCAAACCACATTTCGCTGTCTTTGTACTTGTACTCTGCACAATGACAATAAAGTTGAATCTAATCTAATCTAACCTAATGTACACTGCAGCTGGGCGGAAAGCATTGTATCAATACTGACTAGACCTAATCAGCATTTGTCTGCTTCACACCATCCCAAGCTTCTAAAGAATAATTACATCATGTCTGTTATACTAGAAGAAGCCCTATTGTCCCCACAGGAAGAGTCTTGGAGCTGACACCCTGTTGTCTTGAGACTAGATTTGAAAAAAAGAAATGCATATCCCTGTAAACTTGAATAGAATTGGCTCTACCATGATAAAGTCTTTGATCCTTGACCTGAAGTAACCTGGCAATTCAGAAGTGGGTCCATATCTTGGGAAAAACAGACTAAGAAAGTCTGCTGCAGTTGTTTTAGTCATGTCATTTTCATCTTTTTGTTTATTAAATCTTTTTTGTTAAATCTTAATTGGACCAAGCCTCACTCCTTCCTCTTAAATCCAGAAACACATTATTCTTTCAACATAGTAGGTCACTTTAGTTTTGAGTTTTAGTACTTTTGTGGTTAGTTTGGGTTATTTGGGTGGTTTTGTCTCCTGCCAGCGTCTCGCCGGTCGGTGTGTGCAGCCGCCATGGTGAATGGAGAGGGGTTCTTCACGCTGACCAAAAAACATGGCATCAAGATCTGTCCTAGTTTTCCTATTCCTATTTTTCTATTAGCTGTGGGGGAAAAGGTCGGGCACGGTAGCATTAAGTCGGCCGCTCGGATGAGCAGCGCTGTGGTCATCTTCCTGGACCGGGTGGAGAAGGTGAACCAAGTCATCGAGGCGGGCATCACCGTGAATGAAATGTTTGTGCAGACAGCTGTATATGATACTGAACCATCGGAATGAGGAGCTAAACCTCTGCTTCCATGTCAAGATAGATGATTATGAATAGCCTACGAGATTTTTGCAACTTCATCTGGGATGAAATGTTTTGATTGTGGAGAGGCGGGACACACGGTGAGGGCCTGTCACAAGGTGATCCGAGGGGGGGAGCCTCGGTTGCTGCCTCTGAGCGGCCGATGCCCACTCCGTGCGCTGCATGGCAGCGTGGCGATGCCGTGTCTGATCACATGCACCGGGTGAGTAGCCTACTGTAGATACACCGGGTGTTTGTGTGAATGATGTGGGAGAGAATGAGAATGAAGCTGTGAGTGAAGTTGAGAAAAGTGTAGTGGGTGAGGAGAAAGAAAAAGAAAAAACAAACAGGTGAAGGTGTGTCTGGGGAACAGACAGGTGAGATCAGGGACACGAAGGAGGGACAGTCAGGGGAGAAAGGTGAGGTGCAGACCGATGAGGTTAATGAAAAGGTAGCCTAAATGAAACCGATTAACAAAGTGTAAAGTGAACAGGTAGAGGAGTTAGTGATGGAGGAGGAGCAGGTAGCAGTTAAATCAAAAATGGCTGCTAAACGCAGAAGGAAGGCAAACCATACCTCCAGTGAAGCTCAAGACCCGGCCGTCTGACAGTCTGGCGAGGTTAGTGACTCGAGTCTGTTAGGTGGGTTCCTTGCCGTCTTCCTTCATTTTGGCAGATTTGACATGTTGAATCGGAAGGCGGGCAGTCATTCTCAATGACCAATCTGATTGGTGGAGTGCTAACCCGGAAATGAGGAGCGGGATGGAAATTAGAAGTTTTCTAAAACAAACAAAAAACCAGCAATGGGTAAAAATAGAGGATTTCTTTCCAGACTTGGGTCTGTTCTGCTCCTTAGTCAGAATCCACAAAAGCCAAAAAGAGGTGTCTGAATTTACAGACCAAGAGGTTTTTAGACTGAAGAAATTTCACTGGAGGTCAAGCATTTTATCAAGGGGAGGCTGCTTTTAGTCAAAGCTCGGTTTGATTATTTCACGGCTGTTTTTATTAACCTGTGCCCCAACAACAGGACGACAAAACCCAAAACCCAAAAACGGTGCAGAGAAAAAGAAATCTTTTTAGAAAAGGTAAGTGGGGTTTTAAATGACTGTGCATCGGAGGATTTTTTATTCTTGGGTGGGGATTTTAACTGTACTGAAAATGCATCTTTAGATCGCAACCATGCAGAGCCGCATCCAGCTTCCCAGCATACTCTGGGACGGCTGGTCTCCAGCCACGGCCTGGTGGATGTATGGAGGAGGATGCATGCAGACTGCCAACAGTACACATGGTCCCACTTCAGAGAGAGTAGGATCTCCTCGGCCAGACTTGATCGTATTTATTGTTTTAAACAACATTTTAACATTTTTAATGTGTGTAATATTGTTCCAGCTGTTTTTACTGATCACTCTTTGGTTTTATGTCATGTTTTTGACAAAAAAGTTTAGAGGGGGTCCTTATTTATTTCTGGGGTGTTTTTAGACAGAGGAAGGGTGACTTTAGCAGTCTTAGGCAGTGGTGGGACCATGTTAAGACAGAAATCAAGCTTTTATGTCAACAGCACACCTTCATGTCACACGAGACATCACCAGATCTATGCAGGACCTGGAGACTGATATAGTGGAACTAGAGTGTAATTACACTGGTCCAATTAAATAAGGCCACGCATCATACAGATGTCCTTTGATCATTTATTTCCACCTTTTCGTCGTAAGACACCGTGAAAACTACAAGAAAAATAAACATGTAAAATACAATGAGTCAAATATACTTCTTTCAGTCATTTTACCGTGTCTTAAGCACGTTTCCTTAAGTAGACGGGCCCCACAATGTTAGCGTCACAACAGTACAGCAGTGCATTAAATGCAAATAAATTACAACAAATATTAAACACAAATATGACAAGGCTGAAATACAAAAGCACAATTACCGCGTGCGCCTCTTGGACCGTGCAAAATCTTTGTTTGAGGCTGTACATTTTTTCTCTGCAGTACGTTTGCTCTCTCTCTGTATTCCTCTAAACCACAATGCAACAGGTGAGGCCTTTGCTAAACTCTGGTCATTTGACCTTTGACCTCAACATCAAAAATGATATTTGTAATAAAGAACAACAAATTTAAACAAAAAATATTTTTAAGGTAAAATATTTTAGTACAATTTTAAATCCAACATCCCTTTTTAAACTCTTATTTATTACATTTTTTATGTTTTTAATTACTGTATGAATATAAACACTAATGAAATTAGCAAAATATAGACTTAAACATGAAAACTCAGTAACACTGTCCCTCAGACAGTTGCATAGAGAGATTAAGTGAGTCCACAGGAGATCGTGGACATATTGAAGCCCTCAACATCAAAAAGCTAGTTTCAGCCGACCTGCTGGACATTACAGGGTGCACTGGTCCGGTCCCGATTCCAGACCATCTCAGAGATGGATGCTCCCTCTAGCTTGTTCTTCGGCCTGAAGAAAAAGAACGGACAGAGGTGGGTAATCCACACACTGCTTTCAGACACAGGGCGGGAGGTGATGGAGCCGAGGCAGATCTGAAGGCAAGCCGTAGAGTTCTACTCCTCCCTCTACTCAAGCGAGTACAAGGAGCAGGAGGCTCTACAAGAGGAGTTCATGAGTGGGCTACCTTAGGTCTCTGCGATGACCAACTCCTGTCTTGAGGCGCCCATACAGTTGCAGGAGGTCCACGCTGCCCTGCAGAGTATGCAGGGGAAACGTGCCCCAGGCATTGATGGCCTCACAGTTTGAGATTTTTAAAGCCTTCTGGGACATATTTGCACATGTTGTTTTAGATGTTTTTAATAAGAGTCTGGCCTCTGGCTCCATGCCCATGTACTGCCGCAACCTGCAGGATATAAAAAAAACTGGCGCCCTGTGACTTTGCTGTGTGTGGATTACAAGCTTCTGTCCAAGGTCTTGGCCATCCAGGTCACAGACCTACTGTGTGCCTGGCAGGTCCATGGTGGATGGTCCATATATATATATATATATATATATATATATATATATATATATATATATATATATTCCTAAATTGTGGCATTGTCAAGGCTGCCATGCTCAATAGTAGACTCAAGTACTACACTTAAGTCAGAGTTGATGTACTTGTCTGTACTTTACTTTCCATTTTGAACTACTTCATACTTCTGCTTTGCTAAATTTCAAAGGGAATGTTGTATATTATTATAATATATCACGACAGTTACTTTTCAGATTAAAATTTTAAATAGAAAACCTTTAATCAGTTTCTAAAATGATATATTGGTAAGGGTTAAACATGTATAAAGTATGGTAGTTAAAATTAGCTCTGTGTTGACCGGCTTCAACATTACCAGTAATGTTATAATAATATAATAATAATCAGATTATATAGTATATGATATAGTATATTACAATAATGAGGACTTTTTTTTTTTTAAACTTAAAGTACTTTTTCCCTAATGCTTTTATACTTTTACTCGAGTAAAATTTTGAATGCAGGACTTTTACTTGAGTATTTTTTACAGTGTGAAAGTATCTGAATACTTCTTCCAACACTGGAGGACAGTGACAGTGAAGGAGGATGATACATCTTTTTAGATGAATACATTATCAAAAGGCCCCAATCGTATAAAACATTTGAAATATTACCTTGAGAAAAGACATTAGTCAGCATTTCGCTATGTAAGTACAAAACATGATTTGACACTCCATCAATAGATCAGGATGCAAATGACTTTACCTGATGAAATAAAATGATTTCATTTTGTCTATCAAAGCTGCAGGTACATGGTGTAAATATTTCTTACATTTCCACATAAACATTGTCCCGACTCCCTTGTAGTTGTGATGCCACCCGGTGGCCACCAGAGGACAAAGCAGCCTCTTTATGCTTCACTATAGTCTTCAACAATCCAAATTTACTTCTTTAACTCTGATGTATGTATCTCATTGTGTCACGAGTACACTCAATGTGTTTTACATTAAAATACATATACAGAAGAATATAATATGTAAAATTCAAGGGCGGAAAACACCATCCTACCCGAAGACACATCACATAAACTAAAGAGACACACACAAATACACAATGGTGGAAGAAGTACTCAGATATTTAAAGTAAAAGTAGCAATACCACAGGTTGAGTCCTTCATTCAACATCTTTACTAAAGTAATAAAGATTTAGCATCAAAATATACTTAAAGTACAAAAAGTAAAAGTACCCTTCATGCAAAATGACCCATATCAGAATCATTTGTATTATATTATTGAATTATAATTATTGATGCATGAATGTGTACATCACTTTAATGTTCAATTTAATGTTGCAGTTGGTAAATGTATATACTGCCAGGTAGCATGCGTGTAAATTCACCAAGGGATCAATACAGTCTTATCTTAATATATAATAATACAGCATCATTGATTCAATTTTGTATCAATCAGAATCTGCAAAGTAACTAAAGTTATTAAATAAATAAATACTTCTACAACTCTGATTTATGTAGCTCAAATACACACTTAGTAACTTATCATAAGCCTGAGAAGCAACATCATTCACACTCACATCAACTAAAGAATTTGCACCATAAGACAACTTGACAACAAGATAACTTGGATCATGTTGTTCTTTTTCTCAGTCAGATCTTTTTTATGTACTTCAACCTAATGTGTTGCAATGGAGTTGAATTATTCCCTAAATATGTCTCTCTCTGCACCATAAGGGTTGGGTTACATCTTTCGTCTTTTCCAAGGTCCTTTGCCTCCAATCCCTTTTTATATCTTGTCTACTGTCTATCATACTTCTATTACAAAGAATGCTTTGCATCTTTTGTTCAATTGTCTGGGATGTTATATCTGCCATAGGCTCATTTCTTTAGATACTTATAGGTCGGGTCTTTCTATAAGCACTATGTTCGAAATGTGCTCCCTGTAACACTCTCACTTCTGGAAGTGTTCATCAATTAAAAATATTGAGAGCTCACATATTTAAAGCAAAATGGTCTACAATATATCCTGACATTGACCCAAATGTTCATAAACTTAACGGTCAGAATTCCCTTTTTGATTCATAATGTATGTAAGATTAGAAAAATATTTTGAACAATGCTTTTCAAACTCTTTTCCTTTGGTGAAAGGAAGCTGCACCCCCACACAAACTATTCTAATTTAATCTATTTGAATCACTGAAAAACATATATACGTGGGCAGCAGTTCAGGCTAATCTGTTACCTTAAACCTGATAAAATTCAGTTCATGTTTAGCATTCTTTTAGAGTTTACATACTGGTTTTGACCTTGTCTTTTAACTCTGAATTCCTCTCCACAGACTTCATGGCAGACACCTTTTTATTAACGCTAGCAGCTAAAACTGACAGTGACTGTTTTGAAAACTATTAGATGGATTTCTATATACAGATATTTATTTTCTCCTCAGAATGAATTGTAACCTTTTGTGGTCCCTTAACATTTAATCTAGCACCATTATCAGGTCAAAAAGTGACAATATGTTTGGTTTAAATATGTTATAATGTATTCAGTAAATAGTAAATAGTTTGCATATGCTTTATTTATTTTTTATTATAAATATATATATATATATATATATATATATATATAAAATGATTTAAAAAATCATACGATATGTTAAATATGTTAAATACAAAATAGGTTATAAAATACTTTTTTAAAAAAGGAGAAAAAATTGTCAGAAACAAACAAAAATCAGCCCTATGAACTTTTTAATGAGCAAGAAAACGGTTAATGAGGTGTCTTGGTTAATACCATAGTTATTACACTTTCTTCTTTTCTTATATGCTGGGCTTTTTGTAGTTGTCATGGCAACCAGATGCATTTGAGTGAGGAGTGAGATTCTCTGAAAGAAGTAAAAAAATAAGGTTGAGTACACTGGATATCTGAAAATCTATTGTTATGTTTCATTTTTATTTTTCCTTCAGAAGACCCAGAGACAGAAAAGATGAAAACAATGTAAACAAGCATCTGAAAGTACTGACATTTCTATTTTGTGATTTTATTTTAAGCTTTTTCTGACTTGGGTTTTGGGTTTTGTCGTCCTGGCAGACACCGCTCATACTGAGAGAGATAATGCATCGTGAGATGAGCATCATGTTGTCTTTGCCTTCAGCATGCCAAAAAACATTAATCACCGTACATGTGAATCAAACAGCAGGAAGCTGACTGTTAGCGGATTTCAACACAATGCTGTTATTTTCACTTGTGGTACATTCACTCAAGTAGGCTACTTATATTTTGTGTTACCTTGAGTATTTCCATTTATATTTTTACTACAATTCAGATGGAAATATTGTACTTTTTATCCCATTCACCTTCAAGTTATATGCATATGTTGAAAAATATGATCAGTTTACAAAATATACATTCTTGAATAACAGTATAATTCAACATTAAAAGGCTCCTTACTGTATGTGTTAATGAAACAGTAATATGTTTCAAATAATATGGTATATATACCACTATTCTGCATCATGACTACTTTTGATACTTACTGATAATACTTCTGTTCTTCTACTTATCGGTATTGTTACTTTTACTTGTCAATACTTCTTCCACCACTGGTTATTTAAAAACACGTTGATTTCAAATGTATTTCAATGAAAGACAAGATGCTGTTGATTTTGTGTTCACATGGTTTGAGCAGGCAGTGCAACACAAGAAACTAAATCCAACTGAATATATTTAGAAAGGTCCATTTGGACACTGTGGAAAGTCTTTCTCTCTCACTGTTTTCATTTTATATGCAAATCACATAAAAGTTCACTTGGGCTGCTTCATCGCACCACCTACTCCTCTTTATTTTTCAGTACCACCTGCCACCGGGGACATCGGGTTTCTGGAACTACATGTGCATATATTTATATATACTTGCTGTATTTTGTGAGTCCTAAATCTTATGAAGCCACAAAAAGCTATCAAAGTTGAACATGATATTCCTGTTTGTCAGGAGTGTGAGGTCAACAGAAAGAGGTCAGCTCTATAGAGAGAGGAGAGGAAAGGAGATAATCAAAGACTCAAATAGATTTAATGAGTGAACGAGATACATGGAGTGATGGTGATAGGAAATGTAGTGCAAGTGAAAGTATGGAGAACATCGAATAATAAGGAACTATATTGTGTATCAGAAGTGCAAAATCAAATTCAAAGGCAGCCTGAAGGGGCAATGATATCACACTCACACCTGAAATGGCCCTGGTCCTTAACAGCAGATGCAGTATATAAATAGCCATAGTTCATATATGTAGAGGAATATAAAGTAGCAGCTCAAACACTTGCTACAACAACATGCACACATTGTTACAGTGAATTGTTATAAGACATATGCATTATAGGAAACACTTTCATTCTGTAACGAAGCCGTTATAATCAATTGTAGTGATACTACTACTGCCAATACTATTACTTAAATGGTTACGTTTGTATTAATACTGCTACCATCACTGCCACATTTGTGCTGATACTTAATCAGCTAAATGATTAATCAGGTTTTGATTAATAGCTGCTACCTCTTCCACTACAATGAAGTCTGCCATTTACCGCTTCTGCTTAGACCATTTTAACTGTGTTTTTTTTTCATATACAACAACTAATGCTGTTACTTCTGCCATAACTCTACAAGTATGACTACTGCGTGCTACTGCCATATAAAATCCATTTGGCAGGCAAGGCACCTTTCTGTTGTGCATTAAACCTCCACAGAAACAAGAGCTAGATGTCGTCAACATTTGTAAATGTATTGCAAATTTGCTACCACTGATACTAATTGATTATTGATTGTTTCTTTTTCTAGGTTCCATCTGTACTAAATGTTTAATGAGTTTTTGAGACAATAGTTGGTGTTGTTGTGTTGGATTACATACTGTGGTGAAAATAAGTACATTTACTCAAGTGCTGTACTTCTAGTTGTTTACATGAGTATTTCTGTTTTATGCTACTTTATTGTACTTCATAGAGTAACATTTCAGAGGCACACTTTTTGCTCCACCACATTAATTTGGCAGCAATAGTTACAAGTTACTTTGCAGGTTATTTTATAACAAACATATCAATTTATATCATATGATGCCTTCTCTTACATTAAACTACCCAACAACAGTATGAAGCAAATTATAACATTTATATGAGAATATAACACTCTGCATACTTTACCTTTTGTGATCATTTTTTCACTTTAGATTTAAGGATATAAGGATCTGTGCCAAAAGATCCCTAAATAATTTAATCAATATTGTCACAATGACACACACACACACACACACACACACACACACACACACACACACACACACATAAAAAAAAACATGTTAAAAATCCCCCTAAAACTAATCCCCTATTAAAATATCTTTCACCACTGATATGCAACATAACGTAGGATATGTGTCTGTGTGTTAGCTCAGCTCTGACTAAACTAATAGGGCCTCTTATGTGTGTCAGTGGGTGTGTGTGTGTGTGTGTGTGTGTGTGTGTGTGTGTGTGTGTTTGGGGTGAAACAGGAGGATAGTGTGTGTCCATTTGTCATCACTTCCAGGAATACATTAACAACTGTTCAAAGTGACACAGCAGTGGGTGGGTGTCTATAAATACAGTATATGTCTCCTTTTCATGTGAAGAATGTACTATATATATAACATGTATTATAAGGCTGACAGGTTTTTGTGTATGGTAAAAGTGTGTCGTGTGTGAGGCTGAATTCAGGAGTGAGGTCAAGTGTATGAACACGAGGGAGGAGGGAGGAGAGAAAGTGAGAGTGGAGAGTGGAGAGTGTTTTTTCCGAGAGTCTGTCAGAGTCTGGTGGCAGTCGGGAGGGAAAACACCTAAAGCCCGGCTTTTTCAAGGAGCTTCTTGCCAAGGCCAGCTTGAGCCTTTTAGTCAAGTATGAAGCTGACTTAAGAGGGGAGTTGCCTCAAACGCTGTTTTGTCCCAAACTCCTAATTACACACTGTGTTGTGATGGGGACTGTAAGTGAGCTGTGTGCCTCCAGTTTTCAGGCATTTCTCTGTGCTACGGTGCGTCCAGGGGCACCTGCTGCAGCCACAGGTGAGTGTTGCAAAAATAAAACCTTGTTGTTTTCTGTTATGTTAGAAAATAGCAATGTGTTGTTCAGCTTGTGTGTAAAATGTGTGTGTGCCTTGATAAGTAAACCTTTAGTTGACATCATTATTACTTGTCTTTTGTTGGTTTTGTGTGACTCTTGATAGCCTAGAAATAAAAGCAAACATGTAGAGCAAGACTGGCATAAAGTGCCATCAGTGTTCAGTTGCCGTGGTGATTTTCTGTTAGGTTATCAAGACACAGAGCGCTCTGTAGTGTGTGTGTGTGTGTGTGTGTGTGTGTGTGTGTGTGTGTGTGTGCATTGTGTGTGTGTGTGTGTGTGTGTGTGTGTGTGTGTGTGTGTGTGTGTGTGTGTGTGTGTGTGTGTGTGTGTGTGCTTGTGTGTGTGTGTGTGTGTGTGTGTGTGTGTGTGTGTGCATTGTGTGTGTGTGTGTGTGTGTGTGTGTGTGTGTGTGTGTGTGTTTGTGGGCTTGATTTGAGAACATGACGCACAGACATCATCCTCTGGTCCAGGATCCTCCTCTACAGTGGGTGCTCGAGTGTCATAATCTCAGTCGCTGCCCACTGATTTCCCTCTGTTCAGGTGCTTTCATACTGTATCAATGTGCTCATTTAAAAGTCATTCTTACACAATGAAAGCAGCATGGTGCTGAAGCAGGTTATTTCCACTCGCTGTACAGCTTTTGTGAGCTTTGTTTCTGACTTCCCCTTTTATTTTCTTGTTGTTTCCTCTGCTTTCTTCTTTTTAATTTTCACGTCTTCAGGGGCATCAAGCAACTCTGCAACAGTGATGATTTCACAAATAAACCCTTTAACTGGGAGGCAGATTTACTCAATAAGCTATAGCTTCTTTTGTCAATTATCTATTACTAACTATTTTGTATTTTCTTTCTTTTAGCTTTTTAATTTTTGATAGCTATATGGTGGTGATTATAATAATGGTTATAGAATTAATGTAATAACAACAAGTACATTTAGGAATTATGTTTTGTTATTTTCTAATACTCATTATTATTATTATTATTATTATTATTGGTATAGTAGCCTATATGCCTACTTGCATTTTAACAACTGTCTTACTTCTGCATGACCTGTATGTCTTACATACTATCCCCTCCCCATTTCATTTTTTAAATTAATTTTAAATGTTTTTTTTCTTTTTTTTCTTTTGTTCTTTCTTTAATCTTTCTTTTTCTTTATTCATTATTTATTTATTTTCCTTTCCCTCAGACCCATACAATCATAGTCACAAACACGTGTCATGTCTAGACTTCCCCTGAAACATTCAAAAAGAAAAGAAACACAAAATGATTAATATCTTTTACATTTACTGTTTGTGTTATACAATGTTGGTTCATTTTCTCACTCATCTCCAGTCATGCAGATCATTTTGGTTTAACTTATTCAAATTTTGGGAAGCAGAATCTGTTTGAGATTTTTGTCTCCACCCATTCTCTTTCCATAAGCTGACCCTTTAAACTGTTAAATTGCAGCAGTTCTTCCCTGCCCCGCCTCAGCATATCCTGTTTTTGGTGTGTCCAAACTCTGAATAAAGCACTGATTCAAGTGCACAGCTGCAATTCTTTCCTCTATCCTTTCCTACATCCTCTCTTCTCCCTTCCTCTTTCCTCACACACAAGGCATGCACCCATCCTCTGATATCAACCCTGCTTCCTTCACCCACAGTCTTCACACCCATTTATATAAATATATCTCTCTTCTTCAGCAGGTGGGTGGATATTACTTTAGTTATTTATTTTTTGTTGAATTGTGTATCCTCTTCCTGCTTGCATGAATGCTTTTCCTCACTTTGTACACAACAGGGTGGAGTGATAAAACCTGGATAAAGTGGAACATTTACACATATCTCCTGGCCAAAAGACATATAAAATTGATGTTGTGACCATGCCGCTACAACCAGAGATACACAATATAAACACACATCTATAAATACACACAGATGTTAGCATGCAAACACATTTCTTTTTTTCATT
Source organism: Sander lucioperca (assembly GCF_008315115.2). Taxonomy (NCBI): domain Eukaryota; kingdom Metazoa; phylum Chordata; class Actinopteri; order Perciformes; family Percidae; genus Sander; species Sander lucioperca. The sequence goes on along the minus strand of NC_050194.1, from coordinate 19,892,390 downwards.
TCTCTTTTTCTCTCTACACACATATGCTAAAGGAAACCGCTTCCACCACAGAATAAAAATAGGTGAAATGTTAGACAAGCTTTGAAAATTATGAAAAAATAACAAGACAGGCTTCCACTCCACAATAACTCGGAGTCAAAAGAAGGACAGTAAGTTACTGAGTCAAGTTCAAATTTCTTAATATGTCATAATTATGACTTTAAATGTCATACACTTAACTTCAAAAGTCACAGTTTGATTTAATATTTCATCATTTTGACTTAGTAGCCTAAGTAAAAATTGTCTTTCAGAATTCCAACCTACCAGTGTCTTTTGATAGATAGATAGATAGATAGATATATAGATATATATATATCTATCTATCTATATATATAGATATAGATAGATAGATAGATAGATAGATATATAGATATATAGATATATATAGATATATATATCTATATATCTATATATATAGATATAGATTTAGATATATAGATAGATAGATAGATAGATAGATAGATAGATGTTTGTTTGTTTGTGCTTATCCGCTCTCTGATTGGCTGCTGCCGTTGAAGCCGCGCCTACGTCATTCTGCCCCAACACCGGCTGTCTCTCTCTGCACAGACAGTTGTCATTAACTGCCAGTCTGGTAACTTGGAGGGAATACAGACACCTTTCGATCTTTAAAGTTACTTTAAAGTGAAATATTTAACGCTGTTCTCTAAGCCAGCGTTGACCTACAGCACAGACATGGTCTTAAAGTCGGAAGACGGAGTTGGTAAGTTGGCCTGACCCCCGCTTTAGTTAATGTGAGCTAGCTATCCTAGGGGCTAACGTAAACCAGGTTAGCTAGCTAACTAGCTAACTAGCTAACGCAACTTTATCTAACGCAATATAACGCTAACTAAAGTGAGCACGTATGTATTGTTTGAATTCCTGGTAGTTAAATGTGTTTTGGCATTGCATTTTCTATCAACAGAGCGAAAGCAACAAGTCCTCATCTGACTGATTTGTTAATGCTCTTTGGCAGTCTTTATTAACTGGCACAAGGGATCTATTATTATTAATCTGGAGTGAGGCCAGACCTCATGGGGGTTTGTGCTTATTGTACAGCACTTTAGTTCACGCAATCAATGCCCCCTTTTATCGGTTGGAAATTAAGGACATTTCCTCAAAAAAATACTTAGGCTTTTTAGTTGACTTGGCTGCATGCACTTCTCTGCTCATTTCCCAACTTGTGACCAAAGTGTTGGACACTGTCAGCGATGTGGAGAGACTGCAAAAGGTCAGTACAGAAAGGGAGAACTTGCCACAAAAGCATAACAATGAACTAAATCAGCTTCCTCGCAATTGCACTAGTGTTTCCAGTAACAGTTTGAGACACTCTTACAGGATGTGCTTTACAATGAGTTATTTTACAGCTAGGGGAAAAAAACCTGTCAAAACAAATTTCACCAAATGTGCTTTAAAATAAGATGGCTCATTCTGTCAGTTGAGTAAAAGCTATCAAAATGGACTACTCTGTAGTAGCTGCTCTCAAGTAGGAAATATCAGAACTACCAGTAGTACAGGAAGCTTTTCATAGTTTTTTTTTTTTTCCACTTGTGAGTGATACCTTTTTTTTAAGCATTGTTATAATACTGGTAGTCCATTAAGCGTTTTCCCACCTGACATATACTTCACTTTAAAATACTTCACCACCCTGAGAAAGCAGCTGAAGTTGTCATAATTTTATTCACTTCCTCTCTTTGTCACGTACAAGGATGTTTTTCCTTTTCTGTGTCAAGGCACAGTTTTTCTCCCCTGTTCTTCCCCTGCTGCTTGGGTTTGTTTCTGCGTCCTTATTGGACTGTTGAGCCTTAAGTCTGTGTGAATGCGATCAGTCACCAGGGAGTTTACCATAACCGCAGGATTATATCACTCTGTTGAGCTTATTATCCTCTTGAGCCAGGGAACATTGAACGTTAAAGTGTACAATTATCGCCTGGTGAACACTGAAATAGACAATTATTGCCTTGTGAACAGTGCTAGACACTAAAAATCTCACTCTCAAAACACAGATAATTGTCTAGTCTTAACTGCTTTGCCTCAGGTCCTGAGTCAGCTGCAATCCTGTGGGTGACACAATGAAACAAACTGATGAGGGAGCTGTTGTTGGTGCATGTGTGTGTTGTTTTATATGAGCAAACACATGTGATAAGCAGAGAATGATGAATGATTTAATTCTGCCAGAACAGTGAGCTGTTGTTTGGTAATTTGTGGTCCTTTTGGTTGTTGCTGATGTCCAGGAGATGTGAGTCATGTCTGCACTGTCCTTATTTCTTTACCAAACACTGTTTTGAAGATGGAAAACTGCACATGCCTTCTTCCTCCCTGGGACACCGGTGTCCATGTGGGGGAGCCTGTTTTTGATGCTTTGCTCACTGAGGGAGGGAGGGAGGGAGGAGTCAAGATGGACAGAGGGAGGTGTAGGAGAGAGATGAGAGTTCAAGGGTTTTCCCCTCACACACACACATACACTCAGATACACACTTGTCCTCATCCTCATTTAGCTGCAGGCTTGCTCCCCTCCTCTCCCCTCTGTTGGAATGAGTGCCTGAGGATTAAGAAGCAGGGAGGCTGGACTAGAGGACCACAGGATTGGGATTGGAGGGCTCGGGCAGGACTGGATTATTGTTGGAGAAACCAGTTTGAACTGCAGAAAACAGGCTGTTTTCTACTGGGATTGGTGACTCGGTTAGACTTGTGGACTCTATGAAAAAACCTGGGGTGAGAATCGAAGCTTGTTTTTAGCTGCACTGGGAGTACTGGGACCATTGAGACTGGTGGTGAAGCCACTCAGCAGCAGACAGACGCTTTCTCTGGTATGAACCTCAGGATTATGACACAAATGTGTAGGTGTTCAAGTGCGTCATAACTTCTGCATTAGAGTTTTTTTTGCGGAAACGTATCTGAATGAGTGTGTGTGTCGTCATGTCTTCCTCAGAAAATCTCATGAGAGCCGGAAACCAAACCAGAACATACATGTGGTTTTAGTTTGTCATCGTGTCTTCAGAGGATGTGATGTGTTGTATAATTTACAAACGAGAGGGTGAAAGAAGGATAGAGAATGAACTTTAGGCCTGGATATGTTGGTTGTCCGTAGCAGCTGATCATCAGCAGCATTGCCAAGACAGGGTGTCCCATTACTTGTCAACACAAACACACACTCGTGACCTTCAGACTATGCAGAGCAGCTGGTTGAAGACGCACGTTGTTATTTACGTCAGAATGTGTGAGTTTGTTTGCTTGAGAGGAGGAGGATATGACAGTGTTTCATAAACCGTCATGAATCCACTTGCTACTTGCTTATTTCCTCACAATGAAAAGCCAGAGAGAGGAAGTGAGGATGAATGTCAGTTTCACTGCCTCTCTCTGCTCACAATAGTGCATTATTCTTGTCCTCAGGTTTGTATATGTGATGAGCGAATGCGTCACTGTCTGTATGTTTGCAGTATGTAAACAATCATTACAGCTTGTGAGCTTTACTTAATTTACCTTAAACATAGTCAGATGTGTCTGCATCTCCTGAGATGTAGTTCAACAGATTCACAATATGAATTATAACATTATCATATGTAGAGTTGAAACAATTACTCAATTAATGTACTAGCTGATAGACAAAATTCATCACAACAACAATTTGAGAATTGGATAAAAGTTTAGGTTACGCTTTAAAGTGCTCATATTTTGCTCATTTTCAGGTTCATAATTGTATTTGCAGGTTGTACCGGAATAGGTTTATGTGGTTTAATTTTCAACAAACACTATATTTTAGTTGTACTGCACATTGGTGCAGCTCCTCTTTTCACCCTGTGTGTTGAGCGCTCTGTTTTAGCTACAGAGTGAGGCATCGCACTTCTATTCCATCTTTGTTGGGAGTCGCACATGCGCATTGCCTAGGTAAGCACTGCTAGCTAGTCAGTTGCAGCGTATGAGGGCGTGCCATGCTAGCAGCTAGGCGAGCATTATAACATGTTGTCGGTACACGATCCGTTCTGCCTGCACGATCCGTTCTGCACATGCGCAAAATAATACTGTTTTACCGAGGATACAACCTGCACGATCTGTTCCACGCTAGCCTATGGCTAGCCTCCACCGGGAAGCTAACATTAGTTTAACTAACAGCTAATTCGGCTAACCGCTAGCTGACAGCTAGATTCAGTCTAAAATAACGTTAACTCAAACGTAATGGGAAAAGCAGGCTACAGCTAAATTAAGACTTCACAGTAATAACAATAAAGACAAGTATTGAGTGATTGTATTTTAAATGAGCACAAGTAAAGTAGAACTGACGTAACAGCTGTTATATGTTAGGTGTTTGTTATATATGTCAACGTTTATTTTCAAGTTTTATTTTGAGGGTCTTTTAAAGTTATTACATGCTGTCTCAGCTAGCGGTTAGCCGAATTAGCTGTTAGCTAAACTAACGTTAGCTTGGCTGTTGACCAGAAGCGTGGAACAGATCGTGCAGTGTCGTAAATCCTCATACAACCGCGCATGCATATAACGTGCACAACAAGATATATAACACAATAAAGGAAAGGGGAAAAGCCAAAAAGCATAATATGAGCACTTTAAGCTAAAATCAGCAGCTTCTCAAATGTGAATATTTGCTTTTGAGTTTTCTTAATTTTGTCAACTTAGGCTGGGGGAGGTTATGATTCTTCATTATTTTCTGATATTTTGTAGACCTATAAATTAATTAATTAATGAATCAACAATCAACAAAACAAGGTAAGATTAAATTTATGAAATGTAATACGTCAAGGTTAATTGATCGTGGAAATAGTTGTTAGTCGCAGTCCTCTATATCAGATCATTGTATATTATCTGAATGTATAGGTAGATTGTAGCCACTGTATACTCCATCTGCAGAGGAAGACTGTAAGATGTGGTTGATAGCCCCTGAAAAAGCTAGTAAGTTGACCTTGAGTTAGGATTTTCTTTTTGTCCAAGGTGAACTTTCAAGTCTTATAGCCAAAATGATATAATGCGGTAATTCAGTGCCTCACAAGTCCATATGATTAAACATACTTTTGTTCTAGAAGATGTAAAAAAAATTAAGTTTGAAATTGCTTAGACATTGAAGATATTTGACCAATAAAAAGCACATTTTTGATTGACATATTGATTTTAGAGTTAATATATTGTTGAAATTACTGAAATCATTGTAAAATGTAATACATATTGGAACATGAACAGTTCTTCCACTCTTTTTTTATTTGTTGCTCCAGAGGTTGACACTGAGTAACCTCAGCGTGACTCAGGGTTTGGGTTAGAAAACAGAAAACTAGAAAAACAGCAGCAGCACAGCTCAATATGTCCTCTGTGACTTCTTGTTGCTCTGAACTCATTATGCCTTTTCTTCACCCTTTGTCACCGGTTAGAGCCTTTTAGAAAGTAGCCATAGCGGAAGGTTTATTATGAGGCACCCAGTGGTGAGAAACCACAGCTATAGTTGACAGTGCAGAGGTGTGACATTGGAAAATCTTTAGTGAAATATGCAGATCAGCACAGTACTTTTACATGCTGCATTCCCTCTCATTACTGGAATTGGAACTTTCTCTTTCTTTTTTTTCTCACTCAAGTTTTCTTAAGAAAAACCACAAGTCAGTGACTGACAGATCCACATTTCCCTCTTCACCTTATCGTTCCTCTGCAGAAACCACATGTGTCTGACCTGCTCTATCAGAGTACACACTTGGCCATGTACAGTTTAGGGTGTGTATTAAATAAAAGGCAGCATGGACATTTGAGTTTAACAGATGCAGTAAGATATCAAGTAGGAGTGTGCAAAAAAAAAATGATTCACATTCGTATCGCGATTCTTTTTTTTTTAATTGTATGTCTACTGCAATCACATGGGAAAAGTAACTACATTTACATACTGTGAACCATTTTTTGAATCGAGAATCGTTTTTGAATCGAAAATTGATTTTGAATTGAATCTTGAGCCTAAAAATCTAAATCGAATCGTGACATTCCTAATTTACCATTTTCAAACTATTATTTAATTGACATTTGATGTTTTTCTTTCTTTTCAATGTAGTAACGAGTGACAGCTACAGTTGCTAACAGCAAAAAGCTGTTAAAAAATGGAGATGGTGTTTTTCATAACCCATCATTCAGTTAATACTCAAGATGAAAGATGTTGCAAATATTAGCTTAAGTAACATTTCAATATATTTTATATTCTTTTGCAATCTACTGTAAAGAAGTACATAATTACAAAAAGTAACACAATTTTACCAGATTTTATTTTTTGTAACTCTAACTCTAAGCTGTTTTTTCTCTCCTTAGACTTGATTTAAAACCACAATACACCCACATACCATATGTTCTGTTCAACACTTCCTCTTTTAGAGAACCTCTTTTGTCATCTTCATTCATTTCAAAATCAGAAGCAAAGATCCACAAGACACACAGCTTCTTTTAATTGTAGTATGTGTGCTAAATAGCCTAAATCCGGCTTAATCTGTTATTCATTAGATGGAGCAGACTTTTATGATGTAATGTGAATACTGTATTGTTTAGTCCTCCTACTTTTAGTCTGATAAAATCGGACTAAAACTAGGAGTTAATCTGTACCAACTTTATAGATTCACTTCAGAGTTCAGTCTCTCAGCCTCCTACACCTCCAGGTTTTCTATCATTAACCTAACATTGCTAACAGATAGAGAAACATTATTTCCACCAAATGTCTCCAAAAATGTGGGTGTGGGGGTGTGGGTGTGGTATATCTGTAGTGTAGATGTACAAATATATTTGATCTTTGTATTTGAGTGCTACTGTACTTGTTAGTAGTTGCTAATGTACTTGTCTCCTCAGTGCCTGATGACCTCAGTCCAGAGGAGAGACAGGAGCTGGAAAGCATCCGCCGCCGAAAACAAGTGCTACTGCAGGACATACAAGTAATAACACACACTTACTCCCTTACACCTTTTATTTCTTTAAAACATTTGTTTAACCTTCTTCTGGAGTTCAACTTCTTGGGCCTTTCTGTGAAAAACATGTGTTTTTAGGTTTTCTCTGTTGAGCTGCAGTGGAAGGAAATAAGAACAAGGAGGAAAATAACACAAAGAGGCAGTCTGGTACTAAAAATGCTCATTTTGGAAGATATCCAATTAATTTGTCTGCCAACTTCAGTAAAATATTTGAATACATGTTTGCACAGAACGAAAACTGCATTTAGGGAGGGATCTTTTAATGGTCAGTATGAACAGGAGGAATGATTACAGCAAGCGAAAACGGTTTTAATGACAGACTTGAAAAGTTTAAAGTCACTTGAAAGAGTAAACCTATCCTTTAAACCATTTGAATTATTTCAGAGAATTGTAGGGATGACAAAATCCCACAGTGCATTGTTTGCTTTCCATTTTTATCTCTTTTGTCTGAACATCACATTGTTCTGGGAGTTCTTTCTTCTCCCTGTGTCCTTGGTTAGAGCTGTACCTCCGTGTCTAGACCAGTGTGCCTAGGGAGGTGTGTGTGTGTGTGTGTGTGTGTGTGTGTGTGTGTGTGTGTGTGTGTGTGTGTGTGTGTGTGTGTGTGTGTGTGTGTGTGTGTGTGTGTGTGTGTGGAGGGTGGAGGGTGGAGGGTGGGGGTATAGGCTGTGACCACCAGAGCATTACTGTATGCATTCAAGACAGACGATCCTCTTTGTGTGGGCTGCATGTGTACGAGGGGGTGGACCTAGTGTATATATGTATGTGTGTCCTCACGCTCTCTCTGCCTGGAGGGACAGTTTGACCCCCTGCCTCAGTCCCCCTTCAACCTTAAATAAATTAGGGGGATTGTTGTGTCAGCTCTTTATCTGGGTACATTTGTTTTGCAAGATTGTGGGTAATAGCTTGCCTTATTATCATGAACAAAATTGTAGATAAATAAATGCTAAATGTTAACTAAAATAACCAATATTTTTGGACTGTTGGTAGAGCAATTTCATGACATCAACATGCGTTTTAGAAACCTGTGATGAGCATTTTCTTTTACTATTTTTTGAAATTTTAAAGACAAAACATCTAAAAGATGAATCAAGGAAATAATTGACAGGTTTGTTATCTGTCAATTATATTCTGATTAATTGTCCATAAGTTGCTTATTTTGCTCGACTAAATGCAAAACTCAAGATATTCAATTATACAGTGACAGAAAAAAAACAACGAAAACATTTGGGAACCTGGAACCAGAAAATATATTGCTATTTTTGCTACATGAATTATAGATGACTTTATTATAAAAAAAAAATGTGGTTGACTAAGATTCTATCAATCATCTAATAAATTGATCAATTTATCATTTCAGTGAAGTAGAATTAATATTCTTTCCACCATGTTGTTACTTCTTCACTCCCCCCAGTGAGCAGCAAACACCATTTTTGCAGCAAAAGGGAAAAAATGAGTCCGGACAGGGCTCAGACAGAGCAGTGAGAAAATATGTGATGAAAGCCCTACACCCTTTTAACACAGTACAATCTCAGTGGTTTAGGTTTGATACTGAGTGAAATAACAATAGTGCATTTTTTTTTTTTAACTAACAGATGTTATCATTACCCATTAAACAAACTACTCAAAAAGATTCTACAAGGATTCAGAACAGGATTAAGATTAGCTAAAATGCTATTGAACCCCATCACTAGTCCCTCGTCCTCAGTCAGCAAAAACACACACACACACACACACACACACAAAGAAAACACACACACAAAGGTAAAGACAAACAGCCTCTGGGCAGCGACACTGTGCAACTAGATTGATGGAGTTTATTACAGATGTCGACTCTCGTTCGGCACTTCTCTCCTCTAAGCCCCGCCCTGTGTTGCCCTGGTGGGCTGATGGGTAATGAGCCATGAAGTATTCCAGTAATGGAGACAGAGGACGCTATTCGTTTAATAGGGGGTGTAACCATGGAGGAACCATGTAGGAATCCAGATAAGTGAAGTTATTTACCTTGTTAACCTGGTTTTCACACATATTACATATTACACACACTCACTTATTGTAGCTCTAATCTGAGACACTGGCGTCGTCTACTTCTCTTTCTGTTCTATAATTGTCTAATCTTAGTTCATTATCTTTTCTGCTGGGCTCAGTGTTCCTCCATCTGTTTCTCTCCTCTCTTCTTTCCTCCCATAACCTCTGAGCTCTCCGGGTTAGCTCCGGGCAGCTCCGCTAAGCCAGCCAAAGTCTTTGATCCGGCATATTCCTGTCTCCACACCAGTGTGGCACCCAAACAGCCCAGGGGGGGCGTCATGGGGGAAGGCACGCTGATAAATCTGGGTCAGCACAAGGGAGAGGAGGAGCAGGGACAGGGAAACAGGAAGGGTGGTCGGCTCTGACCACAGAACAGGTGCTGCAGCTCCCAGAGAGGATTTTGTGCAGAGGGCGGCTGTTCCACAAAACTCCTGTCGTGAGGAAGAATGAGTTGGCCTGAGAGAGTGAATCATGTCTGCACTTTCAGGGTTTTTTTCTGGGTCATCTCTTCTCTAAGAAGTGCTTGTCTGGATGTGTTGGTCAGTGAGATGTAGCTGGAACAAACAACCATGTGTAATGGATTGGGCTGCTGGTGAGATCAAAGCATCTCCAGAGGTGTACGTGAAAGGGTCAGACATCACACACATGTCACATGTATACTGTGTATGTCTGTAGTTTTTTTCCTGCTTTCTGTTTCATCACTCTCCTCTCTGTCTGTCTGCTCTCAGAGGCTGAAGGATGAGATAGCAGAGGTGACCAACGAGATTGACAACCTGGGCATAACTGAAGAGAGGTAAAGTATCTCTCAACCATTTCTGTGCTTGTGTGTGGGCAACCGTGGTCCACTCAACCTTTGTTTTAGTGGCAGTGTGTTCATGTGGAAAGACAGAAAAGCTGCCTGACGCACAGAACAGAGCCCACTGCCTTGTGGGAATTAGGGCTGCAAGTAATTACATTATCTTTTCATCTGTTGACTATTTTGTCTAATGATTGTTTAGTCTGTAAAATGGCTGTTGCATTTTCCCAGAGCCAAAGGTGAGGGCTTCATATTGCTTTTTGTTTGACCAACAGTTCACAGTTCCCAAATATATTCAGTGATAAAAATTCTAAACACAAGTTCCACTTACTTGGCTATTCTGGGAGCTTTCAACCGTATTGAAAGCTTCACCTTCTTCAGCTGAAGATGGCTGTGGGATATGTGCCCCCAAGGTTGAGAATGAATCCCCACACTCAATTATGTTTATTGAAATTGCTGTTAATTAATTTTCTGTCTATTTTGCAGAGCCACCTATTAAGTGTCTGTTCTGTTTATTTATCTGTTTTTAGGAAAAGTATGCAGAGGAATAAACAGATGGCCATGGGCCGAAAGAAGTTCAACATGGACCCCAAGAAGGTGAGAACCAACGAGGCTCTTCCCTCCTTAATGTAACAGATAAGTGTAGGGCTGCAACTAAACAATATTTTCATTGTCAATAATTCTATTGTTTATGTCTTGATTCATTGATTTATTGATTATTGTTTTTGTCCGACCAATAGCCCAAAACCCAAAGATATTTAGTTTACAATGATAGACAGAAAAAAAAGCAAATCCTCACAAAGAAGAATCTGCTAAAGAAAATGATTAATTGACTGTGGTTGCACCTTAGATCAATATTAAGACAGTGGGGAAACGGACACGCTGTCTTGGACTTTTTTCAAAAATAATAACAAGTGATACATATAATCACTAGGTGTTTGTACCTCATTGGACAAGATTGATATTGAAGAAGTTCATGTTCAGTGTACTTGTATTTTGTGTAAAAGATGTTCAGATTGTTCTGATTTTCTCCCTCAGGGGATTCGCTTCTTGATTGACAGCTCCCTGCTGAAAAACACCAGCAATGACATCGCCCAGTTTCTCTACAAGGGTGAGGGGCTTAACAAAACTGCTATCGGCGACTACCTAGGGGAGAGGTAAGCGAAACTGAAGATGTCCCTTCTAACTAAGACATTTTGATTTGTCATAGAAGAAAAAAACAGGCGTCCCTAATAACATTAAAGATGGCTTCGCTCTACTCAAATGTCCCAGTAATCATGACAGTGATACAGCATGCACAATACCAGGACCCTGAAACTAAATCAGCTTAATGGAATTCAGCCATCATTCATTTTATTATATAGACCTTTGCTTCTCCTACTGAGACATGTTCAAAAGGTTTTCCGAAAAAATATTAACAGACCCACAGAACCCGTTCTTAAAAAAATAAATTAAAAAAAAGTGGACTTTTTCTAGAGCTGTTCATGTTTGTATGTGTCCAACATTATTGAGAACAAATCAGGCCTTACCAATATATTATTAGTATAATACATATATGCACTTATGGTGCATTAGCAGTTCTAAAAGATCATCCATTAATCTGTTTTTATCCGTGTTGTTACATCTCATCCAACTCTACTATCTGCCAACTCGGGCAGCTAAACAGAGCTGCATTCAATTCCTGATCCTGTTGTCGTTCTGTTTATTCCCCACCCCGTGTGTGTGTGTGTGTGTGTGTGTGTGTGTGTGATTCCTTGTGTGTCTTGCAGAGATGACTTCAACATTGAGGTTCTGCACGCTTTCCTGGAGTTACACGAGTTCACAGACTTGAACCTGGTTCAGGCTCTCAGGCAGTTCCTGTGGAGCTTCAGGCTGCCGGGTGAGGCTCAGAAGATTGACCGCATGATGGAGGCGTTCGCCCTGCGATACTGTCGCTGTAACCCCGGAGTGTTTCAGAGCACAGGTACGTGTGTGTGTGTGTGTGTGTGTGTGTGTGTGTGTGTTCAGAAGAGTAGAAATAAAAAAGACCATAGAAAAAACAAGTTTACAGTCACAGTTTTTTGTACCTTTTTTGATACAAAAAGTAGAAACAGAATTTACTTCAGGGGTCAGCAGTAAAACAATTATTCTTCCCAAAAAGTCCTTATATTCTGGTCACATACTGTATGAAGGGCTCTGAAAATGTTCAGACTCAATCACAAATACACATCACAGACAATTTTATCTCCTGTTATGTTGAAATCATTTTTAATGCATGCACATTTTTGTCTTGAGATACACTAGCTGGTGTAAGTGACGCTAGTATGTGTAAGTGTATGCTAGTAAGAGGAAATATCCTCATCAGCTACGTAATAGTACTGAGAAACATGACATTTTAAACTCTGTTGTTATTTTAGTGTTTGAGTCCTGAAAAAGTACACAGACTTCTGTCTGTCTGTCTTGTCTTCTTTCACAGATACCTGTTATGTGTTGTCGTTTGCTGTGATCATGTTGAACACCAGCCTACACAACCCTAATGTGAAGGACAAACCCTCCGTTCAGAGATTCACAGCAATGAACAGAGGCATCAATGATGGAGGAGACCTGCCAGAGGAGCTACTCAGGGTGAGAGACGTACATTTTCCTAAAACCATCCTGTTTCTGACATAGGAAGCAACAGAAACTTTAAAATATTTACTTAAGTAAAACTACTAAAAGTACAAATCTGTAAGCATCATTAATATTGCAGCTGGTGAAAGTGGGCCTCATTTTAATTACTTTATGTACTGCCGAGGATGTTGATCCATTAAAATATATAATAATTTATTAGTTTATCATATTTTGTATTAATAATGCGACACTGCAAAGTAACTAGTAAATGAAGCTGTAAAATAAATGTAGTGGAGTGAAATGTAAAATATTTGCCATTGCAACGTAGTGGAGTAGATGTAGAAAGTAACATAAAATGGAAATACTCAAGTAAAGCACCTCCAAACTGTACTTAAGTATAGTACTTGAGTAAATTTACTTAGTTGCATCCCATCACTGCCTGTAGAACCTGTACGACAGCATCAAGAATGAACCCTTTAAGATCCCAGAGGATGATGGAAATGACCTCACACACACCTTCTTTAACCCTGACAGAGAAGGATGGCTGCTGAAACTCGGTATGTGCATCCATGTGGTGAAATAATTCATTTCATTTAACTTCAGTCTTGAGCCTGTTGTTAGTCACTGTGAGCTGGAAGGCCCTCTAGTGGACTGGATGTGTAACAGCACCTTTGACATGAGGAGGACAAACTTATAGTATTGTATATTTGTAATATTCTTTTGTTGACATTCTTCTTGTTTGTTTGTGTTTCATGGGTTTTTGACTCCAGGAGGTATGTACCCTTAAACTCCACAGCTTTATTGCACTGCTTTGCTTCTGAGCTGCCCCCCCTCCCTGCCTTTCTACTCCCACTGGCTGTGTGCATTCACCCTCACATCACAGTTTGATTTAGATTAAAGAAAGATCATTCATGCTACATGCTGTTAAGCCCGGATGTAAAAAGTAGTTTCTAACTGCTGGTCGCTGAACTAAGTTTTAACCTCAGCTTTCGCCTTTGCAGTAGGCTCGATATTTGACCTGCGGATTTGTGCAGTCAGTGTGCTTCAGAGTGTCGCTGTCATCATATAAAGTCCAGCTTTCTGCTCCAATAACTCAAGTTTTGTGTCTTTTATTGAAAACGTAGCTCACCTGTAATCTCTCCTCAGGTGGACGAGTTAAGACCTGGAAGAGACGCTGGTTTATTCTTACAGATAACTGCCTCTACTACTTTGAATACACAACTGTAAGTAATTACTGTTTGGCTATATAAGAGAAGAGATATCTGATACATGCTGTATGTAGGCTGAAGTAAGTACTTAGACTTGTGTCTCTCTCTGCTTTTTACAAGGATAAAGAACCCAGAGGAATTATTCCACTGGAAAATCTGAGTATCAGAGAAGTCGATGACTCCAAGAAACCGGTAAACTCTTTCTTCACTCTTTGCCACATTTTGTCATATAACTGACCATTTCTGCCTTTTAAGACCTCATTGCCACTTTGAGTTCTAACTAGTTACATCAACGACACACTTTAACTTACATATTGATTGTAAGATAGCACTAAATAGTCTTAGTTTGCGGTAACTCCTTGGAACACTGTATCAATGCAACATAATTCAAATAGATGTCATAAAAAAGTCATAGTATGGTATGTCGAAAAAAGTGATAAAAAAGTAATATTATACTATGTCGGGAAAAAAAAATCATAGTATAGTATGTCGGAAAAAAAGTCAGTGTGTCGAAGTCGAGTCGTATTAGAGTATAGCGGGGGGGGCAAAAAGTCGTAAAAAAGTTATAGTATGTCATAAAAAAGACAGTAAGTATGTCGAAAAAGTCATAGTATAGTATGTTGGAACAAAGTCATAAAGTCGTAGTATAGTATGTCGAAAAAAGTCAAAGTCATAGTATGTCGTAAAAAAAGTCATATTATAGTATGTATATCATGAATAGTATAGTATGTAAATCATAAAAAGTCATAGTATAGTATGTCGGGAAAAAAAGTCACAGTATAGTATGTCGGAAAAAATCTTAAAGTCATAGCATGTCGTAAAAGTTGTAGTATAGTATGTCATAAAAAGACAGTAAGTATGTCGAAAAAAGTCATAATATAGTATGTTGGAAAAAAAGTCATTATAGTATGTCGGGGGGAAAAAAAGTAATATAGTATGTCGAATTTTTTTATAAAAGAGTTATAGTATAGTATAGCAGGAAAAAATCATAAAGTCAGTATAGTATGTCGGAAAAGTATATAATATACTATATATATATATATATATATATATATATATATAATAGTATATATAATAAGTATAGTCATAGTATAGTTACTATACTATGACTTTTTCGATGAAATTTTTTTTATGAGTCATAGTATAGCGGGGGAAAAAGTTGTAAAAAAGTCATAGTATGTCATAAAAGTTATAGTATGTCATAAAAGTTATAGTATGTCATAAAAAAGACAGCAAGTATGTTGGAAAAAAGTCATAGTATAGTATGTATATCATAAATAGTATAGTATGTAAATCATAAAAAGTCATAGTATGTCGGGAAAAAAAATTCATAAAGTTATAGTATAGTATGTCGAAACAAGTCATACTGTGCATAAGCCTAGGCACATTTTACTAATGCCCTATTAAAATAACAATGAAATCCTGCGCTATTGACTTTAGACCAGGTTTTTGTTGGTCAATGCTGCGATCACTTTCCACTGCCTCAAGATAGCAATACGCCAAAAATTCATGTGAACACACCTCCCTGTAAGACCAGCACGGCCATGGGCGCAGGTGCATTTGCTATTTAAACGACGTGGGCTCTGGACGGTCTTAAAATAGCAAAGACACTTGCGTCGGGCTTTGTGCCACGTTGTGCCGGGTGCAAGATAGGGCCCTTAAAGTCATAGTATAGTATGTCGAAAAAAGTCATAGTATATAGGATGTCGAAAAAAGTCATAGTATAGTATGGCGGGAAAAATAGTCATACAAAAATCGAAGTATAGAATGTCATAAAAAAGTCATACGTCGAAACAAAAGTCCTAGTATAGTGTATCAGCAAAAAAAGTCGGAAAAAGTCATAGTTTAGTATGTCGAAAAAGTCATAGTATGGTATGTCGGAACAAAAAGTGATAAAAAAGTCATAGTATGGTATGTCGGAACAAAAAGTGATAAAAAAGTCATAGTATGGTATGTTGGAACAAAAAGTCATAAAAAAGTCATAGTATGGCGAGGAAAAAAAAAAGGTGGAAAAAAGTCATAGTATGGTATGTCGAAAAAAGTAGTAAAGTCATAGTATCTCGTACTAAAAAGTCGTAGAAAAGTCATAGTATAGTATGTATATCATGAATAGTATAGTATGTCGGATGAAGTAATGAAAAAGTCATAGTATGGTATGTCGGCGAAAAAAGTTGGTATGTCGAATCAAGTCATAGTTTAGTATGTCGGAAAAAAGTAATAAAAAATTTGTAGTATATTAAGTCAGAAAAAGTCATAAAAAGCCATAGTATGGTATGTCGGGAAAAATAGTCATAAAAAAGTCATAGTATAGTATGACGAAAAATAGTCATAAAAAAAAAAAAATCATAGTATAGTCATGTTTTTATGTGCTCCCTCACAGAACTGCTTCGAGCTCTTCATCTCAGACCACAAAGATCAGGTGATCAAAGCATGCAAGACGGAGGCAGACGGACGCGTCGTCGAAGGAAACCACACTTTTTACAGAATCTCTGCCCCGACCGCAGAGGAGAAGGATGAATGGATCAACAGCATCAAGTGAGCCACATTTAAACTGTCTCTGCTCTGCAGATGATCAGTATGAAGTCTCGTATCTAACCCTCCTTCATCTTCCACCTGCAGAGCCGCCATCAGCAAAGACCCGTTCTACGAGATGCTGGCTGCTCGGAAGAAGAAGGTCTCCTCTCTGAAGGGGCTGTAGAGCTGCCGAGGATCAAACATTGGAAGTTTTGACATAATGCAGCTGACTGGATGTGGACCTGATACTCCTGCTGCTGCAGTGAGACTTGGACCTTACAGAGAGGATTCAGCTTTAAAAGAAGCTGTTGTCACCTTTTGAACTGGCGCACCTTCAGTACCGACACCACATTCTCTACAGTTTAATTTCCCATCTAGAGTTTTTTTTTTTTTTTTTTTTTATCTTCCTTTTGAACACTCTACTTCTGCAGTACTGTATCGATGCTGTGCCCTCTGGTTAGAACTACTGCTCCACCTACAATCTGCTGTAATGTCTGATTGCCCTCAGAGCCACCTCATACACACTCTCTGTTTGGTCTCAACAGTTACTCAAACAGGAGATGTTTTCAGTCAGAATGGAACTTACTGAAACATTAATTAATTTAGTTCGCATTTGAACACAAGGTGAGAAAAAGACACCTGCTGATGTTTGATAAAAGCCTTTCTTTACATTGTGAAAGACACTTTAATCTTTATTTTGATCAGCTGAGGTGTTTTTCAGACATGGATTAAACCTACATTAAAACCGTTGATGAAGATATCGGATGGAAAACAAATTTAGTCATCTCGTCTGTGACGCTGGACTTTGTTTAGTCAGATTTGTCATAAAAAGCGCCTTTCTAAGCCAGTTTTCTTACTGCTGTTGATATTTTGTCAAAGAACTGTTAATGAAAATGAAGGTCATGCATAAATAGCTCATTATTTATTTATCCAGATTTCTTGTAATTTATTGTTCTGAGTTTTGTGCCATTAAAGGCTTGCAAACCAACATTCAACTGTGTTTTTCACGTTTGACATTTGTCATGAAATTAAAGTGTAGCAGCATTTCAAACCCAGAAAGACTGGGAAATACTCAATTACTGTAAATGTTTTGTCAAAATGATTGTGATTGCTTTGTTAATTTAGACAATTTTAAGTACGTTAGATTTGATACAAGTTTCCCTTTTCACTCAGACCTTGCTGTTTTAAAATCAATTGTCGATCGAGCTGAAGATTCAAACCCTAGAAACAATAAGTGAACCCTGTTATGTTAATGTGTTTGTCAAACCAGATTTAGGTTGTTTGTTTTGTTTATGGATGATTTTATGCTGCTTGGTTAACAACATTTAGAAGACGCAACCAACTACAATAAAGACTTATAATAAGGTATAAAAGTGTGAATCTGACCGTAGAGCTTCAACAGCTCAAGCATTCACCATTGTGTTGATGAAACCATCAGTGAACTCATTTAGGACAAACAATCCCTTATGCACACCAGATATCATCACGCTATCAATCTTTTCCCACACAGTTATTTCCTGCTTTTCATATCTACATTTAATCATTTCACATGTAGCAATCACGCTGTTGGCAGAGGCAGAGCGGGGAGATTCCCAGAAAAGACTTGTGTGATTTTAACAAAAAACAGTGCGTGCTAAGCTGACTTGTTGCAACCCATAAAATATTTCAGTGTAAAAACACAAACAAGCTCAGAGTAGCATCTCACAAAAGATTTCAGACTCTGACACACCAACCTGACGGCAGAAAACTGCCTCTCTGAGTTGGTCAAAAAAGTGTCTCGGAACACACAGAAGTGACGCCGACTTGAGCGTGCGCGAGACATAAGTCTCCATAACAGCAGGCGGCGCTAATCTGTATTGTCGCCCAAAAAATGAAAACCCGCAGCTGATTGGACGAACGCGTCACGTGGGTCTGGCTGCTCCTGGATTTTACAACCGAGAATAATGGCGGCTCGTTCAGAATACGCTCTCATGTTTTACTAAGATAGTTCACCGAAACGTGTTTCTGAAAACATTTGAAGCGAGAAATAGGCCATACAGTTGCTGAATCTGTCTTCATTTCAGGTCGACAAAGGTCAGTTTAAAAGATTTTCGTCAGATTTTGAGAGGCGTTAGTCAGGCTCATCCCGCTCGTCATTTCAGGGTTAGCGCTCCACCAATCAGATTGGCCATTGAGTCCGACTGCCCGCCTTCCGATTCAACATGTCAAATGGGCCCAAATGAAGGCCGATGGCTCCTCAGACTGACGACGGCACGGAACACACGGAACAGACTCGAGTCACTGACCTCGCCAGACTGTCCGACGGTTTATTGGGTTGATGTGTCAGGGCCTTTAAACGTATTATTTTAGTCAGCTTCTTGCTTTGAGTGATGGCTTCCTTAGTCATAAATGTATAAATTAGAAAAGATTAAGATTTGAAGTTGCAGGGGCTTTTTTGTTTTTATAATTAAAAAAGCGTAGCAAAATCTGATTTGAAAACCACATATTTACCTTTTATAAATGCATGTTAGTATCAAGGTCTTTTTCACAGTTACTCGCTTACTTTAATATCTCTGTATAAAACACTTATGGATGGAGGATGTCAAAATAACTTTAGTTCCCCTGAAATAAGAAATATTCTTTTTAAACCTAACCTAACCAATTAAGCATTTCCTTAAACCTGCAATAACTGCAACAACTTATTGGCCACTTGGGGGCAGCAAAGACACACTGCAAACACTGACATAATATCATCTTATAAGGCTGTTGTGGCGAACTTGTGATTTACACATCCAGCGGTTATTGGTGTGGTGTTTCTAGACACCTGATGAACTTAAGTCTCTTAGTTTTGGTCTCTAGAAGTAGCCTGGCTCCGCCCACCTACGTACTTACGCAAAATTTTCATTTCCCTTCAGTACTACTGTACAAATGAAATGTACAAGAGTCTGGTAGGACCAGGCTACTCTAGAAGCTCCTAAGGGAAATATCTGGCTCTTTAGCTGCTTAATGCTCCAGTGTTCATCAGCTGTGTGCTGGGTACAGTACGTTTTTAGAGCTTTTTATGGTTTTGGTGTAACCTTTGTCAACATGACATCATAACACCTTTAAAATAAAATTTCTTGGTATGATGACGAAGGTAAAAATCAGCCATTGCACCAAACAAAAAAGGTCACATATTTGAAGTCATTTTAAAAACACAGTCCTTTAATTTACAAAGATAATAACACAGACACTGTACAGTTTGATTACAGCTGTAAACTCTTTTAAAAAACAGTTATTAAGGCTCTTCAAGGGATTGTAATTCTTCACCACACCCGTCTGTTTACCATCACAGTCTCTATTACTATCTTATACATGCTGCATGTAGCTGTAGAGATGTATGTGCAGTAGGAGAAGTGGTTTTTGAAATGTAGTCCATTATACAAAAAAAAAAAAAAACACCTCAAATCCACAGTGTGAAGACGTCAGCTGTAACAGAGTTCAATCAGTTGTGCAGGTAAATCACAGAATCTCTGGTGTAAAACAAAAAACAAAAACAGGATTTAGCTGCTGACTTTACATACAACAAACAGCCTTTCCTGTGTGCGTGCGAGTCACTTCCTGGGACAAACTGATGAGGGTTATAGTCGAGGCGAGGCTAAAGACTCCCAGCATGCCGGTGATACTCGAGGGTCCTGTGTGAACGAGCCAACCATCCTCCAACAAGACCTCGAACCATAAGAAGGAAGAAAACCAAAGCCTCCTGCGCACAACACAGAGAACAGCATTTTGTTTAGTTTATAAATGTTCCTACAATGTGAATATGAATGATGCAGTTGCCATAGTATAGAGTGTAGTATGCAATAAAATGGTCATAAAAAGTCATACTATAGTATGTTGAAAAAAAACTCATAGTATAGTGTATGTCATTAAAAAAAAAAGTCATAAAAAGGGGTTAGTTCAATGTGTGAAACCACAGTGGGAAATCAAAGTTTCACCACTAGAGGGCAGGCAGCTCCATTGCAACAAGTATCCATCATGAGTCTGTGTGGCCATCAGCTGTATTATAACCCTGCTGACCGTCAGAAGAGGCTGTTTAACATGTTTGGAGAGGCACCAACCTGTTGTCACTAGTTTCTAACAATAGACAGTCTGCGCTGCCGATAAGGACTTTATCTTTTTTTTAATCCTTTAAACCGGCAAAGCTATTGTTGGAGGGCTGTGTTTTGTTTTTTCCTGTCAGGAAAAAAAGGAAAAAGACACGCAGCTAAAACAGATGACAATGCGAATATGAACAGCTGCTCTACAAACCTAAAGCCAGTGGTTATATTGTGTGTTTTCCATGAATGTTACAAAAATGTAGAAAAGCGTGATTCAAAATAAATAACGGAATTTAGGAAATTACAGGCCGGAATTAAACATGGGACAAAAAAAAAGAAGCTTTTTTTTTCTATTGTGTTGTGTGATCGTTATTGCCTTTCTATTAAATCGACTGAAGTAAGTGTGCATCGACAACACTGAAAACTAAGTTACTGAAAACTGAGAAAAAAGCTGTTAATAGTGGAAAAGGAGGAAAAGCTACTTCACTTACATTTAGAATCTAAACATGTCCTGGACATTAAATTATACCCAATGTTAAAAGGCATAATACAATAGAAATGGGGGGGAAAAAACGCCTGTTGACCTTTCAGATGTGCTTTCTCAAAGTTTAGAGACATAGAAACATGTATTTTAGTATGTACTTCAACTACTGGATCTGATCCATGAAGGATTAGGCAAGCATTATTCTGCATTTATTTTTATTTTTTTTTAAATTGTCAATAAATCTCTTGAAAAGACCAAAACAAACCAATTTAGTCCACCTGTGAATACTTCCTGACTTCCCCACTCTGTATGTGAGTATATACGCCATCAGCCATTAGGTGGAATAATTGACCATTTATCAGAAAACCACTGAAGAAGATTACTATAAAACACTTTACATGTTGACTTGACATGACACTGCCATGAACATAAACATTATAAACAAGTCATAAACGTTTATGACATAACGCTTCTTTGAGTAAGTGTCATTCGGTTTTTGTCATGACAAGCTCGGATGTGGCGACTGTAAAACAGCCTTTAGGGTTAGAGTTAGGGTTAGGGTTCATGTGTCATGTGTTCGTGACAGTCTCATGTCACTCTTATGGAGATACCTTCAAGTAAAGTGTTACCAAAAAAAACAGCAGAGCTTTCTACTAAGTTATACACTAACTTAAACTATATACTGTGTTATCTTGCTGCAGCATACTAACCAACTGCAGCTGCACCAACTAGGAAAACAATTAACTGGGAGACAGACTCTGGTGCCATGTGGGATATAAATAAAGAAAATCACTGTGCTTCTACATAAGTTGTTTGTCCAGACTGATTCTGATTTATGATCAAATCTCACAGCGTTTTGTATTTCCAGCTCACAGTCTTTGTATCATATGACACTAAAGAGCCTTTATTTGTTGGTATCTAAATATGGTATGAGTTCAACACGACTTTTAGCCTGAGGTCACAGAAGACTCGCAGACCAAACCTCTGTGTGTGTGCGTGTGTGTGTGTGTTTGCGTCACTGTGCCAGTAAAACAAGGATTTCCACACATCTTTTCAACATTTTACAACAACAGGCCTGAATGTGCTGCCGCTCACATCATTGTCTGAGAGGTATTCTCACATCTGCTGCGTGCATACTTGTGAATACTACTCGAGCTCTGCAAGATGATCTATTTACGACTGCTTCCTTCTGGCAGCAGATCACACAAGCTTTTTTCTTGTCTCTGTCCAGGTAGCAATAAGACGCCACCTATTTACCGTCATTATTTAGCCTGTGACACTTCCTGTTCTGAGGAACCAAAAAACAACAACCTCAATCTTCTGCTTGACAGGTTTCCTTTTGGCTCGACTTTGAGTTTATGAAATGAACATATCTTGTTTTTTTCTGAGTATCGGTTAAATATGTTCCCAGTTGACTCAGGGAAGAACCCTGTGACCTCACCTCGCCAAGTCCTGACAGGACTCCTGGTAACACAGACCACACTGTCAGGTCATCACCATAACACAGCGCTGACTCACTTCTTGACAGGAGTGAATCAGCTGACACGCTTTCCCCGCTCTCACTTTGGTGATTTGGGCTGCTGGGAAGACGAGGACGGGACCTGCGATTTGGGACACGCCACAATGATTGCAGGCATTTCTAAGAAGCCACAGCCTGTTTGACTCTGTCTGTGTGTGTGTGTGTGTGTGTGTGTGTGTGTGTGTGTGTGTGTGTGTGTGTGTGTGTGAGCACAGTATGTTCAGGGCTGTATTTTGTTTGCTAGGATATATATATATATATAGCTGTATATATTTGTTTATCTATATATATATATATATATATATATATATATATATATATATATATACACACACACACACACACATATATTATTCTGAAAATTGACCATTCTGCAAAATGAGTATATTTTGATGCTAATAATTTTGTATGGTAACACTTTACTTGAAGGCATCTACATAAGAGTGACATGACACAGTCATGACACATGAATCCTAACCCTAACCATAACTTGTCATGACAAAAACCGAATGACACTAAAAGAAGCGTTATGTCATAAACGTTTATGACTTGTTTATAAACGTTTATGACACGTTCATGACAGTGTCATGTCACTCTTATGTAGATGCCTTCAAGTAAAGTGTTACTGAAGAAAAATCTTAAATGCAATTACTACTTTTACGTAAGTAAAAGATCTTAGTACTTCTTCCAACGCTGAGTTTACCAGACATTTACATACACTTCACCTTATACAATGTCTCATATCCTTCACTATATCATACAGTGGGGGGCTGTCAGGGCCATCAGGGCCTTCTCTGCTGGCCCTGTCAAAATCAAAAATATATTTTTTCATAATTAAATTAATGTGTATCAATTACTTTTTCAGTATGTTACGATTATATTTCCAGAAAGAATATGGTTATTTTTTCTGAGTAGCTGGATTTTCCATGTCATCTAAACGCATCACAGCTCTGTGGACCAGCACTAGTAGCATTGCTAGCCTTTCATTGAAGCTGCCATTTCCCATTTGATTATAACTTTGACTGACGTGTGTCATCAGCCAATCAAATTTTGTTGCGTAGTGACAGAACGCCCTAGGGGCCCACCGTTGTGTCGACGCTAGCCCCCGCTGATGTCGTCAACGAAGTTTGAACCTTTTAGCGGGTTGTGAGTGAACTATGGCCGCTGCCTTCACACCTCCTAACGATCCTGTTTCCGATCTCCTTCATGTGCCTTTTTCAAGGCGATCGTTTGGAGAGAAGAAAGAAATAATTTTAATAGGAAGACCTACACCTAAGCTGGATGGGCTGACCAAGGCTGGCAAAGGTTTTGTGCGGCACTTCACTGAGGGTAACTACGACCGCTATGACTGGCTAACAGCTAGCACCGAGCGGAACAAGCTATTTTGTTGGCCGTGTTTGCTTTTTAATACCAGTGAGGGAACATGGAACACCACAGGTTTTAACAGCCTTAATAGCTTCACCAAGGCAGCTATCAAACATCAGGCATCCGAGCGACACCTCACAACGGTGGTACATTTGAAGACCTTTGGTGAGTCCAGGGTGGATTTGCAACTGGATGAGCAGCGGAGACGAGAGACAAGCCTGCACAATGAGAGAGTGAGAAAAAAACCGGGACATACTGAAGCGCCTCGTTGATTGTGTCATCTTTTTGGGACAGCAATAATTGTCTTTCAGGGGACATGACGAGGGGAAAGAGTCCCTGAATCGAGGTAATTATTTGGAGCTATTATCTCTGCTATCAGAATATGATGCTGACTTGCGACACCACCTTGCCACGGCCACCGTTTTTACGGGAACATCTGGGAAAATTCTAAATGTTCTCATAAATGCTGTTGCTGAGGTGCTAAATGATGCCATCAAAAAAAGAGATCAACAACACCAAGTTTGTCGCAGTTATGGTGGATGAGACCACAGATTTCAGCAACACTGCACAGCTGTCATTTGTACTTCGGTACGTTACTGACACCGGAGTAAAAGAGAGATTTTTAAAGTTTGAGGATGTCACAGAAAGAAAACGAGCTCATGATCTAGCAGCTTCAGTACTTGAAGTGTTGGGCAGCTACGATTGCAAAACAAAGTGAGTGGCACAGTGTTATGACGGAGCCGCTGTAATGGCATCGGGACTTAATGGCGTACAGGAGCCATTAAGTCCCGAAAAGAAAAAATCCCTCAGGCTCTGTTTGTGCACTGTTGTGCACACACATTAAATCTTGTGATGTCTCAGAGAGCATCAAAAATAAAGGACTGCAAGATTTTTTTTGCGAATCTGGGAGGATTGTCTGCATTTTTTACACGTTCTCCCAAGCGAACAAAACTGCTGGATGAGAGGCGGCTGCCGCGGGTCTCTCAGGTGAGATGGAACTTCAACTCCAGGTTGGTGGGCACGGTCCACGACAAAAGAGCTGAGCTGGTCGAGCTTTTCCAGCACATCCTCGATCACGCGGAGGATTTTGACCGTGAAACGGTACATTGTGCATCAGGACACTTGTCACAGTTGAAAAGCTCCGAGTTCTGTTTTTTTCTCTTTGCTTTCATCGGCATTTTTGACTTTGCTGATGTGCTCTTCGGAATACTGCAAAATAAGAGCTTAGACGTGCAGTTCAGTCTGGCCAGAATTGGGGATTTTTGCCAGAGTCTTGAAGGTGAGCGTGGAAAATTTTATGCCATCTATGAGAGGATGGCGAGGCCGCGGGACAGCCGAACACAGCTAGAGGCCGAACAGACCCGCACACGCACTACAGACATCTTGTTTCTGTCCACCTAATTAATGTAAGTCCAATATTAACTCTGTTTTTGGTCTCTCTCAACTCTTGAGGGAAACATCCGACTCTAAATGCTCCACTATGTTCACCAGATAATCGCTAACTGTGTCTGTCTACTGTTTGATGCTGAGCAGGTAGTGTACAGTGGGTTTTAAGAGATGACCTAGTCTACGGATATTTCTTAAAACAGGTCTTCCCAATCTTCCTTTAAATAAAAAAAATTGTGTCTAAATGAAAAGGCAAAAGCACAGTTGAATCGCTGTTAAGAGCATGCCAAACCAACAGGCGGCAATATAACCCTAACCGTAAAGCTATGTTGGTCAATCAGAAGCCTAAAAAAAGTTACCGGAAGGTCACCTGGCTGCAATGGCGCATCGATCGCTCCGTAGCACATTTGGACGCCTCTATTCCTCAATATAGTGGAAGAGTAACTGCATTCATGTGTAAACATGTAAAAAGTGTTAACAGTTAGAACTATTTTGGCCACATCCCCCATTGCACCAAATGTCGCCTCATTTGTGACGCCTCACAATGAGAGGCGTCACACTCAGTTTTCCTCGTCTACACGACAACACTGAAAAATGAGTTTCTGAAAATCTTTACCCTGGAAAGGGCGATTCTTCCAAAAGATCTGTCTTTCTGTCAGACCTAAAACGCAGTTTGTGTGGACAAAAGGCCATATCGCATAGAAAAAGCTTTTAAAAAAAAAAACAAAAAAAAAAAACATATGGACTAGGCCTAAGTTGTAATAAACTGAAATGATCCTTTAACAGAATAAACAAATGAGTACATGTAATGTGTCGTGAGTGTGTACACGTCTGTGTGGGACCACCTTGTGGCGTCTCAGAAGAAATTCTTGATGAGGGGAGTGACTAGTTTCACCCACAGCTTGACGTGGCGGTCCGGCTGCTCAAACGTCGAGTCGGACACCTCCGTGGACCGCTTGTACAACATCTCCTGCTCCTGAGAGGCACACGGTTTAACACGCAGGTGTGTATTCAGTTAAGAGTTACACAGTCATTCATCATCATTTCTGGCGTGGTTGACTCACCTCCTGCAGCTGGCTCTGCAGCTCCTCGTTCTCCGTCACTATGGCGATTTGGGCCTCCAGGTCACGGTGAACTGAGCGGTATCCAAAATTAGGGGAGCCAATTAGAGTGAGGCAAGGCCGATCCTGCCCCTGGAGGTAATACCACAGACCTGGGCAGGAGAGGAAAAGTGAAGTGAGCCGGCACGGAGGTAATGCTTCAGAAAGCTGTTTCCAGCAGGGATTGCTGTCGGCGCAGACCACAACTAAAAGGAAGCACATGCAGAAATCCCCAGCGTGGATCCAAAACCCCAAAGCATGACAGAGAGTGAGTGTATATCCATGTCCCAAGGCTACAGCAGAATGACTGTACAAGACCTCTTCTCTCACGCTACATTCCACTGTGACCACAAGAAGAACAGCAGAGCAGGGAGAGTAATGCGTTTTATTATTTTCACCCAGCCAAACAAAACTAGTCTGGATGCTGAGCCCTGGATTAAATCGCAATCTCTTTTAAGCCATGTTGATGTGAGAGTTAGTGATGAAACTATTAGTCAAGCACTCGTTCCACAGACAGTCGAACAGCAGACATTTTAAATCGCTTTGCTTTTTGTGTAAGAAATGTGAGCGACAATTATACATTTTTGGACACATTTGTGAAAGCACTCCGGTGTCTGAGTGGGCGTTTCCCGACTAAGAGCCAGTGTTGCTAGGAGACACGCTTTCACCTTTCATGGTGCTTTCCTGACAGGTTGCAATGTTACAAGTTACTTTTCCCCTTCTTTCCAACAGGTCTATATAATGTTAGCTATGGACCGTTTGCGATTTTATCCGTGTGTCTCTTGTTGGACGATGAATTGAAAACGTAATCAACAGAAGAATATGATACGTTAGTTGCGGCCCTAATGGCATACAGACAGGTACTGTACATGTGCTTTTGTTTCATCCCACCTTTTGCGTGGAAGGTCCACTGTGATCTGTGGTATTCGTGCAGGTGTACTCTCTCCTGCTGTCCCAGCCGGCACACCTGGTTGTAAAACTGTCGGGCGATGTGGATGTAAGCTGCAGGGATCGCTCCGGCGACGCCCTTGGCTCCAAAGAACCCGTTGACCTCGGGGGAGGCGGTGAGGATGCGGTAGCTGGCTCCGGCCCCGAGCACCAGCCGCATGTACGCCCGGGTCAGGTTGAAGTAACCCGATGTTAGAAACACAGTGGAGCCTGGCCCGGCGTCGGTCAGCAGGCGCTGGAGGTTTAATAACAAACGGAAAGTGAAGAAAGACGTGTTTCCATTTCCTGACATTGTGAAAAAAAATAAAACTGGTTGCTATGCTATTAAAGAGCTTGTTATTAGTGTTTTATTACTGCTGTTCATATAAGGCTCATTATAGAGCTATGTCAGGATGATTTGTCACATTTATCTTGATAACCATAAATGTAACAATATGATAACATGCGGTTAATTATATTTCCTTCCCCCTGTTTGCTCACATCTGATGAGTTTGTCTTTAATAATTACTGTATGACCAGTTTAAAATTCTTTACTTCTTGACTGGAGTTTGGGCGGGTTTACTGGTTGAACTGGATTTATTGCAAATTAATTATATTTTGTTTATTGTCCAGCCCTATCTTATTATTTCAGTTTTTTTATATTCAAATTTGGAATGTATTTGTGTTTATTCTCATTAAAAACAAACAAAAACTTTACAACTTGTAATGCAACTGCTCTGTAGTTAACAATGATTTCATGTATTTTCTGGTGCATAATCCTCTCTATTTTTCTGAATATTTTCTGTGGCTGATGCAAGAAAAACTTGTTTGCTGTTTGAACTACACTTGTCAGCTTCTTCTTGCAGAAGTAATCAAGATAAGATAAGCCCTTACAACTTGTGGGTGCATGAGGACATAACATCTGGGTGAAGAAAGGCCAGTATTTCTTAGTAAGAATCGGTCTAAACTGACAGAGTCTTTTATGTGCACTACTAGAAGTAAACCTGCACAAGAGCCACATCAAATGATGCATAAATGTAATAAATACAACTTGTTGCAACAAGTCCTTCCTTTGTGAAATTCAAAATGTTAACTGAGACAGTGTTGATTCAACTTTTTATGAACCCACAGTATTAGCTGTTTCATTAAATATAAAGTATGTCACTCTGATGATGAATTTATTGGTTTCATTCCCAGAAGATGTGACTAATAAACCCGGAATAAATGTTCAAATGTTTATTCAGGTTAGTCACATGGTAATTTATTAGTCACGCAACATCCCATAATGACTACAGAGAACCTCCTTCTAATTGTATTTATTACTTGTTATTAAGGAAAAAGAACAAAGTTTAACAAAGCATAGAAGACACTAAGTAGATTAAAAATATATATATATATTTAACAGCTTGGTACAAGTTTATATTAGTTTTAAATAGTTGTTTTTTTTTAATTGGCATCATGCAGCCAAATGTGTGTTTTGTGTACATTTTGGGTTCAAATCAGAAGAGGTCACTGTCATTACACAGCCAGGTGTGGCGGCTCACCTGTGTGACCTGCTCGTCCACCTGGATCCCCAGAGGTTTCATCTGGACCAGAGGGAACACCCAGGTGTCCTCCTCCCCCTCGCTCATCCCCTCGTCCTCTGAGAACTCCGACCCGTTCAACAGTCGCTGCCTCACGTGCGCTGTGTTCACCACCTCCATGATCCGCTTCCTCGCTGCCACCGAGAAGTCCTGCCTGTTGCCTGGTTGCAACGGGAGGGGGATACAAAAACGTGAGGGTACACAAAGCTAAGTGGGTGCAGTGGGAGGCGGGTCGACCTGATCTCTGGGTCACGGTGATCTGGGCTGGGAGTGTGTTGGAGAGAATTTACAGCCACTTAGGAGGAAGAAGCAGAGAGGAGGATGTTGATGGGAATGAAAACACAACCTCAGCTCAAGAGCTGCTATTTTTGGAAAATGCTCGTTTCTGATTGGCTGGCAAATGGTCTTTAAAATTATATATTGTATAGCAACCATCAGTTTAAAAGGTGTGTTCAGACAGAAAGCAAAGCGAAATTTCTCCCAGCACAACGAAGAAGACCCATTGGGAGGGAATAAATCTTGTCAACGCTCGCAAGCTATGTCACTTTTCTTTGTCGGTTTCCAGGCAAATTTTTACCCTCATTTGCATAAAAGGTTGATGATATACATTTTCAAGTTAATGCAAACGAAATGTTCTGCTTCGCTTGTCAGTCCCACATCACCGTAAATCCCATAATGCCTTGAGAAGCGATTCAGTCATGTCCCATAGAAAATATTTAGGGGCGTCATTTGTGTTGCATCACCTTCAGTGGGTCTTTAGCGTAATTTCCACAGGACGCCCAAAGAAACAACAACTCTTACGTCAACATATTTCTTTGATCAGTGTGAAAAACGTTAAGTTAACTTCTCCTAGCAACAGTAGCTTCCACGTCAACTGAAAATGACATCGAGAGGACGGATTGAATCGCTCGCTACGTACTGCTTAAGGCAAAGTGAAACAAAATAACCTGTGACAAGAAGTCAGCTAACATGCTAACACTTTGCGGTTGTTTTTGCTGTTATTGGTAACTTACTGACTGACTAGTCAAACTTTGCCTCCTCCTCGTCTGTTATTTTTGTACGTCAGGACACATGACATATCAGTTGGCAAACTTTTTCATTAGAATTTCACCAGTGTGTGTGTTTCTGAATAACTGTGTGTGTGTGTGTGTGTCAGTTCCCACTCCATATCATCTTCCAGCAACACTATGATATCATAACTCTATTCCTGGTGTCCGTTGCCACGGCGGCCCAGTCCTGCAGACATGATGTCATTCATCCCTCAAACTAACATCCTGGCAGTCTGTGCTTCAGTTACGGAAACATAGTTCCAGTGTGTGTGTGTCTGTGTGTGTGTGTGTGTGTGTGTGTGTGTGTGTGTGTGTAGAGAAAACCTTGACAATTTCACATCCGGCTGCATGGCTAGCCAACCGCAAGAGCTCTCTCCATCTTTCTCACTGTACATGTACACACAGACACACACACACACACACACACACAATCATCTATTCGCCTGTCTAAGCTTTCAAGCTCCATTAGCGAAATCCATTGGCTCCTCTAGCTGAAAACCGGGCTGCTGCCACCGTAACTGAGCATGAAGTGTCAAACAGTGTCAAAACATGTAAGAGGGTAAACATGTGACTGCGCGCACACCCATAAAAAAACATTATTTTTTTTATGGGTGTGATAACACAAACACGTCATGCGTTTGCACGCGCGCGCACACACACATACACACACACACCTACCTTTGTACGGGTGCACCATGCCCTCGAGCATGGTGACCGAGTCGTTGGGCTGCAGCTGCAGGGAAACATCTCCCACGGCTTCCACCAGGTCGGAGAAGAAGTCGGCGACCTCACTGCAGTTCTCCAGCAGCACGTAGCGGTCCTGTCTGTTGCTGAAGTACGAGTCGCTCAGGTTGGCACTGAAAAATGAGAGAGAGACTGTTTTTAAGAGACCTGGGGACAGAAAGAGAGAGAGAGAGAGAGAGAGAGAGAGAGAGAGAGAAAGAAAGAGAGAGAGAGAGAGAGAGAGAAAGAAAGAGAAAGAGAGAGAGAGAAAGAAAGAAAGAAAGAAAGAAAGAGAGAGAGAGAACACAGGAAATATGAAAAAGAAGGTTTGGTCATATGAACATTTTTCTGAACCTAAGTGTAAGAACGGGTTCCAATAGCCAAGTCATTTTGGATCCGGTTCTAGGTCTACAAAATACTTGGTTTCTTTAAGCTCAGATGCTAACTAATCTGTTATCAAACCTTCCATCTCTCTTCAGTTTTTTTATTAGAAAAGAGCAATGGAAAACAAAGGAAACAGGGTTCTCATTTTCAGATTAGATCAGCCGTAGCTAATGAATTCTGTAACGGATCAAATTAAAAGTTTGTTCTCTGTTCACGACATCAGATACTGTAGAGAAAGCTGGTCGTTATTGCAAATTAGAATCCCGACAGGCTGATGAAGGACCCCGACGCGAAGCATAATATCTGTTCACAACATCAAATGGTCTTTTTTAACAAAGAGTGTACCGGCGCCTCCTACTGAGGGAGGATGTTGCATTATTTGTAGCATTAATGTTGCTATGCTATGGAGGGTCTTTAAGTCCGTTTATAACGCATCTGTCAGTTTAAAAAAAATCTTTCATTAGCCCAGTTTAAGCTACAGGAGATTCTGCGTTTCCCTGCCACAGAAGAAATAAATTCAATGTCCCAATGTCTTTACTGCAGAAATTTAACAGGGGCTGAATCATCCGGTCAAGCAGCCAAGAATTAACGCTGTCACAGATGATGTGGAGCTCCAGAAGACCAAAAGACAAGCTGAAAATCATTCTGATCGCTTCTAAGAGTGTTTGAGTGTATGACTGATAGACAAGCTACACTAAAGTGAAATCTGCTTTATTCTGCAGTATTAATGGTATTATTTGTTTATAACGTTTTGCTTTTACAAGAGAAAAGGCTTCCAGGAGGAGGACACACATATTGACACAAACGCAAACAGTCGGGAATCACCATACCCGCTGATGATAATGCTGTCGTCAAACAGGTAGACTTTGATGTGCTGGACTCCGATGGTCTCGTTGAAGCGCTGAGGGACCAGCAGCCGCAGCAGGCCCCTCAGGTCTGGAGTGTGGTACAGAGACACCCTCATCTGAGAGGTGAAGCGCTGCAACAACGGCAGCAGCATGGTCCTCGAGTTAACCTGTCCTGCATGTAAAACACGACCACATCAGGATGATGAGCGTGGTGCTCTGTGCTAATCAGCAAACAGAAGAGATCACGTGGAAAATGCCAACAACCTCGTGAGCCGCGAGTGTAGTCCAGCAATATGGAGACTTTTAGGTCAGGAGCATTACTGTTCTCCTGTGAGCGCTGTAGAGCTTCCTCCATGCAGTCCACCTTAACGAAAAACAAAGACAGCAGCGGACAAACCTCAAAACATGATTCACAGTGTAATGCACCAATTTGGCTGCAGTTGGCAACACTGTTGGACTGGAAGGATGGACAGTTCCTTCAAGTGTTTAACCATCCACTGCACAAAGCTGTCTTACGTAGGACTCATTTGAAAAGCTGAAACGATCAATCGATTAGTCGATCGACAGAAAAGTAGTCAGCACCAATTTAAGTAATTTCTTATGAAAACAAATCCCAAGATTTGTTGTTTTCAGCTTCTTAAATGTGACGAGTGACTGCTTTTCTCTGTTTCATATGATTGTAAATGAAATATCTTTTTGCCTGACGTCACATTGGGATCTAAATACTTGTGATGGCAATATTTTCACTATTTTCTGTAATTTAAAAACTGAAGAATTCATCAAGAAAATGAATGATTTAAATTCATAATGACAACAATAATTAGTTGCAGCCCTTCTTCATTTTCTATGACTGAATAACTGGGATACAGCTTCAAGCTGCTCAGCTCTTTTCACTGCAGCAGAAAACTTCTGTCAAGGACATTTTACTTATAAATCCAGCGACAAAAAGGGTTTCCTGTTGTCTGTAGTCAGGTTTTCATTTCTCAATCCGTGCCATTGTTTAGCAAACTGAGGTTTGTATTCCTCTTTTTTTTGTCAGCAGGTCCCATTTGTTCTTACTCTTGTTTTTTGAAAGTCTTGGGTTGGGTAGTTTTAGACTTAAAATAAGTTGCATTGGACTGGTATACATGTTAAATTAAAGCTAACTTTAGTTTGTAGACCAGTCTAACATTTCTTTCTGAAACAGCAGTTTCAGCTACGTAAGACCACACAAAGTGGAACGCACGACTCTGATCTTAGCATCCTTGTTTTTTCTACAATTTGTCCTACTGCATGTGTATTTGTGAATGTTCTAAGATGTGGCCGCAAAACAAAGGAGTACATGAATGATTATTGATTCATTGGCAGCAGACAGCATTTATCAAACACTGGCAGCCTTTTATTATTTGTTAACTGAGCCTGGGGAAAGCATGAATAACTATGTTCACAAAGAGGAAATGGCTGCTCTTCAGAGGGCACCACTGGTAGCAAGCGTAAAGTCTTTATTTGTGGCAAGCTTGGCATTTGTTTTCCACCTGATTTAAAAAAAAAAAAAAAAAACCTTCCATTCCATTTATTTATTTATTTATTTTTTTAAACTTTGGCTAATTTGTGCATCTGGTGCCCAAATGCTTTCGCTATACGTCACTCCAGAGTGCCTGTTTACGTGCCTGTAAAACATTTCTTCATTCCAGTAGAGAGCTCTGTGGGGACGTGTGCACCAGCAACACTTCCAGCTCAGCTCTGGAGAGAAATGTGATCATGAGTTAAAGCTCTGGGGGACACTAAAAAAAAATTGTTTATCCTTTAAAGCAAAGAAGCAGCATTTAGTTATTATGTCATGTAAAATCAGCTCAAACACCTACAAATCCAGGGGGAAATATCTGGTCTCTATTGCTTAGAAAACATTTTAGCTACAAACCAACAGCTCTCTGATTTACTGCAGACAGGAGACACTGACCCACAGGACAGATAGATTCGAGATAGGTGGGCATTTGATTTTTTTTCTTTTAATGGAGTTTAATGTGACTGCTTCCCGTTTCACCTGTACGGAGAAAGCTGACGTTCTCCAGGAATACAATCTCAAGCTGCACTACTCTACTAAACACGCAGAGCTAAGTACGCTAGGTACGAGGGAGAGGACAGGAAACGACGACCTGCTCATGTTCAGAGTGAACATATAGTTATATAAATTATCGTTTAAAAATGTGTTTTTCCAAGTGTTCAAACGGCCCCTTAGAAAGTGGCCAGTGGCTCCTTGGTAATTACCCTGGTCTTGTTTGTATTCGTTTTTATCCATAGCTGTTGTGTGTTTAATGTATTTGTTAATTATTTCTTTTACAGAGTACTCCGCTGATTTATCACTGCACTAATATAACATTGTAGGACTCACGATGGACAGTTTAAGAAAAAAATAATAAAAAAGTAATAATTTAAAATAATAAAGCACTTTGAATTACCTTTGCATATGGTGCACTACACAGACATTTCTTTAGAATTTCTGATCATTCTTGCTGCTCGCACCTGCGCTTAAGTAAACACGCTGCACAGGTGTGACACTCAGTATCAGTCAAGTACCTTTTTGTGCTGAGCCTGGGATCGAGCTTGTGTAAGTACTGTAGATCCAGACTCACCTGCAGTTTGCTTTCTTCACTCTAAACCACAGACCACACTCACATTGTTGAGTGCAGCTCATTGTATCCAATTACAAGCAAACCTGGGCTTGAAAATAAAAAACTCACATGGACTCATTGTACCTTACTGACTCAACATTTCTAGTAATCCATCATCCTGTGAGGTTCCAGAGTTTGGCAGCAATCACAACTGATTCATATGCTTTTACCTCTAATTAAACATGTTTGACTTGTCCCTACCTTTTTCTGTAATTCACCCTCTCTGCTGCTCGACCCAGTTAGAAAAAAAAAAAAAAAAAACATGAGCATCAGTCCAGACTGTGGTTTGTTCTGGGTTAATGTTGTTATGCTAGGCCTTCCAAGCATGAAAAACAGCAGGGTATCACATGCCAACACTGGTCTCCTTATAACCATAAACCCTTGCAATTTGGGGTCATTCCTTGTAGCTGGCCTGGTGTACATTTTCATTGTGAACAAACCACACTGTGGTTCGTTTGGAAGACTACTCTTGACTCACATTTTCTGGCATCTCTGACCAGTTATTTGGCACACGCCTGTGTTTGATTCGTTGTTCTCACCTGCCCAAAACGCCAAGTCTTGAACAACATGAATCACACACACACACACACACACACACACACACACAACTTTTCTCACCAGCTCTTGCTCCAGCTGACCTGTTCCCAGATACAACGAGGCCATCACCACTCGCCTCTTCGCAGTCTTGATGCGAGCCTATTGGGAAAGATAAAAACAAAAACAAACCACACACAGTGAATGAATGTGCGAGTGTTTGTGTGTGTCAGGCATCTTGTCACAAATATCTGATGACAATAAACTGATTAACTGTCAACACATTTTCTGCCAGTCACGAGCACACACTGCCAGCCTGCACATCCAAACTACCCAGATTGCTGTGGCCACCAGAGCGTCCCAAACTCACAAGTAGCAACAACAAAAGAAAAAAACTCAAAATCAACATTTCAAAAAGTGAGAAAATGTGTTTTTTGTGAAATGACAGATATTTCTGGCATTTAAGGGTACAGCGTGACCTGCAAATTATGAAGAAACATCAACAAACAAGAGTTGTATGTTCAACAGAGGTGGAAACTTGTTTATTTAACGTGGGGAGTTTGGGTTTTATTTGCTCAAGTTTTGAAATATCCCTCTGTGAGATTTCTACCTCCACCCTAATACAATAGAGGTGAATGACATTTAGTTTAAAAAAGGTTCTCACAGGATTGAAAAATGAACAATGCCCTGGTTACTCTGGATAATCCACAGAACAGGTTTCATCTGGGACTACTTCAATAGAAAGTACTTCCAATGAAAACAGTTAACAGGAAGGTCTGTAAATGATCAAGAGTACCCAGACCATTGTTTTTAGCAGGGCGGCAATTATATCTTCCAAAGTAGTAAGTGAGTGATATTATTTTCATTATTGATTAATCATTTTGGTCAATAAAACAATACATTATAGTAAATAAACTTTTTCTAAAGCATGAGATTTGTTGTTTTGTCTGACCAACAGTCCAAAAACTACAATCATATTAGAACAGAAACTAGCCGCAAACCCTTACAATACAAAGTTTGTGTATGTTTGGTATCTTCACTTGAAATTGACTTCGGAATCTCCCATCAAGCAGATCTATCTTTTAGAGGGACGTGCTATTGAATTAAACGTAATTTTTCCATACTTTGAGCACCACAACAAAATGCCATTCACCTTCACTGTAGAGTAAATGAGAAATTATAATGTTTTGTTATTTTGGGGAGCTGCCCTTTTAAGGGATTAAAGCATGTTTTACTCCATGAAGGAGTACAACATCCTTCACATTGATGGAAAGCATCAAAATTAGAAATCTAGTTTTTCACCCGACAGCAACAAAATCAAAAGGTGATGTTGCATTTTTTAAATTATATTTCATCCCGTCCTTTGTTAGTTTAGTTGTTTAGTTGTTCATTTTCTTTCCATTTTGCTCAGGGCGCTGCAAATATTTTAGCTGGTTCTGCAGACACAAGAGTCAAAGATAGAACACCAAACAGCTTGATGACAATAAGAGACGAACAAGAAAGAATAGAGTGTGTGTGTGCGTGCATGTGCGTGTGCGTGTGTGTGTGTGTGTGTGTGTGTGTGTGTGTGTGTGTGTGTGTTGTGGAAAGTGATGGCATACAACAATGCCATTCAGACATAGACTTCTCAGCTCTCAATGTTATGGGGAAGTGTCAATAAAAAAAAACCGCATGACATATTTTTGTGAATCACACCCCGTAAAAAAATGACGTAGACATAAATATATCAGGGGTCAAAACTTGGGGGAGAAATTCTTCCAGAATTAGCATCAAGGAGCCCATTTCTTGCTTGTCAACTCTTAAAGCTAAACACTGTCTTAGTATGGAGGGAAGCTGCAGCATATAAACTGCAGCAGATTTCTGTTGATTTGCTCCTGGAGTGGCCGAATAAGCTAAAGTTAGAGGAAACATGAACGGATTCCAATGTGGTGACACACAGCAGTTGTGGGACTACGTAAAGAACCAAAAACAAAATGACCCAGTTTGTTTTTGAATGCTCCACAAATTAAGTGAAATGTGCAGGGTGACTTAGTTCTATGATTGTTTTAACTGGGAAAAAAAGAAATTTCTGGAAGGTCATTTTTTGAGTTACGTTTTCAAGCTGATTATATATTAAACGCAGATTAGTTGCAGCACAATTATGTAGAGGCAATAAATAACTTTAGAGCTGAACAACTGACACCTGTCAGCTGCAGTGCGCTTCACTGCCAATTCAGGTGTTGCAGAGTAAGTGCTGGGAAAAAAATACTTCCTCAAATACCTCAAGCAGTTTCTCTGCCTCATTTGTTACGCCACAATACATAATTATATGGAACATCTTTGCAAAGACAATATTGGCAGTTGTCTGCCCTGGGGTTGTTGCTTTTTCTAATCTTTCCGTTGCCGCAGAAAGCAAATGTTTACTTTCACAGTGACACCGACCTTCATAGTCTGGTAGAACTGGTCAGGTGAGGTGAGGATGTGGATGTGGGTGCCCGGCACCCGGAAAGCAGGTACGTGCTCTGCCATCCATCGGAAGTGGCTGCAGAGGCCATCTGTACCCTGAGCGCCGGCTGACCCGGTGGGCCTAGAGACATGTCGGGGGGCCGGGTCGGCTTCGGCCAGGAGGGGAGCCAGCAGCAGCACCGAGGACCTGGAGGAAACAAGTTTTCAACAAGTCTTTGTGTTTGTTCAGCCAAAATCTGCATTTTTAGTACATAAGACACAGGAATTATTCACCAATCTGGTTTGTTATTTGAAGCAAATTGGAAATAAAAAATAACAAAATTTGTGGTTTATTTTTTGTTTTACATGTGTGAAAAGTTTTGTATTATTGATAACAGTGCACTGAACATCTTTGCGTTTGGTTGACAATAATCTCACCACAAGGTTCATTTAGTAGCTGCTCTGGAGCTTTTCGATCATATCACACACGTCTTCCGCCGCCAACGACTTTGTGGTGATGTTGTTGTTGTGCTGTTTCCAAGGTAAAGTATGAACTTTGAATTTCATCATTCTGATTATTTTACACAAATGTTTCTCATCATGATCATCATGATACACTTATCATACAAATATTCCCATTAATATAGTGGTAACGATTTCAGCCATTCATGAAGCCCCAGCTAGTACCTGTCACGGAGGTTAATACGCAAACTTTGTCTGGCTTTTGGAACTGAGCTTTTTATTGTTCCTCCTATTCTGTCCTTGGATTTGAGATACTTTGAAGTCAAGACAAATAAGAAGTCGTGAGAGAATGTGCCCATGTTTCCCTTAGAGAAAATGGATAGATTTGCTCCCTCTCAAACGGATGTTTTTTTGTTTGGTTATTAAACTATTTCTGTGTTTATTTATTCCCTTTTTTAAAGTCTGCATGGAAATCTATCTGAAAGTGTGGGTTTCTAGAATAATGCATTCATGAGAAACAGCAGACCTCGTCAGTGGAAAATGAGACACATCACGACTCTATGGAAGTGTCTTTCCTGAGAAGACTATGTCAAACAAAACGGGTCATATGTGCCATACATCACAGGAAAAAAAATAGTTTCCTGGGTATCGTCTCTTTGTGCCATCCTTCAGCCGCCAGCGGACTCTCGAGTGGCAGTCGTCAGAACTCCCCACAAGCACATAATTGCACCACAATACTAACCTCCAACGTTGCACATTATTTATAATATAATTATCAACATGTAGGAAACACTGTGACAAGATGTCTACCAAGGTGAACCAGACTCAAACACAAACCATGACAGGGAAGCTCTGCGGTCCGAGGGGACACCTGACAAGGTTGGTTGATATTTAAGTGTCCTCGAACTAGAGCTGCAAAGATAAGAATTTTTATTTTCTTGTTTAATCGTTTTGTGATGATCGGTATTTGTCAGCTCCAGGCGACGTCTTCAAATGTTGTGTTTTGTCCGACAAACCCCCCCAAAAAAACAGATGTTTGTGTGTCGATCCACTAATCGATTAAGTGTTCGCATTTAACTTTAAGGACACAGATCCATTATAAGATTTAACAGTGTGTCTGGATTTTCTTCCTCAGTGTCCTCAAATTCCCCCCAACACCGCATCCCCTTTGTCTCTGCCATATAATCTCACAATCTGGGTCTGACAACTCAACCACATTAAATAAAGACAGGGTGGAGTGTGAACCTCAGACATGACTGTGACCCTCAGAGGCTGAATGTCAGAAGTCTACTGAATTCCTTTATATTCATTACAACCAGAACACACACACACAGTTTACATTTTGGTTGGGATTTGACCGACAAAAACCATCTACGAGAAGTCACAGGAAACAAAAGTCACAGAAAAACAAAAACACAGCTCAGGGCTTCTTTCCAAAGCCACTTTGCTGAGTTAGAATTTCTGCAGCAAACACGGAGAGGGGATTTCCCCGTGGTTTGGGATTTGAGTCCTATCATAAACACGCATATCACTCAAAGAGCCATAAAACCACTGTATCATAAAAGAGAACATCCTTGTGTCCATTCAGCTTAAATGCTGAATTATCTCTTTTTTTTTTACAGCAGTGCAAATTACTGTTATCTAAAAGTAGGCTTAAGTGATGCAATTGACCGTTCAGCCTTCCCCAAAGCCTTTAAAATTGTCTGTACATGGTAAAAGATAAGAGTGTGACAGGAGATAAGAAAAACTTTTAAATAATGTACAACTTTTTCAGCTTTTCATTTCAGGACTGAGTGGAACAATATAAAAGAATCAACTATAACCGCAGTGGACCTACAGTGAAATAAAAGCCTCCATAAAACATAGTCAAAGAGGATTTTTAATCCCGAAGAAGGGTGGAGTTATCAACATACTGTAATATGGTCTAAATAAAGACTGTTATTCGAGCAGTGTAGCGCACTTCGAAGAACAGCGATTTCATGGAACTGAGGTGAAGTTAACTTCCTTATATTTAATGAGGTAAGAGGCTAATATAATAATACAAGGCAAATAACTGCAGTGAATAGAGGAGCTGTTTACTTTGGTATGTGACCGCACCACATCCCTCTTGATTTGAAGCATGTGATAGGATACATTGCTGTTTGCCTGTCTCTCTCACAATTCAAAATTCCCCGAGTGGAAATGTCTTTGCTTCCTTAATAGATTTGCGTTCTCATTTATCTCAACGGATCTAGATTCAGTTAGTAGATTGTTAAAGCGGCTCTTTGTCTTCTTTTATAGTTCTTAACATGTAGATAAAAGCAATAATTCTATATTAGTACAATCCACAGAGGTACAATAATATCCTAACGCTACAAGTGTATTTTAATAGTGATGTAAATAAGACACACACATGTACACTATGGCCATACGTATGTGGACATCCAAATATTACATCCTAAAAACCACGGGCATTAATCTGCTGCTATACACAGCTTCATCTCTTCTGGGGAGACTTTCCACAAGAGTTTGGAGCCTGGATGCAAAGATATGTTCCCATTTAGCCATAAGAGCATTTGTGGGGCTAACCACTGATTTTAGGTAAGAGGTCCTGGCACTCAAGTTTGTCCCAAAGGTGTAGGCGAGGTCAGAGCTCACATCATACTGGCTTTGTGCACAGTGGCTTTGTCATGTTGAAACAGGAAAGGGTTGTCCCCAAACGCCTGCAACAAAGTTGGAAGCAAACTATTGTCCAAAAATGCTGAAGCATTAAGATTTATCTTTTTAGAACACAGCTGCTGAAACCATGAAAAAGAGCCCCAAAACAAAAAATACATGAAAGTGTGTGTCTACTTTTGGACATATACTGTACCATACCCTGATAATGGTGATATAAAAAAAGTCTTATTACTTCATTACTGTGATGCTAATATCAAATCCTACTTGTTGACAAATGTCAAAAGTTTGCCTCGTACTACTTTGGAAGATAGGGAAAATCCTATCTTCCTATTACAGAAGCAATTCCTACACTCATGGCTGTGTCCTATCCTATCTCAGACCTCCTATTTTAACTTAAATTAAGACATCCTTATTCATTTGAAATACTAAGTCATTATTTTGAGAAAGTTTCTAAATATTTTGACATTCTAACTTTGAGATACTATCTCATTACTTTAAAGATACTATCTCATTAAGATACTACATCAGTATTTTGAGGTTTCTCATTACTTTGAGATCTTATCGCATTAAGATACTAAGTCTTTATTTTTGAGATACTATCTCATTATTAAAGATACTAAGTCATTATTTTGAGAAAGCTTCTCATTTTTTTGAGATACTATCTCATTATTTTGAGAACGTTTCTCATTATTTTGAGGTTTCTCATTATTTTGACATGGCTACAACATTATTCTGATAAACTAAGTCCTTATAAATGACTTAAAGGATCTTTTTTTCCATCAAATTGGCAGAACTGGGCTTCCACAGCTTCTTTTGCTCAGATAAGTCATTCATAAGTCATCTTTTTCCACCTGCTGATTTACATTGACACAAAGGAGTTCCTCTAGCTAGCAGGGGAGTGTATGTTATTGAGTGATATCGCCGGTAATTATCGACTGGAAGTCTCACATGAAGTTGAGGCTGTCAGAAAGGTGTCAGGTTTCAGCTTTGGTAAACACCAACAAGAACATCATGTACAAGCCTTCAGTTATGAAAACCATACTTTCCCTGAAGGTTAGCTTCTCTTTTGAGGCGCATTACTGGGAGGAAATGAGCTAAATGTGATTTTACACTTTGCTGTGAAAACGTTAGTTTTGCCACAAATAAGCTACACGTTGGTAGCTAAAGATTTGGAGTAAAAAAAAAAAAATCACCAGAATAAGTCCGATAATGGACGCATTAGCAAAGCATCTTCATCTCAGAACGCTTCACACTGAACTACGAAAGGGAGAAAACGCTATTTTATCCTCGTGTCTGTGTCTCCGTGGATGAGCCGTGTCCCTTACCCTCTTCTTCTGTCCCGTGCGCGGAAGACCCGGTCAGATATTCGGGAGAAAACCCCGGCGATGGCCGGTGAGTACACGGAGTACACCAGCCTCCTCCAGGACATGGGAGCCGCCATTGCTGCAGTAAGGAGATTTTAAATAAACTTTATTGACACAACCAAGTTCGCAGACACACTGTGCTGTAACGGTGGGCTGTGATAGAACGTGATGAGCACCGAGAAGCGTATTAAGTATTATGTTTAACCTGCAACAAGTAAATAAATCAGAGAAATAATATATAACCGGTTGTTTATATCTTTGTATGTATTTGGTGATGCCTATAAATGGCCTCTAGTGGTCAACCTGCAAACTGCATTGTAACTTATTTTATTTATTTAATTGTTTATTTAGATAGGGACAGTTAACCTAAAAATGGGTGCACAGCTCTTCAGAGGCACCCAGCATAGAGTGAGCACCAGCCCTGATTTATGTATTCATGGCTTCCAAATGCATTTGTGGTAACACTTGCTTGATCTTTGCACTTTACATAACCTACTGAAGGTGTGACCGCAGCTGTAATTACATGTTTTCAGTCATGCGTTGCAGAGTTTAAAGTGTACAGGTGTTTGTTCCAGGAATGAGACTTAGTCCTCAAGACTTCCTCCTTATAGCATGCAAGGACTTTAAACATGCTACACCCAATTGATGCTCATTATTTATAATGACACTATTTGGTAGGCTAGTTATAATAGTTAGCATGGTATGATCATTAATTCCTAGTATTAATGTTGTTATTATAGTGTTATAGTTATTTTATTGATGCCCACACAGAGGAGTAAGAGCAACATAGCTGTTATTTTTGTTTACGTTTATGACATCTTCCTCTTTGATAGTGCAGGAATGTTTTGGTGTCAGAAAAGTCATGAGTAAAAAGTAAAATTAAGAGGTTCCATTATCCACTAATGTATTTGACAGCTAAAGTTTTAATACACTTTAATGGGCATACTATGCATTGTGTTGTATACAGTGTATTAAACTACCCAACAGAATATAAAGTAGGCTACTTAATAATAACCTCAACCCGATACTTATAAGTACCTAATCATAGCTCACTGCCTAACTCTAACTAATCAAACAATACAATATATGATAATATAACGCTGACAGAGAGCATTCTGCATAATGAGTACTTTTACTTTTGACACCTTCAGTGCATTTTGCTGATAATACATTCATACTTTTAATTAAGACTTTGAATGCAGGACTTTTGCTTTTAATAGAGTGTACTTCATGTCAGCTATTTAGCCGGTTGTTGCTCAAGAGCACTTATGGTAAGTCAGTTGCTTCCTGACACAACACGAGGGCCTGAGGGACATTATCTTTAAACATAAGCCGGTATGCCTTAAACCATCTGAAGAAAGAAAATGAATTATACTTCTAAAGCCTGATGTTAAGGTAAGGCTTTATTCATTGATCCTCAGTGAGAAATCAACATGTTACAGCAGCACAAGAGACTAAAGGAAATGGATCAACTATTAAGATAAATGACAGAATAGCATTCAAAAGCTATATACATTACAACAGAAAGCTTAAGAAGCCTACAATTTTATAGGTACTTGTGCTCTACTTGAGTATTACAGACTGAACATTTTACTCCACTAGACTTACTAGACATATGATCATCTTTACAAAATGTGATGCATTGTTATGGATTAAACTACCCAAATAAAGCCATTAAAATACATAAAATTGCTGCTTACACAGTAATTTTGCAACGCTAAAACTTTAATAATATATTTATATTAATATATCACTCATAATGCCTAATGTGTAGGTCTACTTTTACGCCTGATACAAATGTGCATTTTACTGATAATACTTCTGTATAATTTTGAATGCAGGAATTTGACAAGTATTTTTGCATTGTGGTATTGCTGGTTTTACTTAAATAGAGGATCAAGATCAGACCAATATTCTCCCCTTGAATATTTGTGCGAATCAACATGTGCAAACATAATGAGTCCTTGGTTCATATAGTGTCATATAGGCTAGTCGCCTATAATATAATAATAATAATAATAATAATAATAATAATAATAATAATAATAATAATAATAATAATAATAGTATAGTGTCTCGTTTCTCAATGTAGGTTATATGGAGTTATCATGTTGCACAATATTTAGACTCCTATCTATATCTGCCAGTGAAGTCTGTAACATGCCTTGCATATAATAATGTAACCTAGTATTCTGTATTGTTCCATATGTGGAGCTTTTCAGCAGAAGGGAACCCACCAGTACCAGGAAACAGCCCGGCAAAGGTCACGCTGATTATTTATTGGCAATCTTCCAAGAAAGCGCGTGAGCATGTGCGTGTGTTCTTTGCGTGCGTGTGTGTGTGTGTGTGTGTGTGTGTGTGTGTGTGTGTGTGTGTGTGTGTGTGTGTGTGCGCGCGAGCGTGCGTGTTTACGGGAAGAACCTCTGAACGGAGGAGGTGGAGCCTTACGAACATCGGCTTAACTCACTGGAAACAACCTCCGGTAACCTTCCTCCACACACAGACACGATCTTTACGGCAGATATCGCCGCCACCACATTCCTCCGCTCAGGAAAGAACCCCACACACGTTTTGGATCCTTTTTTTGGATTTTAATGCCTGAGTTAATTATTCATTTAGCACTACTCTCGGGTAGTTTGCATATATTTTCCTT
The DNA here is from genome assembly GCF_008315115.2 of Sander lucioperca. Classification (NCBI taxonomy): domain Eukaryota; kingdom Metazoa; phylum Chordata; class Actinopteri; order Perciformes; family Percidae; genus Sander; species Sander lucioperca. The sequence continues at coordinate 19,848,115 of NC_050194.1, read as the reverse complement.
TGGCGACGAGTGGCTGCGGTGCGGGGCTGAACATATCCGCAAGGTAAGTTAAAAGGCTGAAAAGACATAAAGCGGGTCTTTATGCATCATTCAAGCAGACAAAATGACAGAAAAGAGGGAGGTTATAATTCAGGTTAAAGCACAGCAGTTGTTTTTAGCTGCTTGGACTCCCGTTGCAGTGCAGCCGAGGGGGATGGAAGTGGGATTTTTGGGTTGTTGCAATATTGTGAATATGCAATAATGTGAATATTGTGAATATTGTGGACCGACTTCCACAGCAGAGGCTCTGTAGCGGTTCTGAACTGTTACGGCGCCTCCTGCTTCTCTCTGTCCTGTTACCACTGTCCGGTGAAGCCGCCTTTAGTTCCCCTTCAGGGGATCAGAGCATACTAGACCAGACGGGACACCTTTTTTAGTCACTGTGAAATCGGAGAATGGGGCCTCTGTAGTGCGACCAACCAGGGAATAGGAGTTATTCAGTGAAAGAGGGGGAGAGAAAAAGGGCGCCGGACTCTTTCACAGTGACCCCGTTTTTGAAATCCCTTGTTGCGGTTCGCCCGATCGAAGACAATTGAAAGCAATCAGGATCCAGTTGCTGTCTGGGTGCACGGTGCAGCAGCAGCCGGCTCAGCGCGAGTAAGCGAGGATTCATTCAAACTAAATATAACCTGCCTGCCCAGTCTTGCTTTATGCATTTGTCACAGTCGCCATAACTGCATTTTATGGGGGTAAACCGAGAGCTCCAGCGTGGAAAAGTGGTCATTTATTTATGCCCATGCATGCTTATGAATGAGGAGACTGTAGCCTGAATGTGTGCATCAGTCTATATATAGATGGATAATCTGTTCTCCCTGTCTCCAGCTGTGTTTAGGTGCTCTCTCCCAGCCCCTCTCTGGATGCATCAGACTCCTCTGCCCCGGGGACCTGGACCCGGTGTGTGACCCCGCCACCCTCACCCCATTCCCCCTCTCTTTCCTTTCCCTCTACCCTAGACTCCCTTCCACCTGTTCACCCCGGTGCTCCTGTTCTGGGCCCCCTGCCTCTCAACCAACGGGCAGAGGCAGGGGGCCATGGCGCCATGGTAGCCTTCAACGGTCACAACCTCCTCGCCATGAGCAGCGTGAACCCTCCGGAGGGCAGGGTTCAGGGGTCGAACTTCACCCCGCATCACTACAAGCCCTTCAGCTCGCATGCACACTACCAGCAGGTCAGTCACATTTGAGTCTTTAGAGAATTAGCTGTGTTTTATTGAAGTCTAAAAAAAATCCCCCTGGCTGATACCACATAGTAAAGGCAGGTTTTTCTACCTATTTCAGGTGATGCGTGCACTGCGCAAGCTACAGGAGAGTGGGTTTTACTGGGGGGCTGTGGGGGGCCGGGAGGCCAGCTCCCTGCTGCGCTCTGAACCGCCAGGCACCTTCCTAATCCGCGATTCCTCAGACCACCACCACTTCTTCACCCTCTCTGTCCAGACGGCTCGAGGAACCAAAAACCTGCGCATCCACAGCGAGGGAGGCGGCTTCTTCTTACAGCCAGACCCCCAAAACACCCAAGAGCCCCCACAGTTTGATTGCGTGCTGAAACTCATAACGCACTACATGGGGAAAGGGCCAGATGCTGGAAGGAGCAAAGAAGGGGCATGTGGGGGCAATTCAAGAGAGGCAGAAAAGAAGGGGTGCAGCGTATATCTGATCCACACCGGCGGAGAGAGGGTTCCCTTGGAACTGCACCGGCCCCTCTCAAGTTCTCTCTCATCCCTGCAGCACATGTGCAGGAGGACCCTGAACAATCTGGGGGAGTCAGAGCAAACCGAGCAGCTCCCACACACACTTAGAGACTTCCTGGAGGAGTACGACGCTCCAATATGACTGACAGGAACTGCAGAGGTTCCACTACACAGACCAGGGGCCTGGTGGACTGCAGACCAGCTCTCAGCGCATACGTGAATATGTGCCCTATCAGATACTGACCAGAGTTAGCCTTAGATGCCAATGTGAGGTCAGTTTTAAAAAAAATTGTGACCCAGATCTGCTTCAACACTGACGGACACCATCTACCTAGAGTCTCCCACTGACCTGGGGTCTGGGATGAGGAGTGTGATTTAGGTAACCAACGATTACCTCGTCCGTCCTGCCTTGTAAAAACTGACCACTAATGTGAGTGGCAAATAAAGCCAGAGGTCAAAGGTCAATGTTTCCTATGACTGACTCAGACGCAGAGCAGAGCCTCGTAGAAGATTAACCCGATTGGTCGATATTAACGACGACAGTGACGACATGATCAATACGCCACCAGTGATCCATGTGGTTTTAATGTGCTCAAGAAGAA